>NC_071580.1:16998750-17695000 GCF_024509145.1 Vidua macroura | reverse complement strand
GAGCCACAGTCTGCGTGCTGGGGCAAAGAAAAGTGAAAAGATTGTTTCTGACATTTCTTCTCAGTCAGCCCTCTAAAGGACACTTTGTGGAGTAAGAAACCGTCCCCAAAGAATTTGAGTATCTCAGCATTTGTTTTCCTTCTGGTTAAGAGAAGTTTGAATATGTCTCAACAGTAGAAAACTGCAGAGGAAAATTATTTTTAAATGCATTCATTTTGTCTCAAAACAGAATAATAATCTTTAGATTAAAATAGAATAAGATCTTTAATCTTCATTTTCTAAGAATAAACATTTTTAAATTACAAACAAAATTTAAAAATTAACGAACAAAAATATTTAGTTCTGCCAAATGTTGAAAAGAGTGATTTTATGTAGCCTGAATTCTTCCTTTTGTTTTTTTTTTTAGAACAAAATGTTGCCATAATTGTCATGATTTGACAGGGTTTTACGTTCAATGGATTCGTATCTTCCCAGCAGAAAAAACAGTACTGAGATCTCCAGAGCAGCACAACCTCCAAATAGTATTTAGAAAGACAATAGCACAAAGTAACTCAAAGGATATTAGCAGTGTTCACATGGAGGGGTGCCAGAGGAATGTCTTGAGGATATAACCTACTTTCCTAAATTATCTACACACAGAGCATATTCATAGGATTGGTTTTGTTTGAAATTCGAGGGTTGGAGGGGGTTGTTTGTTGCTCTGTTTTATTTTTTTTTAATTTGGAGACTTTAATGGGTGCTGACAGCAAGCCCTCTGAGCAGTAAAATAAATGTTTCTTAATATGCATAAAATCCTCCATTTGCATTCTTTTACTAATAAAAAGAGGTACAGCTTTGCTTAAGAAGTTACAAACTCATCTTTTGTACCAAGTACATGAATTTCTTCTAGCTGCACAAACAATGTGCCTGGCCAGACGTAGCTCTATCCCAGCTCCATAGTTTATGTGTATCTGCAGAATGTGTGTGAAATGTGACACACACATAGAACAAGCAGAAGTTATGAAGCATTATTCCTCAAAATCTGCAATATTCCTTAACAATACATTCAGGAGACTGACATCAATAGGCATATGCATTACACTGAAGTGTGCTTTACCACCTTATTACAGAAGCTGCATTAAAAGGGACCAGAAATCTTTCAAATTTTACCCAAAATACAGTATTGTTGATTCCATAACTTGTTTTATATTACTAAATAGAAAGAGATTCTCTATAAAGAGCAACTATTATGCCCAAAGAAAAATTAGAAAAATTATTTAACCTTACAACACAAATAATCCAATGTCTGGCTGTACATTCTATATGCCCTTGCTCAGGAAAGAGTCCTCAGTTATTCAAACTACAACATGTTCCATTAGCCAGGTTGAGATCTCTTATATTCCTGGAAATCAAGGAACTTCAACTTCAAAGGAACCACTCTGATTTGATGCCAAGTCCAGGATCTGATCGAAAAACATATTCTATACTGTAGCACTATTTCCTGACAGGTTATTGGAAAATCTACCTGAAAGTACAAATTTGTAATTCTTCAGTCCACTATTACTTGTTCCACAAGAGTCATTAAGACAGTATCTCAGATTATGTTGGTTTGCTCTTTGTAACTCATCAAAATAAACAACAGGAGATTAAAAATTGTTCTTTTACTAAAATTTTAATCAGGGATACACAGCAACTACAGAAATATACAGGAAAAGGGAGATAATGGCTGAATCTACATGGTCTGAAGCTGATGCTGAGTTCTCCCCATGCAATCAAGGACAGAGACAGATAAATGCCCAAATGTCTCCTGAATATTTGTGTAACAGAAACTTGTCAGACAAATTTTCAAGTTTGCATTCTATTTTGATATCTGTAAAGACTCATTCTACCAGAGCCCATGGCACTCCATGACTGATGAACATCTGATCAAAAGTGGCAGCAAAATAAGAATCACTGCTGGTCCTTAACTTTCCCCATCTCAATCTTTAGGAAACAGAGACTGCTTTAAATTTGGAAAAGGAATAGGGTAAAAATAACACCCTGAATTTATCTAGAATTTTTCCAGCAGGGAAGTCAAAGGACATTTATTATTTTATAAAAACAAGCACTTTGGAGATGAGACTACAGAAACATTATCATAGTCAAAGACATTCTATTCATATTACAAGAGTCTAAAATTGTTCCAGGAAAGCAGGAACCAAAGTCTTTCATTTCCCAAATACATTTTAAGCTGTGTACAGCTGATGCAAAACAAGGACTATAACCTGATTTCCACTAATGGTCTAAGACTGTCAGCCCACAACATGACAAAAATCCAAAATGCTCCTCTTTCCCTTACTTTTGAAAAATTAAAATCCTGCTGACAACACTCTACCAAATTCAATTCTATTGTCCTGTTTTCAGCTCTAAATCTTATTTATTCTTTCACCCTTTTTCTGAAATGAAAGATAAAATTCAGTGTAAGTGAATGTTCATATACTTGATTTTCAGTGAGTTAGGTGGCATTGGGCTATGCTGAAAGTAAAAAAAAAAAAAAAAAAAAAGATCTGTTGCAGGATTGCACATTTGAAATTTACTACAAAGTACATTGTTTCAAATGACCATTTTCCACAAGTGCGTGTCTTCTTTGTGTGAAACACCCCTTTGCTTTGCTAAATGAAACTTTCTCAGCAGTGAAGATGAACTCACCTGAAATCATTAATGCAGTGGGAATTCATCTTTTTTTCACTTAAAGAATTTTTCCTCAGTATGTGTGCAAACACTTATACAGAAAATTTAAGCCAGCCAACACTAATCTGGCTTTTCTGCCACCTTCCAGTGATAGCTTCAAAGGAGCTCATAGACTCTATCTAGATAAGTCATGCAATCCTAGATAATATTCTCCTGGAGAATATCACAACTGCTGCTGCTGTGGGCAAATCATTTATTTTGAACCTAACCTTCAGAGAAACCCCATTTCTTTCAAACAGCCTGACTGAAGCCAAGGGTGCCTGAACACGTAGGGCAGGCTCGAGCCAAGAGACAGAGCATGCAAACAGAGATCTTCCACATCATCCCAAAGACTTATTTTCCATTCTTGCAGCCTGTCTTGGCTTGTAAGATAAGCATATATTCTATTTGCCATCTGTCAGAGGTGGGGCAGGTATCTTCTGCTGGGCAGTTTTCTTATCTCTTCCAACAACAATGTCTCCCTCCAGGGAGATATCTTCTGTTAATGTGCCATTGAATGGCTCACTGCATGACTGATGAAGTTACATCATCCCATTGTGAGATGCTCCACCCAGAGGGAGGAGCCAAGCATCCCTACCTGCATAAAATCAGCATTTCTAGAGACAGCAGCTCAGCCTCTTCACTGGATTCCCAGAGGAAGACCAGGCCCATCTACTCTATCACCAGACCTTCAGAGAAAACTACACCCTTCTACTGGACCATCGCTTCAGCAGCATTTCATCTGCCACTCCAGGAGCAGGAGGAGCAGCCACCATTTAACTGGACTATCACCAACACCCTGACTCCTCAGGGTGTCAGGTTTCCGACTCTATCAGTAGTTTTGTTTGTACTAATTACATTTTTTTTAATTTAGGTTTTTTTTTTTTTTCCTAGTAAAGAACTGTTATTCCCATTCCCATATCTTTGCCTGAGAGCCTTTTTATTTTGAAATTGTGGTAATTTGGAGGGAGGGAGTTTACCTTTTCCATTTCACGGGAGGCCCTTGCCTTCCTTCACAGACTCCAGTCTTTTCAAAGGAAGACACAGCCATCAACTCAAACACACCATGAAACAGTTACTGGAACACAGTATTGCCAGCTTGCTCATAATTACTGGTTCTTCTTCCCTGCCTAATGCATAGCTAAATGAATGAGGGCTGTCATGGAAAGAGACTCAAATGTTAAGTCTGGCAGAGCTGGATGATCAGGATAGGAACACAGAGAAAACACACAAAAATCCCACAGCCTCGTCTTTGCAGCAGTGAAGTCCCAAATCCAGGCTTGCACCACAAATATTTTGAGAACATCCTACATGGCTCTTCCCTGCACCTCAGAAAAACTGCTACAAATTTCCTGAGAAAGAGCACCCAGCACTCTGCTCCCACAGCTTTGTTTGGCCCCTGGCTCTGTGCAGCATAAGTGGCACCCACAGATGCTCACACAATGCTCATGGCCACGGGCTGGCAGAGGGGTTACCCACTCACCTGTGCAAGCATTTCTCAAATATTAGAGACAAGATGCTGCAGGGTTTCTCTTGTTACAGAAGAGGCCTGGCCTTCCCTACCCCATCCCCCAGAAAGTGAATAGCCCTGTGTGCATCAGCAGGAGCATCAGCCCTGTTTGGGCTTGCAGTACAGACTGCTCTGCTCTGTGCTCCTGGGAACTCAAAAGAGCTGCTTTCTCCATCAGACATCCTCTGGTTTCTCTGTTGTGTCTCTGCCTTTAACAAAGACTGATGTAACACACACAGACCTCTAAAGTAATGCCTTCAGAGCACAGCCTCACAGGTAACACTAAAACTGCTCCTTAAACCCATTTTAAAATGAGATAAATTAATCTAGACTGCAGTATTTAACATAAATAAATTTCCAACCAAAATTAAGTATTTTAAAATTCATAAAATGAAATTATTAGGTCAAGTTGAAGAGATTTCTCTGGATGCTATTTGCAGTTTCTCTTTCCTATATTAGAGAAGCATCTCCTTTACCAACGCTGACACTCTCCATATATGAAGTTCGGTTGCTGTTTTAAATGCACAGCAGTTATACACTTGGACCGCTCATATTAAAACACATTGGGGCTGTTTTTCCACCTTAAAGGCAAATTACAGTGTATGAATAATGAGTATTTTTTGGAGGCAGAGAAATGGATCATCTTCCCCCTCCATCTGGCATGGTGCTTTTCCAGCAAGGCAGAAGTGGAATTTGAGACCTCTTTATGAATAAGCAATAAAAGACTCATGAAATGGGATGGTTTAGTAACTTCCAAAAAGACAAATCTGGAGACAGAGATAGCTGAGGCTGGGTACCTCAGTTTGCACATGATTTATTACCTCCCCTGCTACAGGAGGAGAGCTCCAGCTCCCAGCACAAACAGCTCCCAGCACAAACAGCTCTCCCCATCTTACCTCAAGAAGAACCTGTCAGGAAAGAAAGAGCCTAGCAAGTGTTCACATTGGCCTTTGAAGTTCTTCCTTGGCTGACTGATGCTCGTCCATACATAACTGGAAGAAAAGACTTCCATTGTGTAGCTCTTTACTCCAAGCGTATTATTCTCCAGACAAAAGCTTTCGAGTCTTAACTTTTAAACACACCTCTCTTTAGGGTGCACTGTTTCTAACCCATAAAATCTTTTTCTGTTCATTAAAAAAAAAAAAAAAAAATAGACAGCTTTCTCCCCCTCAGACAATCTACTCTGCTTAGCTTTTTTGCAAAGAGATGCCACGGAGCAGCCAGCAACAGAACAGCCAGCTCTCGTTCCCAGAAATACAGTATTTTTCCTCAGCTCTCCAATGGCTTACCCAGCCCAGCTTTAGACATGAAATACAGCCATTGTAGGAACTCCTTGGTTTTAGACTGAGACCTGGTGAATAATCACCCTACTGAAAACATCTCCAACATCTGGCAGCTTGCTGCTATTTGCAGGGTCTGAGCGCTGGGTCAGGCAGGGATGCAGGAGCAGGGCAGGGGGTTAAGCAATGAACATGCTCAGCACCTGCTTGCTCTCTGCCTGATTCTAATCAGTATTCTCCTCTCATGCCCAGGAATGCTAGAATTCCTCAGTTTTCTCAGAAAAACTCAAAACTTCTTCTGCCTCAAGGAAAGGAGAGGGAGGGGGGGAAAGAAAAAACAAAGAGAGACGGGGAAAAAAACCTTTCTGTTTAGGGTCTGGCCAAATTTCATTAAAGACAATGCAAGTCTTGCTATTAAATTCAATAGGCCTTTTTTCAGATTTATGAGCAATCTCACATGCTTGACACTATTAATTAGAGGAATTAGTGATGCTAAGAAAGAATAAAAACACACAAAACCGACCTATAATTTTACTGTTTAAGAAATAGACTGTAACAATACAATTTTCCTTAAAATTTTAGAAATCAGTAAAAAATATTTGTTTTACCAACTCTAGAAATCAAATCTTGCTTTACTGCAAGTTGTACTGCAGTTTTAAATCTAAAAACTTTTCTTTTTTTAAGACCTGTTGACAAGTTTAAGCCACTCTATCAATTGCAACTAGCTCCCTGGTTTTTTGGTTCATAACTTCATGTCCACGTTGGGAACTATTTATCTTTGTTAAGAATACTGCTTATAAAATAAATTACAGATTTCATGTAATACAACTTTAAAATCAAACCCAAGTAGTTCATCTCTAGTCAGCCTGTTTAACACAAAATCCCACCACTGAGAAATGCATTCTCTTGCATAAGGATGGAAAGCTACAGTTTTAAACTATAAGTACTGCAATGTACAACAAAAGAATGCTTAAAGCATGATTTCTGTCTCCTTTTTCTGCTCGGTACGTGTTTCTGCTTTAACAAGTACAACGGTAAAAAACAAATGCAATTTAAAAAGAAGAAAAAAATTTTAACAGTTATCCAGGAAATACACATTTTTAGTGAATGCAAGAGCAGCTGTAGAAGAAAAACCAGTGCAAGACCTCGGTGCCCAGTCACAACCACATAAATTTCAAGCATTGAATACTTTCTTAGAACCAATGATTATACATACATATTATTGAATAGATTTTTCACACCACATATTTGAGAGAATTGCAGGATATTCATGGGAGACTCAGCAAAACCAGCAAAAAGTATGTATCAATTCCTGCTGTACTCCAGTAAATACGTGGTGGCTCAGAGCCTCAGTGTAAATTGAGGTAACATCTCTAGATTCTTGGACTTAATCCCAGACCACACTAGCTACTGATCTGCTTTAGCTTTAAAAAATAGTAATAAAACTACTAAAAATAAAGGTGCAGAGTCTTTACCACTTCACCAAAGCACACCCCTGCTGCTCTGTGCCAGGGCTTGCTGCATCTGGTGAGTTAAGAGGTCCATACCATGGGCCACTGGACCAGAGGGTACCACTGTCCCCTCTACAAACAACCCCTGGTGTTCCCGAGCTCTGCAAACCCCAAAGTTGAAAGCCCAGCTACTCTTTTTCAAGGACAGGCTGCAATCCTATCTAGCCACAAGCATTCATTCTAAAGTATCATTCCATCTGGATTTGCAGTTTCAGCAGATGAACGATGACAGCTGAACCTATGGAACACTTTTGATTCCTGGACACCAGACATTTGGAAATACCATTGAGGGAGGAAAATATCATTGGTCCCATGTCTTTAAAAAAAAAAAAAAAAAGAAAAACAAGCAAACCAAAACACAAAAAAAAATCCACAAAAAGAAAAAACCACCACAGAAGATACAAGGAGAAAATTTAACCACAGAGAAGGAAGAGACCAGTAAGAGGGAAGGAGGAGCAAGCAGTCCTATCTCAGCTGGCTCCAGGCACAAGCCGTGAAGAAAGTCACTACACAGAGCAAATTGTACCAACTCCAATCAGTTCCCCTTCAAACTAAAGCCAACTCTTCCAGCACCAATTTTGCCATAACCACTTTTTTCTTGTTTGTTTGTATAGGGGTATCACTTACTTATAAACACATCAGTCACCAAGATCACTCCTTCCTATTCAAAATGAGTATTAAAAAAGATCCCTTAGCCCAATTCAAAGGCACAGAACACACCACAGCCCAGTAGGAAGAAAGTCAAAGCCTATGGAAAGATGGGCTGGGCATCCCCTTTTCCACAGCAGGAAACCAGCACCAGCTGTGTAAGGGTGGGAGAAAGCCCTTCAGCCCAAATCACAGCGACCTGAGGCATCCACTCCAACAGCTGGAATGTCACCAAGGGCAAAGCACCACCTACAAAGCACCCCTGTGACCCCCTGTCTGCACCTCGGGAACACAACGGTCCTGTGGAAGCTTTAAAGCTCACAAAAAATCTAAAGAAATCACTTGCAAGCCTCACAGAAGAAAAGGGCAGAGTGAGGAGCTGCCTGGGCTGGAAACAGGGTAGCCCCAGCTCCCACCTGGGCTGGGAGCCAGCCCTGCACCCAGCCTCAGTCGCAAGGACTGTGCTCACTGCTTCAGGCTCGAGCTCACAGAAGCACAATGGGTCTTTCAAGCAAAGGATCTGGCCCTGAAAAGGGGCCCAAGGCACCCTAAGGGCACGGCACTCCACAAAAACCCCGAGGCTAAAACAGGAGGAGCAACGCAGAGATGCATCCAAAGGGGCTCCCCCTTTGCCATCCTGGAACCCCACTGCTCCACAGGCCCTCCCTGTGCTACCCAGCTGGCCTGTTTCTTTAATAGAGTGGTCACTTTTCTGCATGGTAGCACTCAAGAATAGGAACAGGTGAGTCCCTCCTACACTTTTGCATCACCTGGAGGATATTTTTTCCCCTCATAACACTTTTTTAGGGTGTTTTAATTTTTATTTATAACTATCATTACCAGGATTCAGATACTAGCTATAGTTACAATTTTTTTAATACTCACTTTCTGTCTGTGATTTACTCTTCCAGGACTGAAAAGTCTGTTTCTGATGTCAGATTGACAGAAATATTTATGTCATCAACCATCACTCCATCTTTTCAACTGCCAATACAGGAGAAGCACAGTAACATTAAATTCTGATTTAAGTTCTTCCTTGGCTAAGTGACCTCTTACAGTCTGGGGACAAACCCTCTTTACACCCATCATAGTATAAGGTTTGACAACCATTCAAATTACATAGTGTCCTTCCAAAAATGTCATGTGCTGTGTCAATTAGGACCAAGGACAGGAATGTTGTATATGGGGATACAGTGTGCCTCCCCTCCTGATACCCTTCAGGCAGGGAGGACCCAGAAATCAGAGGGAGCAGCACTGCCTCCCACCCTGCCAGGATTGATGGAGCAGATTGGTTACAGAGCTCCTTACAGCAGACAGCCGGGGGGAGGTTTTTGCTTTTTTCTGCTAAATCATACGTTAGAAAAATTAAGTGCCATTCTCTAAATCAGCTTTTTTTAATTTGCTCTGCTTGCAGCATTTTAACTGCACTTACTGGCTATGTCAGGTCTCTTCTTTAGCAGCAAAAATTGATGTTTAGCACTATAAGGTCTTGCTAAGTCTGAGAAAGTGAAGGTGTTCCCTCAGATCTGGAATGTGATTAAACTTTCATGCAGATTCAATGCTAAGTAACCTGCACAGCTCTGCTGAGAGTACAGGACTGTTCTCATGTAAATGCCAATACCATTTGGTCCCAAGAAACTTTTAAAGCATAAAGATGGAAATAACAAAAAGACTGAAAATGTGTCTGCTGTATGCAGCCATTTTGCATCTTCACCAGGACATGTGAGTACCCTGAGACCCTGCAATGCTTCTGGCTGCTTCAGCCCCTGCCCCAGTGCACACAGCATGCAGCTCACGCCAGTCCCAGTGCTGCTCAGAGGAGGTGGACAAGCAGTTAGTTTTAAGGGGTTTTCAAAAGACAACACTGTATTTGTTGGAAAACAAGTTGTGGGTACTAAAGCAACAGGGGTTTGTGTGGTTTTCTGTGTAGCTGCCAAATATTCGAGCATTTTTGCTTGAGCCTGTTGATTTAAGAGTAGATCAAATCAACTGTGCTAAAGCAGGGATGAACCCACAGGGCTTTTTCCTAACTGTGACATCTATTGTATAATCTTCTAAATAGATTCCTGAATGTTTTCTTCTATTATTTTCCAGTTCCACAGACAAAGAGCACAGTGAAGTCATATACCATCCAGGGAATAGCCACCACACGCAGCAAGGGAGGTATACACGATGCCTTTCTCTGCACCACGTGTTAAAATTCTACAGAAAAAAATTGTAACCTCCATCTATAACACTACACCATAAAGATTTGATGACTGCTCACTTAAAGTATCACTCCTTAGCTAGTAGTTTTTTGAAAGTATCTCTTCTATGCAAATACCGATAATTTAATTCAGCATTCACTCACACAACAGCAACTGTTCACCATCTGCAGTGGAATTACTTGATTTATTCCTTGGTAAATGGAATTCCAGATATTTTTTGTTTTTTCAAAATCTGTACTTTTCAGGATTTCATTGTGAAACAGTGTATTTTGCTTCCCATTTTCTTTAGCTGAATAATTTCCACTTCCTGTTTTTCTTTTAAAACACCTTCCTTCTGAAAAGAACTTATTTTGCTGTTCGTGAAACCAGCTGAGTCCTGACTTCCAGCTAGTTCTGTGCAAGTTTTTTCCCAGCACTCAGCCTGACAGGAGAGGCTGAGTAGGTGTCAGAGTATTTACTGGGGCACAGATTCCCCCACCTCACACTCTGACCCTTCAGCACTTCACAGCAGATCAAACAGCCAGCCCTTAGGTCAAAATGAAAAGGAAGTCCTGCCACACCATCTTCAATAAAAACGGATTTTCTGTGGAAACATTCCCTGCTACTCTGCTAGCCAGGTTTCTATAAAGCCTGTCCGTACTCATCTCCATCCTCCCTAGGACAGTTAAAAATAGAGATGAAAAACAATTTGGTTACACCAAGTATGGTTGGTGCTACTGCCTGGCAGGGGGTAGGTGGGTTACATTTTTAACAAAGTGTAGAATAATTTTGCCAAAAGAGCTGTGGTTGCTATTGCTTTTCCAGCTAGTACGTGGAAGAGATTCCAATTATATTGGCTTGAACAGTCCTGCTCATTTAAGTAAGGTGAATAAGATTTGACAGGGGCTGAATAAGCTGTCTACTTGCAGAATTGTCAGCCACAGACAGTTTATTCCTCATACTATTCAAACCACAGCCATCTATGTGACAATATATCTGATAAAGAAATTACTACATAGTCATTTTTAAATCAGACATCCAACATGAGGCATATCATAAATATAAAAATCCTTAAGACTAGTCCTTATATGGGCTTGTGCATGATATAAACGTTGATCATGTTTGGCAGAAAGTCTACAACCAGGAAAATATCTGTTTAAAAAAATCAAAAGGTAGCATGGATTTTGCTGTGTTCACCACAGCTCTCTATGGAAACAAAAAAGTTGAGTTCATGGACTTTGAGGAAATTTGTATCTAAAATGCTTTCAAAGAGTGTTAGCTCTTACTCTGGGACAAAATGTCTTCTAAAGTAGCTGAGTACTTGCAAAGCATGCATGGACTGATATTTTAGTCAGCAATAACCAGACAGAATGGAAGCAGAGTGTATTTAAGAAAAGGAATAAGGAAAAAAATATATAAAATTTTTCTCTTATCCTTTACTTTGCTGTTTTTCACAACAGCAGAGATCTACCCACTCACCTAAAAATTAATGCAACACCAGGAGAGGCTTTCTGGTTTCACCAGGCTTCTTACTGCTGTTTGTGAAGCTAAATTTCTGTGTCTGGTGGATGCAGTGGGACCTGGGTCTAACACTCCCATACCTCACAGTTCGGATGAAAACTCGTATCATAATAACAAGAAAGCACACCCAGATTGCACAGCCTCTTCTACTGAGGATGTGGTGGGACACATTTTGCTATCTCTGAAATAAATATAGCTTTCTGCTATGGAATAAAGAACTGATTGTTCTCAAGGGCTCTTGCTTGTTTTTCTGCGCAGCCTCGTCAGTCCAACTTCCCTTTTTTTTGGGAGAAGGGACAGCACAACCATTCTAGCTGAGGCAAGTAGGGGCCATAAAATCCAAACTGAAGAAAATGACCAAACAAATGTTGCAACTCGTTTGTGTCCCCTATATTCTGAGAGCTCAGTCTGGAGAATGGGCTGTTTTCTCAAGCTCCCTTTCTTTTATTGGCAGCCCTGGACTATTTTTCTCCTATGTGATTTGGTATACGAAGACAACTTTTTTTTCCCCTTTAGGCTACACTCATCAAAAAGATTACATGCAATAAAAATGGTTTTAGTAAAATTCAGTTAAGTACATTGTATTTTACCTGCTACAATAGTAACATTTCAATGTGCTGTATACTAAAAATAAAGTGATTAAAATAAAATCAAATCCAGTAATGCTAAAGAAAAAAAAAACCGCAAAAATGTAAGAGAATACAGTGTATACATCCAACAGACCATGCAAAATAAGGATTCCATTCAAATTTCACATCTCATTAAAGACAATTTGGCCATTAATCCATACGGGTTTAGGAGGAAAGAAGGATTTTCCAAGACAGATAAACTGAAATGATCCTCCTTTGATCTCCGAGGTTAAGAATCAGCAACAATGGAAGATGAACAACAAGGGGCAGAACCACTGGCCTTTTTATGTGCCACAATGGCATCAGCAAACAACTACTTAATCAATATTTGGCCAGGGACACTGAAAACTTTCTTTTCAAATTTTAATTCCTAGTTGTAAAACAACTGTAGGGCAACCAGCAAGATAAGACATTAAACTGACTGCTTAATTGCCTTTTACTGTCTTACTAGTTATATATGCACATTCTTAATAGTTCGTGAATCTTTATTTACTAGGATGAATAAATGACCTGTCAACAATTACATCAAACTCCCCTAACTAAATAATCTCAGCACATGACACACTTTAACTCTAATGTGTCCTCAGTGAGTTTTAATTTCATTACACTTCACTTTTTTCTAGGCAGAGTGATTTAAACTGAATTAGTTTAACAGCATGGGGCAGGAGTACTCCAGGGCAAGTAAAGTAAAATGCCACATTCACACTAGGCTAAACAAGGTCTTGCGGTGAATTACATTACTGTACATCATTTTTATTAGCCAGAAAGCTCAGCGTTCAGGGACCACTTGGAAGTATCCTGCATTTTTATTTCTATATTTTGTTCTTTCTCTGGCCACATATGTTTGCTACATAGGATTTAAAATGACATTTACATGGAGAAATTCACATTGACTGGCTTGCTCTGATTTATTGCTTTGTGTTTCACTCAATTTCTTCTTAAATTAACCAGAGACCACTTTGTAGTTCTGCTTCATTTCCCAATGCAGTTTTATTACACAGCTCTGGGGACTCATGATAATTTATCACTATCAGCTTTATTGGCTTCCCTCTCCTAAACCCTGTTCCAACCCTTATCAATAAGTAAACCCAAACCAAACTAAACGTTCCCCAAATAAGTGTTAGATAAAAGTGTTGTATTTGTATGATATAACAGAGAATCACTATTCAAACTCAGTCACGGGAAATTATTTGTTTTAAGAATGTTATCAGTATTAGCTTTTACTTACAGCATTAATTGCTAATTAGCTTTTTATCTAATTAAAACCTCTGTCTGTCTTCTGATTCCACTGCTACCTCTGTGTAAACTGAGACACCAATACCCTTGCCCTCAGTGAGAGTTTTGCCAGAGTTTCACGCGGGATTAAAGTCACACTCCTGTGACTTGTGGGTACTCTTTACTAACAGAATAGAACAAATTTGGGCCCCATTCCTGCCTGCCCCAGCCCACGTGAGCAGCGTTACACACATGAATAGGCTCTTTGAGTGGGACTCCTCGGGACCGTCGCCGTTGCTGCATCTGCAGGACTGAAGAGAAATCGAGTAAACCCCTCTTACATCCCAAACCTGAGGATTTCCCCAGGAGCTGCAGTTCCTCAGAACATTACAGAGCTAGTTCCAAGAAAAGCCTGATGTCTATTATGGTAAATTCCTACTGACATCACAGATCCTGCAATCATAGGAGAATCTGGAATGCCAAATACATAAAGCACTTTCTCAGAAGAAGTCCTAGCCACACCGAAGTCAACCAATTGTTTCTGCCTTTCTGGAATGACACCCTTTTAGTCTAATAGATGAAGATTTTCAAAGCAACCAAATAAGGTGCTAACTTGGGTACAAATTCAAGCTAATCGACTGCTTTGTGTGAAGCAATCCTGACATTTGCTGAAATAACATTCAGCTTTGTTCTAGATAGATGCAATTAGAAAAACTGGAAAGGATGCCCACAGCAATTCTGCTTGAACAGGCGCTGACTCTTAAGTTGAAGAAAGCGTCCCTAAGATGGCAAAACATTCAAAGCCACTAATAAAATCATGATTTCAAGCCAAGGATATGATGTGTATATATATTACTTCAGAGAGTCGCTTCTAGATTAGCACCCTTTCTTCCCACAGCTGGAAATATTACTGGTGCTTTTGTCAGACGATTAGCCTGCAGTTAGTCTGACAATTAGCACTCTCCTCAAAATCCCACACTTCAAGACAGGAGGGAATGGGCTGCCCTCGGCAGCCCTGGAAAAGCAAACTCCACTTTGAAGTCACCCTGAAATCAAACATTTAGCACCTTTCTAAAAATGCTCAGCATGCTGGGACATCACACTCTCACTTGATGGTGAGGTCATTAATTGCTGAGGTCATTAGTTATTATTATTACTATTATTATTATTTCAGAATATTTATTTGGAAGAAGAAGCCTGGCCCAGAGCCCCACAGTGATGATGGGTCAGGCAGAAGAAACAAAGCTGTGCTGGGTTAGCATGGAATCACCTGCACCGATTTGCACCTGTGCAATACCCGGCTTTTCTGCCTGAACTCTCACTACCAAGATATGGAGGAAAGAGAAGGGGAAAAAGACGGAAAATATAGTTGGCACTGTCTCCTTTGAACCAAATTCTGGACTCACTAGGGAATTTTTCTCAATTAAGTACTATTTTCCTGTCAGCTCTGAGAGCCCCAGAAATGACACTGTTCAAGTGACAGGAGTTGATTTCTTAGACCTGCTAGTGACCAAATATATCGAGTACTGCACAAAATGTCAGGCTCAAGGAGATAACTGCCTGCAGCCATAGCCATTACACCTCACTCAATAAGTGAATCTTTACCATGAGCACTGAGCAGGGGAACAAACTGTGCTTCTCAGCCCACAACAGCATTTCACACAGCACCTAAGTCCTCCTACCACTGCACCTTGGGACAGGACACTGGAGCAAAACCAGGCCAACCCCTGCAACCAAATTCTAACTCAGCATCTGACTCATCCCATGCTCCAGCCACTAATCCAACAGTCTACTATGTAGAAATGAATGACTCAAACTGGTATCTGGTGCCCCCATTTTAATCTTCACCCTTAATAAAGTGTCTTTATTAGTTTAGCAATCTAAAAATAACTGGCTGCATGATACTGACCAACCGTAATCAAAACATCTGCCAGCCCATCTAGCTCGAGCTACCCTTTAGATCATGTGCCACCACTTCAAAGCCTCCTGCATCAAGTCAGTAATTGTAACATTGCATCTAAATATTTAAGCTAGGGGCTGGTAGTCGCGTGTCCCATTTACAGTCAGCATCTGTCCTCTAATTCTATTACAGTACAAAGCAAAAATGTTTCCCAAAACTCACAAACAGGAAAAGCATCACACAGCTAGAGAGGCAGCAGCAGCTTGAACTTTCAAGCTGCTGAGCGGGGCTTTTGTGCTAAGGTCCTTTTTTTTCCTACCCCCTCAAACTCCCCACATACACACACTAAAATAGGGGTGGTGCCGAAATTGTATTAATGTGAGCCTCAGGCACACAGAAAAAAAAAGAAAAGAGGAAGGGGAGGGAAAGGGGGAAGGGTTTGGTCCAAGATGAAAGTAAGAAGAAAATAAAGGAGGCAATTTAGTCTGCTGTAGCCTGAATTGCTCTCAGTACAGCCAAGGGTAGAGGCTTGGGATGAGTAGGGCCCTTTTTGGACGGGTGCGCATGACTGGGGGAGGATCCGCCAGGACAGGGCCCGAGGGCCAATTCCGCTGGCTGGGAACAGAGGCCCCCTTTGAGGCCGGGAGGGGGGTCCCGGCCTCAGCCCCAGCCCCCTCCCCAGCCCGCTCGCAGCGGCCCGGGGACCAGCTCTGCCCCATCATTGCAGTGCTGAAAGCCACTGGTTCCTGCCAGAAAACAACAGCTATTTTATGAAGGGGGAGTTATCGGATTAGTCAGCAAACCATGCCGCACATAACTCCCACTAAAGGTACAAGCAAGTCCCTTTTCTGTAGTGGTTATGCTAAAAATAAGCCCTGATGTGCCACATAAAGGCACAAAACTTTCTTGTGTTCTTTATTTATGGCTTGTGCCTTTAAGAAAAAAATTATCATGCGTGCAGAAATAGAGATATGCTGTTATAGAGCTATCAGCCTCCTGATACACACTCTAAACAATCCAGTTTTCTTTAAATATATACCCAGAATCAGAACTGAGGGTGACGCTGGCAGAAACACTGAAATACAGCACGTACAGGGCTGTGCATGTGGCATCTGTAAACGGTGTGAGAATCACGTGTAAGTGTCCGAGAAGAGAGGCTGAAACAGAATCACACCAGCCATACAAAAGTTTCCCTACACCCATATATGTGGCGGGAGAGATCCCAATGATTCGCTGTTTCTATCACACATTTTTTTAAAATATCATGTTTCCATTCTCTCTAATCCCACTCTGCTGTAAATACTCCCTACTAATTTTGAATTAGCTACCATTAAAATGACAACTCTTGTCCTTGTTCTTGGAAAAAATGCCACTCCTTGAGCCACCCAAAGGCCCATGGCGAGGAGGAGATTTCAGGCAGCGCCAGCAAAAGTCCAGCACTAATGTGTGCTCCCGAGCAGAAAAGCCGTCGTGAACAGCCTCAGGAGTCACTTTCTGACCTATCCCACAGCCTTCCCTGGCACCCAAGCTCCAGGATACCTCAAGCCCCCAAGAACAGAGCAACAAAAACTCCTCATATTGCACAAAACCCCACACTTTTTTCCCCTCTGTTACATAGAGCACTCAGGGCTGAGCTGGCACCCGAGGGTTTTGCTGCACAGCACATGGATACCCTTTGGACATTCCGCAAGCAACCCGAGTGTCAGAGAGGGCATCTGAGATGCATTGCCAGCAGGCACCCTCTGCCACAGCAGGCCTTGTAGCCAAGCTGGTGGGTGCTGGCAAATATGATCCTGCAGCATCAAAATCCTTAGGAGCGCTGCCAGTTATTTTAGTAACAGAACAGGATTGTTTTTATAGATGGAGTGAAATCAAAGCTCCTCTGCTGGCAATGGAGTTGAAGCAGAACTTTTTTTTGTTGGTCAGATACAGAAAGTAGTGGTGGGTTTCTTTTATGGTTATTCTTTTCTTGTAATGGTCTCACTGGTGTGCTGTGGCTATAGTATCACACTCCGTGCAGGACACGAGTAGGGCAACAAATGTTTTCTGGAGCAGCAGCGCACTCGCACTGCAGCATCCCAGCCACTCCAGTAATGAGATTAAGCAACAGCTTGCTAGTCAGGGAGGGGGAGCAGGCGTTGCTGTGGGGAAGAGCACACCCTCCCTCACACTGCCAAGCCTTCCCAGCCACTGTCACAGAACAGATGGGATTACCAAAGCTGCCGTTTCCACGGAACTGTCCGGTCACATTCACGCAGCAAAAACCTGCATGCCTAGGGCAGGAGAGGGCTACACTACCCCATGTAATCAAGGGGAAAATTGCTACTGATTGAACTCAAAACAAATAAAGTTAGAAATTCACATCCACAGAAAGTGAGAGAGGGTACATCGAAGCCTCCTCCTACGACTGTGGTGGGAGGCATGAACGAGCCACTCTCGCAGCAAGACATCACCAGCCCCAGTGGCTTTCCTGAAAGAGTTCTGGAGCTCCCCTGGGCTGGTGGAAGGCAGCCATGCACCCAGACAGTGATTTATAATAAATCAGGAGCCCCACTTTAAAGGGCAGACAGTCAAAGAACAGGAAGACTGTTTCAAAGAGAAACAGAAGGATGGGTTATATTGATAAGAGTATTTGTTCTCTTGCTGTTGCTACTAACCACTCTTCATTCCATAAAGCAGTGATATTATCAAGCCTTACTATCTCCTGTTTCTAATCTCTGTCAAGAAATTGAAGAAGGCAGCAAAGCTAGTTATTTAACAACTAGGACACTGAATGTAGCTATTCTTCCCTTGGTGCACATCCCTCTTGGAAAAATCCTCTGTTGAAGGAGATGCTGGAGGGAACTCTGGACCCGTCATATGGGGCAACTAGACCAGGCAATCAAATTGTGCCTTCTGGCCTTAAAATCTCTAATTTTGTTAGCATCTTCTACATGTCTGTATTACACACCTCCTTGCAAACACAAACACGCAGAAGATGAGGATTCCCTGAAAGTTTTAATAACAGTTGAAAACTAAGTTTTGGGAGGGTTTAGGGGTTTGTTCTAATAAAACAAGGACATGTCCTACTGTCAAAGAATGGATTTCTGTCGTCCTTGCACGGCATCAGCATCACTTGATGCCTAGAAATGCTATAAACATTTTCTCTCTAAAAACAGCTATTTTTTTCCACGTTAGAGTCCATAAAACTGCGTGGAGCATCAGCTATTAGGGGCTCATTGAATAATTCATCCCTCATTGCAAGCCCATAATGTCTTTTCTCAGCCTTTTGTGGGGCTGTTTTCTCTTCTTTTCTCCTTGAATTATAAAAAGGTTGCCTTCTTTTGTTCACATCAAGCTGCTGCTAGCTGAAGCTTTGTCTGTGCAAAGCCAAAGTGTGAGTTTCAATGGACTCCCCCCTCTTTGTTTTCCAAGTTCATCTCCAAGTGTAGATTGTGTATAGAAGGCCTTCTTTGTAAAAGCTGGAAAAGTTGTACAAATGTTTGACCAGCTCATTTGGTACTTTTGTCTCGCCTTCTCCAGTGCCTGTGCATGTGCTGGGCAGCGACTTCCACACACAGGCGGCCGGGCCGGGCCCTTGCCTGCCCCTGCACCCTGGCCCGGCCGGGAGCCAGGCATGGCTTCAACGGGAGCAGCAGCTGTCTCCCCGCAGCAGCCCTTCACCTCCGCCTTGTTCAGGTTGCAACCTCGTCGCAGTCCCGGGCCAAACACCAGCACATACTCTTCCCAGCAGTTTTAAGAGCAGAAAAAACAAAACATGTGTCTCCCTGCCTTGTTCAGACTGCAGAGACTTGAGACTCCGCAGGCTTTTGCTACAACTGCCCCTTCTCTGCAGCTGCAGCCTCTCTCTTGGCTTGGGAAAGGAGCCCCTGCACGGCTGCGGTGAGGGGCTCTGTGGTGGCCCCAACCCTCCCTGCTCCCTGGGTATTGAAAGCCAAGCTAGCAGTGACTCCCATCTTTGTTCCAACCTCCGCGCCATTCCTGCACACTGCAGGGTGGCTCCGCCGGGGGAGTGGGATACGATGGGATGTGGCAGCCAGGCTGGCAGGGCTCACTCGCCCTACACGTCCCGCTGCGCTGGCCCCAGGACAACCTCTGGGGGACGGGGAGTGAGAGCCACCAGCACCTGGGACTGGCACCGGGCCGTCACCGGGCTCCACGGAGAGCAGGGGCAAGCAGGACTTTACCTCTTTCGCTGAGGATGCCATCAATGCTGTGCTTGGCCTTCTTGTCGCCTTCCTCCACCTCTTTTCTTTCCAGCTCAGCCTCCTCTTCCTCGCCTTTCCCAAACTTGCTCCGCAGGATGCGGCTGATGGAGCTCACTTCGGGGGAGAGTGCAGAGCTGTGACCGGCTCGTCCCCAGCAGCCCCCTGTGGCTCTCGGGCCAGCCCGGGAAGCCGAGTCCCCCATCAGTGCCACCGGCCTGTGTCCCTCGGCCACTGCCAGTCGGGACTTAGGGACGGCAGCTGCCCACTCCCGTCCCCGCGGGGGTTTCACGGAGCACCGTCCCGCACCGGACTCCAGCACGGGCACAGCGGCTGCCGAGAATCTTTCTTTCCCCCGAGTCCGCATGGCGGGTGATAAAGACCCTCAGACCCCTCACAAATACTGCTCCGGCTGCACTTGCCTCCTGCCCCATCCCGCAAACAACCCGCCGGCGCAGGGAGCTGCTCCCCATCTCCTGCTTCCCAGCTCCTCATCTCCGGCAAGCTCCGAGCCCTCCTGCGGCAGAAGCCCGGAGGGGACGGCGGGGAAGCGTCGGGAGGAGGAGGGGAGGGGGATGCAGTTGCGATTTAATTGAAAACACCCTGCCGAGAGCAGGAATCCTCCCGGGAGGAAACCACCGCGTGCTAGCGGCGGCCGCTCCGTGGGCACCGCTCCGACCCGGGGCTCCGATCCCGAGGGGACGGGGCTCACCCGGCTACCGCGCTGACCTCCCCGGGCCGCCCCCAACCCTCCAGGACACTCCGAAGCCCCCGCTCCGTACCTGACGGCACCGAGTTGCGGTCACACACCCCGTCCTTCAGCAGCTTGTCCCGGATCTCCCAGCTGAACATGCCCGCGTTTTCCCGCTTGTATTCCTCTATTTTCTTCTCAACATCCGGCGTCGTCACCTGCTTCAGTAAAGACAAGGCGAGCGGGCACAGTCTGTAGGGCCGGGGGAGCCGGGGCTGCCGCCGCCAGAGCCCCGGGGCGGTCGGAGCCGCCCGCGCCGTCGTCAGCGAGAGCCGACACCGGCCCCGCGTAGAAACGCCGGTACAAAACACCCGCAAGCGGGCAGGGTAAAGTAAGAGGGGACACAGAGGTAATAACGGGCTGCATAAAACGAACACATTCCGCGTTAAACGAAACGTCCCAGAAAATCCTCCGAGGTTACCGGGAAGGTGGGACAGAGCCTTCGGCATGGAAAACCCCGAAATAGGCAGCACCGGCTGCCGTGCGGCCGAGAAAACACCAGGTCACGACCAGCGGAGGACTCCGGGCAACGAAGCTCCAGGTCAGTAAAGTTTCGGCTGAACAAAGTTTGCAGCTCCGAAAAAAACCCAGCGTAATAAAAACGCGGAGAAGTTCGAGTACCGGCATTTTTCTTCGGTAGCCTCGTGATTTTAAAATAAATCTAAAAACCAAACAAAAGAACGATCTCTCGGCTGGCAATAGCCTTACGTTTGAGCAGCACGCTTATAAAAAATTACCTCTACTCCTAACACGGAAAGGAAAAGTTCGGGCATTGCTTCGCTACTTTAGAAGAATCAAAGAAGGACGGAGCGGGGGGGAATCTAGCAACAACTTCCAATAAAAATTCAAGTCTTTACTTTACTTTAGTGGGAAAGAAAAGCTAGAGAAGGAGAAGCCTAATCTAGGGAAAAATTTCGTCTCCGTTATTGTTAGCGCAAACTTTTTGGTGGCGTAGCTATAAATACTCGCAGCTCTAGAGCAGAGAGAGAAAGTAAACAGAGCAGGAGAAGGAGCGGTAAAGAGACCGACAGAAATACAGGTTGTTTTGTTGCGTTTTCAACGAAAGCGGGGAGGGCCCGATCCAGCCGTGCTGGGTCAGCTCCACCACCACACCGATCGCGCCCCGGTCCGTCCCGCAGCCCCGAGCCCGCCTGCGCTCCTGCGGGAAAAATGAGCGTGGGGCACGCAGGGCTCTGGGAAGCCAAGCGCTCAGAAAAAAAAAAAGCCCCTTTCGTCCTATTTTCGTTCGGGACTTTTTTTTTTTTTTTTTTAATAGCATTAAAAGTATATTATCGCCAAGAACTCTAACAATATTTTCTAAAACCTCGGGAAGTTGGAGAGCAACAGGCTTGGACACGGCGGGGGTGCTGTGTCCCATAAATGTCTGCGTTTACCCCCGGTCTCGCACGGTCCCCCCGGCCCTCCTGGTTGCCGTCCCCACTGTTAACCCCGGTGCCGACCAGCCTGGGCGGAACTCGCTCCCCGCCACCGCGACCGGGATTTGCCCGGTTCCTGGCGGGCGAGAGAGGCTCACCTTGGGCTTGCTGCCGCCGATGGCCCCCGGCCGGATGGAGCCCGTCTCCTGGTACCTGCAGAGAATTTTGGAGACGCAGCCGTGGGACACTCGCAGCTGGCGGGAGATGACACAGGGCCTTATGCCATGGTGGGCCATCTCCACTATCTTGTGCCGGATATGGTTGGGTAAAGGCCTGCCATTGATAAACACTCCTCCGAGCTGATTGACTCTGCCCTGGCCTAGAGGGGTAGAGACTAGAAAAGGAGGGAAGGGAGGCAGGGGGGTAAATGGCGTTAACGTCTCCTTCGGATCCTGCTGCGTGTTTTTTTGTTGTTGTTGTTGTTGTTACTGTTTTTTTATCGTTTCTTTTCTATAAAGCAACTCACCCCCGCCCGCCCCGCCGCGCGCCCGGGGCCCGCAGCTCCCGCGGAGACCCCGCCGCCGGCCCGGCGGGCAGGGGAGGGAGGCGGCCATGGCTTCACCTGTTGCACTCAGCCGGAGCCGGCTTTCAGAGCCCGCCTGGCTCCGGCGGAGAACGGGAAAGCGGTGCGGGAAGGCCGCAGTGTCCCCGGCGGCGCAGGGGCTGGCCCGGCTCGGCCGCCCCGGGAGCGGCGGTGGGAGCCGCGGCAGCCGCCCGTCCTCCCTCGGGCACGGGCCTGGTTAGTCCCCAGCACTGCGGGGCCCACGCACCGCCTCTACCTTGATGAAGAGCGGCCACTCGCAGCGGCTCGGTGCCGACCCACGGTTCTAAACTTCCTTTCGATTCGCATTGCTTTTGGTCGAATTGATTTTTTTTCCTAACTTTATCCCCAACTTTGGGCTCCCCATATTACTACCCTTCACTCCACTAAGAGAACCGGGGCCGGCTGCGCTGCCGACCTCCCGCTCGGCTCCTCCTGTTCGCGGGACGGGCCGTTCGCAGGGTGCGGAGCCGCCCGAGCCGTGCCCGTCCTGGGACAAACCCTGCTCTGACAACCCAGGGGGGAAGCCGGCTGGCTGTCCTGGAGGACTCCGTGCGCCCGGGGGGCCGCTTTGTTCCGGCGTCCCGACACGGAATGATTATCCCTTTCCCGACCGGGAGCAGCATAGGCGCGGCCTTACCTTCTAGCGGAAACCCGCTGCGGGGATAGTTCTGCCCGGCCCCGGGGCGCATCATCCTGGGGACAGCTCCGGCCAGAGTTGTCATCGCAGCGGCAGCGGCCGGCAGGGTTATATCCAGGTGAGGGCTGATCTAGGGGAGACCCGCGCTGTCAGCGGGCCCCGCCGAATCAGAAGCGGTCCCGGAGGGGGTGGGGGATGCCGCCGAGGGGCGGGGAGGAGGCAGCTCCGCCGCTGCCCCTTTGTCAGTGACCCGCGCTGCCCCGCACCGGGAGGGCAGGGGCCGGGCCGGAGCCCCGCCGGGCGGCGCGGCTGAGCGCGGGGAGGGCGGGCGGGCGGGGGGCGGCGGTGTCCCCGGTGCGGCGGGGAGCGGCGGCCGCGGGGCCGGGAGCATTTATCGGCTCCGTGCCCGGCGCGGCTCGGCGGCGGCGCCGCCGCGATTGGCCACCGCCGTCCGGCCCGGCCGCGCCGCCCCCGCTGATTGGGCGAGCGGGCGGCTCCCGCGCATCGCCCCGGCCGGCGCGACGGCGGCGCGACCGGACCGGCACCGCACGGCTCGGCACCGCACGGCTCGGCACCGCACGGCTCGGCACCGCACGGCAGGACACGGCACGGCCCCGCGCTGACCCCGCGGGCAGAGCCGCAAAGCCAGACACTTTCCCCGCAAGCAGAGGGCGGCCGGCGATGGCGATCTACTCGGCACCCCGACGGCCGCCCCAGCCCCGGGAGAGAAGCACCAGCCGGGCCGGCCTGGACATCGCGCCCCTTAGGACCCCATGTCACTGCGGGACTATGCGGGACAGCCCCCGCCTGGCTTCCACGAAGCGGTTTTTTTTTTTCCTGGCTCTGCTCCCCGAGCACCAGCGGAGGGGTGGGGGCAACAACCTTTTTCATTTTAAGAAAAAATGCTTCTTCCTTCATTCTTTCCTTTTACTTATTTACTTTGAGCTGATATCTCTCTGCGTACAGAAGAAACATCTCTGGAACAAACAGTGCTCACGGTTTTGAGAGCAAGAGCTGCCAATGAGATCTCCGTGGGGATGTCTGCTTTTAAAACCGATGGGACAAGGGTGTCCCTGCGTTTCACGCGTGTGCGTGAGCGTTTATATGTGTATGAGTGCGAGGCGGTGCATGTTAAAGTCTTACTAACAAGCGTTTGTTCCCAGGAATTTATTGTAGTATTCAAACTAAACTGCTGGAAAAATAAAAGAGGTAAAGTCTGCCTCGGAGCTGGAGTGCCCACAGCAGGATATGACGCCAGGAGTGTTGTAAAGACTGTCTGTCCTTAGAGAAGGTACCATTGTGCACGGCCTTTTATTTATAACTTGGTAAGTGCCAGCAAACTCGCCTCCTTTACACTCCGAAGTGCCAGCCCGGCTTTCCACAGGGCTCTTTATTTGCAATCGTCTATTCAGGAACTGTCACTCCCGAGCTTCAAGTTATTCAAGACCTTAATCAATCAAAAGGATGAGAATCGCTCAGGTTTCCTCCTTTGAAATGAAGGGGAAAAATGTTTTCTGGGCTCCCAGTCCGCGTTCCCTTTACGAGCAGGACGATCGTTGCGGGGCCGGGGCCGGCCCCAGGGTGGGCGGGGGTTCGCGTTATTTAGGCAGAAATCCGGAGCCTTAATAATAAGCGAACCGGCCGTCGAGGGACCGGCAGCAGCACGGCGCGGCCCCCGGGGAAACTCGGAGTTTTCGTCGGGCTCCGCTCCGCAGTGGGGGGCGAGGGGTCGGCAGAAGAACCGGCACCCACTGCACGCCTGGGTGCCTCTGTCCCGTGGTCCCTCTCTCTCCGGCCCCACGCGCTGGCCACCAAACCGAGCGGTTTCCCTCGCTTTCAAATGCACACAAACAGATCCAAATACCGGGTGCTGCCCGGGCACGCTCCCGCGCCCCAAGGAAGAGTCTGGCAGGAAAAGTTCACACTCAGTGAAAGTCAGCGTGTATTTCACAAAGCGTTTGTGCTCTACAAACACGCTGCTGGCCGGAGCTCTGGGAAACCCGTTAGCGAGCCCTATGGAAAGCCATTCCCGTGAGAGCCGGGCCGAGCCGGGCCGTGGAGCGCCTGCGGCAGCCGGGGAGCGCCCGGGCCCGCGGCCCGGCAGGGCCGGGGCGGCAGAGCCGTGCGGCCCGAGCCGTCGTTCCACAAACCACACCGCGCCGCTCGCCACGCGCCTTTTACTGGAGGGAGGAAGTCGGTAGAAGTGTTATTTAAAAAGAGATATTAAACTCCTTAGGGTTTAATTCTCGCTTGGGAACCCCGCGGCGGGGAGCAGAGCTGCACGAAGTGCACCCGGCGCTAACAGCATCCCCGTGGCCACCTCAGTCCCCACCGGTACCACTGCGGCTCCGAGCATGGGAGCAGAAACCCTTCCCAGCCATCGCGACGGGTGCCATTGTGATGCTGTGGGCAGTAATCCTCGTCCAAGAGAGGAGGAGTGCGAACTGGGACTGTCTCGACCCCCTCACCCGTGGAGGAGGAGGAGCGGAGCCCCTCATCCCAGCAGGAGAGCCAGCCTGGGCAGTGTTTTTCAGCTGCTTCCCCCCTCCTTTAACGACGCGCTTTCGTGTGAGTGCCGCGTGTTTCTGCGCGGAGCCGGTGTCACGCCCGGGGCCCATCCCGTGTTGGCCCTGCCACAAACGGGGAGCTCCGGAGCCGCCGCTGCTCCCGGCGATTGTAGCCAGCCGGGGGTCGGGGTTGGAGCAGGGGTCTGGACGCTTCCCCCGACACGGCTGGCGGCTCCCGCAGCTCCAGTTCCCCGTTCCGCGCCCGCCCCCGCCACCCCAGCGCGCCCCTGCAGCCCCAGAGCCCTTCCCCAGGACAGGCTCGGGGCCGGGCTCGCGTGGACGGCAGGGGAAAGCCGTGTGAAACCCACCTAGTCTCGCCCTCGCCGTCCTGCGCTACCGGACACCGAGTGCCCCGCGATGAAACAGCCTCATCTTCCCGCACGGGAACTGTGAAAAATTCAAGGCAAAAAGATTAGGCACGAATGCCTGGCCCCGCTCCTCCCTCCCCTCCTCGCCCCCACCCCCATATTACAGTCCTTTAGGCCAGCAGAGATGATTTCACGGTTTTCCAGTGGAAATAGCTAAAAACGCTCCTGCTAATTACAGAGCTCTTCCAGGCCAGGTGCACTTTTAATTGGATTAGTAAGTGCTCTATATTAAACCTGCAGCACATCAAATGGACAGTGAAAATTAGAGCTATTAAGAACACAGGCAATAATTTCTGAGCGATAAACAGTGTTGGTCTCCCCTCTATTAGAAATAAATCAATTACACTGTTTCCGGTTTGGTGTGCACAAATTCATTTCTCATGCGGGTTTGGAAGCGAAGTCTCCGGCTATTTCCAAGGGAGGTGGAGAGGATACTACACAGTTTGATACATAGAAACATGTGCTTGGAGAAAGGAAAGGAAAGGAAAGGAAAGGAAAGGAAAGGAAAGGAAAGGAAAGGAAAGGAAAGGAAAGGAAAGGAAAGGAAAGGAAAGGAAAGGAAAGGAAAGGAAAGGAAAGGAAAGGAAAGGAAAGGAAAGGAAAGGAAAGGAAAGGAAAGGAAAGGAAAGGAAAGGAAAGGAAAGGAAAGGAAAGGAAAGGAAAGGAAAGGAAAGGAAAGGAAAGGAAAGGAAAGGAAAGGAAAGGAGGGAGAAGGAAAGAGAATGCGGAGGAAGGAGTAGGAGAGAAAGAGAGAAAAAGAGAGATAGAGAAAGAAAGAAAACCGAAAAACACCAACACAAAAAAAACCCCTAAGAACGAAGGAAGTCAAGACTGGCATAACTATTGAGTATGGGCGCCTGTAACTGCTGTTTCGTACTTCACGCTGTCCTTGCCGTAAACTCCTAAAAAAGAAACCTCTGGGTCTCCGGCCGAGGAGACCCTCAAGGCTGCGTCACCCGCTGCCTCATGGCTTTCCCTTCACACTGGTTTCCCTCTATCCCCCCCTCCCACAGAGCGAGCGGGTGTGTGCGTTTGAGGGACCCTGTGCTCCCTCCCGCCGGTGAGGGAGCGTGTGCCCGGCGGGATGGGCAGCTGGGCTTGCGGGGCTGGGGCTGCGGGCTTCCAGGAACCGCTGTCCAGCGCCGAGCCTGTGCTCCGCGTTAGGAGGGTCCTTCCCCACCTCAAGCCAGGCGTGGGGACATGCGAGCGCTGCCACGGACCAAAGGCGTGTTAAGCCAAACCGGTATCGACGTGTTCGGACGAGAGTGACCCCCGTAGGGCGGCGAATTCTAAAAATGCCACAGAAGAGAAACTTAAATACTGTTCAAGAAATTTGGCGTCAGTGTAATATGAACGCTTATTGAGTCCCCTGCTTCGAGAGGGGACGCGATGGGGAGTGTCGGGGGGTGGTGGGATGGAGAAGCGGGGCAGGTAGGGAGGCAGCAAGTGGTGGCATCCCGCGACACCGTGCCGGCGGCCACGGCGACAAGCAGCTCCGTACAGCCCAGTCTCACTTTCAGAAATAAGCTCCGCCATAGAGCCCTCCGAGGAAAGGCGCTCTGTACCCTATTTTTGCACATCAACCCTCCCCGTTTATGGACCCAGAGGCGTCCGGGAACATTACTCGTCGAGCCGTGGGCTGTGAGGGAGGGAGCCCCGCCGCCGTGCTCTGGGGCAGCCACCCGGGAAGCGCGGCGGGACGCGGCGCTGGGATCGGCGGGATGCGGCACTGGGATCGGCGGGATGCGGCACTGGGATCGGCGGGATGCGGCGGTGGGATCGGCGGGATGTGGCGGTGGGATCGGCGGGATGCAGCACTGGGATCGGCGGGATGTGGCGGTGGGATCGGCGGGATGCGGCACTGGGATCGGCGGGACCCTTCCCCGGTCGCCGGGCTGTAAGGCTGGGAGAGAACCAGCCACATTCTAGAAGGGGAAAGCACCCGCCCGGACTTCCCGGGCCCGCAGAGCACCGCGCTGGAGGGCAGCGGACCGCAGCCGCCTCCGCCCCGGAGGAGCCCAGCCCGGGGCCCGGTGCCCTGGGAAGGCCCGAGCTGGCGGTGGAGCGGGCAGGAGGGGCTGGCTCCTGGCCTGGCACCTGGGCCCAAGCTTTAGCAATAAATAGAGACAAGTAACATAAAGACTAATTATTTTTAGTGAGGGTTTTGTTTGGGGTTTTTTTTGGTTTTGTTTTGGTTTGGTTTGGTTTGGGGTTTTTTTGGTTTTGTTTTTGGTTTTGGGTTTTTTTTGGGTTTTCTTTTTTTTTTTTTTTTTTTTTTGGTGGCAGAAACATAACACTATTTGGAAAAAAAAGAAATTACCAGCAAAGGGCCGGGCAGATTAACATTTGGAAACTTATGAAATGTAATCTGCATATCCAATTGATTCCCAGCATATCAGTTGAAAGGATAAAGATGCGTATCTCCATGATGGATATTGCATTAATAGGCACATAAATAAAGGTTGAAAAGTCATCACTGAAAGCTTTGAACCTTTTTCCATCGCTTTTATGTTCCATCCGCACGTTTCAGCACCATCTTTTTTTTTTTTTTTTTTTCCTTTTTGAGTTGTTACGTTTTCATTAATTTACAGCCACAGTACGCCTGGCAGTCGGTGAAGGGGCAGCTCAGTACGGGAGGAGGGTCTGCAGAAGGCAGGAATAGGGGACAGAACACCCGCAATCCCCCGAGCCGAGTCCGGGACCACTCTCGAGCTCCGCTGACCGGGCCGAGGGGAAAAGGAGGGCACCCTGCCTCTGCCACTCCTAAGGAAGTTTCCTCCGAGGGTTACATCCTCGGGGATCGCCTGTGCCAGCACCACGGACGGAATAGAAATCTATTTCTATTAGACGGAACGGAGGGGAACGGCAAAGTATTTCCGTGGTGGGAAGATCCGAGGTAGAGCTCATCACAGGGGCCCCGCAGGGAGCCGTGAGAGGGAGCAAACATCCAGGGGGTGAGAGGTGGCCCCGGGAAGGGCCGAAATCCATCCCCACGTAACCGGCGAGGCTGCCCGTGGGCGAAGGCCGCCCTCTGTCTCCCTGTAAACTGGCAATAAATACAACATGTATTTCACTAACTCCTCACCTTTCTGATTACTACCAGATCCTGCAGTAAGCGATACTACAGCTGCCACTCCGCACTGACACGTGCCCTCCGAGCCAGGACAGGGATTCATCTGCACCCTGGGGCTGGCAGCGGCTGCGGGCTGCGGGCCCCGGACCGCAGAGCCCGGGGGCTCCTGCCAGCGGGCTGGGAAGGGACGGTCCTTCGCTGCAAGAGACGGGAGGAAAGGGCGGCGTAACTCATTTATTTCTGACTTTAAAGATTCCCATCGAGCTTCGGGTGCATGTCAGAGAGCGGCGGCAATGCAGGGCCGGGTCCCCGCGGGTCACCTATGGGAAACGCGCGTCTTCCTCCCGCACCTCCTCCGCTGTTAGCGGCCCCATTTCAAAACGAAGCGTCTAATCGTCGTTAATGACCAGTAAAAACACCAGAGATTATTAATTCCAGCAGTGTCACAATGGATTTCCACCGGGAGTTTTACTGCAGCAGAGACCATGAGGCTTTAGAAACCCGAGGCTGGGACCATCAGATACATTTGCCTGCGGAGCAAGGGGTTGCACAGCGGCTGGAGAAACGAGGAACGTCCGTGGCCCTGAGCGACCCACTCCGGGTCTGCCAACAGATAGGCACCAGCAGGCACCCAGCACTCCATCCCAAAGGTCCCAAATGTCTCCTCGGACATTCTTACTTCCCTCCCTGCTTCCTCGCCCTCCATCCAATACGATTGAGCCAGGAATTAACGATATTAAGGGAGAAGCACAGACATTGAATTCATTAATCGGTATTTCGCCCACAGCTATATGATTTCATCATTTATTCTTTTAAAGATGAACTGAATTAAATTTTGGGAAAGGATAAGCAGAAAGAGAGTAAAAAAGAGAGAAAATGAGAAAGAAAAAGAAAAAAAAAAAAAAAAAAAAAGAAGGAAAGAAGACGGAAAGAAAGGAGAAAAAAGAAAGCACGAAGGAGGAAAGGAGCGGAGAAGGGTCTTGCCGGTGCCGGGACTGCGGCCGTGCCCTCGGGCCGGAGCTGGGGCAACGGGCAGGAGGCAGCCAGCTCCATGCCCTGCCTCCAGCCCCGGCTCCCCGCATCCCATCCCGAGCGGGGCCGGGAGCCGGCTGATGCCGCTGTTTTGCCTTCTTCTTCCCCGCCACCCATCCCACGCTGGAATACCGGGATCCCGCTTCACAGCTCCCGTCAGTGCCAAGCGCTCACTTCCAACGTCACAGCGTCGCTGGGTCAAGCAAAACACAGCGGGGCAGACACAGCGAGAGATGCGGGGCTTCGGGGCGCCCCCAGCACCGGCCGCGGGCACCCTCCGGCAGCTCCCCGGGGCCAGGGGAGAGCTGGTGCTCGGCCTCGGGCCAAAATTAAACAACTGCCCACAAAAAACCAAAGAACTTAGGGTGTTTGTTTGTTGTTGTTGGTTGGTTTTCTTGTTGTTGTTGTTGCTGTTGTTGTTGTTGTTTTTGGTTTTGTTTTTTTTTTTTTTTTGGTTGGTTGGTTGGTTGGTTTTGGTTTTGTATTGTTGGTTTTTTTTCCGGGGGCAACAGACCCGATTAATGTCTGGACTAATAGTATTAGTAATCATTACCGAAGACAGACTTTCCCTTCAGAAAGAAAGCAGAAGGAATTTCCAAACTGGAATGTCACCTATTTTCCAAACAATATTGATACTTAAATAATGCAGGGAGATCTAAATTTATTCTCACATAGAAAGGTTTGCCACCTAACTGAAAGAAAGTGTGTTTTCTATTTTATGGTGTCATTTAATTTACTTTGGAGTTTTAACAGTTTTAGATTTTTTTTTTTTCACAGAGGAATACTTTCTTTCTCCTAATATTAACTGTCTAACTAACAAGTCCTTATTTTCCACATGGAAACCAACCTAGCGTTATTGTTCACCATCACTTTTTCTAAGTCATAAAAGGTTTAATTCTTCCCATTTTAAAGGAAAGCAAATTTTGATCTTTTTCTCTCTCTTTACTCCTCAAATTTCACTCACGAAAACACACAATTAAACAAACAAACAAAACCTCTACAAAACCCCAAATGCTGTTGTTGCTATTTATTACTAATAAAAATATCACAAAATAATAACTAAAATGGATTTGTTAGATTTTGCTAAACGAGATTAGCGGTAGGATGGGGAAAAACTTAGCTTACATCTAGACTTGTAATGAGCTGAAGTCTAAAATTTAGGTTTCCTGACGAATCAGAAGTAGGTTTGGGGGAGAAAAAACAATAAGAACAATTCAAACTATTCCCCTCAAATTTCATAATCCAATGAGACTAATCAACCTCATGGTATTTGATTACTGTAAAAATCTTCTTAAAACAGCTGAAATATTTCTCATTTGAAGCTATTTGTAAGAAATTATGATCACCTTGATGCCAAATCTCTCAATCTGCATGACATGTGAACAGCACGCCTGAGACAGCTCAGACGCTGAGCTGTGAAGCCGGTTTCAGACCCAGGTGTTTTCAGTAAGACCAGATACAGGCAGAAGGCCAACACTGCTCCTTCCCTGAACACAAGCAAGAGTATATTATGCTGCCTTGATCAAAGATCAGCGTAGTTGAATGTGTCTAGTATGAAAGTATGACTCCCCCATGACACAAACCATATTTTGTTAATATAGTTGAGGCGTTTCTTTCAGCTGTCTCCATTTCTACATGCACCTGGATAAAATGTGAAAGCAGGGCAAGTTGCAGGCTTTTCTAGTTTTAATAAAAGTGAGCCACCAAATTTAAATACCCTTCAGAAACATTAGGAATCATTGCCATGAAAAACCCATTGTTTCCTTGACCCATTTGTAACATGAAGGGAACATTTGTACTGTTTGTGTGAAGATTTTGCACCAAGGGACAACTGACGGGGAGCTGCCTCTGACATGGTTTAAAGGAGAAGAGATGATCACAAGCAAATATAAACATTCCTCTTTTTCTTATATTTTCTTTATTTTTTAGATTCTATGGCAATATAACATGATAAAAAAAATTAACTAACCTCCAGTCAAGAAAGCTTCTCCTCTAAACTGGTAGAAGAGACAAGTACAGAATAGTTACAAAACATCCATAACACAAGGGAAAGGGCCATTGAGCTCAGAAGGGTTTAAGTGCACACAAGGAGCTCTGACAGAGTCAGACACATTTAATTTCAATGAATTTCAAGCTCTCAATTTTGTGTCATAAACATATCTCACACCATATTAATAACAACTGCACTGTTTATGCTTCAGCTGGTGGGTCAGAGATGGTTAAAAACCATTCTTCTGGATGCATTCATGTTTAAATATTGGCTTCTCCATCAGCTGTTAAAATTCTCAGTGATGCAGAGAATACACTGTCACGGGAAAGAGATGGGATTGTACCAGTCATGAACATGAGCAAGGGTGCTGAACAGCCCCTTCCTTTCCTTGGGATTCAGCAAGACCACTGCCCTAAGCAAAGCTGTGAGCCCCAGGTGTGAATGCACACAGCACACCTACAGAGAAGCTGCACTTCACACACACTTCCAATTCCCACTCGCTGCACTTTTGTCTGTTTACACAACCACTACAGCCAGCTGGAAGAGTTCTCCCACTTCAATGGTAGGATTTAAACAGGGAATCCACGTGATCCCTGTAATTATACCTGTACCTCTCAGCCCGTGGTAACTGTCTGTGTGCAGAAACTCGCTCTCCTATAGTACATAAAAGGTGTTTTATACAAAGGGTTACACACAGTGAGCTACCTTGGGATGCAATCCTTGAAAATAAACCCTGTGAATGATGATTTGTGCTATAAAGAAACAGCATTAAGGTAAGAAGCAACAATATTTCCATTGCACTTGTCATTCACCATATTTTAAAAATATTTTTTTACAATACAAAGAAAAAATAACAGAAATTTATTCTTTTCTGTTCTTTGAAGTATAAATGCTGACAAAAACTCACTTTTCAGAGTAATACAGTTGAGATTCTCAGCCCACAGTACTATGATTAATTATTATTTTCAAATTATACTTCCAAAATGCTGTCTCAACTCAGATAAACCTAGATGGGAAGCAAACTACTAGTCACTTCAGGAAATACAGGTCATTGCTGTAATTGGAGGGATGTACAACCCAATACCCACTGCTGTTAACTACTTTTTTATTATTTGGATTTGTGCTAAATTTCAAAATATCATAAGCATGAGGGTAAGTGCTATGTTGCTTTATACATGATAAACCAGAAAATTCTATCCATAAACAGGCTTTTTAACCAACCAACTAGATATTATTCCTTCCATGCATTCATGAAACACTTCAGTGTTTTTCTGTCAAACCTGCCTTTCCAAGATGAATACCCACCATTATATAAATGAATATTGTGTGATTCTTTACTGCTTGTGGGCTAGTGGTAAAAAAAGGAATATAATTTCTTCTCTGCAACCACAGGATTTATTAGAGACACTTCCAAAGGAGAGAGCAAAAATAACTGTGTAATTGAAGGCACAGGATTAATATTAAAAACATAATTGTTTTTAAAAAATTGAACTCTTGAGCACAAGTTACACAGAAGGACAACATTAAAGAGATTGTAGTAGCGATCACCCTAATGCATCCCCACATACTGTCAAAGGCAGAAGCTGCCCACAAATAGCACATATTGATCTTCCTCCTGCAGCTGCTGTTTGGTCCAGTGAGAACTTTCCTCCAGCAGAAGCAGCCACCTCTCCCAGGTGAGATAGAAAAGCCCAGTTCACAGCACATGACTACTCACCCAGGCTGTGTGTTGATTATCTGGGTTCTGCCCTCCTGTTTGTCTTTCCTTCTCTTGGTCTAACATGACTGACATCTGGCAGCCTATTCCAGATCTCAAACTCCACATTTGATCTTCCCATTTAGAGTCCAGTACGCTTCAGTTAGTCAGAGGAACTGGGGATTATTGCCACAAAAATGTTAAGAACTTTAGGCACAACAGGAAACTATGGATCTTAAAGAGTTCGCCCAGACTGTGATCATGGAGAGGTCAAAAAATTTCTGAGAAAGCATCAAGCCTTTGTTTCTTCTCTTGGTGTTTCCATTCCTTGTGACCCAGACTGAGTACCACAGGAAAATACTGCACAGTAAGAAAAAAAAAAAAAAACCACCACCAAAAACAAAACAAAACAAACAAACAAAAACAACAACAAAAAACCAAAACCAAACCAAACAACAAAACAAAAACAAAAAACAAAAACAAACAAACAAACAAAAACCCAAAAAACCCCAAAAAAAACCAAAACCACAAAAAGACCCCCCAGAAAAACCAACTGAGCACAAGAAAAAAACAGGCGGTAGCTTGTATTTCCCATGATTTCTCCCATGGTGTTGTGGATTACCCTATTGTCCTTGCTTTCCCACAGAGTGCCCCAAAGTGACACTTCTCCTGCAAGATGTGTGCATTGTGTGACTGATGCACACTCCTGCTGCATATCTCTGTGTGGTTTTAAACAACCAGAATACACAAGTGTTGTGACTGAAATACCTACAATAATAAAACACCACCAGCCACACAGATTTTATCTTTCTATATTTTTACTGAAGTTTTTTTTTTTACTGAAATTTGAGCAAAATTTGGCTTTGGACAAGCAATCTGTACACTCAAAGGAACACAAAATACAAATATAATACTGGGATTCTACAGTAGCCAGAGATTTATACAATGCATGATTTTTTCTGACTGGTACTGTGATGTGGATCTAGACTAACACTCCTGAAACCAGTGGAGTTTCCCAAAATTTGTGTAAGCAGAGAGAAGGATTTGGCATAAGATCAGACTGTCCAGTTTAATTTGGCTCTGATATATTTTTAAATATATGGGTAAGAACCTGATATGTAATATGATCATTCAATGTGAATAAGCCTGAAAATCCTGTTTAGGCCTGTGATCTTCAACTTTTTGTAATGTGCCAACCTCTAAATGCTTTAAAGTTGACCCTTACACAAAAGATTTAAGTTTCTGATGATCAATTTGCTTTTCTTACTTACCTTTCGCAGCTTTTTTAGTAGTCCATGGATCCCAGTTGAAACCATTGGTTTAGTCAAAATGGCAAATACTGTTTACAGAGAAAAGGCAAGAATAAAACTATGACGTGGAAAGTAAAGAAGAAGATGGAGTAGACACTCCTCACTGTAATCAGTATTTCAGCTCCATAACAGCTTCCGTGGGACCGCAGCTCCTACACACATTCCCGCATGGCAGCAGCTCACTGGTGTGCCCACAGTGCTGGCAGCACCCCCGGCACACCTCAGCAGCTCCCTGCAGCCAAAACCTGCTGGACTAAGGCAAAGTAAAGAAAAGAAGTGTGCAGGGAGCTCCAGCTGAGCTCCACGAGCACTCAGAGCCACCTCTGGATGTCCACGAGACACAGCCGGAGCGGCGAGGGCCGGCTGGGCTCACCTGAACTGCAAGGAACTGGAGCTTACCTGGCTGAACAGAATTGCAGACACACACACTGCATTTGCAGGAGAAGCACAACAAGGGAAATCATATATTGGTGCATATGATGTACACATGTACATATTTTATATATTTATTTTTCTTAGAAAACATTGCTGCTGTTTATGTCCATTAATTTACATATATTTATTCCTACTACAGTATCATTTACAATAATACTTTCACTTCTATAGCACCTCCTCTTCAAGGATCTCCAATTGCTTAAAAACATTAATAAATAAAGCCTCACATCTTGCCTGTGAGGTAGGTCAATGCTATTATCAAACTTTACAGATGCATTAACTGAAGAACAGAGAGGTTAAGGCCCAAATTTTCCAACATTTGTACCTGAAGTCAAGCACCTAAATTCTCATTTAGATGCTTAAATAAAAGTCTTGTGATTTTCTTTGGTGCAGAACATCTACAACTACTGCTGAAGTCAACAGGGGCTAACGGTCAGGCCTGATTTTAGGAGGCATAACCTTTTAGACAGCTAACGAGCAACTCCAAGTTGGAAAACACTGGTCTAGATACACAAATCTCGGTCAGAGCCACAGTTGAGCCCAGTAATTTATCTCCTCAGGGCCTTTATACCATGATATACAACTTTAAAAGGCTGGTGCGGATCTTTTTCAATAGACATAAGTGACACAAAAATCATCTACTGTTTCCACAAACTGCGTCCATCATCAGAGTCTACACAAACACCGCTTGGTTTGTGGGGTTTCTTGTGTGTCAGGGGGTTGTTTTTCACACATTTGTGATAATCAAGACATTGTACAGCACACATCACTTGTGCAGTCATAAAACACATCACACATCTTCACCTGCTGTCTTTACATTTCTACAGAGTCAATTTCTTGTGATAAACAGAAGTGGTCCAGTAAAGGTCTATTAAGAGGATACTTGTCAGAATATCATGCAGACAGCTTGCAAAATACACATACTAAAAGATCACTTTTAAAATTCTTGAATTGTTAAGCACGAAAATAATAACCTCATTCCATTACAGTACTGTGTAGAAACATGGAATAAGCAGCATTATCTTATTCCCAATAGAATAGATTATAACAACTAATTAAGTTTAAAAAATTCAGGCACCAAATGAATTATCCTGCAACATAGAACAGTATATAGAGTGCTCTCCTTAATATACTACAAAACCAGCTGTATGGCAATGTTTTTCTGTTTCATATTATGAACATCTTGTCACATTTCAAAGACACCTTTGAAGTTCCAACCTCACAGAACAAAACTGTTTTCTACTGTCCCTTACAGAAACTCCCAGCAGAGAAGATAAACTTATCAAGAGGGAAACCCATTGTCTTACTACAGCTACCTAGACCGAATTTTCAATCACAAATTACACTACTGCATTCCACTTTTACAGTGATGCTGAAAGTCTGTTCTTTAATGTGGGCTCCTCTCATCGCATAAAAATTGAAATCAGTGGCCAGTGAAATATTAATCTCTATGACAGGAGGCTCTTAGCTCTGTTTTAGAGCTCCATTAATTAAATAATCTTCCATCAACTGTTTTAGGTGTTCAATGTAGTGTTTCAGTCTCCCACATTAAATTAGAATTTCAAAGAATTAAATAATACAGCTTATTTTAAGCAACCATCAGAGAGCTCAACAGCCTTCTAATAAAATTATAATGAAACCATACTCAGTACACTGTGGGAAACTTTGGCTCAGTCTCTTTTAAGATAATACACTTCTGTTACAGCTTCTTCTATATGTTAACTTGTTAACGTCATAAAAGGGAAAATACAAAGCGCATTTAACATCGTGTTCCTGTTCTGCTCCTAACCACAGTGAACCTCTCCAATTATCTTCCAGGTGGGGGCAACAGTAAGCCAGTTTTCTTTAATCGCGATTGTGTCCTTCTGCATCAGGAGCTCAGCACCCGGGGACGCGCTCCCGCAGAGGCGGGGACCGCGCACATCCCAAGCTCCAGCTCCCCAGGGAGGCCCTTCCAGCCACCTCTGCCGCCAAGGCGCGCCCTGCCCTCCCTCCTGAGCGGCCGGACCCTCCGTGACCCCTCGCCGGGTCACCCTGCAGCCCATCCCCACCGCCTCGGGCTGTGCCAGCGCCGCAGGGCCCACCGCGACATCGGGCCGGGCGTGCGGTCGGCGGCCGTGGCAGGGCTGGCACCTGTCACCCCGGCCCGCCCGTGCGCTGCCCTGCCGCCGCCCGCCCCGCCCCGCGCCCGCTCGGGGCTCACCCCCGGCCGGGGCTCCCGGAGCAGCGGCCGCGCTCAGCCCGCCCCGCGCCGCCCGCCCCGCGCAGCCCGGCCCGGCCCGGCCCCGCTGCGCTCCGCCGCGGCTACGTGTCGCTCCTGCGGGCGGCCCGGCCCCGCGCCGAGCCGTTGGCCGTGGCCCCGCCGGTGGCCGCCTCGGGCCGGTACTTGAGCCAGCAGATGAGCCATGTGACGACGACGGAGAAGAGGGCGAGGATGCTGGCGACCGACAGGCAGATGGGCCCCACCGGCGACGGCGATGCCGCGGCGCCGGGCGCGGCGTCCCCACCGTACTGGTTGACGAAGATGAGGCCGGTGAAGAGCAGCACCACCATGGAGAGGAAGGAGACGACGACGCACACGCAGCCGGCGCTCAGCGCCGCCCGCTTGCAACTCTGGCAGCTCTCGTAGCCGCCGCCCGAGGAGCGCGGCCCGGCGGGGGCGGGGGGCGGCGGGGCGAGGGCGGCCGCCGCCTCCCGGGCGCGGGGCGGGCGGCGGGGCGGCAGCGGCGGCAGGCGGTCCTGCGGCACCGGGTCGCGGGCCCGCAGCTGCGGCGGGCAGGCGGCGGCTAGCTTGGTGTTGACCGGGAGGCCGTGGACGCGGTGGTCGGGCAGCGCCGTGCGGTGGCGGCAGAGCGGGCAGGCCAGGGAGCCGCCGGGCGAGCGCCCCGGGCCCGGCTCGGCGCCGCCGGCGGGGGGATGCTGCGCGGCGCGCAGGTGCAGCTGGCTCAGGCACTCCTGGCAGAAGGTGTGCAGGCACTCCAGCAGCTTGGGCGCCCGCCGCTCCTGGTCGAAGTAGTTGTAGCAGATCTTGCACTCGTAGTCCTCCGAGCTGGGGGCGGCGGCCGCCGGCGGCGGCGCCGCCACCGCCGCCTCATCCTCCCGCCGCCCGCCCTGCCCTACGCCGCCCGTCTGCGCCGGCTCGGCCATAACATCTCGCCGGAGGGGGACGGAGAGCCGCGGAAAGCGGGGAGTGCCGGGCCAGCCGCGCCTGGCAGGCGGGCGGGAGCCGGGCCAGCCGCGACCCCGCCGCCTCCTGGCCGCGCCCGCGGGCTGCGGCGCGGCCCGGCGGGGAGGGCGGGGGATGGAGGGAGGGCCGCCGGCCGCCTGCCTGCGTCGCCCGCCGCGCTGGCGGCTGCTGGGGGCTGCTGGCGGCTGCCGCGGGCGGGGGGCGGGATCGGCGCCGCCCGCCCCCGGGAGCGGCCGCCGGTGCGCGGCGGAGGCTGCGGTGCCTCTCTCCCGCCCGCCTGGCGTGCGGAGCGGTGGGGCACGGCACGGCACGGCGCCGCCCGGCACGGCACGGCACCGCCCGGCCGTGCGGCACGGGGCCGCTGCCGCGGCGATGCCGGTTGCCAGCGCCTCGCTGCTGGCTCGCCGGCGGGAGCCGCCCCCGCGGCGCGACCCCGCGGGGCTCGGTGCTCTCTGCAGTCCCTCCGCCCTGCAGCGCTGCGGGGAACACGCCTGGGCGCCGGACAGCCTTTTAATCCTGGAGTGTATTTTTCTAAAGCGTTCTGTTGATTTTAACAGTTGACGAGGATTCCCCACTGTACTTTGGGACCCGCAGTTACAATGACATGACACTCGTTAGGCACGAACACGGCAGATGAAGGGTTAGTATGGGAAGGCAGGGTGACATCTCTTTCATACACCGCAGCTCACAGGCTAACTGATATTTTACTGCTGTTCGGAAAGAACATTTTGTGCACTCTGATTCTTGTTCTTTGTGCACACTGAAAAATAAGAGGTATTTTATTCCGGAAGCTGGAGGTCGAAGGAGCTGCTGATGTTGTTATTTACATCCTGACATCGCTATACAAATGTGAGCTTTCCCCCAGTTTAATGAAAAAAACCATCCAAACAGTGAGATGTCCATAGCTGGCAATGTTAAACAGCCTGATACATTTCACTATATCAAAGTCTGCGCTGTCTCATCAGGAAACTCTCTGGAGAAACTCTTTTATCTTCAGGTGTAGCAGAGGCCATAACAATGATTATTTCTCTCTGCAGTTCTCAGGATAGCTCCAGGCAAGTAATGCCCAGGTTTCAGGTACACTGCATTGCCTTGCTGTCTTGCTAAAGCTGCATCTTGGGCATATCAACTCTAGCCTGAGAGCTGTGTCATCTTGGATGCCTTCTGCCCTCCTCTGCCATGGGACATGCTGGATCAGGTGAGCTTCACGGCAAGTGCTGAGGAAAGCTCTCTCCTTCTCAGTGCTGTCTGTGCTAGGGCTTTGTTCTTGAGCTCTGAGCATTCTTGAAGAGCCAAATAAAGCGAGGGGGCTATTGTTTAGAAGGACTGACTTGTTGGAAAGATAAAAAGTAACATGTTTGTAAACTGTGATGACAGATCTGATGATTGTCCTAGCAAAAGAAGGAGCATATCTTAGCTTAGCATAAACTGAAATCATGGGCTAAGGTCAAACAGTGAAAAGTAGGAATGTTCTCCATACAGAGACATTGTTTTTATAATTTATCCTAAGAGATGTTTTAAAATCATTTAAAAATGTTGGTTGTATCTCTAAAAAAAAGAAAGAAGATGACTTTTGCTGTCACTGTCCATACTGCACACCTACTCGGCCTGTGGAGTCAAAAATTACCCTTTTTTAAAGGCCCACACTGGTTTGCAATCTCAGAGCTAATCTGCCTGATGAATTTGGACTTTTTCATCTAACTCTGGTAACTTCCTTTTTTAAAATGAAATCTCATTGTATTTACTCAGACATTCTTATATTCTAAAATGTATGTTTATGGTACAATGTCTATTTTGGCAGGTTTTTTTTGTGTTTTTTTTTTTTTTTTTTTTTTTTTTTTTTGTAGGGTTTTTTTTTTGTAGGGTTTTTTTTTTTTTTTTTTTTTTTTTGTAGGTTTTTATTTTGGTTTGATTTGGTTTGGTTTTTTTGCTTGCTACTCTTTCCCAGTTAGCATCATCTTCCTATTTAATTAGTTCACTGTTAAAAGATGTCAGATTATCCCAGGTACTGCCCTTTTCTTTAATATTACTGCCACTTTCATAACCCTACAACCTCCAACGATTTTCAAAACACGTGAAAGTCCTCAGATACACACAAATATGAATTAATATTTCAAGTACATTTTTTTTGAGGCACTGTATCAAATGCTTTAATAAGGTCCAGATACATCAGCTGCATTTCAGACTGCTTCGCCCCTGCCTTTTGTGTTCTGAGTTTTCTTATCTGATATATATCTCTGCCTTGAGGTCAACTGAAACTCCATCTAATAAGTATATGAAAGTCAGCACTGGAAAAGCTTCCTGTAATTCAGGCATGAAAACTACACAGAATAGATGGGGAAGTTGAGCATAACTGAAAAAATAATGATCATTAAAAACAGGTAAATGCAAAATTAGAATTAAATTTACTCTTTTCTTTGCTAAAACAAAGAATGAGGAAAATTGGTGAGGAGTCACAGAAACATCCTAGTTCACTGTGAACACACTGCTGGGTAACTCGGTTCCACACAAGTGATGCTATCCCGTGCTGTGCAGTCCCTAGAGAGCATTATATAGCACAACATGTGAAGTGCATGGGCCTCACTCCTGGTGAGGTGCTGCTTTGTTCTGGAACAGCACAACTCCTCTTCACCTCTTCGTGTCTCTAGTGGCACTTGCAGGTTCTGTCCTTACCCTTCTGCTAGCACAGGAACTCGTGTGATGACACGGCCAGTCAGTTCTTGGGGACAATCCAGCTGAACACTTTTTACTTTTTAAGTGAGTTTTTCTCTGAAGCAGCTCAGGGAAGCAGGTTGTTGCCTGGGTGCATGAGGTCTGCAGCCAGTGCGAGGACAAATGCCAGAGGCTGTGTGGTCAGGAGAGGAAATGAGGTGGGACCACAGCGTGGTTCATTTACGTACATTTACCTTACTATGGAACAAAGCCATCAATGGTTCCAACCCTTCAGTCATAGTCCAGCATCCTGTCATGTGTGTATTACAGCTGTGTCATGGGATGGTACAGACCAGAGCCAGGCTTGGCAGTCCCTGGCAGCCTTATCCTTGTCTCTGCAGGACAGTGTCCCCCGTGGCTCTCTGGGAGGCTCTGGGTTCACCAGGCAGGGTGTTTGTGCCACATCTGCTCCCTGTGACGTGGTGCTGCCCTGGCTCCTCGGTCACTTGGACAGGGAGGGTGCCCAGCCTGGAATTCAAGGTGGCTTCTTACCTGGATCCTTCTGGTTACTGACCCTGTGATTCTTCACAAGCAGAGGAGCTGCACCAGCTGAAAACACCTCTGTGCTGAATTTAAAGACTTCCTAGGCAGGGATTGAAGAGATGAAATATTTCTTCAGATTTTTGGAAAAGTTACCGCATTTCTAGGGATCCAGATGTATTCTCTCTTTTAGTCACTTTAATGACAATGATTTTTTTTTTTTTTGGATTGTCAGGTTGTAGGTACCGTTTTTTAGTGGGAAACATGTATTAGTTATTGTAAGAAAATCCCAAAATGTCGCTGAGCTGATTCTGATTCAGACTTGTGTCTGAAACACTACAGGAGATGTTGGATGTTATTCAGCAGAAGTTGTGTTAGAAATTCAGAGAAAAAGTGGCAAACAACCCTTACAAAAGACACATTTTCCCACTTAATCATTCTGCAGCTGGTAAGAATTGATTTTTAGTGTGGTAAAATTGGGCCTGATTTGTCTTGTGCACTGTGCCAGTTTCATGCTGGTGCAGGACTTGGTCTAAGAAGAGTTGTAACAGTATAAATTAACACATCAGTGAGTCAAGCCCAAAACCTCATAGAAGAATCCTCCTGTTTTTCATAAGGGACATATTGACATACACCCCTGCAGCAATAATGTCATGTTAAGCTAGTTTAATTCCCCAGAAAGTCTGTGTTCTTATACAATAGGTGTTTTTCACTTTTGATGGATGGCGAAAGAGTACTTTTATGCCCCATCAATGCACAATAGGATGCTGCATTATCTTGTGCTTTCTTCACGTTCACATTTTATTTCATATAAAGTATTTCTGAATAATTTATAATTGAAGTGCTTTTTTACCTTTTCTGTATTGGAACTTCTGTAAAAGCTATTGCATGTTGGTCTGTTGCATTCAGTACTGAAAGGAATGTTCATTTTCAATAATATTTGCAGGCAATTTCAGGGAGCTGAAGAAGAGAAAATGGATTACAATTATGAGCAATTCTACATCAGTCACAGCCATATAAAAATATGTTAATCTCTTACTGTATATAATAGGAAAGATGCAGAAGTCGATGCAGGAATATGTTTGACACCACTCTCCCCAGAAAAACTTTTTTTTGTGTTGTATCTGCTAAATGCTGTCCTATTTCCATTGCCTCAGGAAATGAGAAATGTCTGAAGGACAGACCTTTGCTGACCACTCACCTCTGCTTGTGAGTCTCTGCTTTCTCTTTTCTCCTGGGTTAAGCTCTAAGCTTCTCTTCCTCACGCAGTGTTGACCTGCAGCCCAAGCACAGACACACTCTCGTTGGCATCAGTCTGATGCCAAATTGTACAACAGGTTTTTAGGCAATAAAAGGATAAGGGCTTAAACCTGGGGGTGATGCATAATTTTTGATGGGAATAATTCCTTGTTGTTCCCATCCATGTCTTTTCCATGTGTTTTCAGCACATCCCAAATAGGTAACTGCATTACAAGCTTTTGTTAAGAAACGATGAGGAACCATGTGAAATTGTGAGGGCATGTCCAGTAGGTGCATCTCCTTCCCCAGCTGCTAAGCTTGAATAGCACAAAGAAATCCCCACAGATGTGCTATCCATAGGAAACCCAGCTCAGAAATGTTTGAGCTGATGGCAGATTTGGGCTGGCTCTGCAGTTTGGGCAGAGGTGGCTCTGGTGTTCCCTGGGCACACCTGGGTTTGATCCAGCCCATGGGAATATCAGGCTGGATGGTTTGGGCTCCAGAGCTGTGCACCCCTTGGTCCCTTGGGCTGCAGAGCAGTGACACACACCAAAGGAGTCCCCATCTCTTGTGGTGTGGCACATTACTAATGGCTCCTCGGAGCAGCAACTGTGTTAGGGCACATCTGCCCTGGGTGTTTGCAGGGATTTTATTAATCTTTTAGAAAACATTATTTAAATTGGTGTAGTCTTCCAGGTTGGCTGCAGCTTTTGAAACAAATGTATTTGTATAAAATTTACATTCTCCTAAACTAATGGCACTTCTTCAAACCATGTGGTGATAATATAACTGAATCAAGAATCCAGGAATTTAATTCTTGGATTTTTTTTTTTTTTTTTTCAGAAAGGAACAAGCTAAAAAGAGAAAAAGAGGGAAAGCCTCAGAGAAGTCTTTTGTTTTAGCCAGCACTGTGTTTTCTGCACTTCAGAATAATAGTGAAAATTTAATCCAACACTGAGTGCTGAATTAAGTGTCAGTGTGGGGCTGGCAGAGCCTGTTTGGGCTTGCTTGGAGCAGCAGCCTCTGCAAGGAGAGGGATTTCTGCAGAGCAGGGCATTTTTAGATGCAGAACTACTGTGTCTCAGTGGCACCTTGGGGCTCAAAATTATGGTTATGTTGGCCACAGTAAAGCAGCTGGGTAGGAAAATTTATAAAAACAAGATTAATAATTATTATTAATTGTGATTAGAGTAATTAGCGAATGCCAGCATGGCTATTAGCTCTTGGGCAGTTGCTTTTTGCTACCCAAATTGTCCTTGCATTGCAATGACATAGTCTATGGAATCACTTTAACAGATTATTTAGTCCTTTGGGAGCTCTGTTTAGAAGACACAGTACACATTCCAGTTACTGATTTTATCTCAGGGTATCATTGGTAACCTTGATTTAAAATAGGGATGGTTATTGCTGGAGTGAAATCCCGAGCCAGTGAAGCTGGTTAAGAATTTTTGTCGTCAGCTTTGAAGATGCCAAGTTTTTGTCCTTGATAATGATAGGGACATGTTTTTAAAGACATCTTGGAAACAACTACAATTGCTCAGACCACAATATTATGTATATGTGCTTGAATCAATTCAGAATGAGAAACAGACGAAGAATTTGGGATTTTTTTTTTACATTCATACTATTGCATACATGCAGATATTAAAATTGTAATTTGTTTGTTTATTTTGAGCTGAAGTGAACACACGGAAATTGGTTTGTTGGGGCTTTTTATGGTTTTTTTAATAAACTTTAACATCTTCTCACAAGAAATAGCAAATTGAAACATCACTTGACATGAGCCTAAAACCTACCTGGGTCTTTGCAACTCTGGAGAAGCCCAGCCTCTGCTTTTAAAAGAGGTACTAGTTAGAAAAGCAAAAACCAAGTGTTAGGGGTGAATTGGGAACAATTCTAGATTACAGTAAAAAACACTGTTTTGTTGCCTCATACAACAACACGTACTGAGAACTGTGTGCACTTTGGTGCCTTCCCTTGAGGAAGGAATTGTTCAGGCAAGAGCAGGAAGCAGCAGGCACTGGGAAGATCTTGTGTATGAAGAAAACCCGACAGAGCAGGACGGCACAGCCTGTGGAAGAGTGGCTTAGAGGGGATGCAAGAGCAGGCTAATGGGCTCTGCTGACCAAGCCAAGTGACTCAGACACAGTGGAGAGATCTCCAGCATTACAGGGGGATGGAGACTGCCAAGGGGGTGCTGCCAGCTTCTGAGCTCGCCCTGCCAGGGGTGACTGTGACTCTAGAAGGAGAGGCATATCGGATTTGTTCCTTGGCATGCTCCTGCTGTACTGTTCCTGCTGCTGGCCTACTCATTTCATAGTATTGGTGAGGAAGTTGAGAAGCTTGATTCTAATGGGTTGATTAGATATTAAATATTTTTTAACAAAACCAACTAATAACTGGGATGTCTTTCTGATGGGGGTGAGAACCCAGGATGTAACCTTTGGAGAGAAAACTCTTCAATTAGCTAAAAATGCGGTCCTAGCTGAGCCAAGAAAGAGATTCCTTCATCCCAATTTAAAATCTGAATTACATTAATTGAAGAGTGCATGGTTCCTGAGTTTTATGAGTAAGAATAACTGAAAATTGATTAAATTGCCATTTCTTATTCACAATTGTTTTCCCCACAAAAATGTGGACTAAATTTGTAGACCCAGTAGTAAATGCCAGTTTGGAAGAATTCCACTGGATTCGTTGCAGTTATTCTAGTTGCACCTTCCTTAGCCAGTATAGAGTCAGGCCCTGCATGCACAAGTTTTCTACTTTTAGACCTGAGGGAATATAATCAGGATCCAGGCTGAAGTTCCATTCCAGATCAAGTCTTTCATATGCAGATTATAAAATCAGTAAAAAACAAGCTTAGTTTGGCAGGGACTTCAAAAGAGACCTTGGGATGATTTTATCAACAACAGAAGAGGCAATTCGTTCTCCCTGTTAGAAATCAACATATATCTCATTTTAGGACATGTGCTCTATACTGACTGGGGGTTTTGTGTAGAGAGAAAAATACCATATTTGAGAGAAGTTTTCTTAGGACCACTTCAAGTCTGTGTAAACACTTCTGCCTTCAAAAACCTTATCCCCTAATCTCAGAGAAACATTTTTACCCAACGTATTTAGATCAATATTTTTGGTTTATTTATTTATGTTATCTTGTCTTTTTCACTGCCTAAGGCTTCAAATAAGATTTTAGAAGTTTATCCCAAGTTTCTGTATCAATTCTGCAGGAAGCTTGAACATTGATTTAAGAGTTGTGGTTTGGATTTGTAGATGCTAATGCAAGAAAGCTCTCAAGGGATGCAACTTCTCTCAACTCTTGCACTGCAAGAGACCTCATAACCACTAAGGAAGGGAGTTAAAACCTGATTTTCTCTTCAGCCATTGCCAGGAAAGCTTCCAGCCAGATGGATGATCTGTGGTGGATGGTCAACAATCACAGTTAAAAGTTCTATGTGCTGCTATTGCTTTTCAAAACTGCATATTCCCTGAAAGAGCACAAATAAATAGAGAGATAATGGGGTGGTCATGGATGTCTTCTCTAAAGCAATCCCTGGATTTCTCAAGTCTCAAGTTGGCTTGCCCAGTGTAAGAGCCATGGTAAATGCTGCCCTCACATCCCCCCTCCCAGTCAGAGGTGCAGCAGCTTCTCTCAGGTGTGATTGAGCACCTCTCAGATGACATCTGACGTTCAAAAGTTTAATGCAGAAGAAAAATTTTACTCAGATAATTAAAAATAATATTAAAATAAACCTCCATGCAGTTGACAGAGTTTGCATTAAAGAGAGGTAACAAAGTATGGCCATATTTCTCTCCTGCAAGAAAAAAAAATTCGACCTCCCTCCCCCTGCAGCCAGCCATTTGGTGATATTTAAATACATTTCAACAACAAAATATTTGGTCTGGAATGAGGTATAGTGGAAAATCTCTCCTACTATAAGTTATTAGAGGTGAAGGATCATTTATGATCCTATTCTGAAGGGGGAGGAGGGAGCTGCCCAGGCAAGGCCCTGCTCTATCTGCCTGCCCCAATTCAGTGATGTCTCCACGAGGAGGTCTCTAAATGAAGCTTAGCCCTGTATTTCTGTCTTCCACATGGGCCCCTTTTCCTTTTTTCCTTCCACTGGTCCAAGGATGATCACATTTTTAAGGGTTTGCAAACTGCTTCAGAAAGGAAGGGCAGGACAGGCTCAGGCTCTGGAAACACACTGGTCACACCTGAAAAAAACACTCAGCTTCATTTATCCACATGTAAGATGGCAGGGCCCCTGCTTCATCAGCAGCTGAGTAGTAGTTTCTAGAATCAGGGCTAATTCACAGGTTATTAAAGGATTTCCTACTGCCCTGTACAGTTAATTTCACAGCTTCCACTATTTGAAGTGGATAACTTGTATTATTTTTAATGAATCAAGGTGAATGCTGTCAGACCTCCTAATGGTTGTTTCTATCTCCTGTACCTTAAAAAATGTACATATGTATCCTTCTTGGTTTACTGCCAGTCAATCAATGTTACAGCGTTGACATATGGATGTGGGATTTTTTGCTGTCTTTAAAATAGGATCAATGGCATTAAGGCTTGTCATGTAAATAGTAGAAATAAAGCAGAAAAACCCAAGAGCTATTTATGTTTTTTAGGATGACATCTGTAATGTGGGTGGCACAGGATGAAAAGTAGAAAATTGCAAAGCTGTTCATAGTTGAATGAATTGACTGAGCATATATTTTTTAGCAGTTTAAAAGGCATTAGTTATGCAAAGTTCATGCATGCAAACAAAAGAAATGTATGAACTAAAGATAAACCTATGAACTGGCTGCACAAATCTCAATCCATTTATTTGCTCATTTTCCACTCCCACCCTTTTTTCTCTGGACTGTTCACTCCTGAACAGACTTTTTGCTGAAACTCATAAATTGCCTGAACAAACGTAATTTAAGAGATCATCAGCTCCCAGCAAAAGCCTCTGTTGCCCTTCACAGGATGCTTTTTGTTGTCTGAGTCTCTGCAGGGACCAAACAAGCCTGATGGCCAGGCTGACCTGTCCTGGCAGTGCCCAGCTCCATACTGCAAATAGATTTTAGACGAAAGAAAAGAGCCCTACGTCTCTTGCATTCCAAACGAGTGTTTGACAGCAGTGACTCATGCTGCCATAATGCAGGGATAAACATTTGGAAGACATAAAGCTGCAGCTTTAGGGATGATGGCAGGAGGTTTGATGCATGTAAGGTGCCACAAAGGAGAAGCTATCAAGGGGCAGGGCAGAGAGGCACCTGGCTCTCAGATCAATCCTCTGCTCTGAACAGGAGGAAGAGCCATGGAGAACTGGGTACAGAGGGCATTTGGAAGTGCTCTCTGACATGGCAAGATAAATCACTGCTCCCCAGCACTGGTGGGTATCAATTACTTGTGGCCCAGAAGAGGTGCAGGATTAAACTCAGCAGCTCCTTTCCCTCGGTTTTTGTTCAGTTTCCTGTGTGCTGGCTGTGAGCTGCCCATTAGCAGCTGACTGTTCAAAGGCAGCACACTGTGCTCAGGCTTCCCGCTGTGCACGTGGGCTCGGACCAAAACTGGCTTTTCCAGAAAAATGGCTTTCTTGAAGGAAAAGGCAGTTGTAAAAAGCAGGCTATTACTCTGTATTTGATAATAATTACTTGAGAACTGTAATCTTGCCTCCATTTTTACACTTGCTGAATGAGGATCCATTGAAGAGCCCATGCCAGGAGAAGTCTCAGAATAAAGCAAGCAAAAGGAAAGGATGTTTGCCCAGCTGTGCCCCTCCAGCAGTGCTCTTGTCTCTTCAGCAAAGGTGTGCTGCCAGCCTGACCATTTCCAGGGGAGCTGGTTGTAAGGATCTGGAGCTGGTCACCCTTAGCAAAGACCCTCCCAGGCTCTGTTACAGGAATGATTTACAGAACCTGCTGAATTCCCTTGTCTTTGTGCCATCCCTTCAGTGCAGGCCCTGAGTGCTGTGAGCAGAGATCACCAGACAGCAGCATGGGAGCTGCTGCAGAAAAAAACACTGAAAACCATTTCAACAGTTTCAACTGCATTGAGGCAACGCTCAGCCCAGAGAAAGAGAAGTTTTTACCATTTTAAGCCTAGACTGTTGTTGATAAAATCAGATTTTTTTTTTTTTTTCCAGAGAGCTGTATATGGTATTTTAAATAAGGTAATCAGACAGGTCAATTCTTACGATAGTTAAGTTTTTAAAAATTCTTAGGGGTTAAGTTCAATATTTCACTACAACATTATTAATTCTTCTGCTGCTGTTGTCTCCTAAAACACTGCAATAGCAAAGGTAGCCTACAAACAACCTGAAACATTGTGAACACCTCTAGGAATTTCACAGTAGATATATGTGCAATTGAAGTGTCCAAGTGATATGGTGCAGAATAATTATTTAAATAACATGCTAATCTTCACTGGAAATTAGCAATACCATTTCAAGCAATGCAAATCATAAGCAATTACATGGAATTATCTGGTTACTTACACAGCAAACAGAAAAGTTAATTATTTCTACTCAAGACAGCAGCCACAGCTTCTGCACATTCCCTTTCTTGCATTTTTTTGGAGCTGCTTTCGTCTCCCCGAGTTCTAAACTTTGCTTTGCTTTTGTGCTTACATTCCCTAAAACTGAAAATACAATTACATATACATAAAATAAAGATATTAAAATAAAATTTTGTGAGAATTATTAACTAATGGGTCTACAGTTCCATTTTCCTCCATGGCTAAAGCTGTAGGACTTGGTGAGCAGTTTGGAGCCCAAACGACTGAGGTATTTAACATATATTGTGTGCTGCAGCTTTACATTTTCTGACCATCTGTGCAATGACAATTGCTGCATGTTCAGTGCATTGAAGGCTGCAGATGTATCACAGGTTCCAATCTTTCTGTATCACTCAGCTAAACTAAAGAAGATATTGGCATAGAAAATATTTTCTCTTAGTCAGAAAAGGCCTACAAAATGTGCAGACTTGAGACCCATTACAGCTGTGCAGACTCCTGTTGAGATTCTTTTTTTATTAACCTTTCCTGCAATTTTTTTTTTCTAAAAACATTTATTCAAACTGGATTTTATTTGACCTTTAATAGGCATTAAATCAAAAGCAAAAGCTCAAGTGCTGTGGAAACCATAGTCTTTCATGTGTTTGTTTCCAAGGGCACTTTCTATATGTCTTCACCATATTTCAAAATCTTTAGTTCTTCCAGCTAATCTGAGAAAGCTCCATTTTCTTGCCTGCAAGGTTAGTGGGTGGTTGGGTCTGACATTCAGTACTGAAAGTCTCAGATCCAAAATAATGTGTTCAGTAGCTTGTCAACTAAATATAATGAAAAAGCAAAAGTCTTATAAAAAGAGTACTTGTAACTTGTGGTATTAAAATATACACATTTTAATGGTTTCTTTCTCAGTGTAAAGAGTAAAAAATGCAAATTGCCAAAAAAATGGTGAAGGAAGATGAAATTAAGAGTCGGGCTCTAAGTATGTTGAGAAAATGACTGAGGAAATGAAAACACGTGGGATGGAGCTGAAAAGTTGTTCAAACCTGTTTCAATACAATGCTGTGGTACTTGATGAGTTGCTGGGATTTCTGTCTTCACCTCACAGCCAAAAGCTCTCTGTGTCTAGGATTTCTGAGGGTCACTCCTCCCTGTGGCACAGCCCACATCTCACTGCCAAGTTCAGGGTCCCAGGCCACAGTGTGCTGATGTTTGTAGCTCTGCCCTGCCAAATCTTCAGCACCCCTCCAGGTATCAGAGATACTGCCAAGGCCTCTCCCTGGTACCAGACACATCTCATCATGCAGTGGCTCTCTACCTACTGCAGCAGTTTTAGCAGGGGCTTCAATTTGTTCATGTTCCTGTCACTTCAGTGCTTTTTTGCTTGGAAAACCACAGTGTGACAGTTGTGTTTGTAACTCATAAGCCACAGCCTCCTCAGAGGGATCTCAGCCGAGGAAACTCCAGTGTGATCTTCCACAGTGAAATGTGCTTGCTGTCTGTAGAGTGACAATAAAACTTGTGCTCATATTTTGCTCCTCCAAACCCATTCTCTCAGCTTGAGGGAAAACAAGGCTTATCTGGCTGTCAGGATTGCAAACTCAGGCTGACATCTGAAAACTGAGCTGTGCTCTCCTAGCATCATCATCCACCCCCAGCCCTGGAATTTGTACTTCACTCTTAATTTTGTTGATGCTGAAGGCAAAATTACCCACTCATCATGACAATGACACCCGTTGTTGTTAAGGAAATACCTTCCGCACAAGGCACTATTCTCAGCTTTCTCAAAAGTTATCTTTTGTATACTCATCTTTCATGCTTTTCCTCAGCCCAGGGGTGATTTTCTTCCCTTGTGAAAATGTATCTAAATACTAACCAGCTATTAGTGAGATATTTTGGCTCTGGATGAGGCAGTTTCACTAGATAAAGCTCTAAAAGCTTTTTTTTTGCTACTGGATATTTTATAAATAACTTCTTTTAAACACTCTCAGAATCCTACTCATCTAGTCTTTTGCAGTGACATTGATTCCACTGGTTTTACAGAAAGTTGCCTTTCTAAAACTCTGGAAATCTGTATGGGCCATGCAAAGTGTGGGACAGTTCTTGAATTCTTTTAATTGTTAAATTTGGGGAGTTTTTTCTACAGCAAGTCTTTCAAGGAGCCAAATCCTGAGTATTTTTCTTGCCCATCAAGAGTAATGGGATTTAGGTCCCAGGAAAAGGCCATTAGAACATGGTTTCATAAGGGAAAAGAAGGTGATTGAGTCATACTCTTGCTTTGAGCAAGAGTAAACAAGTCATTCTGTGAGCAGCAGAAATGGTAAAATAAGGTTCCTATATATTTCTACATTTTCACATCACTGCCCTTGCTTCTCTCCTCAAACGCTCCATCCTTTCCATGGCCCAAACACCTCCCACTCCTGTGCTGTGGTCCTTCCTACGACTCTCTATTCCATCCTGGAAGCATCTTTATTTCCCTCCTCCTGGTCCTGCCCAGCCAAGCTGATGCGTCCTATCTGTTCAGCCCTGGATAGACAAGAGGTGGCATTGCCTGGAAATAAGTGTATCCTGACTGGGATCACCAGGCAGCTCAAGCTGTGTCTCTGCTGCACTGTCATTTTTCCCTAAAACCACAGGAGCTCAAGTCTGGGGAAAGCTCTGCTCCTGTGATGAATGTGGTTTGTATTTGCTAGTTGGTTTAAAAATTGCTTGAGGGGAGGTGTTAGAGGCAGTTTAATTAGATTGATCATTATCTTCATAAGGAAATGTCCAAAAGCCACTAATGTTTTCTTTGTGTCCTAAACCTACGAAGATGGTGAATGATTTAGCAGGAAAAGCACGTGAGAAACAGCTGAGGTGTGACTCTTGGGGCTGTCCTGTGCAGAACCAGGAGCTGGACTTTGATGATCCCTCTGAGTCCCTTCCAAGTCAGGATATTCTATAATTCTATGAAACGGGACCTTAAAAGTTTCCTTCACTCAAGAAATCAGTCTGTATTAGGAACATAACTCCCACAAATTCCTTCACTTTCCACAGCAAGAAAAGGGTCACAGACTTCTGTTACCAGCTCATGTAGTACTTGTAATTGCTCATGCTGATTTCAGGACATGGACAAGGCATATTAAAATTAACAATAAGTAGAAATTTCCCCCTTATTTTTCTCTCTATTAAGTTTAGAGTGAGTTTGGTTAATAAAACCTGAATTCTCATCAGCTGGATGCTGACATCCTCACTGAGACACATTCCCACTAACCTACATGTGCACCTGAAGAGGAATTAGGGAGAAGCTGGCTATGAATGCTGAGTTCTATTTTAACATCTGGTAAGTATTATAATGACATAACTATGTAGGCAGATCAGATAAATATTGACTTGTGGTTGACAAAGAGATGTTTTAAAATACCCACCAAGTGCTGGCCCCAGCCATGCACTTTCATTTCTGCTTTCCTGCTTTCCACTGTGTCCCTGGATGAGATCCTGTCCCACTGGCATCAGTGGCAAGGCTCCCAGCTGCACCAGCAGGCCTGGAATTTTACTATTCAAATTAACATGTTACAAATTTTTGTACATTTTTCACATATCCAGGAACAGGAAAAAGAAGACAAATATTTCCTACATACTTATGAGTGCATCTAGTAAATTTCACAGCTATTATAAACAAATCCAGAGGCAAACAATAAATAATTCTCCCAGGTGAAAGAGTACAAACACATAAGCTGCACAGGCTGCCTTCCTCCTCAGTCCCTGTGAGCTGGCTCTGCTGACAGGGGAGCCCTGTCATCATGGCCAGGGCTGAGTGTGTGCACACACCAGCAGTGAGGAAAGCACCTGACACATGATGTCACCTGGAGGTTGGGCAAACCTCCAGTGATAGAAGATTGCATTTGGGGAAGATAAAAGAAAATTAATCACACAAACAATTAGATGAGATCTATGGAGTCTGCCCTGGATTGTGGATGGGGGTGATGAAGAGCTGTCCCTGGGATTTCTCACAGGGGCCGTGTGGCCCATGGCCATGGGCTGGCCTGGCCCCAGCCCAGGCTGGGTGATGACATGATTCTGCCATCTCGAGAGCAATGGTACTCAAGGGGCCTGGGTGAGCATCTCCTACAGGCAGCCCAAACTGCAGCACAGAGACATGCTGACTTGCTGAAAAAGCAAAGGAATGTGGCTTTGGTTTCCAAGTGCTCTGGGAAAAATAGCCTTGATGCAATCTTGCATAATTTGGGGTATTTAAGAATGAAAAAAAAGGAACAAACTTTAAATGAGTGTATGTTGAGCAAATGAAGATTGTGCAGTCCTTGTACAAAATACATTTCTGGGAATAGAAATGGGCTGTTCTAAAAAGAAAAAGGAATGCATTGGTGGAACTAAGGTGCTAAATGTTTCAAAAATATGAATCAGCAGGGATCACCTGTGGCAAGGTTTGCAGCCCCAGAACTTGAGGGGTATCTTCCAAGTGATAGCTCCTCTTTTTCTGGAGGAAACTCCATAGCTATATTTAAGGGAGAAAGTATTTAGAGATGTATCCTTATAGGTGTATGTGTACATGTGACGTATACAATGTAGGCGTGCAAATGTTTGGGAAAAGAAATAAAAGCTCATTCCAAAACCAGACAAAATGAAACTGGGGACAGCTCAGAGTGTATTTTACACCATGAGATGAATTGACAGAAGATGAGCCCATGTAGCATGGCATCCACGCCTAAGTGTTTTTCCCAAAGATCTTGGTGCTATTTAGGGCATTCTATCTTCACATTAAGATAGCAGGAAAAACATCATAGCAGGAAAAACCCCAAATAAAAGGAACACGCTGAATGTCCTGTCCTCACCGAGGGGAGGACCGCGGGCTTGGGTGCCGGGGAAGGGAAGCGCAGGGCCCGGCCGGCAAGGGGCGCTCCCGGGCGGGGCAGCGCACCTGTGCGGGGCGGGACATCGCACCTGTGCGGGCGGGACATCGCACCTGTGCGGGGCGGGACATCGCACCTGTGCGGGCGGGACATCGCACCTGTGCGGGGCGGGACATCGCACCTGTGCGGGCGGGACATCGCACCTGTGCGGGGCGGGACATCGCACCTGTGCGGGCGGGACATCGCACCTGTGCGGGCGGGGCGGGGCGGGGCGGAGCGGGGCGGGGCGGGCGCACCTGCCCGCGGCCCCGCGGCCGGCGGGGCGCGCTGGGGCCGCGCTGCGCGGAGGCTGGCGGCAGCATGGCCCGCCTGCTGGGCACCCTGCGCAGCTCCCAGCCCGTGGCGCGCTTCCAGCGCTCCTGCGGGCTCTTCCCCGCCGCCGAGGAGGGCTGCTGCAGCGGCGACCCCGCGGAGGGGCCCCGGGACCGCGGCGCCTGCAATGGAGCGGGCGCGCTGCGCTGCCCGGCCGGCGCCGGCCGCGCTCCCCGCGGCGGGGTGCGGAGCGGCCGCGGCCCGCAGGTGAGTGCGGCGGGGGGCCCGGCTGTGACTCAGCAAAGCCGCCCCGGCACTGTGCGCGCAGGGACGCACCGGGAGGGTCCCCCCGCATCCCGCCGCCTGCCCGGGCCGGGAGGAGGGAAAAAGGGTTGGGGTTGCGAGCCCGGCTGCATCCCCGCCGGGGAGGCGTCTTTGGGTTCTCGGTGCTTCCCCATCGCTGCCGCCCCGGGACGGAGCGGTCGGTGCGAGCGGGAGTTGCCTGCAGAAGGGCCTGGGGGGCAGCGCAGTGTCGCCCCGGGAGGCGGCTGGAAGGAGCGGCTCTGTCTGTCCGTGCGGGGCGCGCCCGCCGCGGTGCTGCGCTTCGCCGCGCCCGGCCCTGCCCTCTGCACCGCGTGCGGCTGTGCCCGCAGCCGGCCCCGCCGCTGCCGCTCCGAGCGGCTCTGCCCCGCTGCCTGCAGCCCAGGTGCCCATGGAGACAGGCTCGGCTCCCCGCGCTTCCCGCTGGCCGGGCAGGTCGCGGCGTTTCCCGGCACAGTCTGTAATTCCCCTGTGTATCAGAAGGGAACAGGGAAGGGTATGATGCAACCCATGCGTACAGGTCGGACGACCTGCTTTTTCTCTTACTGTAATGACTTGAATTCATTAGCAGATCGCTTTGTGGTGCCTTTTGGAAAGCAGGTGTGATAATGGGCTCCCAAATTCTACCTGCAACATAAACGTGGACTAGCCATGAATGTCACAACTCTACCACTCCTTCCCTTCCGTACTATTTTACTCCTCCCTGTTCCACATCCAGTGCTCAGATTCCCATTTCAAGCATCTAAAATTCTCCCTTAGCTGCCGCTTGACTCTTTCTCAATTAGATGTCTTTCAGTCTGTTCACTTCTGAACTACAGTAAGCTCTATTTTGGGTAAACTATGCAGATAATTCACTAAAAGATTTATTGCCACTGCTTTCTTTTGAACAGTGACATAGTTCATGTAGCAATGTTGATATTAAAATCCTGTCCAAGTTAATGCTCCATGAATGCAGCTGTTCACCTTGAGCAATTGTTTTGGGTTTCATGAAGTAAGGCACAATTACCTTTATGTGAAGGTTGAATGTGTTCTGGGTGAGACCTCATGAAACTTGGAGATAGAGGCAGAAGGGTTTGTTTCCACAGAATTATGACACTCACTTCTGAAACATGAAAGTTAGGTTCAAACACCCCTAAAAGAGAGATGGGAGTAATAGACTGAGGAGTGTTTTAGAGAAGTGCTACAATTATAAAGACAGGCTCTCTCTGTTCATTTTTATCAAAACTGGAAATGAAAAGTCCATTTTTGCAAGGAGGGTTTTCTGCAACTTGACAAGAAATATGAAAAGTGAATCTGGACCTCCCTTTAGGCTAAGGCTCAGACCCCCTGCCTTCTTGCTAAATCATCTGGGGTTACCTTGATGTATCTGCAAATAAGCAGGTTTAGGAGTCTCATTTACATAGCAAATTCCTTGGCTATCGATTCTCTATGGATAGTGGCATTTTCTTGCTACTAGCTGCAGGTGTTTGCAGAAAGGTGCTAAAGTGCTGCTGCTGCATCTCCCTCCTGGAGGCTTGTGTGACTTTGTGTGGCATCCATCCCTTCCTGAAACTTGGTAATTTCAAAGTCCTTGTCATGAGGACAGTTGATTTCTATAAGGTAGTAACTTCCACACTGCTTTGTCTTTACTGTCACAACTGTCTTAAGGATTCTCAGGTTCTCCTATGTAAGTTCTTGGACAACCACTAGGTTATACCTGTAAAAACAGAGCATATTGCATGGAGTGATGGAGATGTGAATGGCTTACTGGATGATGGGACTGCCACAGCTCCATGTCTCCAGGACATCCCCCCTTTCTTCAGTGCCAGCTCTCAGGCCCCTACATCTGATATGGGCTGGATTGTGTGCCAGGGTGGCCCAGCTGCAGAGCTGGGAGGGGCAGCTGAGGGCTGGTAGCTGGTGGCAGTTTGGGAGGGGATGGACACACTTGGTAGGGAAGATGTCATACTGCATGGAGAGGAGAGAGGATGTCTCCAAGGAGCAAAGAGACAGAACAGCTCTTCCTCTGGAAGGAGGAGGCTTTTAATCGTTGCATACATTTGTGCCGGGAGTGCTGCTTACAATTCATGATCGTCTTTGTTTATATGTATAACCTGGAGATTAAATGTGTGTTTAAAAAATTTTTTTAAAAGACACAAGGCCTGATTACAGTGGCCAGTAGCAGCATGAGTGGCTGTGTTTCTGAATCTTCGTAGATCAGTCCTGCCTGCCCCACAGGAGTTTCCATGAGATGAGACAAGGAGTGAAATGCTTAGATGTGACAGCTGCGGCTGCGTGCATTTCTTAAATATTGAATCAGTCACCTAGCCCATGTTCTTGATGTTCCTTGGTTACCAGATCATTTAGAATCACTTTTTAATACCTCAAATGCAAACTCTGCTGTCTGTGGATGATACAGAATGGTGCTAGTCCAACACACTAACTGGATTTATGTCCTGGCTTGGACTAGGTATTGAATCTATGGGCTTTTAGAACTTGTCTGGGTTTATTACTACAGAAGACAAGAGAGAAACTTCTTGTAATTATCCTGTCTATGGCTAATACTATTTTCTTTTCTGTGCTGCTTTCTATTATTAGTTTGTTTCACAAGGAATTTATATCTGGAACAGCTAAAAGGTATCTTTTCCTTGTAGGATTTGTAGGAAATCCTCAAGCTGTATATATACCAATATACCACCTGAACCTGGTGTTCTGTGAGTGGCCAAATAAAAGTCACATATATTTAAAAAGTGGAGCTTTGCTTATCTCTAATTTCCTGATGGACTTTTGCTCCTGAAATTGATAGCCTGAATGAAAGGGCACAAAGGAGAAAAACAACCTTCTATTCAAAGTTCTTTGTAGAGATTTGTTTGTCTTTCTCCACTCTTCCTTTCCCAGATGCTTTATCATTCTAAGATCTGTCTTCCTGCCTTTGGGAGAGTACAGTTCATGTTTACACTGTAGTTATTCCTTAACTGTCAGAACTGCTCCGAGCTGGCGCAATGCTTACAAACTGCCTGATGATGTTTAGTGACTCTATGGTTCTTGCTCATGCCGTAGGTGAGGAGGATAATAACCAGGATAACAGCCAGGTGATGGTAACAGAAACAGAGAAGGTAGGTACAAACTGCACATCCGTCTCAGATGTATTACAGTCCCCAAAAATGTGGTCAAGTACTTGCAAGATATAGATGACAACATTGTTTTTGCTGTGATGAGATGGCTGGTAATTTGAAGCATGTTTGCTCTAGAGCTTGAGTCAAGGTCTCTCTTCTGTGGTGGTCCCTTGCAATAGATTTTTGCATCAGCCCCAGATTATTGCGTTTTCTTTTAAAATGGTTTTTCAAGCTTGCTTTGTTTGGTAGCTGAGGTAGGTCCAGCAGGAGAGGCAAACCCTTGTGAAAAAACCCCATGAGCACTGCTATGAGAACAGGCTCAAGTGCTAACACTTTGTGCCCCTAGAGAATACAGCTGAACTTTTGGAAGCTCCTCAGTTTGGAGCTGCAGCTGGGGAAACATGAGCTGCAGTTTCTTGTTTCAATGGGCTGAGCACAAGGCTCACGTTCCCCAGCATCGCTCCGTGTTCAGGTCTCCCCTCCCTGCCGTGGCTGCTGAGGGAGCTTGACCATCCTGCAGGTGTCCAGCTCTTGGTTTGAGGTTTTAGTAGCCAGTGAGGGATAGTGTTCATCTGTATGAACAAGGTGGTTTCATCGGAGGGTTTTGGCCAGTCCTGAGTGACAGTCCTTTGGAAGATGACAGCAGAATCACATCCAAGATTGGGGCAGTGTGTGGCAACCCTGTGAGAATCTGTTAGCACTGGGTTGGCCTCTCCTCAGGGAGCAGCCTTGCATCCCCTCTGGAGAACAGGCTGCAAAGACAGGTGCGTGCTCTTTGTTACCATCTCATCCTCAGGATCTTGCTGCAGAATCACCTGAAGCTAACAGGAGTTGGTGAAGCTTTGCTGATTGCAATAGATATCCTGTGTGGTGCCTGCTGCTGAGAGAGTGGCTGCTGGCACAGGGGCTCACGAGGGAGGGGCTGTGCTGGCAGCCCAGGTCTTTACACTGATGATGATGATGATGATGTGCTTCATGACTCAGTGCTTCCTGGCTCACAGCCTGAGTCATATTTTTGAAGGCCATTGGACCTCTTAATGAGGAGCTGTCAGGATCCCAGGATTAATTCCAGTGCTTGGAGGTGAGCCACTTACTGCTTTAAAATTCTGCTGACTGTCTTGGGCCATTACTTCAGATATCAACCAGAATAATAAAAGTTAATCTGCTGTTGTTTTTCTCGTTTGGGTCTCTGGAGAAGAGGAGCAGATTTAACAAACAAGAAGCCAGGGAAAATGTGTTCCGGACAATTCCTTTGGACAGCCAGTTCTTTCAATTTATCTCATTTTTATGCTCTGCAGAGAATGTGTATGGGTCATCTGGGCAGTGGAAGGTGACTAATGACTGCTATGTCAAGTAAATCTGAGGTCTAGAGGGTACAGGTAGTGTTGTCTAAACCCTGAAATTTTTATTTAAAATGTCTGTTCACTTTCCTGCTTTAAAGGGTGTCATATCAGTCCAGTTTGGTTAGCACCTGTTACTTACTTTCCCAAGGTAAACAGCTATTGGTCTAGATGTAGAGGACTGTGAATGCTTTAATATGGACCTAAATTGCTGATTTATTTATTTTATTACTAAATTTTGGAATATTTATTACTAGCAATAAAAATAAAAAAATATGTTTAATCCTTCCTTTTGAAGACAGCTGGCAGTTGCAAACCACTGTTAACAGAGTTCCCTGAGCCTGTGGGTTCTGGCACACAGAAAATGGTCCCTATCAGCCCTGGTCAGGTCATTTTTATCCCCTTTGCAGTTTGCTCCACTGGATGGAATTGTGACTGCTTACTTAAGTCAGCCAGTTTATGAGGTGTAGTGCCTTTAGTGTTCCCCATTGCCATTTTCCTTTGCAAAGTGAGAGTGTTGGGGTACTTTATTTCACAGGAGGAGTCAGTGTCAGACACCTCAGTTGTGCCACAGGAGCAAAGCCTGGATGCCTGCAGTGGGCTCAGAGGCATTAGCGGTGAGGAACCTGTTCCCTGACAAATACACAGCCCACCCACCAGGATCTGTGGCATGAAGCAAAGGGCAGAGCAAGCAAAAGACTGAAAGAAAGGTCTAGGGAGGAGAAGGGAGTCCTAATGGAAGGGCAGCTGACACCCGTGTCACCTGCAGGTGTGAGGTGCTGGGGTGAATTTTGAGCTGGGACTGACTGAAGTATTAAAGCTTGCAAACACCTGCCAAAAAGTGCCACCAGCGCTGTGCCAAGCTCTGGTGGCTGGGGGAGTGCCAAGGGGGCTGCAGCCACAGAGTGGCTCATTCAGAGGGGTAGGAGAGCCAGGCCTTGAAGCAGCACTTGGCAACATCAGGTTGGTCTCCTTGTGTGTTTCTCCACCAGAAACAGAGCTGACCTCAGCATGGCCTGCACTACATGCAGCTAATAATGAGGTAGCAGTGAATTAAGAACATCTTATCTGCAGCTCTTCCCCCCAGGGGCGGGCTGGCTGCTGAGCTGTCCTCCCATGTGCCTCTCCACAGCCACAGCTGCAGTTTGAACACATCCCTTCCTCCTTACAGGGGTCTGTGCCTTTTGGGAGCACAGGGACAAGGCACTTGAATACATGTGATGGTACTTAACCCAAAGCTCTATTTGGCACTGCCTTAGGAAACCGCTCTTTGACTTGAACCCTGGAACTATCTGCTGGCAAAAATGTCATTTCACCCTGTGCTGGTGCCTGATTGTAAGAGATTAAAGCAAATAGTTTAGTTGTCTGAAAATGGTATGGTGTTACTCTGTTTGTTCCTGAAGCCTTGCTGCTCTGTGCCTCTCAGAACAGACCTCTGCCATGGAACTAATCTTTGAGCAAAATTAACTGCCTGGATTAATGATGCTGCTGTGTAGAAAAAAGTGATTAATCTACGGTGTCAAACTTCCAAGTTAAAGTTAATTTCCAAAATAAAATCTGAACATGAGAACAAGCTTTTTGCTCTGAAAACAAATGTAACAGTGAAGTCCTGGTTCTCCATGGTCATTGGCCATTCCTGCAAGCTTGTGTTGGGTTGGATTAGGTTAGGTTAAGTTAAGCTTCTCTTGAGGATCTTCTCAGACCTGGTGTGCTGGGGCAAAAGTGAGTGACAGTCTGCCCATTCCTCCTCCTCAGTATCCCTGCAGAGCACCTTGGGTATCCAGCAGCCATGCAGGTCCTAGTAACACTCTGACTCATTTGGTTTTGGCAGAAAGTCAAAACTAAGAGGAGGTGGTGCTTGAGGGAGATGGGTGGGTGTGTGGGCAGGGTGACCATCTAATGCTGTGCTGCTGGAAAACTGCTGTTTTGTGGCACATCCTTCTACTCAAAAAAACCAGTTTTAGTAACACTGTACTTTTGGAAATATGAAGTACAGTAAGTTTCAGAGGAATCCGATATCTGTTTTGAAGCTCGAATCACCATCGTTCTGAACTACCTAAAATTTGCTTTCTCTGTTTCTTAACTTGCCTTTTCCTCCCTCTGTCCACAGACACTGATGTTACCTAATCCTTAAAATACCTTCCTCAGGCATTTCCAGGTGCAAGCTCTGTGTTGCACCCCACAAAATTGCAGTCTAATTCTCGTAAATTAAAATGCAATTAAATAAACCCGTTCTTCCACTATAAAATGTGGAAGAAGGAAGCCTTTTCCTTCTGCCCTTCCCTTGCCTGACTCTCTTGCCCTGTTGTTTCCATATTGCACAAATTGGCCAGTTCTTCCTGGAATGTGGGAGGATGAAGTGCGTGAGAAGCTCACCCACCACATCTGTCAGGGCAGCTGAAAGAGCCGTGTCCAACCTGCCCAACCTCTGCCTGGCAAAGCAGGGCTCAGGGGATGAAGGAGGTGAGCTCATCCAGGAGGACAAGTGCATGGCCCTATTTATGCTGGTGTTGTGCAGCTTTCTTGTCAGAAAAATGCTGCTGGTACACATCAGTGATTCATAACAAAAGTGTCAGAACTGGGCTTCTGGGGAGTTACTCCAGCAATTGGAATGATCATGAGAGGAGCAGCTTTCCATAAAGAGTGGGCAAGGAAATAAATGCAGAGGTGTTACCCTCCATGTTGGACAGGTGCCTTCAGGTGTGTGCTCAAAAGTCTGAAGATCATGGTGGAAGGTAGACCTGTTGGAGTTCCTCAGAATTATACTGCAAGAAAAGGGGTGAAACATAATTCTGATCCCATGACACCACTGTGTGGAGGAATGTCAGACCGCCTTGCCTTTTTAATAGCAACAAGCAAAAGCTCCAAAGTACATGAGCTGGTAGGTTTGACTAGATGATCTTTAAAGGTCCCCTTGCAACCCAAACTGTTCTATGATTCTCTGAATCATGGATGTCAACTCTCCAGGCCTCTGCTAAGAAAGGAATATAGGAAGTTAAATGGCCTGTGAGTCTGAGTGCCACGATGGACACCTTTTGATGGAAAGTGATGAGAGTCTTTTCAGAACAGGTTTCATAGCCATGTGGAAACGTAGGTGTGAGAGGCATGATGTCTGTGAGGTGAATTTAGGAGAAGGTGCAGATAGGCTGGAGGATGAGAACAGAAGTCAAATAGTCTTGTCAAGCTGAAGGTATGGTTGAAAATTGACTTCTATTCAATAGGTGCAGATACTTATTGAAGAAGCAGGTGTAGAATGGAGCAATAGATGTGGTAGAGATTTCATGGAGGAAGAAAAAGTTGTTTGAAATCACAGGTTTGACATGGTTCAGTGGTGACAAACCTCTGAAAGCTGCCCACAAAACAAATGACATTGTGCAGGACTGTTCCTTCAGCATTGCTGAAGTGTCACATCTGATCTTTGGGCTCTGTAATTCAAGACAGGCACGTTAGGTGCTGTGTCTGGAAAATGCTCAGTACCCCCTGTAAGAATTACCAGGTGTTTAGGGAGTGAAAGAGTTATGTCATTTTTTAGTGCTTATAACAACCTTCTCCTGTGCCAGCCTTCACAGGAAGGAAACAATTTGTTCCTTGTCTGCAGTAGAGAAGAAAATAGCCATAAGCTTCAATTTCAGCAAGAAATTCTCAGGCTAGGTGGCAGGAGAGCAAAGCTCTTGGAGATGTCCTGGAGCAAGCAGTGGAGTTTCCAGCTCTGGTTCAGTAAGGACAGGTTAGACAAACTTCCACCAGAGTGTAAGCCATCCATCCTTGGTGGACAAACTGGACCAGCCTTGGTTTAGGCTGTCTGTCAGGAAATGTGAGGCTGTCCTTCCCAGTGACTGCAGGCATGGTCCTCCACCAGCAACCTCAGCCTCTTTAGCAGCCACTCCCCTTTCCATCTGAAAGAGACGTTGGTTTCTTTAAGACAGCTTTCTTTCAGAAGACAACATAATCAATTTTTCCTTCCTTGATTCTTCCTATTAATTGCCTACACAAATGCTCTGTCAACACTAGTCTTATGTTATTCCACTTTATATTTAAATGACTTGGCAGATTCTGTTACTTCTACGTGTGTTCCTTCAGCACAAGGAAGGAGGCTAATCATGTTACTTCCAGAGCAAGATACAAAAATAAAACCTGTAACTCAGTCTATCTCCCAGCTGCTAACCAGAGTGGAAGGAAAACAATATGAAGATTTAAAAAATGAAATCTTCACACAGAAACTGAAGTGTCTTAACTGTGTTCTGGACCCATTCCAGCTTCAGTGTGCTGCTTGATGTGCAGATGTGTACATCTGTCTCAGCTGACCAGCCTTTACAGGCTGAAGGGAAGACCTTGGCTGAACACATACTGATGTAAGGCGTGGTGGCTGGATGGGCATTGTGCCCAGGGGGGCAGTGTTGGTGGGAGACCTGCACGTACCTTTCCCAGTGTCTATCTGGGTGGTCTCAGCCTTTGGCCTGGCAGACCACAGCCCCTTTCAGCCTGACTGTTTCCAGCCATCCCTGGTGCTGTTGGCTGTACAGCACTACTCTTCTATTGTACCTTGCTGAGAATTTTATCTCATGTCCTTTTGGAATGAGTTAAGAAATTGCTGAAATACTACCAGGACTCTGCCTGATTTTTAGGCTCCCCGCTGGTCCTTTACCTGAAACCACTGAAAGTGCTGTGACTCTCTGGCTTGAAGGTTGAGCATTGTTATGTCTCATGCAATGATTGTCTTGCTTCTGCATCAGCTGATGGTTCCTGGCCACATCCCTGCTCATTAGGCCAGGAGTGCATGCTGCTGTCTTTGCTTGCACAACAGCTGGGAGCTGCATGTGTCCTCTGTGTGCTGGTCAACAAGGACTTGCTGCCAACAGCAGAGCTGGACAAAATTTTATGACATTTAAGGAGTATTTTCTTGGGATTTCTGTTTGTCTCCATCTCCACGTTTCTGAGGTTTTGGTTGGCTCTAGGTGTCCCTCCAACAACACCCTGTAAACCTGGACAGCTATTGAAAACTGGCTGCCTCATGTTCTGCAGAGACTAAAAAATTAATTACTAGTTTCAAAGTATTTAAACAGAGTGGGAAGCTGCACATATGTATGAGCTTGGTTAGGTGTATTTTTGATGCCTTGGGGCTCCTTGTGTGTGCTTTGTGGGCTCTGTGTGCTGTTGTCCTGCCCCTGCTGTCTCCTGACATCTCTGCAATTCCTCCCATGACTCTGTGCTGCTCTTTGCTGGCTCCCCCTCACCCTACCGTGGGTGCTGTGCACCCAGTGAGGGGCTCATGGCCACACCAGGATTTCCCACTGGGCACAACCCCTGTCCCCTGCCACCCCATGCCTTCCTCATGGAGCAATGGGTTGCAGTGCTGCTGCTCCCAGGGAAGGTGAATGCATAGGTGCTGGAGTGTTCTTGGCTGCCCTGGCTGCTTGTTGGATCTTCAGGAAGCTCAATGTGTTTGACATGCAGCTGTGCACTTGGATGAAAGAACTGAAGCTTTTGACAATTATGGGTTTTGCTTTTTCTTATTTTCCAAATCTAATTACCAATATCTAATTTTTTTTGTTGTTGTTGTGACTTGATAGGTTCCTTTTTAAACTTGGTACAGTTAATAAACATAAAGTGATGTAAAACTCACTGCTTATGCAGAGTACTCCAGTACAGAAGGCTTTTTCCCAGTGGTTTTACTCTAAACAGTAGAGCCCTGTGGGGCTGATTTGTCTGATTTATATTGTCTGTGTACAGCAACATCTAGACTGGAATTTTTGATTTTTTCTTTTGTGCCTGCTTTTTGGTGGCATCTCTATTTTTTACTGCATTAAAAAAACCTTAAAGTGAAAAGTATGTAATGTGTTAATTAGGGACTTTGGGAGGGAAACTCCTAATGTTTTGCAAGGCAATTCTGTTGGAAGGAGAGTAAGGGACTTCAAGAACTTCAATTAAACATGTACATCTTCTGGAAGATCCGAAGTAATTGAGAGCAGAGAACAGAGTGTTGGTTAATGGGATCTCTGGGTCAGACTCTGAGCCTTAGAAGTCTGGTGCTGCACAGCTTGTCTCTAGAGACAGGGCAGGAAAAACTGGGGCCTGTTTTGCTCTCTGACAAGAAATCTCCCAGAGGAATTGCAAGGAATAGTATCTTTGCACAGCTACTTTTTTTTTCCCCCCAAAAAAATATATTTTTAATCTATTATGTTAGTGGCTCAGCTGCTGTTCCTTTGTTTCAGCTTTGAAAGCCAAACACTACACATATATATAATTTCTAAAATGATGGATTCCTCCTATGCTGTGTCACTGTGTGTTATTGTATCCCCAGAACCACCAGGGTGTTGGTTTGCCCTGCTCTGCTGGCCCTGTAGGAATGTTTTGGGGATGCTCCCATGCTCCAGGGAGGTTGGGTGGGTGCTGTGGCAGCACCTGGTGTGGGTGATCCACCCTGTGCAGAGACTGCAAATGTGGGGTGACCTGCAAGAGCCATTTCTGTGCCAACAGCTGGGTAGTTTATTTATGGGGACTCACACATCCATGAGAGTTTCTTGTCGTCTGAGCACTCAAGGTTTTTCAAAACAGACATTCTACACTTGGTGAGAAGGGTCATTTTTGAGAAATTACCTGTCTTCTGTGTCTGTGAATGTTGAGGCTTATTACATCTTGCTTCTGAAATGCTCTAAAAATTCTGACTTTATCTACAGCCTTAATTGCTGCCCATTAAGACCTCTCTGATCCAGACTGAATAGCAATGGAGATGGATGGAAGGGCTGATTTGCTGAAAGGGCTTCAGGCATTGTGGAAGGCATCAGGTCACTGCAGTACATTAAGAATAACCAAGTCTAAAGATAGGGGTTACTTAAAATTAGAGATTGAATAAATTTCTGGGAATGTTAGAAGATGTTAACACAAATAATGGATTTTTCTGCACTGGGGTTAGAATGAGAATAAAAAGGGAAGGCACTTCACAAAGCACTGCACTCTGCCTTCTGCAGGAATAGTGGCTGTAGATAGTAAATGTGAGCTAACTGCAGTCTGAAGGTGCATGGAGGAGGCTTGCTGTACTTACAGTGCTGTGGGATCACAACAAGTGCAAACATCACTTTATTACCATGTGTGACCAAGCATCAAGTGGAGCAATTCTGAGGCACTCTGTGTGCCTGACATGTGGCTGCTGGCATCGTGTCACAGACAGGCTCTGTTTGTCCCCTGCCACACACTGGCTGTGCTCAACTGCTGGTGTAGAGTTAAAAAAAAGTTGCTAAAAATCCAACCAAAGGTGTGTGTGTGATTTCTGATAGAAAAGGAATGGAAGAAAAAAAACGAAAGGTTTTAAGAATCATGTGGAAGGACTTGGACCAGCCTTCAGCCTGGAAATATTTTTTTAATTCCACATTTCTTTTAGAACCTGATAAGCCATACTTTCCCCCACAAAACAGTTACTGGAATTAGAAGGTTTTATCCCTCATCCCATGAGGTTGCAAGTATAAAAGCATTACCTTAGGGATGTGTCTGATCCTCTCTGAGCTAAAGCACACAAGCACATAATCCCCAATACCTTGGAGATTAATGCTTAAGTGAGGCGTAAGTGGTGCCAGAAGAGGGCTTTCTGTGGGGCTGTGCTAAGTGTCACCAAATACAGTTTCAGGATCTCAGACAGAAGCATTGGAGCTGCTAATTGCACTGGGGGTGTTTTCTAAGTGGCAGATGAGACTTGAGCCACTCATACTGATTGCTCTGTCATGCAGCCAGACACAGCATAGGGCTGTTATCCTAAAGGGATGCCAGTAACACCTCTGTGACTGATAGATGGGGGAACACTCCTCTGACCCTGGCATTTTCAAAAAGATGACTTTTTTCTGTTTATTGGTGCAAAAATCAATTCAAGTTGTGGGGTTTTTTTATGATAGTTGAATGGATGCAAGTTCTTTCCATCTTGTTTTTGTCATCTCTGTGCAGTTTGCCTCGTTTCTGCATTTAAAGCAGATGAAGAGACTGGAACTTCTAATGGCTTTTGCAGTGAGTCACAAGTGCATGTCTAGACTCCTTAGACAATTTTTATTTTTTTTCACTAACATGTAGGATGAGAGCTTCTCTTTAGTAAACTAGTTACACAACCAGCTCAAGCATAATAGTTTTCCTATTCCGAGAGTTTTACAAGCTTATGTCAAAACTGTGTCTTAACTTGGTGTATCTGTGTTGAGACCTTCATGATCCCTTCTCAGTTCTCATCCTTAGGAAGTTCTTTTATCTTGTATTTACATAGCCAACATACATATTTTTAATTTTTGGGGAAGATGGAGTGAGACTAGATTGGCTCCTTAACTCATCCTCTGAATCAAAACTCCTGTCTCTTTGTCTATCTGTTTAGCTCCTTATTTCCCAAAGTGACAGGAGGACCTACAAAATGTGAGTCACTCGCTTGTTGCTCCTGCTAACAGTCTGAGATTTCTTAGTGGTGTCCTAGAACCAAATGGCAGCAGCAGCAGCAAACCTTTTCTAGACACATTCAACAAGTGGCCAAAGTCATGGCCTAAGCAATGTGTGCTCTCGTGTTGCTTCCCAGCTCTGGAGGGCTGGGTGTCACCTTTTGGAAGAGAGAAAACAAGAGAGAAACATGTTAGGTGGGGTACATCTAATGAAATCATCTAGCTACCAAACCCAGAGACTGGATGAAATTTCATGCTAAATAAAATGAATAAATAAAGTGCTAAAGTGTCGCTGTTTGCAATGTATCTACTGGTAATGCTTAAAAAGACAAGCTTGTGGTTGTTACTTAAAATGTTGCAGTGAAAATCTGATGGTGACAGGTGCAGCTCTTTTCTCTGCCCACTCAGAGCCTTGAGTTCCCCTGGATCTGCTGGTGCAGCTGTGGTTACTGAGCCCAGTCCCACGCAGGAGCTGAATCTTCCAGCTGTGGCACCTCAGTGTGGGGTGATCCCGTGAGATCCTGCCACTGGGAGCACAGGGCTGGAGGCACGTGCAAGAACTCAGTGCTGAGGGCTGTTGTCAGCAGCACCTGGCAGCAAATTTCAGGGACTAGAATGAGGCAAATTTTAAACGAACTAGTTCAGTAATTGCAGCTTTTCACCTCAAAATGCATTTCCAGAGAAAGCAATGATGGCTTTGTCTACTGACGTAGAAATTTCACACTTAGCACGTCAATACCTTTTATGAAATACACCTGATTACCCTGGAGGAAAGGCTGCTCCCATCTCTTGAAAGTCTTTGTCCAGGTGACTGCTACCTTAGTTAGTCTGAATAGATTTCTGCTCTGCAGGAAATGTAGCTGTGCTATCACTATAGTCTTCATTCTAGTACAAAAGTTGAACTTCATTTCTTGATGCTTCTTATAACAAACTCTTTGGTTTGAGGACTGGGAACTGAAGCAGTTATAATATTTTCAGTGTTTGTTATATTTTTCTATTTCACTAAAATGATAAAATTCTCTCATTTCCAGGGTTGCACACAGAAGTATATTGTGAAGAACTACTTCTACTACTACTTGTTCAAGTTTTCAGCTGCTTTGGGTGAAGAGATTTTTTATATCACTTTCCTTCCATTTACCTACTGGAATATAGATCACTCTGTGTCTAGAAGAATGATAATTGTTTGGTCTGTAAGTATTTCTATGATTAATTTAAGCTTTAATTCTGTATCTCTAGCAAATGAATATTTAAGAGCAAGAACAACCCTTCAAACAAACAAAATCCCTTCAAACTAAAGAAGCACCAACACAATTCATGTGTAACTCGTGTTTAGGCAGAAAAGGCACTGCAATACTGAGAGAGGAGGCGAGAGGCATCATCTGACTCAGGGTTTCTTCATCTCTGCCACATCTTGGGCTGACTTTTTTTTCAGCACAATCACTGACTGAGCTGCTTTTGATACAGTTTGCACAGAACAGTTGGGAAAACACTTCCTTCCCAGTGCATCATAGTATTTCAGGGATTGCTTTTCATCACTTTAGGAAATCTTTTTCTTATTCTTCTATGTAATTTCATATGGTTCTGGCTTGGTTGAAATCACTATAAACCTGATAGTAAGGGGATATTGCAGGCTGCAGTGGAATAAGCTGGGTGTTTCTGCAGCCACTTGAGGGGGGAGAGATCAGATTGTCGGTGAAGGCTAAATGCATTGATTTTTATTAATAGAGAGCATTCACAAATTAACTGACTTCAGCATTGCTTCAGCATGGATTTGGGGTATCCAGATTAATACATTTCCACTGTAGCACTGAAAAAAACCAGGAGATAACTGGGCTCTTCAGGTCAGGACTGGCTGTTCTGTTGCTGCCATTGCTCATCTTGATATTGATCAGATATTGCTGCCCAAATAAAACCATTTTAGAACAGAGAAGGGAGGTAGGGAGCACCTCTGCTAGGTGGCAGAGCCTGGAGGCACTATCAATCTACACTGATTTAAGAAACTGAATCTTGGTAAAAAACTTAAATATGATATTCAAGTTTATCTCTTTACAGTGAAGCTTCTCTGTGATGTAGTTGATTCTGGCTAATAATATTTTATCTTTTGACCAAATAATATGATAAGAAACAATAAAACCAACTTGAATTGGGTTGTACACTTCAAATACACCTGGTATTGGACATCAGTTGCTCTGTGCCAGTAACCTTAGTCAATACATTTTATAATGAGAACACGAGAAATAACTTGCAGATGAAATTTAGAAGTAGGTGGACACAGTATAACTAGAGCTGGGTTTTGGCCAGGAGTACACCTACAGCTTCTGGAAACGTGCCACAGAAGATGAAAATTGGTAGTCACTGCCTTCTTGGTATACATATAGCTCAAAAAAAATGGGCCTTTGGAGTTCTTTACATGCATTTCTGTAGATCTGCCTTGTCTTTTCCTTGCAAGGAGTTCATCTGAATATTGGCCAGATCTGGTCTGACTTAATTAGATTATTCAAGCATCTGATATTATGATAATTAATATTATTTTTCACTTACTGAGTTGTGGAGCTGCACTTTATACTGAAAAGGGGAAACTGTTTTAAATACATGGGCTTACAACAATCTGTATTTTAAAAACGTTAATTATATGTAACTGTGAAATGGCTAAAAATGTCAGTGCAGGCCATGTGGTAATGTTGTGGCATGCTCAGCTGGGAGCAGGGACTGGCACTCACAGTGCTGGTCTGTCTAACAGTCAGAAAACCATAGAAAGGCTTGGGTTGGAAGGGACCTTAAAAACCACCTGCTCCCATCCCCCCTGCTGTGGACAGCACCTTCCACCAGACCAAGTTGCTCCAAGCCCTGTCCAGCCTGGCCTCAGATGCCTTGGTCCTGGGTGTGACATTTGTCTCAGCTGCAAGGGAAACACCAAGGTGTCAGTGGGACAAAGCTGTGCTTTTAACTAAATTGGAGGTTTTTTTGGTGATGGACTTCTGAAGAAATGCTTCTGAATGCACGATGATGATGATGTGTGGCTAAGAGCTGTGTTAGATGACAGTAAAAATCCAGGCAGCCTGATAGTCTCTGACAGCAGCTGTGAGTGGAGGGCTGGGAAGAGCATGAAGGGATAATTGCAGGACCCAGGCATGTCCTGCAGAAGGCTCTTATCCATCTGGGGAGAGGAGCTGGTATCAAAGGGAGAGCCTTAAGGCCAAGGTGGGAGCAGTGCCCCTTTAAAGGGGGTGCTCAGGATGAGGAGAGGTTGTTAGTGAAGCTCTTCAGCAGGGAGAGAGAGTGGACCAGCAATGACTTTTTCAAGAGCCTGGGACAAAGCACACGGATGTTGGGAACATGGCTGGCAGGGGTGATGGTTACACCACTGGCCAGGAGAAGTGGCTCTGGAGAATGAGGGTGCTGAGGGTGGTACTTCTGGTGTTGTTTCCCACTTAAACCTGTGATTTTCTGCTGCAAGTGGGAAATGACAATGTTGGTGTCTCAGGATGAATCACAGGAGTTTCTTCCCTTAAAAATTAAAGCAGCATTAACGCTGTTTACAAAGACTTCCTGCCATCTTATCTGTAATAGTTTATGTGGAGCCAGTCACCCCCATTTGAGAAAGATAATTTCAAATTGGAGCAGGGCCAGGGATGATTAAAGAACAGACTGTTTTCTGAGCAGAGACTGAAAGCTTAGATAAATCCCTAGCAAAATGAAGTTGGAGAGAGAATGGGGGTAGCTGTAAAAACCATGGGAAGGAAGGAGCTTCTTAAAATAAAACTACAATCACAAGAAGAAATATGCATAAGGCTGTCATAAATAATTTCAGTTGACGCCAAAGGTTGTGAAATAGCTCTAGAAGGGTGAAGGGCAGAAAGAAAAATTATAAAGAGTTTATTTCAACAGCAGCAGAAGAGTGGACTTGGAACCCTGGAATATCTTCTCCAGCTCTAGGTTCCCAGAGCCAGCCACTTGTGCTTTTCCCTTCAGGTGGAAGGCTGTGGGAAATGCTGACTGTTTTTGCATCCAGATGCTTTGGCAGCATACAGCAGCATGTTGTGCTTCCACGGGGCCTTGCCTCTGAGGATTTAGAGTATATATGCAGGCTTTAGCTTTACCTTTGTGAACAGATGGAGGAAATAACTGTATGAAACCTCTGAGCAAGGTGCTGAGTCAGTAACAAAGGTCCCCTGGTGTCTTTGCTTCTCTTCTCCAGCAATTTGAAGTAAACACTCTTGAAACTGCACAGGCAAGGCTTTGATGCCTGTGACTCTTGCAATTTCAGCCAGGAAGTGCAGAGATGAAAACCAGCTTCACACAGTCCCCATATGTACTTTAAATTTACTGCACATCTCAGCTCAGGAGGTGAAAGCTCGCTTTGTTTGTTTTTTTTTTAATCTTTGCACTGCTTCAGGTTTGAAATCTTTATTTTGGTGTGGAATCTCAAAGGCAGAGACCTGGAAAAAAATACTTTCTGTTTCAGTTTGCTATTCAGCATGCCTGAAAATCTCTTTTTCTGAGTTTTTTTTTCCCACAGGCCTCTTTATAGCCTATAAAACTTTAATTTATGCAATGTAAATAAGAGCTGGCCAGCATGGACTTTGTTGGGGCAGGTGTGGAAGCTTTTGGCAAGTGCCAGTGATAAGCTGCTGACTCAGGAGTAGGTGGCACCTCTGAAGGGAGGCAGAGTTTGGGTGTCTGGTGATGCCAGGCTGTGTGTGCCCCTCGGGGCTCCCAGAGCAGCACTGGCTGGGGACATCTGCCCCAAGTCTGGGTCTGAATCCATAGCAGTTTAGCTTTCCATCTTGCTTTTCAGAGGAACAGTTTTCTACAGGCTGGCAGCACTTAGTTACTCAGCAATGATGAGCTCTGAATGCCCTCTCGGGGTAACCAGGAGTTTCCTAATCAGCTGGAGTTCACCTGCAATTGTGATGCCACTGATACTGCTGTGCAGTGATTGAAAATACACTTGGAAGCAAACTTTGGGTTTAACAATTGTGTGTTTGTTAGTTTTAGTGCATTTGCAACACTTCACTGAAACAAGCCTGGATCTGCTGACAAACACAGTCACTTGAAAGCCAAGCTCCAAATACTGCACTGCACAAGAACATGTAAAACTGTATTCAGGCACATAACTAACTACATGCCAGGATACAAAAATAAATGGTGTGTGCAAGTTGATAAAGTGTTGATTGAAAGGGTATTTTGCAAGAGCTGGCAGCTGTACTCCACCCTTGAAGAAAAAGTGCCAATAAGGCTTTCATAACTGAGACAAGCTCTGAATCATTTAAGGTGAAGTTTCAACTGGAAACCTTTTGTATTTCAATAGAACTTCTAGGTGTAACAGTTTACAGTTTTAGATGTCAGATGACAAACCAGATCAACGTGACAGTACTTCTCCCTGCTACCAGGAGCCTGGACTCAAATTTCCTTCTCTAAGCCCACTATAAGACAGTCAACTACCTTATAGATTTTGTCTAAAGGCTTCTTTTAAAGACAGAGTGAATGTGTTAGGGTGTTGGCTGGTTGTGCCTCTGGAGGCTTGAGGTTCTACTAATCTTGTTCTGGTTTTGTGTTTCTGAAGCTTGAATTGAGACAAAGTCCTCCTTCCTTAAATATATATAACTTTTTTAGGAAGCTGCCCAAGCTGTGTCTTCCCTGCCCCCCAGCCCCCTGCTGCCCTGTGCTGTGTTGTGAATGCTGTGCTGCTTGTGGTGGGCTGGAGACCTGCCTGTTGGATTTGATGTTCCCATGGTGGCTAAGACAGCCCTAGGGTTTGAGCATCCCACCAGCTGAATGCAGCCTTGAATGTCCCATGGACCCTGGCCAAGCCCTTGGGAAACGTGAAAAGTTCCTGTGCAGCCAGCACAAGGTGGGTGTATTTTCTGGGAAACAATACCCACGCTGGAAATGGCAGGTGCTGGAGCTCTAGGAGAGCCAGCTACCCTCTCCCACAAGGCGTGTGTGCCTCGAGGAGGATCCCAGCCCTGCTGCTGGGGTCAGCACATGGGGAGCAGCCTGGTGCTTCAGGAGGGGAGGGGGAGCAGGACACAATCTGAGGGTGGCCTAGGGGCCCAGGCTGGCAGTGTCTGGGGCTCCCCTGCTCTGCAGGGCTTCCTCCACCTGGGCTGCTGCCAGGGCAAGGGGCCAACAGTGCTGCTCAGTGACTTTCATGGTGTGCTTTGCCGAAGCCAAGCCTTAGTTCTTGGCATTGACTGGGAGGTAGGAGGAGTACCTCCACAAGAACAAGCTCTTCCTTGCCCTGTTCCTCTTTCACTCTGAACCAAGTGATGCTCGAGGGACAAAGTCACAGCTAGAATCTGCTGCAGTGTTTATCTGGTCACTTCACTTGGGGGATGCTGAGAACAGAACAGTGCAGGCTGGGTGCTTGGCTTAATTTCTGTATGGTAAATCAAAGTCATGCCTGCCTCAGCAACCCCATAGAGTCTTTACTTCTGCTTGACTAATCTGCACATGTTTATTAATAGGGCATCCTTCTTTTTTTTCTTCAATATGCTTGGTCACTCCTATCAGTGCACAGTGCTTGTGAAAGAAACCCAAAGTAACATCATTTTCAAACTGTAAATTTCCTTTCTGGGAAGATGACATACTACTGCAGGCCAGGGTTTCTAGAGCCAGGTTATAGAGTTTCTATTTCGGAGCTAAACCAGCAGATTCAGAGTCAGGCTGCCACACTGTGAGTCTCAGGGAAGAAATTAATTGCCAATGCTATTTGACAGTGTGTCTTCTCTAGAATTTTGTCTTGTCCTTTTAACAGATCAAAAATGAAGATAAGGACACCTGCAAAATCAGAAGCTGAAAACAAATATGATCTAGTCCCCCTTTGTTAGCTGAAATATTACAGAATAAAAAAAGAACTGCTCCTCCTGACCTTCATATGCCAATGGGAGAGTCAGGTGTGTCCACCCTGTGCTGAGGTTGTAGAGGGCAGGGATGAAGGAGGATGTCCACACACAGCACACCTGCAGCACTGAGCATGTTTCCTCAATCCTGCCAGCCTCAGGGTCTGGGCAGCTGCCATAGGAACATTCCACAGGGGAAATTGCACTCTGTGGCAGTGCTGCCACGCCTCTGCACAGGGAGCAGGCTTAGTTGTGTCTGTCTGCTCCATGTGCATCTGCACTGTGGTGGCAGATCTGCTTCCAGAGCTCTTGCTGCCTGTCATAGAAGTTATGCATGTGAGGGGAAACCATTGCAAATGCCAGACAACGCCTGCAGGTGAGAAAAACCTCCTCTTAGATGGTTGACTTACACACCAGAGGCATGGGAATGTCAGGGAAACAGGTTGCTTCATGGCACTCAGGTGCTCAGAAGGGGGGGAGCAGCCTCTCACCCCAGAGGGATCTCCTGCAGATGTTGGAACAAATGAATAGCTATCCACACCTGTGTGGATGCTAATGCCTCAAATTTTGTTCTGTAGTTGTTCACTAAAGCAAAATCTTTTAAAATACAAAGATAGGTTTGTCTTATTTATCCTGATGCAAAGGCTCAGATGAAGAAGTATTTTTGGAGATAGACCATATATGTGACTCAGAACAAATTAAGAGGAAGCTCTCAGAAAAAGACTACAGGGCTGTCTTGCTGCTATAGCAACTGCCATTTGCCTTTGTGTAGTAAAATGTAATGCTGTTCACCCAAAGTGGCAATAAAGCCTTGCCTTTCCTTCACCTAGAGTCCTGGCTTACAGTAAAGTGTTGCTATTGCCCTGAGCACAGGCCAGCCCAGCTGTAGTGGTAGGCACCAGAGCTTGAGGAAGGTCTTGCTTTAAGTTGCTTACAGTTTTTTTTTTTTTGTTTTTGTTTTTTTGGGGTTTTTTTTTGTTTGGTTTTTGTTGGGTTTTTTTTCCGTTCATTTGTTTTTTTATTGCTGCTTACATTTGTTGCAAGGATTTAACCCGGAAGAGTTCAGAGTCATTTTCATTGCATTGGGAAAACATGGATGTGCACGAGAGAAGGTGGGCACTACTAGCGCCACTCCTGCCCTGCTCGGTGGCACAGGGCTGTCCCAGGGAGGGCACCCGCTGCCCGGGGCAGGCAGCTCTGGCAGAAGCTCTGTTTGCTTTGCCATGCTGTGAGCAAAGAGCCTGTGGGGAGCCTGGGCAGAGCCGTGCTCCTGCAGCCCGCACAGAGCCCGGGCACAGCCGAGCTGCCCCAGCTCCTGCAGCCCGCACAGAGCCCGGGCACAGCCGAGCTGCCCCAGCTCCTGCAGCCCGCACAGAGCCCGGGCACAGCCGAGCTGCCCCAGCTCCTGCAGCCCGCACAGAGCCCGGGCACAGCCGAGCTGCCCCAGCTCCTGCAGCCCGGGCACAGCCGAGCTGCCCCAGCTCCTGCAGCCCGCACAGAGCCCGGGCAGAGCCCGGGCACAGCCGAGCTGCCCCAGCTCCTGCAGCCCGTGGGGCGCAGGTGACACAGCACCGCCTGTGCGGGGTGGCCTTTAGCAATGCGCACCCGCCGTCATTCTCTCGGGCAGCCTGCCAGTTCAGCTGCTGGGGAGTGTTTTAGCCCACTCACAAGTGCTGCTTCTGCCACATAATTCAGGATAATGTGTGTAAAGTCACGTGCACGGTACCCAAATAAGCTAAAGGCAAAGGTACGGTGCTTCCGAGATCAGTGCTTAGTCTGGGCACATTCTGGAGTCCCCTGCATGTTTTATGAAGGTCATCTCACATCTCCTTAACGTCTATACAATTTATTTCCAAAAAGTAGAAGGGTCAGAATTTAATCCGGGATGCCAGGAAGGGGAGGGTGTTGTGAGGATGCCTGATATTTTCACTTACCCATCCCACCTCCAGCATTCAGTCTGTTTTTCACCATCACAGGAGTCCTAGCATAGCCTTCATTTTTGAGATGACTCATTTCCTTTTCTGCAATGCTCTTATGTTCTAGTGCTAATAATACTTCCACAAGTGGAAGTCATTATTACAGAGGACTGCTGATAAACTGGCTCATCCTACCTTGCCTCTCAGATGGTATCACAAATGGCAGCCTCAATGAAGCCTCAATGTTTTTTGTTCTGCCCGAGAGAGCGATTTTTCTTTCAACCTTGGAATTTAATTAACTTCCAAACATGTGCCTGCATCCATTTGGAAACTGAAGGCATTAACTAAATAAAATCACACAGTAGGTTTTTAAAAGACATTTGTTCCTTGAGCCTTTGTTTACTGTGAACAGTCTGGGGCAGGGTATTCACTGCCTGCCCTGTGCTGTGTGTGTCCACAGGAGCAGCCAGGTGTGTCCCACCTGCTGCTGATAATAAAGCAGTAATGTGATTCATATGGTGAGGGATAAAGGATGCAAAGTCACTTTTCCAGGCCCTGGTGCTGGCTGTAAGTCTGTAACTCTCTGGCATGTGCTTTGCTGTAGAGGGAAGGATGAAGGAATGACTGGCTTTTTCCTGGTCCTGACTTGTGAATCCTGAATCCTGCCATCTTTATTTTAATGTGAAACCAATTTTTAAATGGCTGATGGGAGAGATGCAATGTGCCTGGTGACAAATGTGGCAGTGGGTGATTGTGTTGCTGTTCCAGCATATGGCCAACACTAGTAGAAAGGGAAGGATGTTATTTTAAGCCCCCTCCTTTGCTGGTGGAAGCATGAGAAGCAGAAGAACAAGCTGTCTCACACAGCAACTGAGCTTTCATGGTAGACATTGGTTAACCTGATTTTTGTACTAAAAAAAAAAAAAAAAGAAAGATTGCTTGGCTTTGTTTTAAAGAGCCTCCTCTGCCTATGTGTGGCTCCATTATGTAAAGGGAAGAGGGCTACAACAGAAAGCAAATACATCCTACAGGGACAGCCTGGTTAACTTTTCTCAGATGTCCTCACTGTGGATGCTGAGAGCCTGCTGCATTTGGGAAGAGGCTGCTAAGGAGCCAAGGATGCCCTGGGCACGACTGGATGGGCAGCACCTCTCAGGGATACTGGATAGCATTGCCCCTTGCCTCTGCTTCCCTTGCTGACCTGAGAATGTGACATTTCCTCTAAAAGTACTGTGCTGCTGAGCTAATTAACGCAGCCCTCGCTTAAACCGCTGGTGTCCCAAGCAGGGAATGAAAGCCTTTTACTGGGGAGTTAGGCAGGAGAACTGGTAGCTCATGTTGCCTGTCCAGTTTTCCCTCTGCCGCCTCTGCGAGGATGCCGAGGCTGTCATTTAATAACCACTGGGGTGGTGTGGCCCAGCAGGGCTCCTGCACCAGTGGCTGCTGTGGGTGGAGTGGGAGCTGGTGCTGGACACGGCTGTGATTTGAAGATGGGGTGGAAAATTTTCTCTTATGGCTGCTTTCTTTGCGGGAGAGGGGTTGTAAGGGGTAGGGAGGAAACTTAAATTTCTCTGGCATAGGGTAGGAGCCAGCTGTCTGTCTCACACTGTCCTGTATTGCTGAATCTCATCAGCCAACCCTCCTTTTGGTCCCACTTCTGCTCAGGTTACCACAGAGTGCAGCAAAACCGCCACTTCCTTCGCTGGCTGAGCTAATGGAAACCCCTTTAATAATTCAGGAGATAAATTCTCCACTTGGAGGGGTGGATTCTGCAGGAAAAAGCACAGAAATACAGGTGGTTCTTGGGTGGGCTGCATGGGGATTGCCTGTGCTGACTGACAGCCCTGTGGCCTTTCCTGTCCCCAGATAGTGATGTACATAGGCCAGGTCTCCAAGGACATCCTGAAGTGGCCTCGGCCCCTGTCACCACCAGTCGTGAAGCTGGAGATGAGGACGAATGCAGAGTATGGGATGCCGTCCACCCACGCCATGGCAGCCACAGCCATCTCCTTCTCCTTTTTCATTGCAACCATGAACCAGTACAAGGTAGGGGTACAAAAACAAAACAGAAGAAGAAAAAGAAAATACATTAAGAAAAGCCTGTGTCTGCTTCCAGCAAGCCACATAAAGCTTGCAAATCCAAAGATGTTGCTACTTCCAGAGGAGTTCTTTATTTATTTTCACAGATGTGTATTCTTCCCTGTGCTTACCTGTAGCTGATCAATAATAGACACAAAAAGAAATTTAGTGGAAATGTCCTTTCTTATGCATGGACTCCTCTCAGAGCTGCTGGCAGGCTGCACTGCCCTGCTGTAGTTTGGTGGGGTCACTGTGTTTTTGCACGTGGGGTGGCCATGCAGGGAAGGTGCCTGGTTGCCAGCATCTTGTGTTCAGCCCATGCCCACCAAGTCAGTGCTGCACACTGGGACATGCTGGCTCCCAGGGAAACCAAAGGAGCTCTGTGTCACGTGGTTTCTGTATGAAAGGAAAAGCGTTCCTGGAAATCCCCTGGCTCCAACCTGTGTTAGGCTAACAGCACACAACATGATTGGGAAGCCTGCTTGTCAGAGCAGTAACAGCAACTTCACTGTAGGAGCTGTAGACTGCTTGGGGAAGTCTCATAATTTTTCCTCATCATCTTCCTGAAAGGTTTATTTCCTGGAAACTCATTTCTCCATGATTATTATTTTCATTCTGTTTAATGAATCCAAGCCTGTGTTTCCTGTACTCCAGCAATAATAAATTCCTGGCTGTATTGTATTTAAGAATGTTTCTCAGCCCTCTCAAGGGATAAACCCATGTAATCAAGAGGGCTCCTGCTCCCTGTGTGGTAACTGGTCAGAGCAGCTTGACAGCGGCATGGGGACAAGGAGCCAAAAGAGGGAATATTTGTCAGTCCTGGAAGCCAGATCCATCCCATGTGTCAGGGCTGCCAAGATGACCTGGTCAGCATCACCTTCTCCTCAATCCACAAGTGACCAGAGGGACATGCAGTTCTTCACAGGCTGTCTTGTGCTTCTTGGAAACTGCCATGAAACGATAAAGCTGCTGTCAAATAATTAAATGGTTTAATTGCCTCTATTAAGATAGAAAAATCTCCCAGTACATTATGCTGCTATCTTCTCAAGATGCCCTAATCATCAATTAATGATCTGGACTGGCTCGAAGGCTGCCTGCTGAGGGAGGAGTCAAGTGGCTGCAAATGCTCCAAAGGCTTAGAGAAATGAGGAAAAATAGTATTTTATGAACTGGGAGTGACATCTGCAGCTGGGTCTGAGCTCTCTATTCAGGAGGCTGGAGTATGGCAGGGGAAAGGGTCAGAAGAGAGCTGCTATGCTTAGAATTTCCACAGAGGCATTTTTGTGCTGACCTGTGGCCACCCATGTCAGCCGTCAGCCTCTGGCAGAAGATGGAAACTTTGTGTCAAATTGGATTAATTAACTGCATTTATTTATATTTTGAGTTGGTTTATTTTTTACAGAAAAATCTCCCTTATGGACTGAAAAGAGTCCAGCAGCCCACTCAGTTTCAGGGTTTGAATGAGTGGATTAAGGGCTAATATGTTAAGCTTATTCTTTACCAAATGTGATTTTTTAAAAATTTTTTAAATGTTTTATGTTTAATGATTTATTTAAATGGTTCTTTCCATGTTTTTAGGCTACTCAGAGAGGGTATTAGGCAAAAATAGCTTCATAAGAAGATGATTAAACCTTTAAGTGTCACGGGGAAGAGCAGTTCTCACTGCTCTAATAGCTGGATTGTGGTTTCAGCCCAGACATTGATTCTCCCCACTCAGCCCACTGCTCGAGGACTATCGATCACACTTCTGGTCAGACTCTGCAGCTGTCACAATCCCCTTGGCTGAGCTGAGACTGCAGTGCTACCTCAGGCATGGCTTGTACAGTATGCCATGCCTTTCTCCTTAAGCTCTTTAACACTAACATGGGTTTTGCAGATAGATATTGTAGAGAACAATTCTGCAAATACCATCTATTACCCAGATGTCTCCACAGTGAGAACAGATGTTGCAGAAGCAGGCACCACAGGTAATGAAATGACCTTCCAGCAGGGTTCTGTGTTGATTGAGGGGGACCTTGTCTCAGGTCACATTCATCTCTTGGGGAAAGCACAGCTCAGAAGCCTCTTCCCAGCACAAGATCCTTATGTCAGTCCAGCTGCTTGGTTTAATGGTGTATTTAATTTTTTTTTCCCTTTTCACAGTATCCATTCGAGCTCGGCCTCATAGCAGCGTTCGTGTTTTCGACGTTGGTGTGTCTGAGCAGGCTCTACACAGGGATGCACACAGTCCTGGTAAGGATGTGCCTCCAGCTCTGCTTTCCGACAGCTCTTCGAGGTGGCGGCCGCGGCAGCGCAGGAGCAGACGAGTTGTGCCGCTGAGTTTCGGGCTGGGCGCTCAGAGGAGCCGCGAGGAAGCCCCCGGGCTGTTGCAATGGGGTCCGCAGGGGGATTTACAGCGCGGGGAGGCTGCAGCGCGCCTGGGCCGAGCCGCTGAGCTCAGCGTGGCTTCTCCATCGGAGCTCTCCATTTCGAAATTGTAATTGCCAGGAATGCGCTTGGGCAACCGACGCTGCTCCTTAGCTCAGCCCTTTGTGCAATAGTATCACTGTTTTCAGCGAGAAATAGCCGGGGCTGGTTCAGCCTGGGAGTGCCGGGAGGAATTGCAGCTCGGTGAGTCACGAGGGTAAAGCGCGGCCACCGAGCTGCCCTGCGGGGCCCGGCCGACAGCAGGGCTCTTGTCAGCGTACGGGCACAAGGCACTCAAAAATGACAGGTTTCTTGTTTTCATCTGGAAGGAAATGCTTCTTAAGGGATTGAGATGCACAAATAGTTCGTCTGAAAATAATTGTAAAATAGCTGTGAGTTTATAAGACAGACTTGCTGGGCGCAGTTGCTTAGAGACATCAGCGCTGCTTTAGGAACTAATTTCAGTGTGCCTGTGATAGCTGGTTCATTCCTGACAAGATGAAACTTTATTGATCTGTTATATACTTTGGACAGAGGGGTGGTCCAGCTTCCCAAATATGGATAAAAACTTTGGGCTATTTCCTCACAGGAGTTGATATGTGTTGTTGGTTGCATATGCATAAATAATTGAATCTTTTTTACTAAGTAATGATTATGTTTGTAATGAGACTTGATGGCTGTAAGAAAGGGAGCCCTCATGAGATTAAGGTTAGCTATAAAATATAGCTTGACCTTCCCTTTCAGGCCCAGTGGATCAAAACAATATCTTACATCGAGGCTGCAGACACCCTTTCTGGGCTACTGACCTTAAGTCAATCAGTAAAAATTCTTTGCATACTTCTCTTGCTAGCCCATCATAATGAAAGACCCCTCTAAATTTAGATGGATTTTAGGGTAAAGAAGAAAAAGTCCTTTGTGCTTTTGACATGATAGAAAAAGGCTGTAAAATAAAATTTTTAAAAAAAGCTTCTTAGCCGAAGAGTGAGCAATGGTGCCTTTCAAAAGGGCAAATGTGCTTGGCTGGGGTTTTTATCTGGTGTGTGCCAGGGTGGGGATGGAGCTGGGAAAGGCCCAGTGGTCACAGTTTCCACATGCAACCCCTCTCTCAGCAGCAGCCTGTCACCACTGACTGGCTCTGCTGTGCCACCTGCAGTGATGGCTCTTTGGGGAAGAAGTGCAGGTCAGAGCTGTGTCTGACCTTGGTGGGACAGCTCCTGCCCTGAGCTGACATCACCGGGCTGAGGCACAGCAGTGCCCAGCTCAGCCATCGCCTGAAAGAGCCTCTGGGTTTTTAACTGAGGCCAGGAGAGAAAGGATGTAATAATGTATTACGTGGTCATAGCATTTTAGTAAAGCAAAGGAATGGGTAACAAATATCCATGGACTTGGTGTAACTGAATTTTTCCTGTTTGAGGAACCAGAGGAGGAGTGACAAGGGCAGTTGCATCGTGCTTTCCTGCAGCTCCTCATCAGTGCAAAATCTCATCTTCTGTAGTCTCAGCCCTACAAATCTGTTTGTATTTTAGCACTGCTGGCCTTGCTTTTGAATGAGGAGGGGTATCAGAAAGCACAGTGATGTCATTAGAAGAGTTATTACCATCAAAGACCTCCTGGAGAGGCAGTCAGCTGGTATGGGAGCTGTCTGCATCCTTCCAGCTGTACCAGAATGAATGCTATGCTCAGGGAAAAGGGAACAAACACCCATGGCAAGGGCTGTTACCAGGAGAGCATCACCCAGCCAGAGAACGGGGTGGCAGCAATGCACTCACTCTGCTGATGGGTAATTGAGTTACAACCACCCATCTCCATCACCTCAACATCAGAGTGTCCTGTGTGTGTGCAAAACCAGGGGAAATGCAGTCTTGTAGGTCTTAAATGATGGAGTCCGAGGACCTGGTAAAGAGGTAATCTGGAGTTACCTGGAAAAGGCAAAGTAAAAAAAAAAAAAAAAAAAAAAAAAATTTGGACACACTTTGAAGCAGTGACTCTGTAAGTTTTTAGGGGTTATTTTTGAGAAACAAGAAGCAACTGGAGATGATATGAGTGATAATTGTTGTTGTATGCCTTTTTTCTCCAGAGAGTTGTATTCTAGAAGATATTACTTTGCTTTCCCTCTTAAAACACTGGCCCAATTTTTCATCCCTGCCTCAATGCAGTGAAAAATTTTCCTGCTTCATATCTGCTGAAGCCATTCCCTCCAGAGCCACAGCTGATGTGGGGAGAACCTCGCTGGCACTGCCACTGCCCTGAGTTACAAGCAATAATGTCCTGTGCTGAGCAGCATGGTCACTTTTTATAACCAAGAAATCCTGAAGGGTTTTTCCCCCTGAGATATACCCATTTAGTGTTGATGCATTTATTTCTGATTATGCTTCCCACAGGGGGGGTGGGGATGTGTGTTCTGAAGCTCCCACCCTGCCCCTTTGCTGGGCTGTATTTCAGGTTTTTTCATACTACATTAATCCTGAAATTCTCTTAGATATTTTAAAGCTGATGAACACCCAACATAGTCACAGTACTTCACACACTGTGCAGTACAATCCTTAGGAGTGGAGTTTAGGAGCGTGAGTAGTGTCTCACACTAAATGAGTATAAGGGAGCTCAGGCAGTAAGTGACCGTGTACCAGTCAGAACAGGAAAAGTGTTCCTTATGCTTGGATTGGCAATACCAGGGAAGCAGGGCAGATGTTTGGGGCTGTGTGGGAGCAGGGCTGAGCTGCATGGCCATAGAGGGGCTTCAGGGGAGGTAGATGGAACCTGGGGAGGACTTGTCTGTGCCGAGGGAGCTGGAGCATCCCAGCAGGATGGATGAACCTCCCAGCAACTGGAGGTTTTAAATTCTGCAGGTAGTACTGCACCTTGAGCAAAATCCCTGCCTGCCCTTATTTAAAAATTCCTTTATAATTGCGGGCTTGGCAAGAGGCTAATCTGTTTACACGGGCAGACAGGCAGGAATGTGCTTCCTGGGCGTGCTAACAGCAGCTCCACTCCCGGGAAAAACTCAGGTCCTGCTCCGGGGGGCACAGCAGGGAGAATCCGCAAAGCAGTTGTTCTCACAGAAATCAGAGCATCCCTCCTCTTCCCATCTTGTCCTTAGTTTAACAGGCAAGGGGAGGCATCATTAGTTCTGCATTGCTAAATGTAAGTGTTGCTCTGGATCTTGCCCACCTCTTCTGGGTGTTCAAAAAATCAAACCTGCCCGTGCACACCAGGACTGAAGGGACCACCACAGACAGCCACGGCATGTCCTGAGCTCTCCAGCAGCTTCTAGTGAGGAGTTTCAAAATGAGAAGCCTGGATATTGGTGGATGGGGAGAAAAACAGAATAAACCACTGGCCTCCTCTCTCTCTCTCTCTCTCTCTCTCTCTCTCTCTCTCTCTCTCTCTCTCTCTTTTTATATATATATATATATATATATATATACATATATATATGTATGTACTTACAAATTGTATACATGTACTACTGTACTGATACATATATATTTATATACATACTTACAAATTGCATGTAGGTACTACTGTACTGATACATGCATTATAAACCACACAAAATTAACAAATATAATGATGAAATAAGCATTACTTCTTAAAAATGCACATTTTATTTTACTTATGAGCAGTGCAAAAAGCATGTTCTCCCCCCAGCCCCATGGGTTGCTTTGTGCACCCAGTTTGGAGACCACTGGTACAATGCCACTGGTCAGGGGCAGAGCTGATTGCCTGGGTCCTGCTTGAAACTTCCAAGAGCCATGTTACTGTACTGGGACTGAATGGGAGGATAACAAAATTCAGAAAACTTTAATCAGGTTTGTAAATAGTGACTGTTTGCAACTGGGTTGGGAACTGCTGGAGTCAGCTGGGTAAATCTAAGCAAAGCTTTTGTGAGGAAATGTTAATGTTTGGTTACATTTCCTTAATTGAACAGAAAAGCATGTGAACAGCTTTTGAGTTTTGCTCCTTGATCACCCACAGAGGGGTATTGAGGACTTTTTCTTCTAACATGAGGTGGACAAGCATGTGTGTGGGAAATTGATGTACAGAGTGGGGATGGGATTTCTGAGCATCACTGCTGGGAGCAGCCACCAGCTCTTTTGTGTTAAGGCGGTTGCTTAGTGTGTACACATAAACCATGCTTTATGTGTAAGAGTCGACATCAAAATGTGATTTTCTGTGAAGTAAAGGTATATAATATAATGGTATTTCACATACTAGATATCTGTGATCAAGTTTGTGTATTTCCATGGCTAGCCTCATGTTTTGGATGAGAGAATAAATTGAAATTTGTATTAGGGATATGCAAAATGGCTGTAGGAGTTGTTTAAAACTAAATGTGCTGTGAATCTAATGGAAGTTGTAAACAGCTGAAGTTCAGTCATACAGGAGTAATGCATTTACCAGAATATCATTAAATATTTCTGTTGTGAGAAAGTCCCCTCATTCCTGTCTAACTCGAAGTGAAGCTCACATAAATAATTTTCAGACTGTGACCAAGCATGGTAGTAATCAGCTGTCATGGCTCGTGAAAAAGATACAATCTTAGAAGAGGACATTTCTGTCTGTGGCTAGCTTCAGCTTTTGCAGAGCTTTTTGTGGCTGTACTAACACTGCTGCCTCTACATGACACTAGAAGGGTGGCACAGGGAAACTTATTTTATTGCTTTTTACCTGGCTGCTCCCATACAGAGAGCTTTTGTTAGGGGCTACCTCCTCTCTCAGCTTTGTGGCTGACAACAATCAAGTTCTCAAAACACCTTATTTGCCTCTGTTAATAAATTAGGGTTTAACTATATGCTTGCTTCAGGCAGTGTACTGAAAGCCAGATTTCAGAGACTTGGGCAACAAATTTCTCCTTGCTGTATCCCTGCCTGGAGGTGCCTCCCTCCCACTGCCGGCAGAAACCATGGCACACACACCACATCCCACAGCTCTGCACTTTCCATCCCTGGAGCTTGTGTTTGTGGGATGGGAGCCTGTCTCTGACAAAGGACAGCATCTCCCCCTTTATGCAAAGCAAGCAAGGGATAGTCACAGTGATGTGATGAAATTGCTTGTAGGTTACAGGAGGGAAAGGGTTTGTGTGAAGGCAGCTCACTTCAACGTCGTCCCTGAGACGGAGTTGTGCATGTGCCTTTTCCGAGGTCGTAGGTGGAGAATGTCCTCAAATCATGAGAGCAGGTGAGGAGGATGTGTGTCCACAGACATATACATATGTATAAGCTAAATTGTGGATTGTCATGTTTTGTTTAGCACACGCTTCAGGTTTTCCCTGCATGTGGATAATGCCATCACTGGATTCAGGGTGTTCCTCCACTGCTGGGCCCCACCAATGCAGATACTGGTCTTTTATCATCACCCAAATACCTGGTTTACCTTCCAGGTCTCACAAAGCCTCTTAAATGTGATTTCTTTACAGGATGTGATCGGAGGAGCACTGATTTCGGCTGTGCTGCTCGTGCTCTTGTATCCTGCGTGGGACACAATAGATCACTTGCTGTTAACCAGCCCCTTCTGTCCATTGTTTTCCATAGTTGTGCCTCTTGTCTTATGTTACAACTACCCCAAACTAGACTATTACAGCCCTACCAGGGGGGACACCACTACGATCTTAGGAGCAGCAGCTGGAGCAACTGTGGGATTTTGGTTAAACAACCAGTACGCTGCTTCAGCCTACACCGGCAAAAGCGTTCAGGCTGGACCTCCTCTGATCACCAGTACAATGCTGTTTGTGCTAGCCAGGTTCTTCGTGGGGATCTTGGTTGTCCTGCTGACACGCTGGGTCGTGAAGAGCGCGGTCCTTGGCATGCTGGGCTATCGGTACAAGTTCCCCGTCGGTGACCTGGAAGCCCGGAGACGCCTGGAAGTTGAGGTGCCCTACAAGTTTGTGACGTACTCCTCCGTTGGCTTCACGGCCACGGTGATCGTGCCGCTGCTGCACGAGCTGCTGGGACTGATGTGAGCACAGCTCCTCCTCACCGAGCCACCTGCGGCGCCACCGCTTCGGAGACGCGACAGTCCAGGCTGGTGACTTGACCAAAAAGTGTTTTGTGCCTTTCTGCACTGGCGTGGTGGGTTTGGCTCTGGCTGGATGCCAGGGGCTCACCAAAGCTGCTCTATCACTCCTCTCTCTCCAGGGAGAGAAAATATAATGACAGGATCACGGCTCAAGACAAGGGCAGGGAGAGATCACTCAGCAGTTTTACTATCACAGGCAAAACAGACTCGACTTGGGGAAATAAGTTTAATTTATTATCAAACTAATCAGAATAGAATAACAAGAAATAAAACCAAACATTACAACCACCTTCCACCTACCCCTCCCTTCTTTCTAGGCTCAACTTCCCTCCTGAAGTCTCTAGCTCCTCCTGCCCACCATCACAGGAGGATGGGAATGGAGGTTACAGTCAGTTCATCACAGGTTGCTGCTGCTGCTCCTTCCTCCTCAGGGGTAGAACCCCTCACACTCCTCCCCTGCTCCAGCATGGGGTCCTTCCCACAGAAGACAGCTCTCCAAAACGTCTCCAATGTGAATTTTTCCATGGGGTGCACTTCTCCATCCAGCATGGGTCCCCTGACAGATCAGAAGTCCTGCCAGGATCCTGTTTCAGTGGTGGTCTTCAAACCCTTCTCAGGGCATCACCCTGCTCCAATGTGGAGTCATCCACTGATTGCAGGTGAATCTCTGCTCCCCATGGACCTTCATGGACTGCAAGGGCACAGCTGCCTCACCATGGGCTGCAGGGGAGTCTCTGCTCTGGCACCCAGAGCTCTTCTTCCTCTTCCTCTTCCTTCTGTGATCTTGGTGTCTGCAGAGTTGTTTCTCTCCCATATCTTCGCTCCTCTGTCTGCCTGCAGCTGTGCAAGTTTTTCCCCCCTTCTTAACTCTGTTATCCCAGAGGTGCTGCTACTGTCACTGATGGGTTCAGCCTTGGATCTGTCTGGAAGCCAGCTGGCATCGGTTCTGTTGGACACAGGGGAAGCTTCTGGCACCTTCTGAGAGAAGTCACCCTTGTAGCCACCCCCCGCCCCTTCACATGCCCTTGCCACAGAAACACAAAACAACTGGCCTAAAATATCTGACTTGGAGGAGTCATGGGAATTGCTGTGCACAGATAACTTTGGGTTAGAAATCACTGACCCCACTGTGACCCCACTGTGTCCCATAATTAGACACCCTTCACCCAGGCAACTAAATATGACAAGCACACGGCCAAAATCACTGCCAGAGCAGCAGCAATGGCTGTTTTGCTGTGGGGTTGGGGTTGTTGGGGAGCAGGACTGTGCCTCTGCCTGTCTGGCTGTGGGGCTGCTCCTGAAGCAGCAGAGCAAGCCAAGGCAGGGCTCAGGTTTGGGGCATCAGGGAAAAACTGGCTGGTGGGGTGGGGGGAGATGTGACCAGCCAAAATCAAAATTGGGCAGAGCTCATAGTGTCTTCTGATGGCACTGCCAGACCAGGCTAGTTCTGTGTGGATGGTTTTACTCATTATTACAATCTAAAATAGAAAAAACAACCCAAAACGTAAAAGAGAAGGAAAAGCTAACACAGAATGTTTAATGTGATTTGCAGCAAATTTCCTTGGATATTAATTTAAAAAAACCCACTAAAAGATCCTTTGCCTACAAACGACTGAGCAGAGTTATTATCACAGCACTGAGGCTTGAGTTCAAACTGTTTAACTCCGATTTAGTTCCCCTGGCTAGAGGAAAGGAAAAAGTCCTTCCTGTCATGCAGGGGTGACAAGTAGAGTCCATAAACTGCGTTGTGGAAGGAGCTGAGTAGTGAGTCTGGTGACTACAGCGCGTGACAATTGTAAGATGCCATCATCTTCTGCTGCTGCACAGCATCACAGTTGGTCTCCGTGCATCCTGCAACACTGTGTACACTTGTAGAATAGCAGGGAGGCGTGTCCATAGGAAGGGCATCCCTGTAACTCAGGCTGCTTCTTTAAAACAGTATATCTCAGCTGTTGGACCAATGAGCTGTTGAGAAATACAGCAGTGAACGTGGTCTGCTTGGCTAGGAAAATGTACCGTGCTATTGCTGCAGAGCTTCAAGCATGGCCCCTGTGCCTTGCCTGGCAGAATGCACAGTGAGAGCCAGCTTTCTAACCATGTCCATTTGTCTTCCTGGCTGCGAGAAAAGTGAACCTGAAGAATGTAAAGGAGGTGCTTTGCCATCCATTGACTGCCTGGATATACATAGCCAATTCCAAAACTGTAGCTTGGGGTTCTGTCTGAGGAGGGCGAGGCATGCAAGTGAAAGAGCTGTGCCACTCTAAACCCAGGTTGCCAATCTCCAGAAGAAATGCAGGCAGAAATTTTAACCATTTTTAGATTTTCTCAGGCTGTGGATAAATTGTTTTATATCAGGTTGTGTGGACTTTACACGTGCATGCAAACAGCTCCAGTGAGCCTTTCAGCAGCCACTCACACCTGCCCCTGAGTGAGTGCTGGACGTGGGCCACCGCAGCCATGGGGTTCCATCCTCAGCCTCTCTCCCTCCCATACACACCACAGAAGCTCTACCATCAAGTTTAAAACACCTTTAAACCCCTTGTGTTAAGAGTACTGCATGACACACAGGTGCAGTGCACAACTGGAGCCCTGTGGAGGGGCCACATCACAAAATTGGGAAAAAACTTGGCAGCAAGATGAGCATTTAAGCTGGAGATTGGAATTACTCCCAAGAAAGGCATTGCTTGACAGGGACTTTCATGCAGCTTTATGTGTAAAATTTCTGTTCTGATTCACAGCTATTTTATGCTATGAAGATTTTATAAATTATATAGAAATGCTGCACAGGTATTTTTATAGTATTCACCTGCATGTGATTCATGCAATAAATGCAAACTCTATTTGGTTCAAATTTTAAAATAAACCTATTTTGCAGAGTTTGTTGTCTGTTTGTTTTGCATCCTCTACTGGTACTTGTAAATGGCTGATGTAAAGGCAATGAGTCTCAGCTAAAAGAGCTTCCCAAGTGCAAGCACCCACTTCTCTTCCCAAGCTGTCCTGCTTGTCTCCTGCTCAGTCTAGCTCCATGCTTTGGCTCCTCCAGAAGGATCCTGCTTTTTAAAAAACATTTTAAAAGGAGATTACTAGTCTACTAATGACTATTTGTTACAACATTCGCAAATGTAAATGAGTGAGTTGCATGTAATTAGTGCTGGGGGACTTTTGGGCACTGGAATCTCCTTCGCCTACAATATCTGCTTCTAATCAGCTAAACAGTTAACTGGAAGCCAATTTAACATGTGCAATGATAGCATGACAACCCATTAACTGCAGAATATTTTGCATTAGTTAAGGAGCCTAACAAGGTTTTGTGGTCAAAAAGTGTATTTGAAACTAGACAGGGCCTCATTCTCCTCTCAGCATCACATCCTGCCTGGAAGTGGTGTCACTCCAAGCACCCACAGCTGATCAGGACAAGCCCAAATGCTGCAGCATCCGGGGCCAGCTGGGTTAGGCAGGGCTTACAGCTGGGCTCTGTGCTGAGGCTGTGCTCCTGAGATGCTCACGGGACCATAGGCACTCCTGCAGGGCCAGGCTTGGAGAGGCAAGTCTCCTGAAAGGTGAGACACATCACCCTTTCTGTATTTCATTAAGCTGAAGCACCAGCTTCTCATTGCAAATCCGTGTCTTTGCTGTCTTTGGAAATGCTCCTCATCCCTGCAGTGCAGATGCCTCTGCATTTCCAGGGTGGTGGTAGAGAATGAGGTTTTGTGGTTGGTTTACTGGCCATGTCCTTTACTTTGTGAGACAAAGGCACCAGCTGAATCCTCTCGAGTAGGCACACTAGTGTTTTAGAGTAAAACACTGCTTTTGATGTGAATGGAGTGGGAGGTAACTTCCAGAGTATCACAGCCTGGGCTGTTGTGTTCTCAGTCTGTGCTGTCTGCTCTGGTCCAGTGCTACAGCTCTCCCTCCTGTGCCTGCCAACAGCTGGAGGGGTGATGCAAGACAATCCAAGCTGCCTTTGTTATGCTCTCAAGAGGGATGTAGCAGGCACCTCACCCATAGCTTAGTCCACTCTGTCCTGCCTGGAGGCTGTCTTCTCCTGACCAGCTTACTTTGCAAATCGCTTTCTGGGCACGTGGTGCTGACCAAGGCTTCCTCCTCTCTGGGGGCATCCCTGTGTGCTGCTGCCCCAGTGCAGAACCAGCTACTCTGTCAGAAGTCAAATGGATACTGTACCTTTTGGCAGGGTTAAAGCAGCAAGAACTGAATTTCCCTGCTTTAATTTTCCAGCAGTAACTGTGTCATGACCCCAGTTTCCTAATCCATCCAAGTTCCTATGTAAAATTGCAAGCCGAGCTCATCATGTAGTTGATGTAATTTAGGGAACAGAAGAAAACAGTCTCAGTTTTGTGAAACTGAAACTGAGACTGCACCTTCTCAACTGTGCTACAAGGAGAAGTCAGAAAACACAGGTACCTCTCTGAACAGGGTGGAAGTGTGGCTGGGCAGTGGCTGGGATCTTGCACATTTGCTGAGCCACGAGTAAAGCAAGGCCCTCGCTGGCTTCCTGCTCCTGTCAGAGCTTCCCTGCTGTCTCGCTGTCTTCCCACCTGCCCACTGTCCCACAGCCACCCTGCTGTCACCCCGCTGCCACCCCGCCCTGGCAGCAGGCTCGGTTTCAAGGTCACTGGGCGGTCAGAGGTGTCACCTGTGCCAGGCCATGACCCCCTGGCAGCCTCCTGGCAGCGCTTTTGCCCAGCCTATTCCATACTCACCTGCCAAACCAAGGCTGATTTAAATTTCAAGCGAGCACAGTGCCAGCCTGGAGATGGAAACAGTCCCAGGCATCACCTTTACATAAACACCCTTGTGCAACAGCAAGGGTAACCTGCAGGCAGCGGGGCCTGGGAGCTGCAACCAGGCTGTCTCAGGGTTCTGCTCTTTGCAAAATCACCACCAAAGCATAGCGAGGACAGTCCCAGAACTCAGAGCACATGTCCAGCAGAATGGAACCCAGCAACTGCTCAGACAGCTCACTAAACCAGCTCTGATCTCTCTGTCACCAGCTCCCTAGCCTTTTCTGCTTGTGTTCAGATCCCCAGCAATGACCCAGTACCTACAGGGAGCAAGAGCAGGCCAAAAGTAATCCATAACTGAGGAGCAGTAGTTAAAAATCCCTCTTCCAACTGTTGTTTAAAAAGAAGACCCAAGTTCAAAAGATGTTTAAAAACTGCTCAGAAGTCCTCACCAGCAGCAAAGGTTTCCTTTGCCAGAGCCCATGGCTACAGCAAAGGGTAAAAGCAAATTTCAGTGCTCACAGTGGCTGGCTCCAGCATGCTCAAGTACTGCACACAGCTATGAGCAGGCTGTAAATACCAGATAATTGCTTTGGAGCTATGAAAGATAAAGCCTCGCAATAAATACACCAGACTTATATGAAGTGTCCCACTCATCAGGAATCACAGTTAATCCTGAGCTCAGCACTACAGCAGAGCTTGAATTTCATTGCGAGGCTGCTGGCACCATAGTTAACTGGAGGGGTCAGGGACTCTGAAGAGGCTTTTTAACCTTCCTCACAAGTCTCATCCTCTAGTTTTAGCAAGTAATGGTACTTACCTGGGACAAAGCTCATGGTTTTGGATCATTTATCTGCCAATGCATGAGCAAATGGTATGAAAAAGAAGCAATCCCTAAAAGCCTCACAACACATGCCACTGCAGCTCAGGCCCTTAGTCTCAGCTTAATCTAGTCTTTACATTCAAAGGACAGCTAAATTCACAGGAGAATTGGGACACCCAAAGAGTCAGAAAATCATGTGTAGAGAAATATATTTAGTGCACGCAAATATGCCCGCACTCTGCTGCAATGCAAATCTGCCTTATTGTCGTCCTAATCCCCGTGCATGACACACCAATAAACAAGGGGGGGTTAATACTTTCCATCTGCGTTACAGATTGCTTCCCACACTGCGAGCCTGCCTGGCTGCAGTTGTGGAGGCATCGTGGAGAGAGGGATCCTGCAAACGCCAAGCTGCCGAATCCCCTGGGAGGTTTAAAATGTGAGCTGCAGTTTTCTCACTCTCCGTGGGCACCGGAGTCAGCCGTGCAACGTATGGCAATAGCTCTATTCTCATTTCACGTCTGTCATGCAGAGATAATTAAAATCTACACTTCCATCTGAGGGGAACCGTAGGGTTTCCAGATGGGTAACTGTAGTGCATATTTCATACTGGATTATCACTTGCACCAAAAAGCCTTGCCTGTTGCCTTCCCACCTGTTGAGATTATTGATGGGGCTGCCATTGAAAAGCCCTCGTGGGCCCAGTGATAGGGGTCTGTGCAGCTCGTAGAACTACAAGCTTACCTCACACTGCACATCTCTGCTCGTGGGCAGTCACTGTAACACCCTTCCCAGATGTCCACTCTTGGACAGGCCACTCCTGGCTCTCACAGCAGAAAGGAGCCGCAGTGCATCGGCCTAACACAAAATACTGGCTGTTGTTGACCTGCATTAGCAATGGTTATAATATTGCAAAGGAGGGACAGCCAGCTCCACAAGGCTGCCAGGCAAGAGCTGCTTCAGTGTACTGAGCTGACCACCCACTTGGAAAGGATTGGGCATCACTGTGTTGGATGGAGCTTCTCAGTTTCAGAGGGAGCAGAGGCACAATGCACCGAGCTGTGATACAACTGCTGCCAGAAAGCCACGTAGAAGGAAAAGCCTGACCCATGAGAGGTTCTCATGTACTGGCAGGGGTAGAACTGCCAGAAAAGTAACCCTGCCCAAAAGCTGCATGGTCCTGCTGCACAGCTGGGGTCCAGAAAGCCCTGGTGGGGCTGTGCAGCGGGCCCACGCTCACTTCTGCAGACAAACATGCCAGCCTCAGGCAGACAAAGGCTTTGATAGTTCTCTGCTACTCGTGCAAAACACCACTGGCATATGCTCTTAAATGCACTTCCCCATTTGGTTTGGAGCTTCAAAAACCTCTAGGCTGACATCAACAATGAAAAAAATTTAATTCCACCCCCTCCCCTTTCTGAATTTAGAATGATAAAGGACCAACAGTTATGTCTGGAGCAGGCAAGCAGATATTGCACACATCTTGCTTACAAAATAGCTCTGGTTTTCATGAAACAAGTTTATTTTCCTCCCCCAGCCATTGATGAGCACATGACAACCGTATAGAATAAAAGCTCAACTCCTTAGTTCTGCTCACATTCACTCAACATTTGCTCTAATCAATTATCTTATTTCATGCAGTAAGAAAAGAATGAGATTCCTGTTATGCAGCCATAATCAGTTACAGTATGAAGCTGTGTCTGTGGAACATTTCTGATTTTGAAAACTAATCATGTGCTCTGCCATTACATTTCTCTTGTAAAACACTGGGCTTTGACCCAACTTGTTTCTTCCCCCCTGCCCTTTGAAAACATTGAGGGCACAGCCTAGTCTGAGATCCCACATTCCTTCCCTGCAGAAGCCAGCCAGATTGCACTGCAAAGAACACATTTACTCAGGGAGACAGGATCTGTTTTTCTGTTTATTGGAACATAAAAGCAGAAGCGAGTGTCCTCTGGGAGGCAGACAAAAGAGGAGAGGGTGCTGCATGTGACAGTGGATAAAAGTCACAGATAAAAGTCACATCTTCACACGAAGGGCTCAATGTTGATCTCTAGGACAGAGCAAGGCATGGTGAGCTCAAACTTGGTGATAACATCAGGATGTATGACTCCAAGTTTCCCAATGCTTTGACCTTTGGCAAAGACCTCAGCACAGCGACCAGGAAAGAAAGCAGTGCCTGTAAAGAAAGTGAGAGAAAAATCAATATTTCTTTGGGCCGGAGGAGTCAATAGGCATTTAACGTGCAGAACAAAGCTCTCAGTATTAAATGGTTCTCTGTGCTGAGATGCTCAGAAGGGGCTCTCACATTCTTGCATTAAGAGTTGTCATGATTGATAGAGAATGAGAAAACAGTGAGTTAAAAATAAAATGTAAAGCCCAAAGCGTGGGCATTTTTCACACTCCAATTGTTTTGACTAAGTTCCTCCTGCAATAGAAATTAGCACAGTTGAGTCAGAGGGCTACTGAAATGAAGAACTTTTGCAGCCTTTAGGCTATTTAACATCTGAATGTCTCCCATCTTAGTCTGTTTAAAGAAATAAAGCTTGCTGTCATCTAAAGGGTAAAGCAGGCATGTCACCCTTGTTTGCCTGTCCCATAATTAAAAACAACCTGTATTCCTCATCTGGGGAAGAACTTTTTAAGCAGTTTTCTGTACACCATAAAACTGTGAAACAATGAACACTCAAAGAAAGCCAAAGTTCATCTTCCTCTTACCTCCAACCAGGTCCCAATTTTAAAATGTTACATGGAAGTTTTTTTCCTAAAAAAGTGGTTAGATTTGCCATGAAGAACTTGGAGCAGCTGTGCAGACTTTTTCATGGAAAGACTTTCCTACCCAGGAACTTCCCTATGTGTGGTGGCTCTACCAGCACTATGTTCAAGCTTGTATATTGCAACTAAACTTGCATTTTTTTGGCCTCTGTGCTGAGGTGAGTGGCATTTTTATCTGATAGCCCTTCTAAAGAAAAACCCAAACCACACCAGCCAGTTGCTCCTTCTGAAAGCACCTTTCCAAACGAGTGTGAGGAAGCAAGGCACGGTGTGTGGGACGTCCCGTGAGCAGTGCTGCTGGCAGTGCTGTGCCATGACGGGGAAGGGGAGAGGATGAAACAAGGCCACTGAATCCTACAGATTCTGAATCCTCAGAAAGCTTCTCCACCCTGTTTTTAATGCTGTTGCCTTCAGTGTCCTCTGCAAAAGGATCACAAGAATTTCCCCACAGCAACTTACTCTCTGGTTCCACCAAATGCTACTTAAGGTTCAGGATCAGCCCAGGACATTTTACTGTGTGTACAAGGAGCTACTTAAAAAGGCAATAATCTCCAAATGAACATTTTCATGATACTCTGATCACTGGTGGTCAAGCCCAGAGATATTCTCTGTTAGCTCCCCAGCGAAATAATTCATTTAAGAAGCGTCTCCTATGAGGTTTGTAGTTGTAACTTGCAGCTACAAGAACAGCAATCAGGTCTTTTTCCTGCCAGAGTTACTGGCAGGTACAGTGCAAGTGCAAATTAACTTCAAGGTCCACTTCAGTTTTGGCCACCTTGTGAAATCTGACCACAGTAGTAAATGACCACAGTAACATTGCTTAAAGGCTGTTTTAAAAATATCCAGAAGCAGAATCTTTTAAATCATCCAGTTCCAGTCTTAGCTACAAGCACAAATTGACTACTTACACTGGATGTACAACAGTGAAATTACCTCACCCTGGATGCTACTGGCACATGACTCCAGCCAAAGAGACACTTGCCACTGCCAGGCTGCACTATTCAAAACAAAATGAAACAAATTTAGAAAAGAGTCAAATGTCACACATACAGATCACTCTGCAGATTGTGGGTGAAAACATAACCTAAAAATAAAGTTGTTTTTTACTTAGTGGTAAAGGCTTTCCTATTTGTAAATAAAGCTGGTATTGTACCAGAGATGTGAGCAGCACACAGAGACTTTCTTTTAGACACTTGACCGTAAGCTTGAACTGGCACAAGAACAAGAGACAAGCAGAAGTTCTTAATGTTGGTGTGGTACCCCTCTATAAATCTATAGGAAAAAAAGAGCTTTGACAATAGGGTCAGTTAAAAAGCTGTGAGTCTGACTTGTCTGCTCTTCTGAGCTTCCTTCTGTGTAGTCTTGGGAAAATTATTCTATCTTCTTGCACATCTATGTCATGAGACATAATTGTTTTTAAACTTGTTGTAGCTATCTGATGGTGTCTAAAATAATACTGTACTCAGTCAATCTAACAAGGGCAGTTTCCCAGATCTGTGCCACTTCCCATTGTGTGAAACAATGCTGTTTTCATACACAACAAATGCTCTGCTATCCACCACCAGTTGTTGGTCTCCCAGCCCCAGTGAGTTCCAAATATGCTGCTCCAGGCTATGGGTTAGACACTGAGCAGAATTTTCCATCTCATGCAGCAACTGATGGTGGACCATGATGTTACTTTTCTTTGCACTTCCTTGCAGCAAAGAGGGAAATATATAATTAATATCAAGGGGGAACATTTAGGTCCCCAAAGTACAGGAAATGGGATCTTCAAACATCATCTCAATTTCTAGTTAAGCTGACCCTGAAATGTTGGCTGCTTCACAGGGCAGTGACCAGTGTGTCCCATGCTCTGCAGACATGGCAATTGCAGGGCACAATTCTGCGGCTGGAAAAGATCAGACAATAAGCAAATGAAAATGAAAGAACCTGTTAAAAACTTTAGAGCCCCCATCTGTCCAGCCAACACATGGCTCTTGCACCAAAGAAACATGAGCTGAGAAACAGGTTTACAGAGAGTTTATGAACTCTGGTTCATAATGGAACCATTATTATGGTAATTGGCTGCACTACAGAATGCTTCAAAGTATATTCCTGCCTGCCAAAAGGGCCTCCAGACTGCATCCCTCAGGGGGGGATCTAAAGCTTTCCTCATCTTAGTGATTCTTCCTTTGACCACACAGGTGGTAAGGGAAGGAGGTTGGCTCATGCATTGGACTGGATGGTGTTGCTCTATGTGCCTCTGCCATGGAACCAGAATTTGAAGCAAATGGAAACTCCAGGTTAAAAAATTCAGACATTGAAAGGGAAGCAAAGAAGGAAAAAAAAAAAAATCTCAGAAGAAACATGAAAAATCTGAGCAGAAAGGGGGGAAAGAGAAACAACCATTTGCAGCTGGGGGAGAGCTTTGACCAACCACAAGCACAAAAGGACACCTGAGCTAGAGGAACCTGCTGTGCTGAGGCAAGACAGAGGCTGCAGGAGGACCTGAGAAACCCATGGAGCAGGGCAGCAAATCAGGAGGGTCATCAAAATAACCAAGAAACAAAGGTAGGGACTCTTTCCATCCTAATTTGTGTGTTTCTGGTATTATCAAGTAAATAGCAACGATGGTTAGGATTTCTAACAAAGCTTGTGTTACGGACTGGGCAGTGTTATGTGACTTCAGCTCTTGAAGTAAAGTAGATGCTTCAGAGTGAGAGTCAAGGTTGTATGAAAGACATGTGCTGAAGCTACTAGCACACATGGGAAATCAGCACACAGTGCACACACTGTTACTTTGTTTGTGTAAGTCACACCCGAGGCTGAAGCCCAGCTCTCTAAAGCTTCATCAAAGTATGCCAAAAAGAGGCTTTCCAGAGTCACTGGCAGCTGTGACCTGCAGCTTTTGAGCAGGAGTTCACCATAGTTCGTCCTGCCTGTCTATGCAGTATCATCCAAGAATAGCATGGTTGTCCCCAAGAAACTGGCCATGGTCAGGGAGGCACAAAAACACACCTGGAGGCCCCACTCTGAGCAGGTGTGTTAGGAAGAGATTGTGTTTGCTGCTGGTGCAATTATCCTGACAGGCTGCTCCTGCAGGTGCAACTGGTTGGTTGTACCATCAACTACACCGAGAGTCAAAATTCATTTAAAAATTGTAGTTTACTGTAGTTTTCTGTTTTAAGGGTAACAGATTTATCCCTCTTGACATAGTAAATCCTTTCTGCTCTGCACACAAATAAACTTCACCTTGAAATCTAGTCAGAGATTGTATTGTCCTTGCTGATAGAGACCCAGACAATGCCAGAGGAAGCCTGAAGGTGTAGTAGTGGAAATCCACCTCTTAATATGTCAGGTGTATAAGTGGTAGTTAGGAGAAGGGGTGGGGTGAAATCCAATACACCTTCCTAAAGAAGGGATGCCAAAGCCAGCCCTGTCTTATGCTGACACACTACATGCAAGGGGAAGACAAAAGCTACTTCTCATGGCTGCAAGTAAGAATTTAATTTCTAATGTTCAGTGATGTAGAAGTAATACCTTTAATTAAAGCTTCTGTAGCATGTCCTCAAAATCCGTAATTGCCTTTCTGTATTCAGGCAACAGGGCCACTTTGATTGCTTTGGGGTAATTATTTGGCCAATAATCCAACAGAGCATGTAGTCTTTAGCACATTTTCTGGCTAATTGACCCTCAAAGAGCTCTGAGTTCCCTGCACTCTTTGTTGTCAAACACCTTGGACAGTTTCTTTTCTCTACCTTACTCTCCCTTCCTTTCAAAAAGAAATAGATTAAAGCTGCATTATAGACCTGCAGTTGCACTAAGCCTTCAAGCCCACTTGTTTGTTCCTGTAATTTGAAGGAACACTGGAAGCTGAAGCTTAAGAAGGTAACAGAGCAGAGCTTATCTGGCCTCAGTAGTCTTTCATCTTAATTCTCCTCCCTTTAGTGACTCCAGCTGCCCTTTCACTACCTCACCCCGACTCACCTGGGGAAGTATTTTGCCTGTGCTACACTGGATGGAATTTAGTTTTGTGAGGTTAGATTGGTTTTAGGATCAAGTTCTTCACACTTTTGACCGATTTCCTTCTTTTGGCAGATAATGCAAATCAAATGCAGAGTCAGGGGGCACAGTCAGCCCAGGCAGTGTGCTAAAAGGCAGCCCCCTCTTTCTGCCCACAAACACAGCACAGAAAGGCTCCCAGAACCTTATGCGAACCAACAGCAACCTCAAAATCAGATCTTGTCATGGAATGATTTACCTTCAGCTAATTCTTAAAATCACAGACATCTCAAATCTTCCATGATCTTTGGAACATACTGAGAGACCAGCTGTTCTCATAAGTTGCATATTGTCAGCAGTTCTTCTCCCTTATATTCTCAAGCCCAGAAAACCCACACTTTGGGATCAGTGGGATATTTGTCAACTTTAGTCTCTTGATTTGTAAATCCTGACTAAAGCTGTGCCAGAACAATTGCCATTTCCCCCAGATAACACCTAATTGTAGTGACACAGCAGGAAATTCAAATTAGTACAATTAAATGTAAGGCATGTGCCTTAATTACCTCTCTCAAGAAAACAAGTTACACTTGACAAAAATCACAGAATCAATATCTGTGTGATGTGAATGAATGTGTCCTTGTCTAAAGGGCATCTTCCATTCTGATCCCTTCCTCTGTTTTTCCAAAAGCCTCCTCATACAGGGCACAGCAGAACAGGGTAAAGTGACAATCAATTATTTACCTGGACTGCTACACTGGATATCCAAAAATAGAGTTCAGGATTAGAGTCCTTGTGCAGACAGTACGGATGGGAACATGGAGAATCATCCACAGGTTTGCAGTGGTCAGTCAGTAAATCATCTTCTCCTATTATAACTAAGTCAATGGCTGAGTTCCTATTAATTTGTATTTCAGGGAGGGTGTGAGGAAACCTCTCTTCTATCTTGTAAAAACCCTCATATACAACCCTATAAGCTGGATTTGGTTTTCCTTCTTGCTGTGGAATGTCCCAGGAGCTTGAACAGAGGTTGTTTGGTGTTGCTGGATGTCAGAAAGTGGTTCAAGAATGCAGTAGGTTTGAGGCACCTCTTTATTCACATCTTTATTCTGTGTTAGCCTCAGACACTTAAAATTATCTGGGTAAATTCATTGTGTTCCTGCCTTTCCTAATGGAAGGTAATACTTGGGTGGATGCTGAGGCTAAGGAATGCAGATATTTGTGGTTCTCTTATTAAATGCTGCACGCAGAAAAAAAGTAAAAAATCTAGAAAGAAATCTATCAAATTCCATGTATTTCTCTAGAAATCAGTATTTGTGTATAAAACTCAAAATTTTGCCTTTGTGGGCAGTTGTGAGAAACAGCAACTCCCCACTGGAGTTTAGTTGCTTTGCAGAGTTACCATTACCCAGCTAATTTTGCTATTAGGCTGGTTTATCTGATTTATCCACATTTATCTGAAACATTATACTTTGTCTAAAAGCTACAACCTAAGCTCATATAATGTTACAGCTATTTTGTCTATAAAACGAAGAAATTCCTAACCCCAATTAAAGCTCACTTTTTTTGAAAAAAGTAAGTCTTGCTATCTCACTTGAGTTAAATAACACAAAGCTTTGAATATTAAAAAACTTAATTTATTTGTGTCCCGTGAGTGTTTTTACCACTCTTTGGATATCTAAAGGAATGATTCATCCTTGCAAACAACAGAATCTGTCAGAAACTAGGAAACAATCAACCATATGCTTTCTGGCAGGGGGTATAACATTCTCTGTGTGCACAGCAAGGCAGCAGGTTTTAGCTTGTTAGGCTCTGCTTTCATGCAGGCACTAGAGAATAACAAGAACCAGCACTAAGCCAGGCTGCATGTCTACTTTAGTGTGTCACAATTGGTTTGCATGTTGTTTAATCACTCCTGTCCTAGACCAAGCTGCCCTCCTCTCCCAGTGACTTGACTGAGATAACCAAGAGCCACCTCATGTTCTGCTTTCACAGCTCCTCCATTTCATGCTTTTCAGAAAACAACTTGACAAACTGTCATGGAATAATACATCCTTAAACAATGAATCTCAGCAGTCACTGGAACTGTTCATCTCTTAGTTTTAGCAACTAAGGCTTGTGTTGCAAAGGAATGCCTTGTGGCTGAAGCACACAGTGGCTCCAGCAGGAACAGAAATGCCTGAGCTGAGAGTGAGCTCAGCATTTCTCTGTATCTGTTCTTTTCTAACACATGCACCACAAGCAAAGATAAAGTCAGTTCCTGCACCATGGGCAACAGGTATCTTTGAAGCCTGCATTCACACTGATGTAAACATTTGAGCCAGTATCTTGTAAATTCACATTTAAAATGTTACTGCAGAAAGAAAAAGAAAAAAAAAAAGGCAGATTAAGTTTGAAGCACCACCCCTCTGCCTTCATATCAAAGTTGAAAAATCACACCAGACTGGAGAACTGCTAAACCATAAAGTATAAAATTGACATGCTCACATTTGGTGGCATTAGTATCAGTATGGTAGTGAAAATGAAAGGAGATGCATGCTCAGTCTGCCTCCAGCCACAGCAGTCTGAGCAGATGAGAATGGAATAGAAAGATGGAGCTGTAGGGATGGGCAAATGCAGCATTTCCTCAGAGAAGCCAGAACTTCACCCTGGGAAAGGAGCTGTGCTATTGCTGCTCTTTCTGCTACTGCCTTGGATGAATAATTTCTTTTATAAAGAAGGCTTTGCAATATTGAAAATATAGTTGATGATTAAGAAATAATTTTCTATTTAAAAATGTAAAAAGTTGGAAATTACCTAAATCTATAATTATACAATGCAAAGCTGTGCCAGACATTTAAAATTCTTGATGCAAGGAAGACTTTTATCTTTTAAGACTTAATATGTATGATTAAAAAAGATAATTGCCTTTGGGGGGCAAAACCAAAGGAATTAAACTCTGAAGAGGCCTCTCCAATAAAGGAATAGCAGAAGAGCAAAGAGTTGTCAGGGAGAAGAAATTGCCATCTTGAGCTCAAGGAACACAAATGCCAGTGATTTATATAGTTCTGGTTGGCAAAAACGGACAGAAAATGAAAACCCTAAACTGTCAGGAGAAATGCTACTACTCCTTGGAGCATGCCTAACCTGTCAAAATAAAATGCAATGGGAAGAAAAATATTGTAATCTTTAATAGGTAATGCTTGCAAAAAGAGGCACTAGAAGACAGCTTGACAGTAGAAGATAGCTTCTGTCTCTTTCCAAACTGACTTGACACCTTTCCTCACAGTATTTTTGCAGTTTCCCCCTCCCACTGCAGGACACACAGTTCTAAATGAGTCAATTAAAAAAGAGTTTATCTTCTGAAATAATCTTCTGGATTTGAGAGACTAATACTTTCTTTGTTCTGAAATTGAATTTCTTTTATTTCATATGTGGGGGAAAAAAGTGTGTCAACACAATTTGGTGATGAAAGTTTAAAAGACAAAGAAGTCTAAGCCTGTCAAACCTTTTATTATCCCATGCTGTGCTAAAATAAGGTACTTTAACTCACACACCTTTTTGGGGATACGGGTTGATACTTGAAGGGACATTCAAGAAGTTTCAGAGAGGAGTGGAAATGACCACAGGAAAGGAAAAAGCCCTTTCTAAACTCATCTCTGAGAGCCTCTTTTTCATACTAAAAATCAACAGTAGAACACAAAGCTAAAGAAATGAGACCTATTTCTAAAATCAAACTCTGGGTTTTGCCAAAAACTCTGTGCTGCTTGGCCTACCAGCATCACTTCCAACAGCAGGACACCTCTGAGGTGTCCAGTGCCAGAGTGTGCTGCCAAATTTTGGTAAACCAGTTTTATCTGGAGATACTCCAAATACTGTAGACTGTCACTTTGGCTACATCAATAATATCAACAACCCTCCTGTTTCATATCTTTCCTGGGTACCTCCTTGGGTATTAATGCAGTTAAATCAAATTTGAGGCATTAGCACCAGAGTGGGAAGATACCTGATGGAACAGAAATAAGCTTGGCACAAATTTCTAGGGATTTAGTTCCTATAAATCTGAAGACCTGTATTACAGAAAGGAGAGGGACACCAGAGATAATAGACAATTAAAGGGATATTAAGAGAGCAGCCACACCCACTTTATTAGATAATTTAATGCAATACTGAGTGGTTAGAACTGTCATTCTTCCTGTAACCAAGTTCCCTTGATACTAGAGAAAAATCAAGAGAAAAGGATGAGAAATTAATCAGATCTCAGAGTAGGGGGCCAACATTGGAAAAGCAACAAGAGCTTGTGACAAATATCCAAGTTTGTGAGATGATTTATAATTAAGCCATTTTAATGATCACTGCTGGTACTTCTGAAACCTCTTGCACAATTAGGGTAATACATTTAAAAGTAATAAAATTAGTCAGGTTTTTTAAAAAAAGCACCTGTTCTTACCTCTCACTATTAGTTCATTAAGCTGTCTGGGAGGTAGGGAGGGGACTAAACAGAGAAACAGTGGAAGATCTTCAAGAACAATTTATTTGATAGAGGAGTACTAGCAGTTTCATAATAAAAAAGAATAATGTTTTTGTCCAAAACCCTATCCATATTTAGTGCTGAAATGAATGTGGTCAAAAATCAGAAATTTCCTTAGAGACAAAAATGAGAGAAATAATTTGCACTTCAGAAAATGTGATTAATAACAGTGGTTGAAATTCATCAAGGAACTGAAAAAAATAGAAAAGATTAATTGCTGGCTGCAGTAAAGACAGCATTTACAAAAGACTTAAGGATATTGGAAACAAACTGTAGGTAGAGTACTTTCATTTACTAATAAGACTGGCTAAAGATACAGAAGTGTAATAAGTTTTTAATGTATGTTTCTTTTCATCTAGGGTGGGGGGAAGGTGTTGTCCAGTCTACTGAAAAAATGAGGACTATGTCTGGTTACATCTACCAGGATTAGGATGCTTCTAAAGCACCAGGAGTCTCAGGCATCAGAATTGTGGTGCAATTCTCAGAGCAAATATCCTGCCTGCTCCTGTTAACTTGGAGTTCCAATATTGGAAATTCAGCAGTACTAGAAAAATGTTAATGTGGTGCCAGTATTCCAAGGTGGATTATCTAAGTTGATCCTTGGTGTTAAAAAAAATTGTGGAGAATTGGCAAAAGTGAAACTAGCAGGAGTGGAATACAGTGAATTGCCAGCTGATGTGTTTTATTAAGAATGGATGTTTTCAAACAAATGTGATTATCTACAAACTTGTAATTTGAAAGACTATGCAATGGCACCTTTAAGAATGCCAGTTAAGTGGACTAAGAATTGTCTGATACCTCCCAGTATGTCAGAAATTATATTTGGAGGCCTGGTAAAATTGGCACATTTCCTTTAGTTATCTATGAGTAAATAGACAATTATTGACATTTGTGACCAATGCAATGGCTGCCAAGACAGGCAGCTGAAAGGCCAGGATTGCCATTAAGAGCAATCAAGCTACAATTTCTTAAAAGAAGGCAGGTATTAATAATGCCAAGCACAATATAGGGACCAAACATCTGCATATAGCTCAGTCTCCCAGTTTAAGCTGATCACTAGAGATAGAAGCTGCAGTTCAATTCCATACCTCTAACTTGGAATTAGTCCCAGACTTCCCTCCTCTTGTCTTGTGAATTGAGGTTCATGGTCTAAATCGTCTTTTAAACTTGTTTATTGTGTAATTATTATTATAAAAGCCAATGTTTATTGATGTTCTTATTTATGGAGACAACTATTACACCTCTAATTTCACAGCTGAACCTTACTAAATGGGAAGCTATTACTATGATTTACTGTGGAATTAAAATTTTCTACACTTCACCACACCTTTCATTTAATTAAATAAGGGCAGTAAAAAGGAGTACAACTTCTGTTTTGGTTTTTTTTTTTTTTAAAAGACAACTGTCAGTTACTGAAAGAAGCAAGAGTTAGTATGCGTTTATTATGTACACATTTCACATTGAACACAAACAGGCTGACTTGCCAGCTTTGCTAAGCTGATCATTACCTTAAAAGAATGAATGGCATGAAATTTAGTTAAAAATTAAATTAATAAATTCAAGAGGTAGCTGAAATCCCTGAGAATCAATACTGTAGAAAAAGGAAGCTCCTGTCACAAGCTGATTCTCTTTAGGAGTTGCTTGTTTTTATGAGATTGCTATTTCAATTTTGTCATGGAGGACACTGGGGCAGACAGGGGAGCAGCAGCCAGGCACAGATTCTCTGTAACAGTTTCTGTGAACCTGTCAAGTTGTTTCATTTTGATAAAGTAGGGATATTATCTTCTCTTTTCAAACAGTTTGCGCTCACTTAAATTCCACGGGCAAAGTATGGAGACTCCTGAAAGGTACTGCCAAACCAGGGGTTTCTTCCTTAAATAAGGGACTCTTAAATGTTACATTAGGAGTGAAGATAATTACACCTTCCACTTCACACCACTCCTTTGAAGACTGTGATATATAATCCACTGTCAGGATTTCCTAAGCTCTTCTTTATTCTTTTCAGCCTAAGTAAGGCTTTACTATGGACTCAAACCCCATGATTAACATCACCTCCTGTGATTGTTATCCTGATCTCTGGAAGAAAATTGTCACTTCAGATGGTCTTGCAAAAGCACAAGATCACTAAAATATTGCAGAAAACACACCCATTCCTGAATAAAACTTGAAATTAAGAGTATCTTCCAATATAATAATGCCTCTAGTTTTCAGTTCAAGGGAACTGAAACCAATGAAAGTGAACTAAAAAATAAATATTTTTATGAAATTACCTGAAAACATAACTAAATTTGTTTTCTCTTTCTACCTGTATTTTTATATTTTAAAAATTATTGTTTACCTTCTAATCATACACATCCATACTGATATTTTATTAATGGTATGGAATGGTTAAATCTCAAAAATTTAATGGTTTTTTTTTTTTATTATGGAGCACATACAAGTTTGAGGATTGATCATATTTTTTCCATCTATATTTGATTATGGATGCCTATGCCATAAAACAAAAAGAAAAACCAGAATGCTTTTCTAGGCCAGTAGGATTCACTGTCAAAAAGTTAATTCTGCGCATTTTAAAGCAATGGGGAGCATTTCAGACTTCTGCCCTTAGAACTTTAATTTTGTATGTTTAGTGGCAATAAGAAGGTTCCATTAGTAACTTTGTTAAAACGTGGAAGGCATTGAGTGTCAAATGTATGTTGAAATCCTGAAATTCAGTCAGTCAAAAGCCTCTCTTCCTTAAGGCTGCTCTAAGCAGCTCTTCTGCATTTATTACCTAGCTCAGATTACACCAAAGCACAGTGCAAAGGCCAGGGGAACATCACAATTTCACCCATATTTTCTAGCATCTGTACTTTTTTTCCCAGGTGTTGCTAGAGAGGCAAAACCACTCTGACCTTAAGGTCAAATCACAGGGCACTGAGGTGTTGGCAGAACAGAAGGAGCTCAAATAACCATCAGTGCACATATGGACCAAGCAGGACTGGAGCACAGGCATTTCATTTTCCAGAGGAAACTTGGAAAAGTGTCAAATATGTGCCCAACACATCTCTATCTGCTCTCTGCTGCTCACTTAAAGCTAGATTTTATTCCCTGTATTGTTTTTTAATAATCAGTGGAACTATTTTAATCTATCTACTATTTTTAAAGTTACACAAGGAGTAAAAACAACTGGCCTAAACCCTACTGTTACACTGTGTTGCTTACTGGTCTCAAGCTTTGTATAAGATTATGGATAGAGACAATACCTCTAAATCTCTCTAAATCAGAGCCCTATGAAAAATCTATTTCTCACTGTACAAATTTGTAATTTGGCACAGGCAATAAAACAGCTTCGTGCAGATGCCTCTAAAAATCTGTGCCATGTGTATTGTCGTGATTTCAAACCTCTGAAGTAACTGGCACTGCTCTTATTAATTATTTCAGTATCCTGAGGTCTCTTGGAGATGTTACAGGGTATCTTTGTTTCACTGAGCAGTTACCTTTCTCCATCATCTGCTGGCATCTCTCTCACACATGCTTAACTGACAAATTGTGAAGCAACTTTAAGAAAATCAAAAATAACAAACAAATAAGCAAACCAACCACTAAAAAACCACAACAAAATTCTCCAAGTTACTCTGACTTCCAACCATCTCTGCAGTGAAGGTCTCAAGCTAGGTTGGTGCAGTGACACTGCATTTGCTATGGCACCAGAGTATCTGCCATCTGCATTGATAGCAAGGTTAAATTCCAATGTCAAGACAACTGCAAGGAATCCATGTGCCATCCCAGGAGAGTTTCTGAATCACTGGTGAAACAGAAAGTAGTAGATGCTTTTTTTTTTTTTTAAACCAAAAGCCACAAACTGCTTGTAATATATTGCACATGACAAGGCATAATCCACTCTCTGCACTAAATGTGTCGTGGAGTAATGTCATGGGAATGCAGGGATTTTGAGTGAGCATTGTAAATCTCACAGCATCAGGAATAGTGAGCAGCACTAATATCTAGAAATAACTTCTTCCCTGTGTTAGGATTATTTTTGAGGCCTTTTTCCAGTTTCTTGAAATCAGCTGTCATGTTACAACACAGAATATAAAACACTTGCCAATATTTTTCAGTACTAAAGTAAATGCTTGATATGTCTGTTCAAAAACCAGCTACAGAAGAGTTTGGACTAGGAATAGAATATTTCAGTTTGACTTCAATGGCAGCTGAGTACCCAACTCCCAGGGGCTCTTCCTAACTCCCCACTACCACACCCCCCTTCCAAACAAGAGGCTTTGCTATTACATGTTCTGTGCTTGATAGAATTAGAACCAGAAGTAAAATTGTATTAAACATTCTTCTGATCAACCTGGGCATCCTATTAGCAATATTCTAACAAACCCATTGAGAGTCTGCCCAAATAATACTGAGCAAAACAGTACTTTCTCAAAAAAAGCATCAATATGTCTGACAAGTGTGCACTGAAGTGCCAGAAGACCACTTAGCTCAGGTGTTCTGTTTGGCATCCTGGCAGCACACTGCAGAACAGGGAGACACCTAACATACTTTCAATGAAGTTCTATGAACAGCAGAGTTAGGTCAGGCTGCCAGGGACCCTGTGGCAGTGCCACTGTTCCAGGAAGTGCAGCATGGAGGCACTCCTTCAAGCTGAGTCAGTTTGAGTCAGTGTCTCATATCTCTGAACACCACTGCATGACATGTAAGTGGAATCATAGCTGCCATCCCTGCAGCTGTGATTTTCTGTTCTGCATTTTCTACACTGTTATTTTAGGTAGCAGAATAGATGAGTTGCTGGTACTGCTCTCTTCCATCAACCTGTGTTCTGGCAATGAAGGAATCAGGTCAGCCTGCTTGCTTTCTCTCTTACATGCCCAGGCACATACACAGAGGAGATTCTGCATTTAAGGATGTTATTTTTAATTCATGTGCAGCTCACCCTGTATGGAGAAGGAAGAGGGCTGTTATACAACTAATATAATCTAAGCAGCAGGGTCAGTCTCAAAGACAGCGGCTCTTTGAATCAAAGATATATAAGGCATATATCTTCACATGAATGTATAAATAAAAGGTACCTATTAAAAAAAAACCCTATAGATAAAGCTAGAAACCAAAAGGTAAAGTGTAAAAGTTGCCTTTTCCAGGCTCTGTTAGCCAAAGAGAATACAGTGGGTGTCTGGCATATTCATCACTTCAGTGAATTCCTATGTACCCTATTGCCATCAGCAGATTAAATCATATTAAACAGCTCATGGCATGTGCTGTATTATAAGTGCCCTTAAAAACTGTAAACTCACAAAGTACATTAAGCTACTCAGGGCAGCTCACAGAAAGATAGCAATCCCATTTTACACTCAGTGAATGCAGACAATGCCTTTTCACTATCATTCCATCATGCTGCAATATGACAGCACATATAATGATATTAATCCTTAGTTTCTACTGCTGAGAACAATCAAAAATTCTCCTCAGATTGTAGGGGAACATTTAAGTTCCACAACAACCTCTGCTGTACACTGTAGTTCTTTCTTCCTTACCTTCAGCTGCCTTGATGGTGTAGCCATTCTCTTCATTTGGTGGTACTTCCAGGACCTGCATGACTCTGTCCAGTAAACCATGGATGATCTCAAAGCCTGGGCTTTTGTTGTAATAAATAGCACATAAATGTCTGTAGTTTCTTGCCCCTACATCTGCAGAAGAAGGAAGCAATTATGTTACCTGAGAAACTTTATCACACTTCTAACTAACCTTGCCTTTTGTATCACTTTTCTTCTGCTGTCCCGTGAGGCACTTGTGGCCGAAAGGAGAAATAAGTATGTAAAATGGCTTCTCTGACAGACTGCCATGTAGCTGAGGAAATAATGGAATTTCTTTAACCCACTGGACTCTCAGAGTCAGAAATGTAAAGAAAGATTTAAAGTACCCTATGCCTTGAGCAGGAAAGAGGGTTGCTACATTGCATACAAGGATCTTGTATGCAATGACAGGTACCAAGTGTAAAGCTAAGTGTTAAAGAAATTTAAAACAGACAAGCCAAAATGCAAATACCCAGTAGGCATGAAGAAGCTTGTGATGCTTGTGGGAAAGACAAATATTTGTAGAACTCGGCTGTAGAACAACTGCCAGCACAAAACAACCAGCCCACAACCTGAAATTAGTGTAATAATGTTAGCATGGTGATCTGTGAAAAGATCTCAATTCACAGAGGTTCCCAAATCACAGCTGATGCTTTCTAGGATCATCTTGGGCATCCCTGCAACCAAGTAATTATGAAAAAAGTGCTACACTGCACAAACCCAAGACAGTGACATAAGTATCTCCCACTCTGGACAATTCCTTAAGTCAAACCCCTGCCTTATGCCTTCTGACACTATTGATTTCAGCAAAATGTGTTTCCCTTTTTATTACATTTTCAGAATGAGTATGTGGTAGCATGTTGTTACACTTGTTCCTTGAGGCTACCCTACTGCAATGCACACTGTCTAGGATTAGTGGGGCTTGTGAGGATTTCCTAATCATGGGTTTCAGCATTTTGATCAAGTCAACAGGAACCAAGTTCAAAGAAACAAGAAAAAGAAAGAGTTTTTTAGGTAGCATAGAGTTAAGCATTGAAACTTCTTCACTACAGGATTTTGTGGATGCCAGGAGTTTGCACAGCTCTGAGGAGGCAGATGGAGTCCATAGCTGATAAATCCACGGCTTCTTACTACAAAGAATCACATTTATGCTGGGAAATCCCTGAGCTACTCCTGGCCATAGAGCAGGGGAGCCCTCTGGCAGCATTACCCACTTCTACCTCAGAAGCTCTCCTGCTTCTGCCCTGGCAAGCACTTCTAGCTGGATTTACAGCTAGGGCATTAATCTACCACATGAGAAATTAGAGATTAAATGAAATTTACATCTTGTCTATTTGCTCCAGCTAAACATTTAGTGACAAAAAAAATCTGTCAGGAATTAAAAGGAAAACATTTATTGAGTGACCAGAAATATACAGGTCAAACCAGACAGTAAAACACAGGAGCAGAGCCTATACACAAGATAAAAGCTCAGCCTTTTTGAGACAGAAGTCATTCAAAACTTCTAGGATAGCTACTCAGTACCACAGCTGCAAGTTCTCTCATCAGTCACTGAAAGCTGAACTTAGTGTGGCAGTAAGTCTGCAATTTGTCACTCAATGTTTTTTTCCTGTCAATGTAATAATGTGCAGTGTTAAATAATGCTGAAGAATCCAATCTTGAAGTTAAAATGGCAACACAGGAAAATAAAGGCTACAGGGGAAAAAATATCAATAAATGCAGTGTCTGTTTTTGGGTCTGAGCACTCTGGCTGTTCTGTGTGGGTGTCACATGTGTCTGTTTCCCAGCTCTACTAAGATACCAACAAGTAGTGCAGTCATAGATGGTCAACAATTTATTTTCATGTTATTATGAGCAACAGAATAGAAAAAAATTATTTTTCCTTCCCTAAGACAGCATGTTCTTTGGACTAGAGGTTCAGTAGAATGGTTTCTTTTTTTTTTTTTTTTTAATGAGTAATTATGGTAGCAGATTTTGTGACAACTATCTGAATTTTAATTTCATTATTATTAAGATAGTCAATGGTGCCTTCAGACCAGAGTTCTTAACTAAGGCATCAGAAACAAACATACACAACATTTTTTATACCTCATGTTTTCAATTTTAGGAATCTTTGGTAAAGGAAAGGTTGTTTTTTTTTCAAGTGTTATAAAACTTACTCCTTTACAGAGTTCTATCACAACAGAGGAAGTTCATTTACCACAAGTGATAGGAAGGAAAAAAAGATATTGGGAATTGTAGGCAAAAAACTGGCAGATGTTAGAAATGCTTCAGTTCTTTATAAGTCACTTAAGAGCTCCCATGTCATGCCATGAAACATTTCTATTTCTCAAGTGAGCTTGCCAAGTATGTCAACCCAAATCATAAATAAATATATATATGTGTGTATATATTGCTGAGACTTCAAAGCACTTCCTGGGGATGCTGCTGAAAAACAATCCAAAGGATGGGCAGCTGCTTGGGAATATGTGAGCCAAAAGAGCGCAGAGGAACATAAAGCAACGTTGTACACTGTTCCCTTGCAAATTAGAGCTGCTTCAGAAAAATGACCTAGTGATCTGAAAAGGGACACCTGCTCGTGCAAACTTGTCTTTTAGTCTCCCAAACTATTTTCTGCAGATAACCAACACTTCCAGACAGTTGGAAATATGCTTCAAAAGGTGGCAGCAGCTGTATTCACAGATGATGTAAATTGTGCTAAATGTGTGCAACCATAAGCTTGCCAGATTCTCCAAGATCACTGGTCAGAAGTGATTTTCTAATGGACTAACTTCTTTTGTTGTGGTGAGAAAAAGGGTATATTCTCTCTTAGGCCTGGTGGTAAGGGTGCTGATTTACACCCTAACCTAGTGTAACCATCCTACAGAAGTGATTACCTAGTGCTACAAATTACTCACACAAATGCTGTGCAACATATCCAAAATCAGCACGTTTCCTTCTGCCCTGAGAAAAACCATTTTTGCTCAGATTTGGTTCCAATTAGTTATATTAGATCTGTCACAAACTTTGCTAATTTAATACATCAAAACTTTCTGTCAGGTAAGTCTGAAGAGAAATATATTCAGCTCACCTTGGTAAGCACAAGTTCTGTGTACTTTATTAAAACCCAGCATGTTTTAAAGAGCTAGGTTCATTCACACATGGATGACTGCAAGATGCCATTTCAAATACAGTTAATGTCAGTACTCTTTTGACCCATACTTTTGAAATTATTAATTGGGAATTCTGCATGCCAAAATCATGAAATAATAAAATTAAATTAAGTCAGTCTGATGACATAAGCCTTGTGCAAGAAATCTCATTCCATATGTGAGAGGACAACCCTACATTTTTCAGTATTTGCCTTTCTCCACCACCTCCCCTCTCCAAACTTTTTATTAAGCAAGTTTAATTTTGGAAGTCAATTTGGGGAAGACAGTAGTGATTCTAAACACAAGATTAAAACCCATTTCAGATACTGTTCACAGTCTGTAAGTGCTCAGTCCATGAGGGGGCTGCCCAAGAGCAGCACAAAAGTGCACAAAGCTGCTGCCTCAGAAGTCTTTGTCTGTTGCAATGATTCCCATCAAAATTAAGTACACCACAAAATCATTCTTTATAAAACTGTTAAGCAGCCATCCACATAAATGAAAGCTTTCAAAAGCTGCACTTGACAAACCTGAAATAAAAGTAACAATTTAACTCATAAACTTTATAATGGCAGAGTAAATGTGCTCCTTAGTCCAAGATAAACAGCCCTAGTCTTGGCTCTAAAGAATGCTGATGCTATTCTGCCATCTGTCCCATGTTTTTTGCATTCTAGCTAACTGCATGCCCAACAAGGAATGAGCTGCACCACCAAACTGTCTGTATTTAATAAAAAAGAGCCTACATGGTTTGCTAAAACTGCTTGTTTTGCTTGGCAAGGCTCTTTTTTCCTTCAAAAAGGAAAAAAGGTAATCTACCAATTAAATTCATCACCAAAGCAATTTACTTGCCATTTTGTTTAGGCCTTATATAAAACTTTGGTTTGCAGATTCCAGACACTTTAAACATCACCACTAAAATCTGAAACCAGATAATGAAGCAACAGAACCATTGCTACCACTGAATTTAAAGTAATGTCAGCCTTTTTACTGAGGCAAAGCTCCATTCAACTCCTCCCAAAACTTGTAGCTTGGGCACTCCTTTTCTCTCAATAGACCATAGATAAAGACATGAATCAGTAAAATTTAGGCAATTTTTAACATTTAAAAATCCGTTTTTATAGTTCATTTTGCTGTGATATATTTTTCCAGATAAAGGTAATTTGAAATTTTGATCATATACAGTGAAATCAATGGAAAGAGGCCCCAAAACACAGGAAGGATTTCACTGAAGCTTTTGGAAAGTGAAGAGAGCTGCTTTGCCTGATTCACTTACAACAATTAAGATTACATGGCCAAGGCAGCCATGCTTTCTTAGCATAGTTGGATGAAGTGGAAAGATAAGGACAATATTTTTATTAATTCTCATTAAATTTCATACTGTGGAGCTTTTTATTTATGGATACAGTTTTTTACACAGACTTTTCCATTCTCTACCCTGTATCTCTGCTACCAATCCCATTCTTCACATCAGTTATCAGCTTCTCAGAAAATAATTTGGGAGAACAAATACAAGCAAACCTGTTTAAAGATGATGGAAAAGGGATTCATGTTGAGACACACTGACCCCAAAATCTTCCTCTGAGTAACTGCTCTCTGGGATAGAATCTGCCTGTAAATAGAACCTGCTCTTGCCAGGCTTCTGCTTTCCAGCTGGCACAGCCCTGCACATCACTGAGACTGCAGTGGCTTGAACAGGCTCTAGAACTGCAACAGCAGCATGCCTTTGGTATTTCTGCTTTCCAGGGTTTGTGCCACTTGCAACCACTACCAGCAGGTTGTTTCTTTCATGAGATACATCCCTGATAAGAATATCAATTACAGTCCTGATAAGAATACAAAGGAACACTAGATTAAGAGCAAGAAAAATAGGCACATCAACACAGGCAATTTAGAGCAGATTATTTTTTGGTGCAAAATTGTCTTTGTGTTTGCAGTTTTTCAGTATCTGTGACAGATTTTAAGGAATATTTAGATGCCTAAAAATAGTTGCAGTGTACCTCCTCACACTTTTGAGAGAGCATCTAAAATGAACAATATTTCCTGCCACTCTAAAATCCAGCCTGTAAACCAAGCTCTTAAATCTTGTGCTGTGCACATTAATACAAAACCCCACTGTAGTATGGAATTGCTATTATTATGGAAATGCCTATTTTAAAGGAAATACAGATTTACTTACCATTACCATTTGGTATGTAAATGTATTTCTATTATCAAAGATTCTGAGGAACTTTTTTCTTCTTACCTGTACTAGGATCTTTTACTACAATGTCAGAAATCTCAAAGAGTTTGAGAGGCAAGGGCATCTTTCTGTTGGCAGCAATAGTTTTCAGCAGCCCAGGAAGGAGGGTTGTACGTGCCACCTGCAGGACAAACAGAGATGCTGCAAGTCAAATACCTTCCAAAATATCTCGTTTTCTTCATTTTTTTTGTTTTGTCCATTCATAACAAGAATTTAAAAGTAGTCAAGTGCAAATACTGCACTCATCTCTTACATTTAAGCAACTTTGATTTAGAATTTTTAAACCTGGAAATGTACATTCTCTCCATATTCTTTATGCTGCATTTTCTCAAAGAGTTTATATGTGAGCTTAAGAACTGGTACCATTTTACAGGTGGCTGAGTTGCAGTGCAGCATAGAAAAAATACAGAAATTGAAAAAAAATTCCCATAAATTTACTCTCACTTATACAAAAGGCAAATTCTAAGTGCAGTTTTGGAAATATCAAGTGTTATTTAAAATGTTGTCTTTATAGTATAGGAAAATGCTATGTAACCCTGCTTAGCAGCACTGCTACTGCAAAGGCCTGCAGTCTTGAAAGAACAGGAGTCTGAAATTGTATCTGGCTAGAGAGGCTGCCATATTTTCTCTTTTTGTTCACACTTTATTGTTTGTTGGGGGTACATTCTATATTTCTCACTGTAATCACCATGCTAAATGATAGAAATGAACAGGTGGTAATGGTCTGAACAGGTTCCAACAGTGTCCTGCACGACTGCTGATTTGTGGTACCAAATAGAAGGTGTGCAAAAATTCTGTTCTTGAATCTCAGAGCAGCAGAAGACTGTCATCAATATTAGAGATTATATCTAGGAAGGTATTTCAGAAACTCAGAGAAATTAGATGTACTGAAGGTCTTAAGGGAAAAAAAAACACAAATCACAAAATATTAATACCTCACAGACTCCTGAAACTTTTCAAAACCTTTCTAAAGTGAGTTTATCTTTGTATTTCTTAGGCTAGAAAGAAAAAAAAGGGGCCTCTAAATTTACATTCCTTGTAAAATAAAGAAAGCATCTTAAAAAAAGCCAACAGCATTCTTGAAAAGAAATACAAAACCTATGGGAACACTCTTTGGTATTTTCAGAATTGTTAAGAATACCATACTTGAGCTCTCACTTTCTGCTCTATATAAGATCAAATTATCTAGAAAGAAATATTAAAATACTACAAGAGCATGAAAGAATTAAAAAAAAAAAAACAATAAACCAAGAATAATAATGATCAATATTAAAAAAAAAAAACAACCCAAATGTTCCCTACCCAAAGCTCAGGATGTTTAGAGATTGCCAAGTCTAATAGTTCCTTCTATGCTGAATAGGTTTTCCAGATAAGGGAGTTGATCAGCCATCTGGGATTTTCTGCAGTAAGACAGCTCAGTTTTGCCATATTCTGACACAGAGCATGGTACTTTGCTTTCTTGAAAAGCTGATAGTATTTCACAGCAGAAGAGAGATTTCTCAGTGGAGTAACGGAAGATGACACGTTCAGCACATAAATATACACAAGCTCTTTAATGCAGGAAATGTAGCCTACAGTTTATAAACTTCATTTCCTGTAGGTCCCTTTCTCTCCTTTTTAAATATAGAATCCATGAGAATATTGCTTTCAGAATGTGAATGACCTCACCTGAAATTCTGCTGTTTTGGGGTTTGCTATGCGCACGGCCTTTGTTGCAGAGATGTCCGTGCGAAGCTTATCTGCAATATCTTCTTGAGAACACTGAAAATGAGACAAAAACCTGTCAAGGTCAAGTAGTTAAAACAGACAGTAAGCCAATGATGAAATCTGATATCAAGAATGAACAATGGAATTGTAGCACTGCCCCATAACATAGCCTCTCACACATAACACTCATAATACAAATTAAGCCCTAGTCTTAAGACTAAGTAGGCAAACTGGTTTATTTACAAATGTTAATTACTAAATAAAATAAAGCTGGGTTTAAAAAAAAAAAAAAGCAAGTGCTTATTTAGGCTTCTGTCATGGATTGTTGCCATTTATTTTAAAAACAGGCTCAGATTCTGCAGCCTGACTTGCAGTGGTTGAAGTATTTTATTCTGAAAATAGCTCTTGTAGAGAGACTGGTATCTGTTCTTTCACACAAAGTAAAATAATCCCTTGAGGGCCACTTACATAAAGTACAGTACTGTCTATGAAAAACAGCTCATATGGCCCAGCCTTCAACTTTCAGAGCTGCATAAGATTCTTGTAGTTTGTTCAATTTTGGGGGTTGAAGTGTTTTTAAAGCCTGTATACTAAAGGTGTATTTTTAAGCTGGTCAGTAAACAATATGCATTCACTTTATCAGACTCAGCCAATGTCTGTGCACATACTGCAACAGATGATTCTTCTAAGATCCACACTTCAGATTTCCAGAATTTATAGCTTTATTAGAGTAATAAAGAATCCAGAAGCAGATTAGGCATGTAATTGAGGATTTGCTTGTGTACTGCAGTCTCCCAGAAGTGCTCCCTTTGCACTGGCAGCACACACAAAGTGTGTTGATAGACCAACTGTGAGAAAAATGAGCAGATGATACCATCTGAAAAGTGGATTATTGAATAACCATGAAAAAAATCCCAAACAACACAAGGAATGCTGAACTTAGGAGGAGAGAACTGTGTTAAACAGTTTTCAGATGTTTATCTAAACTACAGTATGTTACTGTGATTTAACTACATGGATTCTTGCTAAACTAGAGCTCCTCACAGAAGGCAATGTTATTGTGTGCAAGTGTAATCTGGGGCTCTACCCAAGAAACTGATTGAGTGCACAAATACACAAGGAGTGTTTGTCATGTAACACTGGGGTACAGAATCTTGTAGCATAAATTATATCAGAGTTATCAAAGTCATAAGCCTCAATTAATAAAGTGCTGGGGACACAGCAGACTGTGAGTTTCATCCTGCCACAGCAGAAATACAAATATGAAATGTGATACCATGGCACACTGCATGACCTTCAAAAATTCTGCTGTTGCAGTTCCTAAAGGTTCTCAGTTGTAGCAATATATTAAATATTCCAGACATATTACCTATTTGGTGCTGAAAAAAATGAACTGTGGTTCAAAGAATCAAGCAAGAGTGGAGCACTCAAAAATGAATAATGAATTAGGAAATATTAATTTTGGATAATAATATTATTGAATAAAGAAAAACTTTAAAAGCTTGACTATATGTACTGTTTCCTCAACATGGTAGTAACCACAGGCCTGAATACCTCTGTCAGATATTAGCACTGCAGCACAATACTACTTTATTGTCCTGGTTACTTGACTTAATAACCAAATATTAAAACTGGAATATATTTTTTAGAATGAGACCAAATTTTGCTTTTGAAGCTCTGTGAAATCTGAAGGTGTTAAAATTTTATTCAGTCCACTCCAATTACTAAATCTGGTTGCAATACCTGAACTTTCCAACTATCAGAAGTGTTTTAGGAGCCTGAAATGCTGCATCTTAAAATATTTGAGTAAATTAGTAAAAAACAGTCTGTGAGCAGACCACTCTCTCTTATATTAAGAGGTTGTGTATTTTCAAAGATTTATACCTCTGGCCATCTAGTAAGTTTTAGGTTCAGGAAGCAGTTGACAAGTTCCACAGAGACTTTAACAGAACATGTGATGATAGCTCCCCATATGCTAAAATGTGCACAAACTGGACATTCAGGCAAAGGCTCTGAGCAGATCTTGCAACAGAAAGGATTTTTTAAAATGTATAGTATATTTTCAATAGCGGCCTATGCCAGTCTCCATATATGGACAGTTCCATATACATTTGGAGAGCATAGGAGCATATTTAACTTCTTTGTTTTTAATAGCAGATCAGGTTCTCTGATCCAGTTCACAGCTAAGGGGCATGAGCAAGTGGCCATGACAGAGATGTTGTTTCCTACTGTACATTCTATTTTAGCATAACAATCCTGCTGTGTAATTTCCATAGTACAAATTATGGCATCAGTTAGTACCACAGTGGCACTTGCTGCTTCAGAGTCCTAATTCTTGGTGAAAGGCTACTGGCGTGGCTGTAACAAATAATACCTTAAACCCAGTGATAACAATGCTATATTTTTTATCTATATTTGTTATCGATATACTATATATCCATTTGTTATCTATATATTCAAAACCCTACCTGTAGTGAAATTTACAAAGGATGTCCCTTTAGTGTCTGTGTGTTGTAACTTTTTTTTGGGTATTCTTAAAATAAGCTCTTTGCAGACTGAAATTATCTAATGCAAGGAATCGTGGGCAAATGACAATACTAAAGAAAAATATAGAAACAGGTAAATCTCAATACACTGTAGGAATACCCACCACAAAGTACTAAATTTTCATGTTGTTTTTCCAGATTATTGAATTATGATGAATTTCACATCTGGTGACCAAAGTCTTGAGAGAGATTTGCTGTCTTACAATTTCATCCTATCAAGTTAAACTAAAACCAGTCCTTCAGCAGCTCTTTCCCTCTCTATACTTAGAACTACATACCACATTAAGAGTGACTCATTTAACTTCTCTGACCTACAAACTCACCAAATATTATATTGTGGTTCCAAAGCCCTAGTAAACAATTAGCTGCCAAAACAGTACTGGATGATACTGGTACATTTATACAATAACATATCCTCAGACCACCCGCTGCAGTTTTGATTGCATCACTGTTCAAACGTGCAATTAAGAAAAATATGAAATCAATGTAATATACCAGGGCAAAAGTGAGTGCTTCAGTGAATCCAGCAGCTGCCAAGTCCACTCTCAGAAGTTCTGTGAACTTATTGAGGGGGAGCTAAAATGAAACAAAACAGTTTTCAGCTTCCATCTAAAAGCATTTTGCTATTCTTTCCCGAGGTGATTCTGCCTGTTACACGATGGTGAATTCACTAGGGAGGGACTATGCTTGTGTGCTTAAAATTTTTGAAAGCATTAGCCAGCTGCCTTTAGGCTTGCCTGAGGAAATGAATCTCCCAATTAGAGATTTAATATGGGCTCCCTACTTAAACCCTGTCTTTTTTCAAGTACCAGCAACCACTGGTCTTAGACTTATTCAAATCAGTGGGGCATCTGTTTTGTATCCCATCCATGGTAAATACTTCTCAAGGCAAAGCATGTCAAAATATTTAATTCCTAGGTTCTGTTTTCCCCAAAGCCCTTCTGGCATGCAGCAGTCATTTACTGACAACAGAGCATTCATTTGAAGGGGCAATCTTACTTGATTAGCTATGGTGTACGTTTTCGGAATCACCATCTGAATGTTGTTATAACCATAAGCTATTGCTGCATCTTCTACGATATCACAGGCATGGATAATGTCTGCTCTGGTAGGAGGGATTTCAATCTCTATATGGTTCCCATTCCCTGTGACGTGTGACTTCAAACACATCCTAGTCAGCAGCTTTGCCAGGCTTGATGGAGTTTCACTGAAACAAAACAAGAGAGTGGTCATTTATGGATTTTGCACTGTATTGACTGGCTTTGTAAAGTAATCAGTGGGTTTTTTTCTGCATTGCCTCATATCCTGAACAATCTGCAAGTGCTTTATGCACTGTACACAGACTTAGCATTCAAACAGAACTAGCTCAGATTCTCACTCATGAGATGGTCATTTTCCTTTACTTCATAACTTTTGTGTAAAGCCATAAATAATCATTCACTTTCCCTGAAAGCAGGGGACTCTGTTACAGAGTCAATCTAATTACCCAAGATGACCCCTGAATTTTTGATAAAATAAAAAAAATACACAAAGTCTAAACATTTTCAAAACAATGCAATAATCAATGTCTTCTAGTACCTTTGTCATGGCTAATAAAAACTGTTTTCATTTGCAGTAACACACCTGATTCCTACTTTCTTGTTAATGTATTCAGGTTTCACCTTCTCTGTTCGATAAGCCAGCTCCTAAAAAGAAAGACAAAGATTTTAAGCACATACAGTGCCTGCCATTCCTACCTAAGAGGATTCAATCTCAGTCATATAGCTTCTAATTGCTATACTAAAATGACACCCACAGAAGACAAATGTGGAATATTAGGCTATATTTAACATTCTGAAGTTAACAGGATTGTTGAAAATATACTCTACTATGAGATGCAAAAGCTGTTCTTGGTTAAGCTGGAAGGGTGAATGCAGCATGAAATCCCCGCTATTGAAACTTCCGATAATTTCTGATACATGCAAGTAACGGAGTCACTGAAAGTTTCTGGTGAGTTTCTAGTGAGTTCATCCTAAGTCAAAGCCCTAAAGCACAGAATGGTCATGCATGAGATCTCATGGTCTTGTACAGATCAAATGACTTTTAGGAGGAAAAGGAAGGAAAACTTTCTATTTCTTTATTGGCACACAAATACCTACCAGTATTTTACTTAGCAAGTGTGCAATGTATTTAAGGAAGATATTTTATATGTATTTATGTACTTCATGTCTTTCTAAACTTCTTGATATAAAAATCCTTAAAAACCATAGCATCTGAAACTTGGGGGCTTTTTCTCTATTTTATCTAGGGAAGCTGCTTTGGTTACTGCAGAGATTTCTGTTTTGTTGGATATCTTTTCAGGATTCTACATCTTACCTCTCGTGATTAAAATTGACATTGTGAAAAGAACAAGCTAAAATGACACTAGAAAACCTCTCAGCAAAAATAAGTTTCTTTCCCTCTGAACAGTTTGTACTCCCTTGGTATATCTGATTTTATGAACTCAACCAGATCTGTCTTCAGTTACTTTCAGGAAAAAGGAGGAATTGCTTTCTTTATACTTATTAAGAGAATAAAAATGTGAGACTCCATTACTGTGAACAGATCTATCTGGGGTCTGAAATGAACTTGAAGTCAACATTCTGCCTTTTAGACCTCTACGTAGTTGGTGTCTGTAAAGTGAGAGACTGAAAAACGCAGTGTTACAAGGTTATTTTAACTGAAGGGCATTAAAGCTTCCAGATCTGATAAGTACATTATGCTGAGGCTGATTTCAGTTGTCCATAGGCTTAAGGCTGAAGGACCTCTTCCTGCATTCATTTTTCCTGATTTGGAACGTGTAGGTTTTAAAAGCTTTAGACACAGATGATGACCTTTGATTGCAATCTTTACTTGTTCCTGAAAAGGTTCCTATCACAGGCACTCTAAACCATAATAGTGTATTTTTAACCTCATCATAATTCAATGGAGCTTCAGAATGACTTTCCTTGACAAGGAAAAGCTAGAGCTGGAGTTATTTTTTGTGGGGTTAGAGGAGGTTCTGACTCACTAATATAGAGAAAGTCCAAGCTGGGAGTTTACACTACAGTTCAGAACCAGCACATGCTGCCGCTGCAGGAAAAGGAAACAATGTCACTCTTACCAGACTATGTAAATCAAGCCCTCTCTCTGAGGACACACAGATACCCTAATGCTGTGCTTACCGGATAGATGTGGGTCTTCCCATTGGGATAAACCACTTCTACTGCTTCAACACTGAGAGAGACAGAAAAGTATAAGTACAACTGTTTTTAACACATGGCCCAAATGTAATGTCCCTCTGCCTGGAGATTTATACTCACGTGAATGGCTTCTCACAATATTCACTGAACATCGTGACTATAATATCAAGAACAATTTTTGCCTACAAAGCAAACATAAAAATCACATTGAAATCTGTCATCTACATGTGTTGAAGTAGACAAAATATCTTAACAAAAAACAGGGGAAAATATCTCATCTTACACCCTCTTAATTCTATTCTAATTTCCTAGCAGTCTGGAATACTAGACTGAATTTTAAAAAATATTTTCCTTCTGATGCAGACATTTGTGCAAAAGCTTGAAAATCTTTGGTTTTCAAGGTTCTAAAGTATTTGTATATCTTTTTTAGACTCTATTCTTTAGAAACACAGGATTTTTATTACCATTTGGAACTGGTCTTCCTAACCTGTCTAATTAGACATTTTACTGAAGTTCAAGAGAGAAGGGAGAGGCTGAAGGACTGCATTGCTTAGCAATACATTATCAAATAACCTAATTTGCAATTTTTTTTTTTTGTTTTACAGTTAATATTTTAAGAGGTTAGTATAATGGAACATAATAATGAGATTCAGATGAACTTCTTAATCCACAAAGGGATTTTTTTGATGCCTGACAGTGTAATTTCCTTCACATAAACAGACCAACACTATATTTATTTTCACTATCAAGACAAGCAGTAGCAAGAAATAGTTATTTATTAGCTTGCTTAAAAGCCACTCCCCAACATGCAAATTTATTTGTGTTGTTAACATACCATTTTGTAGTAGAGTAAGTTAAATGCAGTTTTGCTCTTAAGCATCAAGTTACACACTTTAGGAAATTATCAATGAATGCACAACCTAGATTCAAGAACAGGCAATTATTGCTCCTTGGCTTTCATGCTTCAGCTTTGAGTTACAGAATTTGCATATGGAAAGACTTGAATTTAGCAATTATTTGCATGGTATCCCTGCTTGATAAAGACAACTATGTGGAAAAATTCTCATCATTCTTCCCTCAGACCAAATTTTCAGTAGGAGACAAAATGAATCTTTACAAATAGTATTCTGACAAAACAGGAAGTCTTAGTAAATTTTACTCTTTTCTAAGCCTTTCAGATTTGGAAAAAGTGCTCAAAAAGAACAAACAGTCTCTAATTTACTTGAATTATTTTCTCATACAAGCTGAACACTTAGTGTCAACATAAAGATACAGTAAAATCAAAATTCACTGAAAACACAATGCTATCTATAGAGCAAGCCTGAAATTGTTCCCAGGGAATTCCATAGTCCTACAACTTTTGTATGGGAAGGTTGGCTCCATACAAGAAATGCTTTGTTGATTTAGCTCTTTGTATTGGAGCTCTATAATCTAAAGGGAAAACAATTATGTTAAAGCATATCAAAAGCAGGAAAGATTAATTTACCTTTGTAATATCTGTGCCTGTACATTCAATAAACACATTTCTGGTATTTAGCCTTATTTTTGTATGATCTCCTAAAACATGTGAAAACAAAAACATGTTAAGAAATATTAGTCTTATTGCAATAGCACTGATACTGATTTTGTGTCAGAAAGATCAAAAAAGCCACTGTCTAACTGCACCAACATTCACAGTTGTTGGCAGAATAGCAGCTCTTTTAATATTTGAATTTATGAATCAAAGAAAAGGAAAAAGGCAGATCAGACACACTGACTGGGTTATGCTTTACACTGCAAGACACAGGGATCTTCAGTATCCTGGCACCCAGCTGGAAAAGCCAGCTAACAGAACAGTGGCCATCTGCTGTTAGCAAAGGGCCCTGCACTGCCACAGCATCCCATCTTCCCTGGGTTCAGTGATGTATGTAATTTCCTTGGGCAGGAACAAATGAAATGGATTTTAAAAAGTGATTTAGACTAATGACTATAGTCATTCTGTGGTCTCCTGACACTGCTGATACCCTATAGGTTGCTCTACAGTAGTGATTTAGGTCCTAGTACGGGTCCCTTCTAGGCATGAATTTGCTTTGTCTATACTGGGAGTTATGATGTGTGCACTGAAGCACATCCCTGTTGCACTCAAATTTTTTCTTATCTGGAAGAAGCACCTGAAGTGTCTCTTTTGCATACTGGATGTGAAAGCCCTCAGTAGCTGGTTCCTTACAAAAGTGGGGTCTGTTAGTAAAGCACAAGTAATCTGGAGCAGCTGTACAGAGATCTCAATCTGCCTGTTAGGTACAGATGGGCAGTGCACACCTGGGGTGAATTCCATGGCTGGGAACCATGCAGGAATGGGCACACACCGTGCTAGAACCATGTGGGATCATTTCAAATCCAGCCTCTTTGTCCTTCTTGCCTTTCCTTGAGCCATTCATTAATGCAGAGGCACCCCACCAGAGCCAAAGAAAGCATTAGGATATACATGGGGAATTCCTGCTTCCTTTGTTTGACCCTGACTTAGCTTCTCTGTTTTAGTTTCCTATCTGAGAAATGAGGTCATAGCCAGACTGAAGGGACTGAGGGACTCAGGACTGAGGGATCTTGTACTCCCTAACAGCTGTGCTGTATCTCTTTGCAGATGGAATGTAGTCAGCATCTCTGGATTTGCTTCAAAGCAAATACACGCCTTCACTTCAGTGCTTGTAGATAATCCAAACAACCAATACAGATGTTTACATTGCATTATCTGTTTAAAAAGCACCTCTGACCTGGAAGCCTCTCTTTGATACTATTCTCTAAAGCAGAGGCAGGTGTTAAATTTAGCTCAACCTTTTTAATTGAAAAAATATAAACACTATGGAGTGCTTATACAGGGAATGCCCCTAAATTGGAATGAAACTAACAAAGAAGGATCAGGCACAGTGGTTGACAGCATCTTCAATTCAGAACAGTTACTGTTACTAGTCCCTGCCAGGGAGTTTGAGCTGCCTTTTAAGAAGATTTGGGTTAGCTGGATAAGGTCTATTAGGAAGCATACATCCAAAGAGATTATCACTGCAGATTTATTGGTCAGTGTAGGGAAATCTACTGATTTCTGACCTATATTTCAGTATAAAGGTATACTGAATTATCTTTATTTAAGGAGTAATTCTTGTCATGCCATTAAATGGCTTCAGTTAATTTGGTTCTCAAAAATCACCCATGGTTTCTTTTGCATTCAGAGGAAACCCATATTTAGAAACAATGCAAAAAATAGTCTAGACCGATTTATTCTTTTAATGCAATTAAAGTCTCCTGAAATCACTTCATGAGACAGCAATAGGATCCATAGAGAAATAGGTCCCATGGCTGGTAAGTTCCCTGCTGTGACCTCATAAAATGGAGTACAAAGTTGCAGTTACCAGTTACCCTTACCACTTTACAAAATAACTTCTTGCTGGCCTCTTTTAGCTAAACAAAATTTTTTACTAAGAGAAGCTCCTGTCACAGGGAACTTTATTGAGCTGGGGAAGAGTATGAGAAGCTCAATGCAGAGGTTTGCAGTAGGACTTTTACACCCTTCTGATGAAGATGAGAAAAAGGAACACTAGCAGTCTAGGGAGAGAGCAAAAAAAACCTGACTACCTTTTAAACTGAAAGAAGATTTATGAAACTGTCAGTGAAACAATTTTAAGAAAACATAATAATCCCTATGACAGCATTTCTGTCAGACACTAATTCACACAAAAACCAGCATTAACAGTACACAGCAGTCACAAATTAATCTTACCATTGATGATTGGTGGCATGGACAGAACAACCCCATTGCTGTCATAAATGACAGGATAACGTGGCTTGTTTTCAATCAGGTGCAAATAGTGCCGAAGGTGGCTGTCAGTCTGGAGAAACAAAGCACAAACTGAACTTCACTTCAGCTCACAGGTGGACTTCCAGAGAGCCACAATCCTTTGGTGAGTAATTAAGGGGAATTCTGAAGGTGGGAAGGATTGGGTTAGACTTAGGTACTTTACTAGTAAAGAGTGTTTGCTCCCAGCAGCAGGAAAAGTCTGAAATTAAAGAACTGGATTTTTGGTTTCCTTCAGAAGTGCTGCAGATTATTTAAGGATTCTTTCAAACGTGTAGGCCATTCTGTCCAAATGATACCCTTGTTCACCACAGCACACAAACATTGCCAAATATCCTTAGTCCATTATAGGAACTCTTCTTAAAAGTGATAAAAATTAGCACTGTAATGTTGTAGTTATACATTGCTGGATACTGACACATACCTAAATTTGATTCAAAATTTACATTTGTTCTAATGACATAAGTATGTGCTGTACCAAAAACCTAATTTCCTTTTAGTCTCTCTTGTTTCTGAGCTCTCTTACGTTTTAGTCAGAGATACTTGAGGATTTGTCTTCAGGGCCAGTATATGTTTACCAACGTGATAAGCAAAATATGGAATGTTCAATGGCTGTTAAGCTACAGAAGACAGCTGTGTTTTATTTGTAAGAACAACTTCTAATGACAAGGATATGAGAGATATTTAACCTTGGAAATTTATCTCCCTCATTTAGTGCAACGAGTCTGAAAAATTCCACTTACCCTATACAGATCCATAATTTGTGAGGCCGTGTACTCCTGGGATTGACTCAGGGGCTTAAATTTAATTTCAGAAGGTGCTTTGGCTGTAAAAGTAAATGGACCAGTGATGGTGTCCAAGTCATGGGTACCTATTGCTACTAATGCTCTTTTCCTAGAAATAAAGAAGGCAAAATAATGTTTTTACTAATAATACTTGGAGTTTCTTAGAGTATTATGCTCTATATTTCTATGCATTCGCAGAGCTTACTGAAAATGCAGAAGGATAATTTTGAGAAGCCTAGAAATTATTTGATGAATAACATTTTAATAAATATTATTATTAATAGCAACACAACTGTCAAGGCAAACCCAGTGGGAATGTTGCTAAACACTTCTGCCTCAACTGCTGAATGAACTGTAACAGCTATTTATGTTGAACAATATTGGCAGCAGACAAGAACAGGCAAGGAAATGAGAAGGATCAAGAGAGATCCTATAGAAAATTTTCCCTGGCATAACCGTAACACCTCTCTGCAATAAGGATGTGCAGTTTTAACATGTGATAAAATCATACACACAGACACTATACATTACTTTAAAATTAAGCACGAACCTGCAAATATTTTGGTGTAGTTTCTCTTGGAGGTCGATGAAACTGTCATAGCGGTCCTTGGTAAAAGTTATATTTCGGAGGACGGCAGCTACAGCGTGAGGCCGGATCTGGGCAGTCTGCAATTTACAACAGCAGCACGCAGATTTCAAGAGATTTGTTCTGAGCTGCATCTGAAACTTTGATTTGATCTGCTACTAGGTTCTATTGTTCCTCCCCCTCCTCATTCCTAAGAATAGATCACAACTAGTAGAGATGTTTAAATATCTTTAGCTCTTGTTCTGCAAATAAGATTTCCAGTCTCACTGCTTTTACAAAATCATACTGATATGGATCTTTCTGCTTCAGCAACTCTCAATGCATTTACAGAGGTGCAGTAAACACTTTTACCTGTTCAGTGATAATCAGCCTCTGACCTTCACCCTCAGCTGGTATTATCTTTTCAAACCTAGGGAGATTTATCCTAAAACATAGTAGTAAGTAAAGTAAGTAAGTTTGTAGATGAAATGCAGCAAATTCTAGAAATGTAGCAGGAATTATATGTAGAAAACTTTCTTGGTAACGTTTCTTGGCATGTAATTAGCTAAATGTGCAAAACTTGTTTTTTATGGGATCATCACCAGATTACTGAACTAGAAAGGAAGAACTCAGCAAGATAAAGTCATTGCAGAAAAGGGAAATAAATTATTTGGTTTGGTATTTATTACAAAGGATCACAAAGAAGTGTCTCTACAGGAGTTCTTTACAGAGGATAAGTCTCAAATGGAACAGCAATTTAAAACGTTTTAGAACAGATACAAAACCCAATAACATGCTGGTCTGTCCTCTCCAGAGGAACATGTAGATGAATCTCATCTACATATGTAATCATACTCCAAATGCAAGCAAGTAGGAAGTTCTGTTTACTGACCAGAAATTGACCCATATTTCAACAAACAACACAGAAATCTCACAGCTCTGCCTGACCTTTCCTTAAAGACCTGCAGTCCTCGGACCAACCCTTCCAGGCAAAGCAGATCATAGCGGTTGGCAGGAACATCAATTTTAAAGAGAACCACATCAGATGCGCCTTTGGCCTTTTCTTCACCCTTTTCTTTACTTATAATGTCCTTCTCAGATGTCTGAAATTAAGAAAAATGTGGCTTTAACCTGATATATTTTATCATTGACAGCAGTATGATAGTGATATGACAGGAGAAACTGTATTAATTAGAAGTTTACACTGTAATTTGCATTTATACAGCAAATGGAAACACCAAACAAAAGAAATGATATAAAACCTTAAATTCAGAAACTGTATGGCAGTGTACAAAAGGAAAAATTCAGTATTAAAATTTTAATTGTAAGAAAAAAATATTATAGAAGCAAGAACCTTCAGGATGTTAGATCCCAGTAGAGATCTGAGACCTTATATTTGGCAATAGATTGGCAAATAACTTGTCATAATCAAATTTATTCTGAAATAAAGCATAACATGATGTTCAGATGTCTTTTGATAAATGTCATTAAAAAGCCAATAAATTAAAATTAAATGGCAAAACCAAAACAGGTCTACTTGAACAAGATTTGCACGGACAGAGTTATCAGGACCAGCAAATCTCCACAAGTACAGAATCTAAATCAAAACATTAAGTATAAATTAGTTACAACTCAGGTAAAAAGGTCCAGGACAAATATATTTATTGTGGATATTGCACAGATGACTGCTTATCAAACAAAACCAAAGAGATCTTGTAAAATATGATCAATACATGTCCTGTGGCCATATTAACGCTGCTAAATAAAATGGTGCCTGAGACTGAAGATCAAGAGGCACAGAGTGCTGACCTCCAGGAAGTATTGCAATATGCCATCTTGGAGTCTTTTGCTTCCAAATCAGTAACTTTTGTAAATCCGAGGGTTTTTTTCCAGATTCAAAACATCTGTGTTAATACAGTCCATTACAACATTGTAACGGGGGATATGCTGGAAACAATGCCACAATGCCATATGAACTCTTACCAAAAATCAATGCTGTCAGTACGCTACACCTACTCAAAAGCAACAAATAAAAACATTACTTACAATTTCATCAAGCTCCAAACCAAACTCAAAGCAAAGCTCATCAAATTCTTCATCCGCTGTGAAGGAAGAGGGTGAATTTTGGTTAATAAGCAGGCCTCAGACCTAATTTTTGTGTGTGTGTTTAGAATGTTTTCAAACATGATAAAAATGCTAATTTGGAAAAAAAAGAATATGGTAAAAGTAATTTAAAGATTTTTCATTATATTTGTATCTGAGTAGCAGCTTCTTCAGTACATATTTGATTTATTGACGTGGTATTCTGACAGTCACAAGGAAGAGGTTTTGATCTTTGGAGCTCAGCTCCTCAGCCAGGTCTTTCAGAGCAACTCTCCTTGGACAGATAATGAAATCAGAAGGGAATAACTGGGCAGCTTCTGCCAAGTGCTCCTATTCTGATCAGACAGGCTCTTCTACAGAGGTTGCATCAACTGTGTGGTAACTGTGAGTAACACAGCCCTGCTCTGACAATGCAGATCTGCGCCGGGCTGTCTGAAGAGCCACAGCTTCCGTCTGGTCTAAACCACTGCATGTCCTGAATGCTCCTTCAGCCGAGCAGTTCTGCTTCCTGAGCCGGGAAGAAAGGACTGAATAAACCCACACTATTCACTGTCCTCTTTGCCTGCTCCCCCCTCTTCTCTCTCCTTCTTCGTTTAACCAGATCCCAAAACAGACAGTGACATTCCAACCAGAAACCGCCATGCGCAGACGCGTGGTTGCACTTTCCCGAGAGATTTGGGTTCAAGCAGTGCGTGTCGGGGCAATGTGCTGAAGGGGCCGGGGATAACACACGGCTGTGCCTGGCGTGCCGTGGGCTGGCGAGGAGCAGGCGGCAGGGGAGCCACCCGCGCTCTGAGGCCTGAGCTCTCCCGAGAGCCCCGGAGCAGCCCCGGCACACGGGACACGAGGAGCTCGGCCGGCGGCTCCGTGGGAGCTCAGGGCTTCGCCCCGGCCGGGCGGGCAGCGGCGGAGGGGCCGCGGCGACGGCACCCGGCGAGCGCGGTGCTGGGCGGGCGCGTCCCGCGGCACGGCGGGGACGGCGGGCACTCACTGTAGCTCCTGCCCAGCGCCTGGAACAGCAGCTCCCGCTTCACGCTGACGGTCGGCATGGCGGCCCTGCCCCGCGCTGCGCCTGCGCCGCGCGCCCGCCAGGCCCCGCCGCGCTGCCGGCGGGCCGCCCCCAGACCTCCGCCCGCGCCCGCCGCGCCCCGCGCCGCCCGGGGCCGTGACACCGCGCCCGGGCGCCCGTGGGGCTGCTCCGGGCCCGTCCTGCGCCTGGGGAGGGGGCGGGCGGCGCACCGAGCCCCGGCGGCGCGGCGGGCAGCTACGGCGGTGACATCAGCCCGCGGCGAGGCCCCGCGCTGTCGCCGGCGATGGGCGGGAGGAGCGGCCCGTGTGGGACCGCGAGTCCCGGCGGTGCCGCTGTCCCCGTGCCCGCGTGGGGACCGCACGTCCCAGCGTTATCCCGGTCCCCGCGGGGGACGGTGAATCCCGGCGCTGCCGCCGTCCCCATGGAGAATGGGGGTCAGCTGGAGCAACGCTGTGCAAGTTTCGGGGGCTGGTTTCTTTTTCACGCCGAAGTTTTATTTTGACGATCCCTGTCACGGACGCCCCGGGCGAAGCGCCACGGGCGGGAGGAGGCTGTGCGTGTGCTGGTGTAATTAAAACCGAAACACTTGACGCCAAACACTGCAGGAACTCTAAGTTCTGGGTCAGCTCCATAAGCTCTTTAATGGTAAGAGCCTTAAGCACGCCCCGGAGTGCCGGGTCTCCGGGCGCTCCGAGGGGAAAAGCCCGCCCGGGCCGGCAGGGCAGCGCAGGTGCGGGGTGTGCGGGCGCACCTGGGTCCGCAGGCTCGGGGCTCGCTCCGACAGAGCCGCGGTGCCTCCGCCCGGTGCCCTCCTGCGGAGCGGTCGCCGGCGCGGCGCTCCGGGCGGGGGGAGCCGCGCCGGCCGCCTGTGGGCGGAGGGGGTGTAGCAGCCGCCAGTCCCCGCAGCCGTGCCCGGCCTCTGCCCGCTCCCGCTCCAGGATCAGGTTTCCCGCGGCCGGGGCGGGCGGCACCGCCTCCCCGTCCCCGCCTGCCGGACTCGCGGCCGTGGGCAGCGCCGGCGGCGGGAGGGGCGCGTCCTGCACGGCCGGAGCCGCGGCAGAGCGGCGCGCAGCGGGCAGGTGCGGCGGCTGGGGCTGCGGCTGGAGCCGGAGCCGGCAGGTCCGTGCCTCCCGCGCTGCTGTCCGTCAGCATGAAGGTCGAGTTTGCCCCCATCAATATCCCCTTAAAGAGGAGGATCCAGACAGTCGCCGTTCTGCAGTGGATCTTCTCCTTCCTCCTGCTGGGTAACAGCCTTCCTCCTTCCTACCCCTGCCCCAGAGAGAAAAGGGCGAGAAGCGGCTTTTTCCGTGACCGGCGTTACCCGTGGGCATCGCTCGGTGCCAGCCGTGGCGCCACGTGGGTGCAGAAGCGGCCGGGGGCGAGCAGCTCCCCGGGGATCCCCGGGCGGGCAAGAGCATCACACTTCTTTCTTCCCTGAAAGCTTTGGATGGCTCTTCCTCTTTTATGGGGGTCTATTTCTCTCTTTGGGTTCTGCTTCAAATATGAGCCTAAAAAGCTGGTGTCTGTGGCTCCTCATTGAGACGCCCAGTAGGTTTCTGACAGCAACGTTTTTTATCGAAAATGAGCATAAAGTCTGGTACATGCTGTTTCCATTCGTAATTTTGTAAAATAACTTTATATGCTGTAGTTCAATAAAATTCTCATTTAACAAGGTAATTAAAAATAATGGGCATTGTCAGTGAATTGATTCAAATGCAGACACTTCTGTAAATAATATGAAAGATGTCCTCACTGGCTTTAAGCAAGTGTTGCTAATTCTACTTGGTAATCTTTTTCTACTGATTGTTCCTCTATAATTAATGTTCCTAATATCTTAATAGACACCTATCGTTAAGCACCTATTCACAGCAGCAAATCTTATTCACATGGGCAGGTATCTTGAATTTGATGAAATGAATCACTTGATAAGGTAAGCTTTAACTCTATGAGACCAAATCCATGGATTGTATAAATTGGGCAGTGGTTATTGAATAGTCTGTTCTGAGGTACAGAGCCACCTGTGTATGACTGGAAATGCTGGAACACTTCAAGATCATCCATGCTCTAGGATTTACAAGGAGAAAAGTAGTGTGCACTTATCTTCCTTGTATGTCTTACAAATGTATTATCCTACAGATGGTCTGATGTCTTTCAGGGTTTTTTTTTTTTAGGTTGTTAATCCACACGTGAAACATTTGGGGGAAGTATGGAGGCTATGAAGTATCTTCACAGATTAATCAGCAGATGTTCTGTTACCTCGAAATTATATGTAGTTAAATGATAAACAGTTTCAGTTTGTGGCTACATTGTAAGTAGTCTGTGCTTTTAATTTTCTGTTATTGAATTAGGCCTTGGCATGAGCCATTATTTAAGTCTCATAAAGCAGTGGAAGTTCAGGGGCAGTGGAAGAAAACTTTTTTTTTTTTTTTCCCTAATGTAGCAATACTGGTGCAGATAACCACACCTTCCTGTGCTGACTAGAAGGGATCTGGATGCAGAAAATCCCCTCTCTGTAGTTTAGCGGGCGAAGTAGGGAGCTGTCATCTGCAGCTGGCACTGCCTGGGAATGTCAAGGAAAATCAACTCAAATGATCTTATGGCTGGTTATGTTGAGTATAGTGAGTTCATGTAATCATGAAAAAATGGATTTTCAAGAATGCTTGATTAATAATTTGATTCTAATAATACTTATCTGCTTGTGCACCATGGGGATGTTTATCTTTAGAGCTGAGCAATGTGACCTTGTCATTTCATAGGCAGATGCTTTCAAGTGAAAGGGCAGCCAGTGATCTGGCCAAAAAGTTTCACTTAGCTGCAGGAAAATTCAGGTGGATGAATTCTAAATTACTTAAATGAGCTGGTTTCTGATGTTCTGGACTGCCCCTACGTCTGGATTTTTCAGCAGGTTTTTTTTTTTTTTTTTCCTGAACAGATGTTGTTTGTTTGTAAGCTGTGGATTCAATAGTGACACTTCCAAATCAGGAAGGGGATGCCTCAGGACCAGTGAAATACTGTGTGAGTTCATCACAGAATAGGTTGGAGGTTTAGGTGTTCTTTGGGGATTTGTATGTGGCTGGAACTACTTTATGCCAACCACGATCTTGATTGTCTGTCTTGTGTTACATATCTGCATGTGAAAACTTGAACAGACAATGCCCTATGACAACTAATGATTCATTAAATAGATAGAGGGATTCTGTTTAGAGCAGTGAATAAATGGTGTACTGGCTTAGCTGCTGAAGTTGTCCATCTAGGTATGTTGTAATGTGCCATGGCTTAGTAAAATGAACTGTAGGACTAACAGATGAAGTAAGATAACTCTGAAAATTAGTGCCCTGGATGACAAAAGCTGAATTGGTCAATGATATGCTTCAAATCTGGGGAGTGACATGTGAAAAAGTGATTTTGCACACCAAGTAAGCTGTAAGGGGGATGTGAGCCTATTACAACTTAGAATTCACAATGTGACTTGGATAAAAGACTCTTGGATTTATCTTCTTGGCTGAGAAATGTAAAAAGCCCTTGCTCTCCAGGCTTGCTTTGTTGTAATGCTGCATGGTTTTCTGAGATTGTAGAATTGATGTCTGAAAATGCCCTCTTACTTGTTCAACTCACAAGCTGGCCTGAAATACAGACATGTAGTAGTTGTTGAAGCCTAAATCTCATCTCCACTGCAGAAAGAGTGAATCAGTCTGCAAACACTGAAAAAATAGCAGCAGCAGCTTGGTACAAGCAAAGTTCTGCTTCTTCATGCAGTGTACCAGCTTGGGCTGGATCTGCACTAGAGATCCATTGCATCTGTTGTGCAGCGTAGGCAGAGTAAACATGCCTCTGTCTCAAAAAAGCTGTACAGATGTGCACAGAATTTCATTATATACAAAAGGAACCTCTTTAAAATTCTGTCTGTAAGTTCCTGTGCTTCCTTGTTCTGTGCTGCAAGCTGCCAAAGTTCACCCTCAAGGGGGAAAGACAAGTTTTCATTGTAACAGTGATTTGCCTGTTTGTTATCCAGGGTCATGACACCAAAAGCAAAAATAAGTTCTGAAATACTGGGATGTGTATGTAAGAGTTTCTGGATTAGATGAGAGACATGACCATTAACAGTTTCCCACTGTGTGTTGGCTGAAAATGCCATGTAGTTTTTTATCTTACATTCTCCAAGTCAGCAGACCAGAAAAGTTTGGATATAAGTTCCATGAAAGAGAGAAGTGTTTAAATTTGGCTTCTGTCTTTTGAAAGACAAGTGTTACCGGTCTTGAGTCCAGAAAACTAAAGCTGTTACAACTGAAAACTGGCAAATGTTAAAATCCTGCTATTTCTCATTATATTAAGCACAAATCCAAACAAGCTTCAGGCTGAAGCATAATGTCAAGCTATTAGTGTTTTACTGCTGAAACAGCAGATACATGAAATTTTGCAATCTCATAGTATCTACTTTGGATAAAAGGCCAAAGCAGACAATTTTTACAGATGGTAGTTTTATGCTGGTAATTAGAGTTATTCGAGATTCGTTCGCTTGGCTGGGGACTGACAGTTCTGGGGTAGGTCTGGCCCTGTTCCGAGCTCGTGCAACAGCCACACCAAGTCTGCCTGTGTGCTGGCTGCTCTTGATTGCTCTGTGCCACTGTCCAACCTAACCCCAGGCAGAAAGTCACCTGGAGAAATAAAATCTCCAAGCCTGTAAGTGCTGCTGGACTGGCAAAGCAAAGAGGTTACATAACCCCCATTTTTGTATCATAGATTCATTGTGCATATGCACTAAAGAAATTATCACTGTATGCAGTGGATGTGCCCAGTCTTTGCAGGAAATCTTTGTTTTTAAGCTTGAACATGTTTTTCTAAAGAACTTTGAATTAATTTTGCTGCATTTCCCAGTATGCCTGATATCCTCTTATTGGGAACAGGTATAGGTTTTCTGTATCTCACACAGCACACAGCAGTTGGGCATTTATCCTTGGTGTGTGCTGTGAGCTGTCTGCCTCAGTACTGCACATCTGTCAGTGAGGTTCACTTTGTATCAGGAGGTAGATCAAAGGGTTCATTTAAAGGCAAAACCATTAAAACAAAGAAAAATCAGTCAGGTTTGGTTGAAGTGCTGCTTTCCCAGTGCTTTAGCCTTTTGTTTTCCTTTCTCTCTAATGTACAGAAATCAAATGAGAGCGTTTTTGAAGAAAGTAAAGCTAGAAGCCGAGTTGGTGAGCTATGTGCTCCTGCTAACTTCTGTGCCCTGATGTGAAAATGGACAGTGGAGTTTGAACATGTACAAAATCAAATGCAAAACTGAGTAACTTGGGTGGAGTGGTGATGTCTTGGGCCAGACAATGAGAGGGGGAAATGAGAGTTTAACTCTCCAGCAGGGATACCAGGGTTTTTCTCTGCGAAAAGGTGACGGTAGGGCAGAATGGTGCATCTTCTAAGGCCCACCTTTGGGGCCCAGCAGTGTCTCTGGTCTCCTCACTGGAGATTTAGGAAGTGACTGTTGTGAAGGCACCCCTGTATTTATTTGCAAAACCATTTATAATGTAAAATCAGTATATAATATAAGGTATACTTTAATATGCACAAAGCCACAAAATAATATGCTTACGACGTTAGTATATATTAAACTACATCCTGTTCTCTAGTAATTAAACTTCTCTGCATGTAGGTGTAAGAGATGAAGCAGTCTCTTAATTGAACTTGCTGGAGACAGTTTTGAGTTGTGGATCTGGCTTCCCCAAAAGAATAGAAATGATGAAACATTTGCCACAGTGTGAGATATTGCTGCTGGAATAATAAGTGGTTTCTGTGTTGAGAAAGAAGGTGTCAGTGTAATGTGCTAAAGCAAATATTAACCTTTTCCGCAAACATACCATGATGGTTTAATTCATCAGCTATAGCTGGATAACTAATATAGTTTTGTTCTTCCTCAAAGTCTTTTTTTAAAAAAACCCTCTTCTGGTGCTTCAGAAAACTCAGCTAATCTCCATGAGCCTTTCATAGCAAGCAGGGTGGTATTGCTACATGTTTTTGTCACTTTGCACTCATCTATCCGTGAAGTTTATTGGTGGCCTATGGGTAGGGACTGAAGTGTGATCACAGAGAATAACAGGGTGCTTACTGACTAGTATTTCTAGGAATGCTGCCTCTGTTACCTATGTTTTAGGGAGGGGATTTACCCAGGTGTCTGTGTGTATTTGTTTGTATCTCTCAAAAATACTCAGAAAAAATGGCTCTGCTCTGTCAGGCCAGAGACCCTAGCTTGACAACCCCTATGTGAACATATATGACAGTGAATGCCTAAGGAGAAAGAAAGGAAATGAGGAACATGTACACTAAATTTGGCATGCTGTCTTGGGATTTGGCAATTAGTAACTTGGGGGTTTATGGTATCCAGGCCACTCTACCTCCAAGTCACTTGTGTGTAATGCTCTGTATCTCTAGTTTATCAGTATTTGCCAGTGGAAGGTCTTGGGAACTTGGAACCAAATTTCAGCATAAACAGACCTCTAAAGCTTGGCATTGAGGATTTGTGTTTGCTATCACAGCACTGCTGAGATACAGCTTCCTTGGTAGGAGTGCTCAGATATCTTTGTGGCTCCCAGTTGTAACCAATAACCTGACAAAGGCCCTCACAGGAGACTGATCCACATCCAACTAATACTGCCTGCCAGTTTCAGAGTGAGCTCCTTTGCATGGTTTTTGGAACACTGCAAAGAGCCTGTAGTGCTGCTTGGGGTGACACCAGCACCCCTGGCACCAGGGACACACCTGCACTGCCCATGCTGTCCATGACTGCTCTGAGCATAATGGGAGCTTTCTCTTCTAGGGACAATCTTGCATTTGGTGGCTATCAAAACAGATATTAATTAAACATTTTTGATGCCTTAATAACTCCAAATGCATTTGAAGCTTCCAATTTCCAGATTTAACCTGTGCTGTTTTCCTGCTTCCTATCTCTGGTATTTAACTATTTTATAAATTTGGTGCCCCCAGTTGCAAACTCAGAGCCTGATTAATTATTGAAGGATCAAGTGTGCAAACATCTTTGGGCAGGATGGCTGCCAGTGCTGGCAGCTAACACTACATAGAGTGGCTTTCATCATTTGTTGCAAAATATGAGTATCCATGTGTTGTAAATGGGAAGTGGAGGAGAAGTGACACACCAACATTGGTTCACAAACCCAATGTTCAGAGTTCCATGGCAGTGATTTGTCTTTTAATCTATATTTCCTCCTCCCCCCTCACCTACCCCCAAAATCCAATATATCACAGAGATATTTTTCAAAGCTCTAATACGAGTTCAACCAAAAAATTACACCTAGAATGTACACTGGGACTATATCCAAGGACACAATTATGCAGTAGAGTGACAAATCCCAAGTTATTCACCTTTTGCCTGGAATTTGTTTATGAATTTAGTTAAAATGGTTGTTATTTATTTACTCACTGTCTTGTTCTGAAGGAGAAAACATCAGGTTTGTGTTTACAGGCTCATTGGTTTTGAGTCATCAGTGTTTAGCTCATCTTGCAGGCTGCTAATTCGTTTAAATAATGAGGAGGTATGGTAAAAGGAATTTGCCTCACATGTCTCATTGGGAATGCAGTAATCAACTTTGTCCTACAAGATGCTGAGCTCCCCTGAGGAAGTGCTAACAGCATACTTATCTCCCCATACCTTGCCTGCACTCAGGAAGGTGTCCCAGCTAAAGCAAAGCAGCCAGCTTGTTGATCTGGTGGATGTTTGTCTGCATAGGATTAAGTACTGCTATCTGGGCCGTCTCACTGCTGATGTAATTAGCTCTCACAGCAAGGATGCTTGGCTACAAAGCACTTTTCAGCTGTTTGCTAGCAAACTGATAGTAAAAAGCCATGTGATTCCATGTTAAAAGAGCCATGTGACTGATTCTGTGTTAAGTCGAAAGTGTTTCTTAAAGGAAGGGTAGGAAATAGAAATACTTGCTAAATTTTGCGTAACAAATGAATTTATTTATAGCCGCTAGAAAAACTTCTCATACTTGTTCAAACTTAAACCAAGAACCTTGGTGTCCTGTCCAGATTAGCATTCCTAGAAATTTCTATAGTTTCAGGATCTCTTCTCCAAGGAACAGGTAATGACTTTTCCTCAATAGACTTCTGTGCCCTATTTTGGAGTGATGCTGTTGTGGGATTCCCTGTGAAATTCCCTGTGGGATTTGGGTGTCATATTTCACCCGTGTTACTTGTCCTGCATTAATGATGTTCCTTAGAACTGGTTTCAGTTCTTGTGAGTTTTCCACATTGACTTTGGGGGTCTGTGGGCCTCAGTTAGCTGTGGTGTTTTTCAAGAGCTCTTGCTCAAGTGCTTTTCTGTGCAAGACCAGGGTTATTTGATTGAGGAGGAAGCAGTGAGCTTCTGTACTGAATAATGGAGTATCCTTGAAAATGGTAGGTTTTCTCCTGCTTTTGTTTATGGTAATTTCCATCTCCCTTCCTCAGAGAAAATGCAATTCCTTATTTTTCTGCTCATATTCCTGCTGGAAATGTGAATGTTCATCCCCATCTAGACAAGCTATCCAATTCTATTCTGAAGGCACAGTCAAACTAGGCACAGTCAAACTAGGCACAGGAACAAGGTGATTGAAGTTCAGAAAAAGTAAATATTCAGGTTGAGGAAATGCAAGTCTGCCTGTAGACCAAGCTGAGATCTCAGCTCGAAACCTGCATAGTCTAGGGAATCTGTTGACTTTTCAACACCCAAGAAATATCTCTTCTGAATTAAGGTGATCTGAACTAGGATGAGTGGGTTTTGCTCTTGATTCATCTACTTATTCTAAAGTTTTCAGTTCTGGTGATACTTTACATTGTGTGAGCCAAATTATTGCCTGAAGTACTTCTGTTGTTTTTTACGTCTGCTTTATTTAGTGGTGTATTTAGTGTATTTAGTTTCACTGGTGCAACTTTTAGGACTCCACAGGATATTGCCCTTATGAAAGCCAGTCAATTTTGAGACATAAAGTACTGCTTCTGCATTGTAAAATATCTCTGAAAAACACTGGGCTCCTGCAACTCTGCCCATTGAGTCTTCCAGTGAGAACTAGGTCCTGTTTTGTTTGCCATGGTAAAATTTATGATGTTAAAGCCCTGACTCCCTTGCAACCTGGACTTCAGCATCTGATCCATGAGCCTAATGGGGTTTGTTCAGGAGGTGTCAAAGCAAGCAGGCTGCTGCAGGGGTACCACAGGGCAGAGAGCAGCAGCTCCTACTCCTCAGAGGTCTCAAAACAGAGCTGTTCAACACACTCTAAGACTAAAACTTTGCAAGTTCTACAAAGATAAAATTTCCATAGGATTTCCCTGAGTAATTATTTCAAGGCTGAGCCCCAAGAAACACATTATATTTAACCAAACAACTTTTTCATGATCTTTGAATTTTGTATAATACAATTCTTATGTATCACTATTGTAGCAGGATGTTACAATTCTTAGTTAATTGGGTTTGAAAGTATCAGGACTTACCTGCTGTTGTATTCCTATAGCAGCACTGAACTTCTCCTTTGACTGATGTGTTTAGTGGCTGAAGTGGAGCCTCTTTATGTTTTGGTCTTGCCTAGTGCATCTCCTTGGCCAGTGACAGCACTTTTGGCTGCAAATAGAACTACCACCCCCATATTATAGGTAGAGAAGCTGAGAAGGAGAATAGAAAATGATTGCCCAACATCCCTGTAATTAGAAAAGAGATGTTGCTATGGCTCCCTTTCTCTTCTTTCCTTCCCCAGCTTTCCTTTCTTCTCCCTAAAGCATCCTTGTTAGCTCTTGTTGTCTTCTTTTATTTTGCCTTAGGTAAACCAGATGCTCTCTACCAAACATCCAGTTGTGCAGTAGAGGGAGAAATAATAGACTGAGATAATATACCCTTGTAAGTTTCACCCTCACTGTAACAGCACCACGTAGAATGAGCTGAGTTCAATTTGTGTGCACTTTGAGTAAATCTGTAAAACCATATCAGGGCTGGACATTCTTAAAAGGACACAGATGTGATTAATGCTTGCTCTGCTTTCACTTTTTGTCTCTTGTAGCAGAGTTTTGCTGTGGATTCTTCGTGCTCCTGATCCTGGGCAACTTCTGGTTCCTTGCTGTTCTGTACCTGCTCTGGCTCTACCTCGACTGGGAAACTCCATGTGCTGGGGGCAGACGGTCCCAGTGGGTCAGAAGCTGGACTGTCTGGAAGTACTTCAGGGAATACTTTCCCATTCATGTGGGTAAAAGGTTTCTCTCACAAACAGCTTAAATAGCCATAACCATGGACAAACAACTAAGACTCATCTTTGCTAAAATTCTAATACTCAACTACAGGGTGAACTTAACTTCTTTTTAAAACATGGGAAATCTGAGATTTAGTGACAAAAGGGGACAGGGCCTGGTTTTCTGGTTGGACTATTGGGTGACAAGATAGCGCTTCAGCACAGTAAATGCTCGACATGGTATCCTGACACATCTACTTAAGCTTTGTTTATCTGTAAAGCAGGACAGTAATTCTAAGTGCTCAGAAGGAAATTCATTGTCATTGCTTCTAAGTCCTGCCAATGTGCACTCTCCATACCTAGTATTTTTGAGGTAAATATTATAATGCCCGCCACTGACTCTATTTTTCAGCTTATAAAAACGTCAGAACTGAACCCAAATCACAACTACTTACTTGGCTTTCACCCTCACGGGGTCCTGGTAGCTGGAGCCTTCGGAAACTTTTGCACCGATCCTCCTTTCAAAAATTTATTTCCTGGGCTTACTCCATATCTCCATATCATGCCCATCTGGTTTGGCTGTCCCTTCTTCAGAGAATACATAATGAGTGCTGGTAGGTAAAAGCAGAATATCTCAGCTGTTGCTTCATATTTTAGCTTCTGTTACAAATGTAGAGTCTATTCCTCTACTTATATATGGTAAGTAATTTCAGAAGGATCAGTGTTGGTGCTAAATTTAACCTCTATTTTATGATGAACTGTTGTGGCAAAAAAATTTGGAAGGTTTTATTAATAGCTTTGTAAACTATAACACTAAGTTGTTTTTTCTTTCTGAAAAGAAATTGCTAATTTTCCTTTGAACTATCAGACAGCAGTCCTGAGTACCCATTATATACAAGAGGAGAAGGGCATAATAATTTGTAATTTTATTTAGTAATTAGCAGGCACTTGTAAAACAAATTCAGGCTCATCTCTTACCTGAAGGGCTTGGTATTATACATTATAAATATCTTTATACTCAGAAATTAATTACTTGCTTATGATTGAAGTCCCATGTTGCAAATTTGTGTAATTTTAATTGAGATGTGAACTCTAAAGAGAGAGACTTTTTTCTCTGCTCTGAGAAGCATTTGTCATAAAGGGGTGATATTCATGACTGGTACTACAGTAATAAAAGATAAAAATAAAAACCAATCAAGTTGGGGGAACTGAAAAATGAGAAGAATGAAATAAGAACTAGTGCTCCCCCACAATGGTTTAATACAATAGTTATTTTATTTAAATTCACTCAACTACAGCATTTAAGCATGCTTTGATGCACAAGACTAAGTTTGGGAGATAGAGATCTAACTTTATTCATGACTGCAGCACGATCTCAGAGAAGCTGTTCCACTGCTCCATGCACAGAAACATGCCTGGGATGTTGCCCAGATTAATATTAGAATGACTTATCTATGTATACTTCAACATATCAGAGAATGCCTTTCCATGCAAATGTAATTTCTGAGGGCGTTCTTTGAGGCTTGCTAAGTGAGGGATTGGCAGTGGTAGATCATTGCAATTTTAAACACTGTCATTTAATCATTGTCTGGAAGTCAGATTTACATGCTTTTTGGCATCTTGACCCATGGGAACAAATATTTACCTGCAGAATGAGAAATAACTGCAGTAAAAAGCACACTAAAGAAGAGCCAGCATTGGAGCTCGGTTTTCTCAGGTATGCAGCTGATAAATGAGAGGGGACCTTTGGTGTAATACAGGTCACCAGTCCAATCATAAAACACTTGCAAAATTTTCCATGTCCTGAAAGCTCCTGGCACAATGTTTCATTTCCCAGTTTTTTCCTGCCTGTGTCTAACAGGTGCAGTTGTTGCCTCTGGCAGCGCAGCTGCGACACCCCCGGGCTGTGGTGTGAGCACGGAGCAGTGCCCTGCATGCAGGGCAGCTCTGCTTCAGCAGGAGACACACTTGTCCTGGGGAAAGGCAGTGGCTTCTACTTTCCTTTCCAGGGAAAATGCATGCTGACTTGAATGAGCATGACTTGAATTATTTGTGAGTCCCAGGTCAGCTGCATTTTCAGAGTAACAGTGACTGTGAAGGTGTACGTGGCAAACGGATGTAACTTTTTACTGAGTCTGGACTTGCTCCAGTTGCAAGCTATTCCTCTTGGTGGCCAGCTCTCAAAAGTAGATCATAGTCATCTTCCCTCTCTTACAAAATTTTTATAATCCACATTGTAATGTCCCTATTGGAAAAAAGACCAAGCAGGGAGCAGGACATCCAAAAGTGTGTTTTGATACCAGCTCTGTAAAACCAACAATGTAAACTAGACTTGATCTCTAAATTGTCACTTAGATTATATGAATTCAACACAGTGTAATTGAACATAGCTTCTGGGTAAATGGAAACACTATAAGCCTTTGAAATAAAACTTAGGGCAAGAAGGAAAAGGAACCTTTGAAAGATTAGGTGTGTATCTGTTGGAAAAGGGATTTTTCAAAGCACCAAGTCCAGAGCAAGACCTAAGGAGATGATAAAGTCTTGTAAAGCAGTGTGCCTCTGATTAGAAGTATCTGTATCAGCAGGAGTACCAGAAAAGCTTCATATAATCTGCTATTTTAGCCTAAATATTGATGAGTGCCTGGGCCTGGTTACTAGAGAATGAGCTGATGCAGTTATTGGGAATGGTAGAAGTGAGTCTTTCTGCTTCTCCTAATACTATCATGCCATTGCCTTCGATGGAGCTGCTGCTTTGTAGCTGTGAAAAGAGTGGAAGGATCTGCGTGGCACTGTAGCTCCATGTTTGTGTTAACAAGTGCTCTATACATTCTGTTAACCCCTCTGTGCCTGTGTTTGTATGCACCTGCTGTACAGCTTTAGCTGCTGCCTCTCAGCACTATCTGCTGCCATTCACCTCCTCTGTTCTTGGGCACTGAGTCTCTCTGAGAGGGAGTTAAGTTGCCAGAAGAGCACACCCTGAAGAACTCAAAACTCTTGCAATAGGCAACGCATTTAACTCATCAGTGTGAAATCAAAGCATGTGCCCAAAACCAAATCTGTTCCAGAGTGAGGAGCTTGAACCCAAACCTTCGAAATCTGTTCTGTGCTGTTATAATTTTGAAAAATCATTTATATATTTAAAAATATTCTTAAATTCTACTGTTCTTGTACATGAAGATCCAGTGGTCACTCTGAAAATGTTTCCTCCTGAAGGAATGGTTTCTGCATCCAAGGAAAGTGTCTCACATGTGCTGAGCAATGAAGGAGGTGGCCATGCATCTGTCATTGTGATTGGAGGAGCAGAGGAATCTCTGAATGCACATCCTGGAAGTCTAACCCTGAACATCCTCAAGAGGAAGGGCTTTATTAAAATGGCCCTGAAACATGGGTAGGTCTTCCATGACGCATGCTTTGAATGTAGATTGATTCTTAAATATAGTTCATATTATATAAAATTAGAGAATTTGAAAGAGTCTTAAGTGTCTAAGAACATCTGGCACAGGAGCCAATCTGTCCACCTAGATCCAGTCTGGGAGTGTTGAAAGCTCCCTTTGGCTTTCATAATTTGTAACAGTAGGTGTTATTAGCATATCTTGTTTTATTTCAGTTGTTTCTTGTACTAACAAAGAGTAAGAATTATGAAACAATATTAGTAAATCTTGGCTGCTTTTGCTGAGTAGGGCAAATATTCTCCTTTCTGTTCTGTAAATTGAAAACACATCAAGGTAGAATTTTCTTATCATTTTAAGCAAACAAACAAACAACTTAGATAGCCAGGCCCTGTTTCATTAAATCACTGAGAATTATGGTCTAGGAAGATTTGTTTTCACTATTATTCTAAAGACTTTCTTTTGAAGACTGCCTTTTGCAAAAATGAATTCCTGGGAATTTTTGGTGAAAATCTCAAGAAAAACTAGATAACTTCAGTGTGTTATTAAATAGAGATGGTATCAATATCTTTTGAGTGCTTTACACAGTGCAAGATATTGTGTCTGTTCTGGACTGGTCTAGATGGTTTGTGTATTAGAAATATTGAAACCAATTATGTGTTCTGGCTGCACTTTCTGAACAGCTTCCAGGATTATACATTGACATGTGTAGCAATGAGAAAAAATACTAGTCTTGAGAAATCTGTAAGAGCTTTTTAAGTTATTAACTGGAGAAAAGGTGATCTCTGAGAAGAGGGGGTCTCTGCTTTTATACAGAGTGCAAAAAACTAGAAACTGTTCTGTGCCAAAATTCCAAGGGTATTTCTTACATGTATCACTAGGATTCTCATAAAGAATTTTTTGTGCCAATAGAATGTAACATTCTAGTCTAATCTGTACCCAGAAAAAATACTTGTGTATTTGAATTAAGAGTTTACTGCCTAAACGAGTCCTTACTCAATTTTAGCTCAGCTGTTGATTAATTCAGTGGGATTCTGAACACTCACTAGCTTTTATTTGTTTTAACCATAAAGATTAGAAGAATATTTAGATACTGTTTCTTTCTTCTTAGTATGTTGATAGATGTCTGGTCTGTCATATCACAAAGGCTGGTGGTAGTTATCTCTCATCTAAATTGATTTGGATTGAGAAATCAGATACGCCTGTGCCTCTCATGACATTGATTTCAAAAGTATCTCCAACACATAACAGCAGGAGTGGGACACTTACAAAACACAGGAATGGCCCCTTTACCCCTTCACTTACTTAGATTCCAGTGATGGTCCTCATCTTTCTAAAAGGGTCATGGCTGTCTAGAGCCCTCCCCTGGGTGGCAGTGCCTGTCTCTGCCCGAGTGGCTAAGGGCTACAACTCACATGGTCACTGTAACCAGCAGGCTCCAAGTCATTCCTACAAACACCAGCACAAAAAGCTGCTTCTGTGTGAAGCATTGGAATTCTGACTTCTCATCTGTCCAGCAGGGCTGTGGGACAGTGTGAGTCTAACAGAGGTCTTGCCCAAAGGCTCAGCATCCAGTAATTGCTTCTGCTTTTGATGTCTTGTTTTTAACAATTATCAAAATGAGAAGAAAATTTCCAACTCAAGTGAAAATGAAAGGGCCAGGGAGGCTTGTGGGACACAGATGAGGAGACCCCTCTGCCACCAGTGCCTGCACACATTCCTGATGCTCATGGTTTGCAGCAGCAAGTAACAACAGAGGAAGGAAGGGGCAATGCAGAGGGTTGTGCTCTCTGGCCCTGGCTGCTGTGCCGCCAGCACAGAGAAGCTGTGTTCCTCAGCTAGGAGCTTGTCAAATGTGGCCTGAATATGTCAGCAAAAGTCGTCTGCACTTCTGCAAAAGATATTTTGGTCCAAGGTAGTACAAATATCTGATACAAAGTGAAGAAATCCAAAGACACAAAACAAATGATGAATCAGATAACTTATCTTTAATTTCACAATCGTAAGTTACTTATTTCTCTGTCTTAGCCTCCTACATAGCATCTTGCAAAAGTCTTCACTAGATTAAAACACAGTGTCGGGGCACCACAGCTATTGCACCACAAGATGTTCCTGTTTGTCTTAGTGTTGTAGTAAAAAGTCGAGTGTTTACACAGCCACAGTAAGTACCAAGCTTTCTGATATTTCTTTTACAGGTGGCAGGGTGATAAATCCACTGGAGAAACTTTGAGCAGACACTAGTCAGAATAGTATGTGGGAATGATAGTCTGTGTGAGTCCTCAGGCTAAAGAAACAGTTGAAGCAGTTGTTTTTTACTGTGCAGGTGGATTTTGACAGTCCACAGTGCTTTCCAGCCAGCTCTGTCCTCAGTGCATCCTCCTCAAGCATTCACAACTCTGCAGATACTCATTCCAACAATGTTCTAGCAATACTGCTATTTTACAGTAAGGTTTTTCTCAAAGGTAGTGGGAACAGAATAGAGCTAAGATACAGAAACTAAGATTTAAATAAAGAAAATATCCCTGAATCCTTCACAGACTGCTTAGGATTACCCTGCTTTTTTTTCTCTAAACTTTGTAGGATAGTTAATGAAACTAAGCATTAATCAAAAACCGTACTGCAGCCAAGGTTTTAAATACAATGGTGAGTTTACCTGCACTGATTCTATCCACTCACGTTGTTTGTCCAGGAGCTAGTCAGTGCCTTTCCTCCCAGGCCAATTCATGCCCTGAATGAGAATTCATTAGGCTGTGCAAGAGCCAAAGTGGGTTCACATAGTTTCTGTGGGTAAGATGTGACCTCTGGTAAAAATGGATTAAAGCTACTGTTTTTGAAGAAGTCCAGAGGAAGCAGGGTTTGGCTAGGAATTGGACAGCAGAGAAGGAATTTGGCATTGCACTTGTGTCTGTGAGGGTGTCTGGTTTTTATCAAGGTTTTTGTGCTGAAATCAAGGGCAAGCATTACTCCGGTCAAAAGACAAGGGAAAGCCAAGATCTGGTTTTGATGCTACCCTGCTGGGAGCATTATAAAGTTAGCAATGAGGCTTCTTTGCTTGCCAAGAGAAAAAATGTAGTGGAACAAGGGTGGACTTGCTGAAATAGTGGTGGATAAATACATACTTATGATATATGCAATTACTCATTTTCATAATTCCAAACAGTCACAAATTGCAATAGGTACCAACCAACTAAATACTGCCAAAAGCAAGTTGCTAGTTGTGTGCCAATCACTTTTTTTTTTTTAAACACCAACCACCCAAGGCATCCAAAAAGCTGCTGCACATGAGAAGGGTTGAATGCCTGTTGCTGATGAAATCCAAAGCTGCTGAAACTCTCTGTCTGGTTATTGTGAAACTATTTCTGTGCTGCTGATGTGAACTGCAGTGCAAGTGCAGGCTGATGTAGAATTCTCAGTGTCCTCTTTGTTTTACAGGGCTCATCTGGTCCCAGTGTTTTCCTTTGGTGAAAATGAACTATTCAAGCAAGTTGCAAATCCCAAAGGTTCATGGCTCAGGAATGTACAGGAGAAGTTGCAAAAGATAATGGGCTTTGCTTTACCACTATTTCATGCTAGAGGAGTCTTCCAATACAGTTTTGGTTTGATACCTTACAGGCAACCTATTCATACTGTTGGTAAGTTCCCTGCACCTTTTCTAATGTGTTTACAAATGTTTAGAAATTCATCAGTGTGCTGCTAATATTTGTAGATTTATAAATCTGTTCTTATAAATCTGAATTCATTACTGTGCATCTAAAATAAGTATGTGAGGTTTACTGTCCTTCCCACTTAAAGGGGACAATTCCTTTCTCCCTTTCCCTTTTCTGGCCAAATCTTACTCTTCATTCTCAGTTATCCATAGGCTCCTATCCTTGGCAATCCATAAAGAAATCCAAGAGTTGTCCAGTTTTTACGAGATGGCTTCTACAGCTCTGCAGCTGTTGCTGTGGTTTTGGATGCTGTAGCTGTTTTGTGAGAAGCCCAGAACCTTCATTTCTTAGCTCTGCAGAGGAGTAACAGCTGGATGTTCCAGCTGATGCACAGCCACCCCAGCAGAGCTCTGGAGCAGGGCTGCTGGAAGGAGCTTGTGTGGTCCTGACCTGGTGCTCATCAGGACAGAGGGAGAGATGCAGGAGGAAAGGGAGAGGACACGTGGTGCCGGTGCCACAGCCACAGCCCTTGGGCAGACTGCCAGTTAGATGGCCTTGCAGGTCTTTAGGGTGTTTCCTTCCCTCTTGGCTTTTTCCCTTGGAAAGATCCTGTCATGTTTAATTGTGAGTGTGCATGCCACATCAACAGGCAGTTTGGGAGAGTGTTTTTCCCCAAAAGCCTTCATTACTGCTCATCTATTCTCACTGGAGTGTGGAACTGAACATATTTTTCATGGTTTTTCTAGTGCTATTGACAACCACACCTTTACAAAATAGGTGATGCTGGGTCTCATGCAAAGGCAATAGCTGTCTGTCTGTAAATTTTTTGATAAATCATTTTTAGCTAGATTCTGACCTGAGCAAACTAAAGAAAATTGAGCTTTTCTGGTGTTCCACAAGGGACTTTGAAGGTGGCTCTCCTTCTTTATGGGATTGATTTGATTACAGTATGAAACAAAAATGTTTAAGACAAAAACATATCTGCTTGAAATTTAACATAAAAAGAGCTCTGTGTTTTATCACTTCACGCAGTTGAATATTTTGAAAATATTTGATTTTTAATGCCTGCATTGTACACAGGCAGGCTAAAAATGCCACTCCTTTTATAGCCAAAAAGTTATCAAAGCTTTGGAATGAGATGTATTGGATGAGATCTATAATCTGTGGGGGTTTTTTTGGGCTGATGACACCAGGGTTGTTCTGAGGCTTAAAATGTGTTATTTGTTGAGGCATTTCTTCATCATGACAAAAGCACAGGAGTGCTACAAATCAGCAAGACCAGAGTCTTGCAACAGAACTTGTAAGATCTCACAAGGTCCTTTGCCTATTGTATCTCTTTTCCCATGTTTGAGAACTATCATAATGTGCCTGTGTCCTTGGAAGTGTGTGGGGTGTTCTTGGTGTGCCTCAACATGGCTTTGAAAGCGTTGGCTCAGCTCCTGAGAGCTGCAGTGACCTCACCTGAGGTGATGGGCTGTGCTGCCAGCGTGGCAAGGTATGGGTGATTCCAGTCCTGGTTCAGAAGCCATGGATCCAAGAGCCATTCAGCTAAGCCAAGATCTGTGGAATTTGAGTGTTGGGCCTGATAAGTGTTTTTGTTTTCCCTTTAATTTTTTTTTATTACTGCTTTACAGAAATAGAAGCAACTCTAAAATATCAAATTAAGCAAGTTCCTTAAAGCTGCACATAATATTAGAGAGATGAGTGTAGTTTTCCATCCCACAAGAAATGTTCACTCTTGCAGAAAGGCTTGGGGGCTGTTTGCTGTTTCCAGTCCTGCCTCTGGAAATCCTGTATTGTATGTATATTGATTTCACACCCCTCTAAGGTATTGCTCAATCCAGGGCTGGGTTCCCACCCCAGCTATGTAAAGTCTGAGTTGCAGCACCACACAGGACTGAGAGCTGGTGGCAGCTGGAGCTGCAGCAGGAAAATGCAGGCTCAGCTCTTTGTGGTTCTGGCTAGGCTTGCCTTTAGTCATCACCATCCAATCTGAAGTGGCAGCATCTCTTAACAGGAATTTTCAGGTGTATTTGGAAAAGTCCTGAGGGTGCTTTTAGCTCTCTGTTTTTCTAGGCTTTTTCTGTAATCCCAGTTGGATCTGTTAAGGTGTTGGTGCTTCCAATGCAAGAATAGCTGTCAAAATGTGGCTGAACAACACAGGAGAGACTGAGATCATGGGAAGCTTCTCTTAGCAATCCACTTTTTAGCCATAGCCTTTTGTGGAAGTGAAGGCTGCCCTCTGGATTTCCATGGAGTCACCTCCCACAGAGCGGTAGCAGGCTTTGCACAGTGCCTGGAGAACATTTTGCTTCCAGTGACATTTGTGGGCAATGGATGGTTCAGAGACACCTCACAGGGTTTAGGGGATTTACATGCTATCCCTCCATAGGCTGAGGTCACATTTCTGGTGCAGTGATATCCATTTTGAATAAATTGGAAGACAAATATTTCCTCCAGTCCTGTTCATGTGACAGTGTGATTGAGGGCAACCACTGTCCTCTTAAGCACGCTTCACACTGAGTGGTTTTACTATTCAGATCAGAAGACAGTGAGAAAGTACATTTTATTAAATACTGTGTTGAACTTGTAGACAGCACATAACCCACAGGATTGTATCTTGAAGTGTAAACTGCTCCTTCAAGTTAGAGCTTATCACTCTTCTCATTTGCTCTTTTGCCGCCAAACTGAAATGGTGAAGAGGGGGGTCCTTAATTCATTTTACCTGAACTTGAGCAAAAGGAAGTGGAAAACAAGACCCAGGACTGAGGCTTGTGAAAGGCAGGATCAGGCCCCAGGGTAAGAAAATTGTGCTGTGATTCTGGCATCTGAATGTGGTGGAGCTCTTACAGAAGGGACAGCAATTCTGCTTAAAAGGAGATGTTAATGAAGCTAATGCTGTTGTGTTTGATTTACAGTGGGAAGCCCCATCCCTGTAAAACAGAACTTGAACCCCACCACTGAAGAGATTGATCAGCTACATGCATTGTATCTACAGAAACTAAAGAAATTATTTGAAGAACACAAAAGCAATTATGGCATTCCTGCACATAGATCTCTCATCTTCGAGTAGCAAATTACAATTTGTAATTCTGAATCTCATGCAAAGAAACACTGTCTGTTCAAAGATGTCTTTCTTGCAATCTATATTTTGCAATCCATAATTATCCTTATGTAAGGAATACTTTATAAGAAGGGATTATTAGATGATTTATTGATTTTTATCTTATTCTTGGGCGGTGGGGGGAGGGATCATTGGGATGTAAGCCTCGAAGCCCATGCTGTTTTGAGTTGTCCTTTTAGGTTCATGTGTGCCAGAAATGTGAGTGAGAGACTCCACACAGATGTTCTTACCACAGCTTGAGCACAGGAAATTGCCCCAGCATGAAATCAGTAGCAGAAGTATAAACCCAAGAAGTCTTTGATTAGAGGTTGAGAGATTTACCAGCATTTATCAAACATGACATCAGGTTGTTCTCTGAATGTCAGAAACCTCTGCTGCTCTTCCACAGGAATGAAGGTGTATGTTTTCAGCAGATGGCTACTGTAACCACTTACATGAGAATTCAAGAATAAATAGGAGCCTTCAGCCCTGAATTGGATATTGGCAAAAATGGTTTGTCCAAGTCATGGAGCAGAGCAAACCTTCTGTTTGGAGAACAGTGTGTTGAGATTTTTTGTGTGCATGTGTGTGCTGGGTGGTGGGAAGCACTGAATGATGTGACTTTTCTGGACAGTCTCTGCTTTGGATCATAAGTTTGGAAGATGAAGCAGCTTTGGTAATTTCAGCCTCAGAAGAGATGGCAGCACAGGACAGGAGAAGGAGGGAATCGTGTGAACTCTTCATCCTGTGCAAATTAAAAATAATCCTATGTCAAACACTTGCACAGAAGGAAGGGGAGCCCAATGTGTTCAGTCAGTTCTGAAATTTCACCAAGGAAAGTGTACTTGATAATGCTTTTTTTTTTTCCCCACTGACAAATGTGGGGAAGCATGTGTTAAGCTGGTGCTGCAGTGCCAAGGCAGTGTGAGCATAGTTCTAGGGTGCAGCAGGTTAAGAGGATGCATTGTATATAAACCAGGTGCCTGAATTTGAGAAAAGGTTTATCCTAAATGTGGATATCCACTTCAGAAAAGAAAAGAAAAAACTCTTAACTGAACTCTTTTTCAGGGAAAATGCCTAGGTCTTGGAGATTATTGTGTATGGGAAAAATTGGAATATATTGCTGAATTTTTATGAGATAAATTCTTGTATTTGTACATGCTTTCTGACTGCCTGCAGACTTTGCAGTCTGATGTTAGTGAAGAGTTTGCTCTGCTTTAAGCAGTTTTGGTGCCTGAATATTAGATCAGTTAGGTGCTCTGACAGGTCGTGCATGGGCTTACCAGGCAGCCTGGGCATCTTCAGTTGGCTCAGCTGAGCACTGGGGGGGCTCCAGGAGCAGCAGTACTGGACACATTGTGTATTCAGTGGGCTGCAGGCTCTTAGGAGAAACACAGCAGGGGCTTTGAGAACAAGGTAGAGCTCTGGAGGGAAAGTATCTTAGCAAGATGAAGGTGTTTAAAGAGAAGCGTGGAAATGACTTCTGTGGAGTGAACTCTGACTGAACCAACGCCCCAAAGCCACACAAGTATTTGCCAGACAGAGCAGATGTATGTGCTCTAAAAACCCTCCAGCAACAAGCTGGTTTCCTTAAGAGGGCTCTTCCTCTGTGCCTATTTGTCATCCGGATGTAAACAACACTGAGCCAACACTGAGTCGTGCTCTCATTTTCTCTACAATGATACAAACATTCTGGAACCAGGGCTGGAATTTGCAGTGCCTGAGGAAGCCCCTCTTCCCTGACAGACTGCTGTCAATGTGCCCACAATTCACCTCTACCCGAGCTTTCTTGGTGCCATATGTGCTTGCCCTCCCTTCCCACGCCTTTGCTGATCACTGATGATCACTGTGGTGCAGGCATCTTGCTTCCTCACCTCTGCCCACTTTTCCCTGAGTTGAGATCTCTGGTCTCTAAGCATGGAAAATACTGAGTGGTGTCTTGTCATTCAGCAAAAATGGGGTTTAGGAGCAGGGTTTGAGAAGAGGAAGCACTGTGGCTGTGCATGTTTGACACCAGCTTAAGATCAGGACTGTTTCAGCTCTGGAAAGGGCATGTTTCTAGGGAGGTCACACATGGCAGGTTTGTTCCCTGGGAAGAGGTCTCGGTCCTGAGGATTGTACAAAGTGATGATCCCTGAGCAGCTGCTCTTTCTTAGCCAGCTATGTGAAATTTCCTTTGGATTTGACTCTTTTTTGCCTGCCCTGATGAGTAGTGAGGATTATTCATGAAAGAAGAATTTGGAGTCTGTCAGACTGTACTCTCTTAGATCATCTGCTCTAATGAGATATTTCCTCTCATTCTCAGTCTGTTGGTTTTCTATTACCTTAATGATACAAAAGGTCAGACTGTAAATTTAAAAATATTAGCATTGAATTGAGGGTGGAAAGTAACAATGTTTTTTTGTTGATTAAATTAATCAAAACTTCTAGGGATTATGTGGATACTGATTTTGGGACAATATCTGGTCCAGAGGGTACCCTATAAACAGGCTTTCCTCTGAATTCCATGAGGAAATTATCTGTGGGCTCTCTGTACCACCCATAACTGGCTCAGGTAGAACAAGTAGGGATTGTGTTGCTATGGCTACTGATATTGTCATTGCTTTGTAACAATGGAGATGGTAAAAAAACCAAAAATTAAAAAACCCAACAAAAAATAACAAACCAAAAAAATCTCCAAGCAATTCAAATATTTATTGTTGCTCAGTTACCACTGCATATTGCTTATGATGGTCCTTCCAAACTACCTTTTATTAACCAATTATCTAATGTACCCAGGACTATTTTAAAATAGAACTTCTGTCTCTAAAAGTGATAGACATGGTGTCATCTGAAATATTTACCTCTGTAAATATTAGCGTGTGGATCTGTAAAGCAGCCCTGCAATCCTGAGCCTAAAGGCCAGAGCCCTGGCAGCCATAGACCCATTTTGGCTACCACAGGCACCAATTCCAGCGCTGCTGCAGGCACAAGGAAGCTGCCCATGTTTGTTGGAGCAAGAGTCTCCAGTTGCAGTTCATGCTGGACAAAGCAAGAGCAAGGAGCTGGTAGGAATGGTGACACACCGTGCCCCAGCTGCACCTGGAAGAGCTGGGCAGCACTCGGATTCCTGGTGGGATGTCACACTGCCTGGGGCCTCTTCCTGGGGTGTTTGTGCCTCTCAATGGCACAGGTGATCCCAGGGAAGCCAGCCATCCAGGAGAAGCTCTGCCTCTAAACCATGGAAACACTGCCTGCCTGATGTGCTCAGGATGAAGTTCCTGCCTGTTCCCTCGTGTGTGAACACCTCTGTGCCAAATTCCATTGACAGAAACTCAATCCTCGAGTATTTTTACTTTGTGAACTACACAGCATAATTTACACTTTGTAACTTTTTATGGTACCTGTAAAATATGAATGTCAGTTGTTTCAATGATAGCTGTGGCAAGGAGGTGTGAGATAATAAAGGTTTGTACCAAAGTGGGCTTGTGCTGACTGGAATTCACTGCTGTTGGGTGAGGATCCTGGCTGAACTCGAGGGGTCACATTAGCCTGGCTGTCAGGCTGTGCTCATATCACACTGAGAAATCTGGATGGATTGCTTGCTGCAGTCTCCTGAGGAGAACCTGAAGCCAGGTTCCCGATGAAGTTCCAAAGGATCTGAGAGAGAAGTGACCCACAGCAGGGGAGGGCTGGGCTGCAGCAGCCCTCAATCAGTGCCAAGGGGGCACAAGGGATGCTGGAGCACGGAAGGGTGGGCAATCTTCTCAAGAACTGGTGAAATAACAGCTTTTGGAGATTAATTCAACTTCAGTTTGAAGAAAGGTTTGAATTTTAAGTGAAAGTTGCATGGAGTCCAAATCTTAGCAATTGTACCCTAGAACAGAGGCTCTGTTTCACTCTAGGAACTGGGGAGCTAAACAGCTGCTTGGAGTAAAAAATGGGTTCCATTTGTCTGTTGGGAAGAGGAAAACCACCCACCTGACAACAGTGATGTATTTAATGGGATTTGTTTGTTTGTTTTAAAGTACAGCAGCTTAATGCAGCACTAACAGCTGTAGTGACAGCTATCAATTCCAAAGACTGGCAAAGGCTAATTGTATTTTGTTACTAGCTAAATCCTTTTTTTTATGGAATGATGCCACCTTGCATCTCAGAGGAGTATAAAGAGGAAAAATGGGTTAAAAGTGGCCTTGGATTGTTTTGAAGTAGCCCCATTATGTGTGCACATGTGTAAATTGGAGGTGTGTCATGGTTCATCAATGGATCAACATCACATCCTGGTTTTGCTGAAGTACAAAAAAGGAAGCAAGTTATACCTGTAAAGCAAGAAATGCAGAAAAACAAGGAATGGAGAGGAACTAGACATTCATGCTTCCCAAGTGCTGCAGCAACACTCATCACCATTGCTTGTGATAGGTCAGTGATGTTACCTCCTCAGCCAGGTTCTGGATTCTGAAGGCAGTTGGGTGGTCTGAGGGATGTAGATGGTGCTTCAGCTGAGGTTTCTTAAGGTTGGCATCAGTTTCATGTCAGCTGAACTGCTCAAGCAGTGCCTACAGTGCAGATCCCAGAATTCCCTTGAATTTTCCCAGTTTAATAGACAGAATAGAGCTGCAGAAAAGGATGAGGAGAGGGGGAAAAAAAAGAGGAAGTAGATTTGCTTAATGTATTCATATGCTGAGAAATATATCCATTTTTAAAAGTACATAAGAACCATTGGTGAGGAACCACATCCTTTATGGTTGCTTTTCATACCCTAACATTAAATTTCACAAATAGCACAAAAGGGAAAAGCCTTTTCCAGTGCAAAGAGGAAGAAACTCCCTTAAAACATTCTGGGATCAAGAAATGCTTGTTGCCTAATTGGGTGGACATCTAGCCTGGATCCTCTTCCATCTTGAACAGTAGTTACACTAAAACTGTTGGCCAGCTGACACCTGTTTGTCCAATTTATTTTCAGTTAAATTTCCCACTGGCACAAATGGAACCCCGTTGCTTTTTGGAATGGCTATGATGAAATTTAATGAATAGACCAAGAGCCTGTCACATTGGCTGTGAGCTTTCCTTGGCTAACATGAATCAGCAGTGGGCTCATCTTTCCCTTCTGCAGTCAGCAAGGAGTATTTAATCCTAGGGAATTGTTGCCCTGATTTTTAAGAGTTTTCTAAAGCATTCTGAGTTTACATTCTTGTAGAAAACTTTCTCACACAACTTTCTGTAAACAACCTATTGTTTTGCATTCTTTCATAGAGACAGAGAAATTTGATGTACAGGTAGTTTGTCCAGTGTCGTTGGAGAGGTGGCATGTTCACCCTCCAATGCACTGGCACCTCTTGAGAACTATAAATGATTGGAGTCAGAGGAAATAAATTAGTCTCTTCATCGTGACCATAGCTGTGGTGCATCATTTTTCCTTGTGTTATCTGGTGACAGGGAATAGGTGTGTTACCTGGAAATCTGGCATTCTCCTTATTTACAGAACAGACACAATCCTCTAGAGAGGTGAATTATAGTGTTTTGCAAGGGAAATTGTTTAGGACTAAGTCTTACACTTAATAATATGGATATGTATGTGCTTGAAAACTCACTGAGGTCCACGTTGAAATGGAAGCCAGGTGATAGATTTATTGCTAACATTTATGCTGTTTCTCATTTCAGTGGCGCTTCTGGTAAGTGACACAGCACCGGCTTTTAAAGTTTCAAAAACCTCGGGCGGCGTGGGGTGCGCGGGCGGAGCTGCGGGGTCAGGACAGAGCTGCGGGGTCAGGACAGAGCTGCGCGGGGTCAGGACAGAGCTGCGCGGGGTCAGGACAGAGCTGCGGGGTCAGGACAGAGCTGCGCGGTCAGGATAGAGCTGCGCGGGGTCAGGACAGAGCTGCGGGGTCAGGATAGAGCTGCGGGGTCAGGATAGAACTGCGCGGTCAGGACAGAGCTGCGGGGTCAGGACAGAGCTGCGCGGGTGTGCAGGCGGAGCTGCGCGGTCAGGACAGAGCTGCGCGGGTCAGGACAGAGCTGCGGGGCCAGGACAGAGCTGCGCGGTCAGGATAGAGCTGCGCGGGGTCAGGACAGAGCTGCGGGGTCAGGATAGAGCTGCGGGGTCAGGACAGAGCTGCGCGGTCAGGATAGAGCTGCGCGGGGTCAGGACAGAGCTGCGCGGGGTCAGGACAGAGCTGCGGGGTCAGGACAGAGCTGCGGGGTCAGGACAGAGCTGCGCGGGGTCAGGACAGAGCTGCGCGGGGTCAGGACAGAGCTGCGGGGTCAGGACAGAGCTGCGCGGGGTCAGGACAGAGCTGCGGGGTCAGGACAGAGCTGCGCGGTCAGGATAGAGCTGCGGGGTCAGGACAGAGCTGCGCGGGTGCGCGGCCGGAGCTGCGCGGCCCGGGCGCGGGCCAGCGCAGGGAGCGCGGTGGCCGCCAGGTGGCGCCGTCGCGCCGCGGCCCCGTGGCGGGAGGGCCGTGGCCGGCCGCAGCCGCGGGGAACGGGGCCGGGACGGGGGGAACGGGGCCGGGATGGCAAGAACGGGGCCGGGACGGGGGGAACGGGGCCGGGACGGGGGGAACAGGTCTGGGATGCGGGGAACGGGGCCGGGATGGGGGGAACGGGGCCGGGATGCGGGGAACGGGGCCGGGACGGGGGGAACGGGGCCGGGACGGGGGGAACGGGGCTGGGATGGGGGGAACGGGGCCGGGACGGGGGGAACGGGACCGGGATGCGGGGAACGGGGCCGGGACGGGGGGAACGGGACCGGGATGCGGGGAACGGGGCTGGGATGCAGGGAACGGCCGGTGCTCGGCTCCAGGGGACGGGAGAGGGTGCGATGCTCCTGAACTCGCGTCCCTGAGTATCAGGGTTTAGGCACGCGTTTCGCTAAGGCGGAGGGACGAAGTCGTGCCCGACAGTGCGCGGCCTCAGAGCGCTTCCCTGTGTCCCTCCGGCCCCGCGCAGGACGGGCAGGCGGGAGGGATGAGAGGGACAGCGGAGGAAACGAGCTCGTTCTCCCTCCCCTGCTGCTGCCGGGCGGAGCTCAGGCTCTGCGCAGCCGAGCGGGCCCTGCCTCCCGGCTGCCCGGCCTCGCCCGCTCGGGCTCCGCGCTGCGGACCGCGCTGCTGCTCGAATGCCTGTATTCGCTGCCTGCTTTCCTTCCCATTCAGCGCCTCACCTGAAAAATATTCTGTCTACGTCTGATTTTGTAGCCTGACATTTTAATTCCTGAGGCTGGGAGGAAGAAGGAAAGCACAGAAAAAGTAACACAACCATTGCTGCTTTGGAAGCTATTGAAATATGTAACTGCTTTTTGATCTTCAACAAAAAGGGGGAAAAAAAATCTTTGAAAGAAATGTTTAATCTTTTAATCTCTCCTATTTTTTGCTTGCAAAATCTAATTTTTCAAAATACAAATGACTTAGATTTCTAATGTAAAAAAAGGATTTATGTGATTTAGACTTGATTATACTCTTTTAAAAATAATTATTAAATTTTACTGCATCTGTAAGTCGTGTGGAATAAAAAGGGCTTTTGAAGGAAGTTTAGTGTCCTATGCCCTTACTCTCAGCCAGTGGCAGACCACCTTATCACATATTCTGTCATTATTACTTCCATCAGTCAAAGTTTTATCAGCCATGAACCAGAAAGAGAAAAATCTCTAATTCGACTGTAAAACCTGCTGAGGTGGAAAATATTTGCTTAACTGTCATATAATGTGTGGGTTGAGAAAATGGATGTCATTACTGTAGCTGGGTTACCAATGGTGTCATGTGAAATGCTGTACTCCCGGCTACCTCTTACAAATCAAGACAACCCATACTATTTCACTCTTTAGAACAGGAAAAGCTGAAATCCTGAAATACAACATGCCGTTAATTTTTGGGATGAGCCATCTGAACACAGTGTATTTGCACTCTTTCGGGGAATAAGCAAGCCCTATGTAAACACACCTGGCTGCCAAAGGGCATTTCACCTGAGTAATGGCTGTAAATGAATCCTGTGAGATTGGGCTCAAGTTGAGAGAAGTGCAAGTTCCCAGGAAGGTCTCCCTCCACCTTTCCATCTTCTCCTGCCCAGAGGGACAACAGGCCTTTCAAACTGGATGGTTTTCTGTGACCTCTTGGTGTTGATTTTGAAGGAAACATGAAGGAAACATGTATTAGGATTTTTTGTTTGATATGTAAGTAGGGTCTAGTGGCTTGAGTTCACCATGGCTCATGCCTTGATGTAAGGGTGTCTTTTGTGTATCTGTCTTTTAGAACATAAAATTTTTCATCACAAGGTGCAGAAGTAGGGCACAGGGTCAAAGCTGACAATTTCCTCTTGAAATGAGGGGGGTGATACCATTTCTAAACTTGCCTGGTTTTCATATCCAGCTTTTGTGCCCAACTCCTCCATTCTGACAGCAGCTGGGGAGCAGCACAAGAGGTTTCTGTTCCCAGCACTGGTCAGCATCTCCTCAGCATCAGCATCTCCTCTGGCTTCCCTGTGGAAGGGCCAGCCCTGTTACATCAACTGCTCTCCCAGCAGTAGCTGACAGCACTAATCTGCATTACATGGGATTAAACAGGCACAGTAATTAACTTGCATAAGCGCTTTAGCAACTTTCAGCCTTTGAATTGCAGCCTGTCCTGTATATGTGGTTATGGCCTCTGTGGGCTGGGCACAGCATGGGGAGAAGGTGGGGAGAAGCAAAGAATGATGGAATTTCAGCTGGAACCAGTGAGCAGGGGAGAGGAAGCACACAGGGTCACAATGAAATAGCTGATGTCATTTTTTCAGGAGTCAAGCTGTGCTAAAAATCATACAGGTGTTGAAAAGGCAGGATGGGCACTGGTATCTACAGCTCTCATTGAGCCCACACAACTGTGGAAGAAATATCTCTATTTCTAGTCCTATGTGTTATTCCTATGTGAGAAGTGAAGCTGTACCTAGGAATGGATTCCTTCAGTTTTATAGTTTTTACTCATCAGGAATCATACCTTTAACTAATCCTTGCTGCTATGCTTGGGAGATTCAGTTCAAATGTGCAACCCTAAGCTGAACCACAATGTAGATATCTCCATAATCTCCACTGTCCTGAATGCTGGATTCTGGTCAGTGGCCAAATGTCTGTTGACTTTAAGGTGTCCATCCCAAGAAGCACTATAGAAATAAGTCCAAAGCATTGTGCCTTTTCTCTTCACTCTTAAATATATCTGATGCAGCCAATTCAGATCTGCTTTGAATCAGAGGAACAGCAGGGAAGGCTGAAATGCATTGGCCTGTAGCAATTTCTCTCTCTTTGAAAACATATGGTGCCAGGGGAAGGGTCTCAAAGTCAGCAGGAAAACTTGAGATTTCACTTTCCCACTATACAGTGTGTTATCCTGGGTCTTGTGTGGAGCTTGTTTTACTTTTACATGAGACAAAAGTGAGGAGTCACTAGCAGGTCAGCTGAAATTTCTACACCTTGAGGAAAAGGGGTTGATCCAGTCTGTCTCGAAGACCATGTGGGTTTCTTGTTTGTTGAATTGCAGACTCAGGGTCCTCCTGCAAACCTCACAGGAATGTGTTCTCAAGACCTTTTTGCCTTTCTGGGTGTGTTATCTTCAGACATTTCAGAGCAAAGCACTGCAAATTTTCTCATCACCCAAATAGTCCCATAGTATGCAGATGCCTTAGGAACTATTGAGAAATGTGCACTGCTGAGGTAAGCAGAACCCTTAGGTATGACGGACCTCAGAGCAGTGTCACAAACCCTGTGGGCATGAAGCACATCAGAGAGGCATTCAGTCTAGAAAACCTGTAGTGACCTTGGGAGAAGTTACTGACGGTGAATAATCAGCTCAAGAGGATTCTGCTTACAGGTGCTGATGGTGCAACAATTTGCCTGAAGCACGTGAAAGCAAATACAAAAGGGAAAATTGTCCTCAATCCTTTTAACCAGCTACCAGTAGGTCTGGCCCAGTAGTCTAAACATGTCCCAGAAGTCAGGACAGTGGGTTGGCAAACAGGTTGACAAAGGACTAACCATTTTGTAATAAACAAATCAGAGTTCATTAACTGATTGCCTTGGGATTGGGAACTGGCCCTCATCCTCTGCCTGGGTTAAATTCTATGGCACAGCATGATTACTGCTTCCCGGGTATCTACTGTTGCAAAGTGTTGGAAGTTTATGTAGCCAGATCCCAAATCCTGCTGGCACTCACTGGCAGGAAGAGCTGTGTCATGGCTGCTTCCCCCGTGGCACCTGGAACTAGTCTGTACAAACACTAGTGAAAAATCTAGAAGAGAATAAGGTATTTCAGTAGCTGAATTTGCTTGTCTCTCAAAATCCAGTGCTGAAACCCTGACCCTCACTGCAGGGTGAGCGGCCCAACCTGGAGTATCTTGAGAAGCTCATTCCCCTCTGATGGAAACTGCTCATGGGTGTGAAGTGCTCTGATTCTTATCTCAGTCTGAGCATGCTGTCAGTGGAGGTAAAACTAGTAAGTGATACTGTCATCAACTTGGATCTTCTTTTCTGAGTGCTGAAATTTACTTTCATAGAAGGGAGAGTTCCTAGATATCTCTTTTAGACAATAATTTTTGTTTTAAAATCTGGTATCAACTCCATATATGCTCTTTTCTGTTACAGATGGAAAAATTAAGTGGATACATTATTTACATTAGTAAAATAAAATAGTACAAGAAAATGATCCCCACTTAAAAGAACAAAACCAAAAGTATGAAAGTAATAACATGAAATTACTTTGAAGTTCAACTAATTGTTTTATAACTGGAATACTAAACCCCATGTCTTGTTTCGACAAGAATCTCTTGACCTGATTTTGTTTGATGATAGCCTGGCACTCTGAACCTTTGGGAAAAAACTTAACTGGTTTGGATACCTGCATGGAAATTACCAGTTATAAAACTGTTTATTACACTATTTGTTTTAAGTCCTTCATGGTGGCAGTTGAATAATAATGATGACCTGCTTGGTATTTGTATGGCATTACAACAGATTTTGCTAACATATGTGATGTATCCTTGTCAGTATTGGAAGGATATTCTTCTAATATATCTCGACTGTATTGCTGTTTACTGTCTAGGATTTCACAGTGCAGGATGGTAAGAGCTAGAAAATATAGAGAAGAGCATGAAATTGATCCTTTCCCTATGAAATTGCTAATCACATGCTATTACAGTTTTTACACAGTTGCATCAAAAATACCTGATATTACTTCCAATGAAGAATCATATTGCACTTTCTGATATAAATACAACCTCTTTGCTTAAGGCAGAGTGGTATTTGTGGAAGGATGTCCTTTTAGATGTGTGCTGAGATTTAAGGTGCTTCTCAAAGGCCAACTTGAGTATGATGTTTTCTGCTTCATTCACAGTTCCTGTTCAGCCTGCCGCCACTCCTGACCCATCTACGCCATGGAAGGGCTGCTCTGCCCTGTGGTGGTTGAGAGGTCAGGCACAGCCTCCCCAGCTTGGCCTGTCTTACAAAGGCCTCTGGATTGCCCTTGCCATGGTGGTGTCCCACTGGAGTCACCTGCTGCTCCCAGTCAGAGGGTGGAGTGGGAGTGGGGCTGAGCCAGGCACTGACATCAATGGGAAGTGGTCTCAGTGGGCTCTGGAGACTGATTGGCTTTACTTAATCTGGGAGAAGGCAAAACCAGCTGTCATTGGGCAGTGCAGAGGGACAGCTATGCTTTTAATCACTTGCATTAAAAAATGTATGAAAATTAATTGGAGTATAGTGTACAACTGGCTCCCGTTGTGGCTCCTGGGCTCCACTGTGGCCACTTGCTGGCTTGTCCCCTCTCCAGCCCTGGCTGCAAAGGAGGACTGGATTCCTTCTCTGTTTTAAGCTATACTCTTGATTGCACATTAAAACTGCACTCTTGGCCACTGTCCAGAGTTGTATCCTTGTTGCCAGAATTTATTTAAAAAGCTCCAGCTGGCCCTTTGTATCACTTAATCTTTTCTCTGATCATCAACAGTACAGAGGTGCCTTTGTAATGCACCAGCACTGTTTGATGTAATGCCAGTGCTGCTGTGGGCTTTCATTACTACTTGGGATAACTTTCAATTACATTTTCAACGGAAAAAATAGTTTTCTATGATGTGTTCACTGGCAATATATTTGAATTTATCGGGTATTGAAATAAACAATTGTTTAAAAAACAGTCTGAACTTAGGTAAAACATGATTTTTCTACAACAGTCAGCTACATCTCCTATTTCAACAATTTATGAACATTTGAGATACAAAGAATTAGAACATAATTCCCAGGTCCGGATAATGTTTGAAAAGGGATGTACAGCCACTCTAATTTTGGATTAGGGGATTGCAGCAAATGAGCTACAATGGTTGGAGATACAAAAAGTTAATTAATGAGTAAATAAGTAGTTCTACATGTATGTGTGTGCATACATGTAATAAAATGACAGAAACTTCTGTAGCTGATTTCTGCTCCTAACAACTCTTAGAAATTTTGAATGATGCTTTTCATATCTTGGGTTTTCTTAATTCTCTCATGAAGCACTTAAGTCTAACTTACTGGAGTATAAAGCAATCTGAGGGCTGTGATTGCTCTACAATAGCTCAGATCAAATTCATACTGAAGGCAAGGTTCTTTTTAAGTGTGCATTAGTTCCATCAGCACTCTCATCATCAGTCACAGGCTTGTTCCATTTTTTTACATGAAGTGCAAATCTAGATTCTTAAAACTATTGCATTTAGTACAGCAATATTGATGACATTAAATGGAGCATTCAACATTTTTGTATACACAGAATTCATCTAGATTTCTGTTCTGCTCAGATACCTCAAACATTTCCTGATTTCTCAGTAATTTCAAAAAAATCTTTGCAACAGAAGAAATAGGCACAAAGAACTGGAGAGGGGTCTGACAGAGGTTTTCTGATTTTAAGGTTCAAGAACACATACCTGGAGTCTGACTTCACAGCTGAAACCCATGTGTAGTTAGGTGACCCAATGCCATGATTTCAGCTGCTTTCAAAAGCTTCCCCTCCGCTAAAAGCAAGTGAATGAGGACTGAACAAATGAGTTCAGTGTGACTGATTTGTGGCTTTAATTACATGTGGTGTGAGGTAATGACAGTCTTGGGCTGTGACAGCAGGGTGCTGGTATTCTCACTGCTCACCTGCTGCTCATGCCTCTTCCCTGGGAGGAAACTCCATTTTGTTTATTCCCTGAGCTGAATCATTCCAGAAGTCTGGCTGGGAAGGCAGTCATAGCCAGAGGAGCTGGAGGAGCTGAGAGGGCTGACCAGAGCTGAGGGCACTGCAGCTGAGCAGGGTCTCTGGGGAGCCCCACACGCCGCAGGAGAAGCTTGGTGGAGCTGCAGCCTCAGATGTGGGCCAGGAATGCTGCCAGGAAGCTGAGGAGCAATGTCATGGATTTCAGCAAGACACGAGAGCCAGCCCTGGATCTGCACCCACCTCAGCTCCAGAGGTATTTGGATATAGAGTGAAGTCTTCATCTGACAGATGTTAACAGAGATGCTCTGACTTGTGGGGGCAGGGGGTTTACTCATGCTGGTTTTAATGCAGCAGTGGGAAAAGGAGTGAGTGCCTAGCTTCACTCTGGAGCTGGCCATCACTGCCCAGGTGTGTCTCTAATGTCTGTCAGCACCCAGCTGGTGCTTAGCCCTACAGCCCAGAAAGAAGTTTCCTGAGCTAGGTCTGGAAACCTATAACGGTGTTGGGATTTGGTTGTTAGTAAATACAGTACGTCTTTCTGGTTTGGTATGTAAATCTTTTTATTTAATGGGCAATAATATTGCATAGGGACCTAGCAATGACTTAACAAAACCCAACCTCATAAAAACAGTTTCACAGAAAAAAACCCCATAGATGTGTTAAGAGCATTTTTGTTTTGTTTCCCTTATTGAAAGCCTCTTCATGTTTCTAAGACCTGGTCTGCAATGGGTTTTTAGTCTCTGCTTGCATTATAGCAGTAGTGCAGACTGCTGGTGCAGGTGTGCTGCCACCAAGTACACAATGGCTGGAGCAGCAAATACCCACTGCAAATGCAGAGTATGGAGGGAAGAAGGGAAAGGAGCATGCATGGGGCAGGCTGTGAAGTGTAGAGTCCAGTGGTAGTTTCTGGTGGTGTGTTGGTTTAATTTTGCTCAGCAGATCAGTAAAAGAGAAGGCAAACAGCCACCACCGTGGCGTGGTGGTGCCAGGCAGGTGGTACAAGAAATGGTGCAGTCACCTGCCCTCCCACAGGCAGGGATGTCAGGCACTGGCATGCAGGGAAGTGTCTGAAATGAGGCTGCTGTGCCTCTGCTGAAGTAAACAGGCACACAGGGCATGTCAGCCTCACAGGTATTTACCCACATACCTCTGGCCAGGCTGGGAATTCTTCAGTTCAGCAGCAGCCAACACCCACTGAAGGCAAGAGCAGTCTGGCTCAAGTGAGAGGAGGGTGATTTTGCCTTTCAGTTACCAAGTATTGCATCTAATTGAACCTGCAGGGGAGAAAGGCTGATCTTAAGCTGATAATTCCTTGTTTAGATGTGACTTAAAATAACTGGCTTTGGGGAGCAGCAGTGCCTCCAGTGATCCCAGTGAGAACTGTCATCCTGCCAACACTGGCTGCAGGTCCCAGAATTACCACTGCCAAGGACATCAAAGGCCCACTGTCCTGTGTTCCTCATCACCCACTGAAGGACTGACTGAAAATCAAGAGCAAGAGCTGCTCAGAGCCACCAAGCCCTGAAGAAGCTGGCTCAGTTTTAACTCCCCTCCTTGTCTCATTTGAGCAGAAGCTGTCAGCTACCTCCTGGCCAGGCTAAGGGGCCTGGAATGCAGCTGGAGAGGGGTGATCACCAAACCTGTCATGCAGAGGGGCTGCTACCACAAGTAGTGCTGACAAAACAGGACACACATGCATGAACTACCCATTTTTTACATATATATCTGGCTTTCTGTGAATAACTTGTCAGTTCAGGACATCCATAACTACCTTGTACTGCCACATTCTGAAATTTTAGCTCACGATAGATAAATAAAAGGGGGAGATGTCACTAAAAGGAAGTCATGAATCCTGGCACTGTCAGCATTTTGGATGATGTGAACACATTTCTATGCACTCAAGAGCCAGTGATCTGTATCCTTGTTACTCATCATCACGTATCTAACCATAACTATGTTTTCTGTTACATGGCAGCAGAAGCACGCACATTGTTTTTCAAGTATGAAAAGGCCTTTTCCTTGTGGCTGGAGTCCCACATGCTAATTTGCCAGCTGCTAGACTTTGATCCTAGTCTAGCACAATTGCTGTGAGATCAAGGGCTGTGTTCCATTTAGCACAACAAGCACTGGGGACCATGGAGAGCAGGGGTTACTGCAGCTGAGTTGTGTGGTGTTGTGAGTTACATGCTGGCAACAGCCTGCTCCAGAAAAAGTTACACTTGATGTCTACAGCTCTTGCAGAAAGGGAAAAATCAGAACTTTGAGGGGACCCAAGCATTTAACTCAACAGGAGGATTACCTGTGTTTTGGCCTGCCCTTTCCCAGTGCCAGTTTTGTTGAGCTCTTGCTGAAATACAATACCTTCTTGAAATGCCAGTGGCAGTTCTCCTGCCTGCATTTCCAGCTGGCCACAGCTGGGCTGCCCTGCAGCTGGCACCTCAAACATGACTTTTGTGGGACTTGGGTTAGCCAATCCCCTATATATAGCAATAGCATATATATATTTCCTAAACCGAGACCTGTGTTCCGTAGGCAGTAAGTGTCTCTTGAAAGCCCCACTGCAAGCTTCAATCTAAAAAAAACAATAAAAAATTACTTGCACTACAGAAAAAAAATTTAAAATGTTAATAGCAAATCTAAGATTCATCCTTCTGCATTTGAAGACTGTCATGATTTCAGACTTTGTTTATAGAAACACCAATGTCTTATTTGCTCGGATTTTTTTTAAGGTGGAGATTAGCTTTTGTACTTGTCTCTGGCAAATGAAACATAGGAAAACTGTGTGCTTCCCCAAGACAAACTGTGAGGGCTAGAAGAGCTTTGGGAGTGGTGTCTTCAGGAGATAGGGAGATCATTTAATTCCTTAAAATTGAAAGTGGCTGTTTAGTATTCCTCTAGGCAAAAGACATTACTAAATATAATATCAAACTATTAAATAAGGGTGATGGGGTGTAGATCTGTTCCACACTACATATCATGTTTGCAGAATATTACCAATGAATTTCTAAGATCAAACTGCAAACTGGATTTTTTCTCACTTAAAAAATAACTGTTCCTTTCATGGTGTAATGACTATGATATTGATTGTTACCTTCAGTGCTGGCTACTGAGGAGGGATGGATGGATGGAGTAATAAGTATTAAAGTCTTCATGAATTAGCATTGCAAGCTGTTACATATAGAAATAAAGATGGAACAGTTCAACATCTTTTTTTCCAGGAATTTTGTCCTTTCAGATAGTCAGAGGAAACTTAACATTTTTATAAAATCTGATTTCCTTTGCACAAGCCAGATAAGGAAGTAGTAAGGACAGTCGAAAGCATTTTAAAGTAAGTTTCTAATAAATACTAGTTCTTAATGGTTTGTACCATGTTTTGTTTGCCTCAGATAGAACAAAGCAAATAACACCTAATGGCAGTTCTTCTAGCTGATCCTCTCCTGAATGTATCCAGATTTCACACATTGATTCATTATTCCACAATATACTTTCAGCAACAACACTCATTATTCACCACGACCTTTATATCACAGTAAATACAGTGTTAGCTGAGTAGTCTACTTGATTAATGCTGACTTAATATCTTGAAAAAATTGTGCTCCATTATATTCTAAGAATACTGGACATAGCCCTATGGTTTGCAGACATTTCTAACACATGCACATACTACAACACTATTGCTTTATTCTTTAAACATAAGAGATGAAATAGAACTTCAAGTGTATAATGACAATATTTATCAGGCCTGAGATTTTACATCCATACATCTTTGCAAATAATTAACAAGACTTTTATCTAGGTCTCCAGAAAACACCATTCATTTCTGCTTGTTTACATAAGAAGCAACTGTTGCCAAACCCTCCCCTGGTGAACAGCAATACCTTACTTCAAGAGAAAACAATGCTGTTGTTGTGTTAACATCCTATTCTGGAAGAAAAGGGAGCTGACTCAGTGCATGCAGTCGAGCCCTCAGAGCTGTCTTTCAGGAGCAAAACAGGTTATGTGAGATTATGGCCTTGGTGAGCTGTACTAATGACTGTGATTTAGAATTCCAGGCTTTTGTCTCAAGTAAAGAATTAGATGAGACAAAATGCGTTTAAAACAACCCAAATTGCACAAAGCAAAGTGCAGATACAATTTTAAAAATTTACAGTGAGTAACTGGGTGATCTGCAGCTAAAGTATGCTCAGTTTTCCCCAAGCTGGTGTGTGTGGGAACTTACTGTACTAAACCCATAGAATGTGTGTTTGCAGGAGGTCCCTTGAGTGCCCGTGCTGTGGGGGTGCTGGCTGACAGCACAGGAGCACAACGCTCCTGGCCCACGCCCACTACGGCGCATACTGGCCCAGTAAGTTAACTGGCTGGCAAAGACCAGCCCCAAGAGTATTTTGAGAGTGATTTGTAGTGTGTGAGGATCAAATCATGTTCTTTGTCTTCCTGCCAAAGGTAACAGCTATTTAGATTGGCGTTAGAACTTCTTGGAGTGGGCTGTCTCCAGAAAGGTCCAGCGTCAGTATTCAGGAGCAAATGCTGCTTGTGTTCAAGCTGGACCACCATTCAGAATAAAAGACTTCTTTGAATTGTGGTGTTCTCCTGTGAATGTAGCAGGGTTTTGGTCTCATATGTGAAACATTTAGGAGATATCCCTTAAAAACCATTCACAGCACATACAAAGCTTTTGTTGTTTCCAATTTTTACGCATTTCTGTGTATTCTACCTTCATTTCTTGGAAAAGTTCATGTCTTTGAAATATCAGGGGAGTGAAGAGGTACAGAATGCAGTGTCTTGAGGGACACACATATGTTCCATTAGCTGAGAAGTGAACATCTTGCAGCGATGCAGATCATGGTCTGTGTGTTGTTAAGCAAGCATGGTTGTAGTCTTCCTCCTGCATAAACTGTCTCCCTTAATCTTAATCCTTCTAATCCATAGACCTTTCCTGCATCAGGTGAGGATGAATGCTCCATGTGCTCCCAGCTATCACTGGCCTAGTTTCCCTAAACCCAGACCACCCTAGATCTGAACTCAGTGTTGGATCACTTTAATCAGCAAAGAGATCACACTGCCTTCACTTACTTAGGCCTTCATAGATTTACTTCAGAATAATGCCAAGATGTAGGAGGATTATACAATCATACTTTCATTATTGCACCTTCAGCTCTGAAATCCTGAATGAGACCTTACTCTTAAATCCTCGTGCCTTTATCCTATGCATATTCTCTTTTTATTTTCTGATTGTATTTTTTGATTGTACTTGTTACTGTGAGTTCTCAGTTATGTAAGTTTCTAATACTTTCTAATATGTTTTAAAAAGTTTTCATGGTATAGAATGAAATGTTAGTGTATGAAAGTATATTAGTATTTAATTTTAGATTTTTTAAAATCAGTGATCTCTTTCTCTAGTGTTTCAGTGGGATAACCTTAAAATGTATTGAATTTTGCAAGTACTATTAGTGAATTACTGAATTTGGCAATTACTTGATTTAACACACAATTATTTTCTTATGCATATAAAACCTATCTGCTAGGGAAGTTCTGTTTCATAGTCTGTTGTTTCTGATATCAGATTTTGAATCACTAAGGAATTGCTATGAATCACAGGAGTATGTCCATCAGACAAAACTTAAATGAGCCTCATTTTATCATTACTGAGGAGTGATTTGGAGAGTGAAGGTTCCCTTAAGCTGTAGGTTGTGTGGACTGTCTGGTACAATCAATAAGGAACACTGAAAATGTAAAATTGAGCAGATCTGACATTCAGCTCAGCATTTCCCAGAAGAACCCATGGACATGCAGGTCCCTGAATAATCCCTGTTTTAGGACATGTACAAATGTCCTAAGTGAGGCTTTAAGGAAATAGTTCACTTTTTTCTCCGCTCTGCTTGGCACATGTCTGCTACTCCACTCCTGCGTAGCTGCAGTGTGTCCAAAGCGCTCTGCAGAAGGGTGATGGGGAAATGGCACTAAACAGAACAAGCCCCAAAGCATTGCCTTGCAGGGGCCAAGCAGGAGACAGCCCGGCCCTGATCAGCTCAGCCTGCCAAATCAGACACTGCTGCTACAGCCCTGATTCTTCAAAGAATTCCCTAGTTAAGCTTACTGAAACTGGGATGGCTTTGGCTTCCTTTCCATATCTCTGCCAGAAGAAACATGTTCCTTCCTTTATAAAACACACTGAAAGCTAATGTTTCGAAGTTTGACAATTTTATGGAAACACTGGTGTACTGCACTACAAAGGAAATCCAAGTGTGTTCAATGATCTTAAGTTTTGCTGACTAAATTTCACGTGACTGATTTGTTATCCCAAAGCGAAATCAGATGCAACTATTAGGATGCAGGCAACCCCAAATTCAAAATCAGCTGTATGTATGAATCATAATGCAGTTTGAATAGTCATTCCCTGAGTGTACTAACAGCACCTTAGAATCTGTGAGTCACAAAACATCAACACTTGGCTTTTGCACAACAGATCTGGAACTTACTGCAGTATCTTTCTTTTTAAAGTGTATACTCTAGTTTTGGCTTTTACACTCCCCAGCTGTGGGGGGAAGTTCCAGCATGAATGTGGTTTGCATAGAAGACAGGATAATTGAAGGATGTTCTCCCAGAACGTGTCTTGGGTACATTTGGGCACCCACCTAAGCCATGGCATTTCTCAAGCTGCCAAAGATGTGGTAGTTTACCTCAATTTTCTCAAATAACCCCAAACATCCCACCTGTACAAGAACCCAAATTTCAGCTTCTGTTTTGGAAACCCTTGGCCAAATTTGTTTTCTGGTTGAAGCCTTAGACAGCAAAGTACTTTTGTTTTATGAAAACACTGTACAGTAGTTGACTGAAGCCCATTGAATAAAAGCAAACTATTGGAAGCCTTTGCAGCCTTCACCTGATAGACCAGGAAAGCACTCTTGGATTTGTTTTGGCCACTCACTGTCACGTTACAGAGTTTATAATGTGCCATCTCTATCTGTAACAGTACGTGTTTATTTAGTTTAACAATTACTGTTATTGTATAACAGTACAATGTTTATTTATTCAGAATCTCAGAAGAAAGCAGGTCTGTCCTGAGAAGGGGCTTTTCTGCACCCATCTCAAATACCAGGTGCACACAGGGTAATCCAGACAAACCTGGTGAGTCTTACTAGGGTGGCCTAAAAAGCAAAAGGGCTCTGTGCCAGTGCTGCTTGAATGAAGAAACACTCTTAAACCAGTGCTGCTTAAATGAAGAAACACTCTTAAAACTGTGCGGGGGTACAGTGTGGAATGGTCAAACATGGACTTAGGACTGGGTTTGAATGTTTTTATGGTCTATTTGATGATTAAATTGTATTGTCAGATTCTCAGGATACCACTGTCTTTGGAGCCCACAGGGATGAATGTTTTTCTGCAGGTTTGAGACACCATTTGATGATTTGATTCCTCTTGGCTGCCTTTGACACTCAGCTCCACTGTTCCATTTCACTGGCCTAGAAAATGACAGGCAGCTTTTGAGCAAGAAAGTTCAGGGGCAGAAACAAATTCTATTTTTAATCCTTCCCCTGATTTTCCGTGGGTGACACAGTTTCTCATGGCATGGCAGTTCCAGGGTGTGGCAGTGTTGCCGAGTGTGCCTTGCAGCTTGTTTTGCAGATTTAACCCGTTTACATGCTTTCCCCTAATTAGAAATTTCAGGTTTGTGGGGTTATCCTACTATTAATACCTGAATGACACTCTGATTTATCACAGTGGGTTGGTAACAGAGCTGTAGGATGAGAAAATACAAGCTAGGAATTTAAAAAAGCACTTTAAGCATTAACAAAGCTGAGCCTGTGTCAAGTGGTGATAAATTTTCCACTATACCCTCGATCACCTTATTATTAATGTCATTAATCTCTCTGTTGAAAAGTGGCTCTGGGCATGCCCATATGACCAAGTGTTCTACTAAATAATTAATCACTGGAGCATGTTGCCAGAGTTTGCTGCTTTCCAATTTAATCTTAGCAATTTACTCATTTGTTTCTTTATTTGGAAACAAAAAAAACTTCACAGATAAAAATGAGTCAAATGTACTGATATATACATGAGGACTAATTAGCATTGAAACATCATGTTGTTTGGTCTAGAAATGTTTTTCCATCTTTTAAAGCAACACCCCAAAATTAACAGCTGTGAGAATGAACACTTCAGGAACACAGGCTGTTTTTGCTGTCAGAACCTGCATCCCAGCTGGCTCTCCCTGCCCCTTCAGTAGTAGCTCAGCCCTCTCTATGCTTAAAAGGGCATTCAAAATGCCACACTAACAGGATATCTTTCGATATAAATTATTACAACATCAGTTTGAGTGTTTAATTAAAAATTACCATGGATATGAATCCCTTTGTTGAACAGGCTATTGTTTGTAACTAAAGCAAAATAAGTTCTAAGCAAATTGTTTAAAAATATTATCTTTAGGTATAATTAATTTAATTTAGACTAACATTGTATTAAGTTGTAGTATTCAATTATTTAATGAGTCATGAAGACAGTTTTGTAATTTTAGGGTCATTCATTTTTCACAGTTTTGAAGGCATACACTGAAATATATTCTGTTGAGACCATGAGCTTTGTCCCACTCAAGCCCTTCTTTAATGGTTTCTGTTATTTCACATAAGAAGTCAGTTTGGTTTTAGTTTAAACATTTATACTGTCCTATACTCCTTGATTTTGTGTCCCTCCAAGGATTTTTAGTTAAAAGCTCCCATATCTATTACATCTGTGACACTGTTGGGTTTTCCCCCTCTAGCTTCTTCCCAAGAATAGGTGGGCAGCAGCCTGTTCATGAAAGATTAACGCCAACCTTCCACACATATTTACCCATTCATAGACTCTCCTCTTTCAGTGTGGCTCGTGGTTTTGTTTTTATTAATTCCCCCTGGATATTAGCTAGAATTGGCCAAATATAACATTGGCTTGCTGTTCTCTTTCCTGATGAGTCTGTTGGTTGTACTTCCAAATCAGTATTTTCATAAGATCACTTGCAATCTTCCCTGCTATTTACCACTTGCTATTCATTCTCTGTTGTTGAACAAAACATATGGCAATGTTTTTTTTTCCCTTGACTGCATGCCTGAAACTTTTTAAAAGGGAACGTTAAGAATAGTTAATGAGCTTGTCCTTCTGGAAATCAAAAAGAACCAAGCCAAACAAGAGTCTGTGAATACATGAATGTGGTTAGGAACAGCCATGCATGTTTTCCCAGATACTCCTTCCCTGCCTGAATGCTCTAGGGTGATACAACTACTTCTTTCCTGCCTTTAATTGTGCTGTTGTGCCTTTTTAATGAAAATATGAACAAGCTACTATTTCAATTTCCTATCATTATGCACAACTTGTGTGGTAAAGGCCACTGTCCCCCACAGTCACTAGTGTAGTGCCTTGTGCAGGTTACATTTCCAATTATAAACATATGTTATTCCCTCATTTTATTGATGACTCTTGTGTGTACTATCTATCCCCACATTCTTTGGTTTCCCCATGGGATACTCAGCACAGACTTATGCAAGAAAAGTGCTAAGGTAACACATGACACCAGTATCTTCCAGAGCCCTGCCCTGTAAAATCTACATTTAAGCAAAAGGTGTGGTAATATCTCTGATACCATGAAAAGCTTTACTTCTGCTGTATGTAAACATCAGGAATCTATGAAAAACCTTGTGAAAATACTGTATACATGTAGGAATCTTTAAATCAGCATGTTGTTGTTCGTGTATATATGTATAATTTCTTAAGCCTTAGGTGTTTGTAATGTTGAAGTTGCTTTATCATTGTAGGCTGCAGCTGTTGTTTCTCTTCTGATGCTGAGCTGAATTAGGAGCCATCAAGTCTTCATTTACCCTGAGAACTGTTAGGAATACAGCCAATAGTCTATTTGGAATAAATATAGCCAGTTACACAGTTAGTGTTTGGATTTCAAATGACTGAAAAGTCATTTGAAATCCAAAATTTGAAAATTTGAAAACTTAAATTGATGCACCCTGTAATAAAGGTGACGCTGAAGTTCAAAGTTTACAACAAATCTCTATTTGAAGCTAAAGTTTCTTTGACATCTCCTTCTCATAAAACTTGACAGTATTCAGATCTAGCAGTTTAATAAGGATAATATTTAATTTCAAGTTACAGATTCCAAGCATTTCTTAAAGTGAGGCTTTTGACAAGGTGTTTTATGGCTCAGTCGCTGGTGATAACCCAGAAATAAATAAGACCAGAGGGTTCAACATGAGACCTGATGCTGAGCAGATGAGCTCTGTGTTGTCCAGTGCTTTATCTCCCATTTTCCTTTACATCAAATCACTTTTGTAGTTTTATCCAGAACCTTCCTTGCCTTGAAAGAAATGGTGTAAGATGGATGTAACACAAATCTAGGACTTTTCCCTGTGCTAATGTTCACAAAATATTTATTAACTTTTCTCTGTCGCTACCAACATTAGTAAATCTTTTGGCAGACAATGCCTGAAGTCCCTTCTGTTGCACAAATGTCTGCTTTTTTCATCTTTGAAAACTGAGTTTCTTCTCCTTCCGTGTCTGCTTACCCTTTTTCACTTTTTTTTCCAGTGAGTGTGCAACTGTTTTAAGTATGTCTCCACATTCCTACGCATAATTCAGGTAGCATCCCTTTTGCTCAAGCAGCTCATGACCTCTATAGCTCAGATAAATCCTGTGGATACTGTTTTCCTGCTTTTCAGAACAGTCAGCAGCCATCTCCTGTGTTCCAGTTCTAAACACTTGGAGTGTTTTTTCCAGTAACTGAAGTGACTGACTTAGTTGGTCTTTGGACTACAAGTATATATCCTGTTAACCTGCTTGTAGCAAGAGTGAACACATTCGCTGCCACTCCAGTAACTCTGCAGATGACTGGAGATGCAGTGTTTCTGCCGCTGCAACATGGTGTCTGTGAGGGGAAGGAGGAACGGGACCCAGCCATGGGCGGTGGCAGCTCCACAGTTCATAAATGGCTCGAAGTGATCACCGCTGATGGTCAGCAGGCACGGCAGTGTCCCAGCCCGTGCCATCAGCTCTGCAATCCTGCTCTCCCTGTGCCGTGTGCTGTGCCCTCACACGCCTGAGCTGCTGTGCCAGGGGCTTGACCTGCACCAACCGAGCCAAACAAACTCACCCTTGTGACAATGGTGGCTGCCACCCCAGCACCCGCAGTAACTAAAGCTTTCCCTTGGGCTTTGAAACCTTCTTCCCGTTTATTTTTATTTCGCTTCTCTTTGGCAGGTGCTCATTTGTTTTGTTTCAGTATTGTATTACACCGGTTAAATTAAAACCTTTAATTCTGAAGGAACATTTGCAGGGCCTGCATGAGTCAATATTGAGGAAAGATCCTCAGGAACTGTTAAGGAGGAACCCAGCCTTGAGCAGCACCGACCGAAACCTTTCCAGGTGACGCCTGGTCGGGAGGGATGTGCCACGAGCGATCTCTGTCAGCGCTGCCAGCAGAGATGCAGGCCAGGAACCCCCTCCTGTAGACCCTCAGAGCCGGCAAAGCCCGAACGGCGGCCTCAGGCCCTGCCGCGGCCCCGGCTCTTACAGCGACCCGCGCCGGGCGGCTCCGGGGCACGCTCATCCCTCTGCCGGGTCACTCACTGACGGGGACGCTTGGCAAAAGCATTCTCTAACGCGCCCCGGCGGCACACGGAGCATCGCGCGGTTCCGGGGCCGCGGGAACGCGCGTGGGCCGGGCGGTCAGTGGCGGGCCCGGGGCCCCGAGGAGGCTCCGTGAAGGAGGCTCCGTGAGGGAGGCCCCGGCCCCGGCCCGGCCCCGGCCGCTCACCGCCAGGCGCGGAGGCGCCGGGGCCGCGGCGCGGAACGACGCGCTGCTGACGCGGCCCCGCCCCTCGCCAGCGATTGGTCCCGGGCGCAGGCCCCGCCCCCCTGCGCCGGTGACCTGTAGTAACCCCGTTCCGCAGGAGCCCGGCCCCGCGCGCCACCCGGCGCGGGCCAACCAGGAGGCGCCGTGGCGCATACGGAATGAGCGCGCGCGGCGGCGGCGGCGGCGGGCGGCCCGGCCGCGGGTGAGCGCGGGCGCGCACTCGGGCGGTGCGCGGAGCGGGCGGTGCCGCCGCGGCGTCCCCGGGCCGGGGCCGGTGAGTGCGGGGCCGCGGGCCGGGGAGGGCCGCGGGGCCCCGTGCCGCCAGCAGCGCGCCCGCCCGACCGTGCGGAGCTGCGGGGCCCCGCCGGGCGTCCCGCCGCCTCCGCGGGGGCGAGTGCGGCGGCCATCCGGGCCGCGGGGGTGCTGAAGCGGCGCGGCGGGGCTGCCGCGGGCCCGGCTGCCGGCGGGGCCGGCGGCTGCGCACCGGCGCCGCCCCCGCGGGAGCGGCGCTCCGGATAATTAGCGAGATAATAATCGGTAACAGGCGCGTTTTTTCTCTCTGCTCTGCTTTGTGTTTGGGCTCCGGCGTTCGCGGGGAGCGCGAGCGTGAGGCAGGTGCCCGGTGCCGCGGGGGTGGCGACACGCCGTGTGTGCCCTGTCCCCGCCGTGTGCCCTGTCCCCGCCGTGTGCCCTGTCCCCGCCGTGTGCCCTGTCCCCGCCGTGTGCCATGTCCCCGCCGTGTGCCGTGTCCCCGGTGCGGGCTCCGGGACCGACCGCGGCTCGTGGTCGGTGAGCGCGGGTGATGCGAAGCCGGCGTGGCCGCAGGAGGAGCGGGCCGGGGTTTCCAGTCTCGTTTCAGGATTGCCGATCTCTTTTCCAGGGGGTTGATGCGGGATTTAATGCTGAGGTGCGTTCCCTTCCAGGACTCGCCCGGGAAGGACAGCACAGGAACCCCTTTCACTCGTAGGGAGTGCAGCAAGCCTTAAAATACTGATACAGATAATTCCATAAATAGCATGAAGTTCGGTGTTTGGGACTTATACAGAATCCCTGGGAAATGGGAAAACAATAAACTCCAGAAAAATTAGGGCAGTAACAGAATAAAAATACTTGTAAGGTAGTTTATGACCACTCCATTTTTTTTTTTACCTTACTGAAGAAACAAGCCCTCCCCCCCAAACATTTAATTATTATGTACAGTAGCTGTACATGTACGTAATATTAATTATTGGAAAAGACTACTGCATTTTGTTTAGGGGTATCAGATTCTATAGTTTAGCGCTTTTTTTTTGGCCTGTGAAGTGGGTTTGATAACACCAGATGTGAAATTCTTGTATTTACATAGCCTCAGTTTTAAAGTGTTGTTATCAGTACAGAATTAATGGAAAAGAGTAATACCAATGATAAAAGATTTTGGTTACTTTAAAAAGTCCTTTAAGGGTAAGGGCAGTCATTTTTACTCAAAATACAAAATTTGAGTTCACGTGAAATTTGTTCCGTTTCTTTTTTTGTTTTGTTTTGTTACTGTTTTAAGCATCATGTAAAGAAAAACATAAAATGAAACCAAAAGCCTTAATGTGATTTTTGACTGGTTACATTCTGCTCTTGATACAGTCTTTCTCCAGAGTGGATTGTCATCTTATTGTGAAAAAATTCACTGTGGCTTATGACTTTCATTTCCTGGGGCTAAAAAAACCAGAAGCACGAAATAATAGATGTGTTATCAGGTCTTAACTGTATCCTAAGAGGAAGGTAATCATCTGCGTGCATTCATAAGACTTTATATTCATTACTATCTGCAGCACTTCTCATACTATTTGCTCTATGTGCTTTGAAAAGTTAAGGAAAGACATTTTTAAGCTTGGTAATTCCTCCCTGACCTGTAGATTTGTCTCAGGAATGGCTGAAACTAAGCATTGTGACTTACAGACCTGTTTTGCTTTGTAGTTGTTCAGCATGTTTGTTATTGTTGGTCCCTAGAAACGGGAGGTATGTTCAGGTTTAACATTTGTTTGTTCAGTGTTGATGGCTAGCTGACAAACTTGAGTCAGTCTCAGGGAGCTGCTGCTCTGTGTGGTGAAAATTTTTGAAACTTGTAATGAAGTCAGTCTGTGGTATGGATCTGGTCCCTCTTGGCTGGTCAGGAAAGCAGGCTGCTTGCTCATGGATACAGAATCCCTCAGAGGGGTGCAGACTTACTGACTTAATTCTACAGTAGTCTGTTTGACGTGCAGTAAGCTGGCACTTGGTTCTGAATGTTTGTGCTGTCTTCAAATGTCCTATTCCACTCAAGTAAGGATGCAGGTAATAAATTCCAGCCTCAGTTTCGTTCTTTTTATTTCACAGAAGTGGGATGTTTTGAGAGAGCTCTGGCTTACAGCTGTGGACAAGGGGTAGACTCTCCATACCTGTGTACCTGAGTGCTGTGGGGCTTTGACAAAAGCACTGTTAATAGCCTAAAAAGAGGTGTGAGGACTGTGGTGTGTACAGTCTGGTTCCACTTTTCAGAAGGGTTTGTAGGTGGTTGCCATCTCCCCTGCTCCATCTCTTTTGCTTGGAGAATCCTGAGTATGTAAGAACACTGAGTAGGGCTTGTTGAGCTGAATATGCTGGTGTAACTTCTCACTTATGACGCTTCCAAAACCATAATGCCTCTAAGAAATAACTTCTCAAATCACAAGATGTGATTTAGCCAGAAACCTCAGAAAATCAGAGTGGTATTTTTGGAAAACTGTTAATCTCTGAAGAACTAGGGGTGTTGTCTTCATATTTGACTTACAGCATGGTGTGCTTTTGCGGAACTGGTGAGCATTTAAGCCACTGATTTCCCCAGCCCCCATTCAGTGCTGATTGTAGGGCTTTTATTCTTCCTTTCTGTAGACCAGTGAATGGTTTGAGCCATTGAGTCATACTAAAGACCCAATTTTTTTTGAATGGATTGTCAAGACTTCTGGAACAAACATCGGACATGGCTCAGGACAAAATTCAAAAGAACTATGGATAAAGGGTTCTTGTTAAAGGAGATCCAGCTATGGATTAAATTTCCAGAAAGTAGCAAGAAGAACTGAGTCCTGAATTGTTTAGCCATCTACATTTTCTTTTAAAATACTTGTTTCCGTGGGAGAGTAACTAAACCTGTCCTGACAGCCAACTGCTACTTACTGCCATGGTGGCAAATCCAAAAAATAATGCAGTCTGATGCTGCAGTGTTACTGGACCTTAAAAACCAGGCTCAGGTGGCCTGAATTCCACTGAAGCCCTTTTTCCCAGTCAATGGAGAATTCTAGGTAGTTCTGAAAAGCAATTCAGAGAATTTACATAAGACACTGAGTGGGGAGCTGCCTGAAAGCCAGCTAATAAGAAATAGGAGGCAGAAGGATTTATGTGGAATTTAGGCCATCTGAATATGGCCCTAAGAGGCGACTTAGTACTACTAAGTAAGGTGTATTAACACTAAGAGGACTTGGCTTCAATTTCTATCCGTTTCATCTGCTGCCGATTACTAAGCAAATTTACCATTTAAGCAGCTCCTTAAGGGTGGGGGCTTCCTGGCTCTCTCCCTGTCAGGAGTGACCCCTGCACCAGCACAGCCTGTTCTGGGGGCAGCCCAGCTAAGAAGGCTCTGAGGGTCATGGTGGCCATCAAGCTGAACACGGGGCAGCCTGAGGAGCAGAGCCCATAGGTCAAGTGAGATTATCCCATTCCATTTGGCAGTTGTAAGACCACATCCAGCATCCAGTTGTGCTCCCCTCCTTGGCACAAAGGAAATGTCGATAAACTGGAGTGAGTTCAGTGGAGAGCTGCCAAGATTGGCTGGAGTTGTGAGCTTTTGATTTGTGAGGAGAAGTAGAGGAGCTGTGCCTGTTGTTGAATCTGGAGAAGAAAAGGCCTGGGGGGCCTTTCCAGCACCTGTGTGAAGGTTTTCAAGAGAGTGAAGCCAAGTTCTTCACAGTGGTGCATGGTAAGAAGACAAGAGACAGCAGGTGTGAATTGAAGTCACAGAGGTCTGTGTTTATAAGGCATTTTTCACCCTGAGGTGTGTCAAGTGATGGGTCTTGGTAGCCCGGACTCCTTCTGTGGAAGTTTTCAAAATCCAACTGGATAAAGCCCTGAGAATACAGGTGTGATTTCACAGCTGACTCTGCTTTGAGCTTGAGGTTGTACCAGAATCTCCCTGATTTATCCCATGGCTCTATCTAGCATTTGCCAACAGAGCAGTTGCAGTGGAAGGTTGTGAGCCAGCTTATTTAGGGCTGCATGTGGTCTGGCAGTGCAGGTTTACGTGTCAGACTTGGAGCAGTATAGCAAGCACTCAAGCCAGTCCTAGGCAGCTCTCAAATGGAAGGACTTTATTTGTTTAATTATGCAGTTAGAGTTTGAAGAACCTGCTCTTCATCCCGAGGGCCTGGTCTACATCAGGATTTGCCATGTAGTAAAGCCTGAGGGGCTCTCAAAGGATTCAGTACTCAGCTGCAAGTTTGGGATCTAATGATTCTGAGCCTGTTGAAGGAAATAATGTGTACAAGGCCATATCCTAAGCACACCTCCTGAATGGCTAGTCCGAAATATGGGGTGGGGGGTGGGGAGTGCAACTCTGAAGGAAATTCAGATCTTATTCTCTATTACCTTCTGAATCAATTAGAGGAAAGTTGTTCACAATTCAAAATGGTTTGAATCAACTTGATTCAAAACTTGCAAGAGTCTTTTACTGATCCTTGGGAAGGAATCCTCACCCACGCGTCCTCTCGTTCTTTAAGTGAGCCTGCAGCTCATGGGAAGTCAAGGTGCTGACTTAAGGTGTCTGTAATCCCGGAGGAGGAGGTGGCAATTTGTCACCACCTGTGCGTTGGGACATCAACTTTCCGTCAGTGTTCATGAGCCTTGTTAATTACAAAAATGTGCTAGTTAATTACAATATCTGAAATGGGACAAGTTGGCTTCTCAGTCCAATGAGTTTCCTGAAAAGCAGGGAAGATAAGATTATTGAAGTTACTGGCTTGTGGATTTTCACTGTTGATAGTGAAAATAGCAAGAACAAAGTGCAAACCTCCTCCCATTGCACTATAAAACTGAAAATCAAGTGCTTTGCTTTTTAGAGCTGTGTAAATATCCTTACCTTGAAATGCTTGTATCTGTTAGATGAAACCAGTATGAGACCTGGAAGGGGAAAAGAGGTAATGAAATTAGAAGTGACTTACTGAAGCTGAAGCAGCAGAGTGGCACTAGGACAGTACTGCCATGTTCAGTCCCCATCTATTTGCTGTGTTACATTCCTGTGTGTAGAGCGTTCTCTCCTGAGATAACTTCATACGGATACTGTGCCCTGAAAACTGTGTAAAAATGCTTTTTCTGCATCTTTAGAGGCAAGACTTCTGCCTTTGCCTTACTGCTCTCTAGGACAGGGTATGGAACATCCCTCATTTTGTTCAGGGTGGCTGCTCAGACACGTGAGAAGTCTTGGCCATCCTCAGGAAGGTTTTGCATGGGTGCTGTGCTTCTTGAGCAATTAGTACAGTGTCATACATCAATGTGCCTGGTGATGTAAGGTCTGTTGGATCAGACATACAATAAAATTTCTACCAACCAAAGTTTTGAGACAGTATGAGAAAATAGTCTGTGAAACTGAGTGTGGTCTGCAGTCGTTTCACCAAACCATTATTAAAATCAATGTTTATGAGCTCATTCTGTGAGAACCCATGCAAAACTGGAAAGTGGAGCATCTGCGGTTAACTTAGGATTTAGATGAGTTGGTAATTTGTGTTTGGTAAAGAGGTATCTGTTACTGGTTTTGACTATATGGGTACGGAGAAAGGCAGAAGAGAACAGCAGAAGCAGGAGGTGATGGCTTGCAGGAGGATTTAAGTGGTTGTCTAGAGAAACATCTGCCTTTTTCTGTCTGCAGATTCTGTCAGGGTTTTTGTTTGTGAGTGCTGAAGGGAGGTAAAGGCAGCAGACAGGAGACAGCTGTTCCAGGAGTGCTCAGGCAGGGAGCTTAGTGATCTTTGTGGCAAACTGGGTTTGGTCTGTTCCAGCACTAAGTCCACAAATGACTTGTAAAGCCCTGGTAACAGAACTTTCCAGGCATTTACAGCTGCAGTTTAATTGTCCTGATGAAGTATTGCTGCTCTCTATCGTTCTAGAGAAATGCTTTTCCTAATGGTAACTTTGAGATGCACAGAAAAACATTTTCCAATTCTGCAGTGCTGAAAACTGTGTAGATTTTATTTTTTCACCTTTATTGAGGGGGAAGATGCTTATGGAGATTCTTACCTGCTTTTCTTACAATCTGCACAGAAGGCTTAACCTGGTAACATCCAGTGCTTTCAAGAACAAGGTACAAATCCACTTTCCAGCAGGGCTGTGTGCTCATGTGTGGATGTCCAGGCCACCAAGCCAAGGCTGTTAGTGGGTGTGGGAAGGTGGGGTGAGGGTTTTTGAATAGGAAAGCTAGGTAAAACAGACACTCAAAAAGTTTAAATCTATAATTTAGTAATAAAATCAGTTATAGTTAAGAAAAAATAGTCTTCTGCCCAAATCCTGTGTTACACAGTCACAAATGCAGTTGGGCCAGGTCCAGCTTGTGAAAAGACCGACTCATCTGCTATCCTGACTTGTTTTTTTGTGCATCTGTAAATGTGTATATATCTAAGGTAACAGATTCTAAGAGTACGGTAGTTGAAACTGCATATATTTTAATTACATCATGAGCTTAATATTTCATGATTCTTTGGGATATTTTTTTTTTAAAGCAAGATGTATTTCGCTTGTTTGAAATGCTAGCAGCTCATGAAATGTGAAATATTTATATTCTTCTTCTAGAAATATTTAATAGTCTGTTCAGGATGTCCAACTTGTCAGATTGTATTAATCTAATGCTGACATCTGTATGAGACAGGCAAAATAATTTTTCCTGAGAATATTCACAAAATTGCTACAAATGGTGTTGCTACTGTGGCACCTTTCTTTTTTAAAAAATGGTCAGTGTTCTTGAAACTTAGCAGTGAAGGCTCTACCCAGCCACGTACCTCAATTTTGGTCATGTTTACATAATCAGAGTCTAAGGGTGTGTTTGATTTCCCTGAAGAGAAAAACAGGATTCTCTTCTACCCAAACCTCCCTCTACCTACGCAATATTTGTGTACTGATTCTGAGCCACTGACCTGAGTGATCTCCTGGGAGGGTGTAGTTCCTTCCTCACCTTCATCCCATTCCGAACATATCTGTGGGCGCTGGATATTGTCCTCTGATGGTCACCACCTGTGTTTGGAAGTTTTATTTTTAAGGGTGACACATAAGGACTTGGAGCTGAGAGCAACACTTGTGTAATGCTTCTTCTCAGAGAATAAAATGGCTTCTAATTTAATGAGACCTTGTTCCGTGTTTGCTTCGAGTTATGCAATTGTTGAGCATGTTCATGACTGATCCTGCCTTCCTTTGCTTACAAAAGGAAGAGTGATAAAAAGAGAGAAAAGGATATTTGTTCCAGTGTGATGGAGAGAGGTTGTCCTGATATTCTGTTGTTTCTAAAGCTAGAAAATAGAATGATGACTCAAATAATCAGGGTAGGCTTCTTTATGTCATGTTTAAATAAATTATAGTGCTGGATTTTGAACAAAAGAGTAATTTTTCCCCAAGCAGTATAGATATAAAATCTAGATCAAGTAGCTCTTTAGGAAAACAGTGAATTTGAAGTATTTTCTTTTTCCTTGGCTGTTTCTTTCTTTTGTAATACCATATCCCCCACTGTCCCCAGAACTTTAGAGCAGCCAAGAGAAATAAAAACCATACAAAGCAGTTTACAGAGAAACAGCCCTACCTGTCTTTCTGTAGCTCAGCCTTTTGTGACTTCCCATCGGTCACCCCACAACTTGTTGAATGCAAAATGTGCTGTCTGCCCATAAATAGATGGAGGAGTGAGGCCGAAGCATTAACAGCCAAAATCATCTTTTCTGGTACTCTTCCCCAGATTTCATCAAGTGCTTGATTGGTCAATGGTTTGGCCACGGTTTCCAGGCTTTCCAGTTCCTTTTGGCAATTTGGTGTTTATGGTGCTATGCTTGTATCCATAGGAAATACTTGTTGAAGTCCCATTTCTGCTGATTGTATGTGCAGCATTTCTGGTGTTTTATAAATTGGTTTGGTTTAGTTTTTTGAAATCTGAAGTTAAAAAGTGAAGTAATTTTTTTAGCATTAGGTCCTAAAAAATACTAGGAGGGAGGCAGTTTCTGGCCATTGCAGGACAATAGTTGCATTTGGACAGATACTCCAAATCTTAAGCATAGTATTTCTGTTAAACTGGCTTAAGAGTCAGGCTTAATCATCTGTAAACCTGGGTGGTTGGGATGTGGGGTTTCACAGACACCACTGTGAGCAATCTAAGAAACAGATGACTCTGGTTTTGAGAATGGTTTTATAACCTGTGGCAGAGGTAAAGTTACCAAAAGTGAAAATTACATATTCCCAGAACTTAGGGCAAATTTCATTTCTCTCTTTGGATTTGTGCTCAGGAAAAGTTCCACTGGTTATTTTTTGCATTTATATTGCTGCTGGAGTGAAACACTGCTTTTGAGATGTCTTGCTTAATCCTTACAGAGAGATTCAGTCTGCAAACTCTGAATTCCCAATGAATCTTGTGTGAATATTGGTTTGAGGCAAGACTTACTAGGGCTGTGATTTTTATAAATTGCATTCCTGTTGTTTTTCTGCTGTGTGGCTTGAGGGGATCTCCTCATTGTATAGAGAGTGAATGTTGGATAACACGATCTGAGCCATGCACATGGGTTGGGAGCAGCAGTCTTTTCTTAATAAGGCAGTGATCCTTTCTGAAGGATTTGTGACTTCCATTGCAGGCCAGAGGAGAGGGGTTGTTCCTATTCTGGAGTTTGAGGCACTACAGTGGAAAGCATGGGGTGTAAGAAAAGTAGATATTCTTGTGGGATCTACTTAATTCCATTTATTTTGGCAGTAAATCACTGTAGATGACTGGACACAATGATGATGTTTAAAAAAAATTAACCAACCAAACCAAATCTAGCAAAACCCCAAATAACTGGAACCTGAGAATGTATTTATCCTTCAAAAGAGAAAGTGTATTTAAAATGTCACCAGCTTAGCCTTTCAAATTAAATGGTGAAACATCCCACTTTATCATTTTGATAGCTAACATCATGCTGTGGATATCCTTCTTGCTTTGAAATGTGTTGTAAAATTCCTCTTATAAGTATTGTTCATCTGGTTGATATTGTTCTCATGAGAAATTTGTCTAAAGACTTATAATTTTCACACCTTTTCTTGTGAAGTCTGTATCTTCATTTTATTCTCTCAGATTTGTTTTGTTACCTGAGTATTCATCTGCTTCTTGTTTTTCAGGAGCTTCTGGTGTAAGGTTATCAGGTCCCTCAAGATTTGAACCGAACTGTGCAGTTGTTTTGATGTTAATTAGTAGCTATAGGTTGGCAGTTATGATTAAGCAATTGCATTGTGAAACCTGTAGAGACTTGTAGGCTTGGCTAATCTTCTGTTTTGGGGGAAGGGGAACACAATCCCAAGATGAAAGGGCTGTCTGGACAAGAGCCTCTGGGAGTGAAGTCAGCAGGACAGAGCAGTAACTGGGGAAAGGTGATTCTGGCAGGGGGGGTCATGGCCACCACCCATTGACCCCCTACTCAAAGCAGACCCTGACTCCAGTGCAGAGAAGGGCTCTGCATGTGGACTAATTAGCAAGGAGTAGTGAGAAGGGTGACTAGTGAACAGGGGTTTGACTACTAGTCAGTGAGAAGGCTGTGTATTTGTAACCAGGGAACACTGATGTCCTTGGTAAAATGTATAGCTAGTGTAAAATTTTGCTGACTTTGTGGGGTTACACCTAGATCCCTACTTTGTGAAAACTAGAATAAAGAAATCAAATATCTCATCTTAGTGTGTGAATTGACACTGCACACCAGGGAATGAGCCAGCATCAGGGCCAACAGTTATCTCTAACAAAATCCCATCAAACAGAGAAGAAACATTAAAGAAAGAAGGCAAAGACAACATAAATATACAGGCTTACCAGATTTTGGACCTGGCCAAAATTAATTGAAAAATGCATATAGGATAATGGGTTATAATTTTTTTACTGTGGCATTACATGAACTAAATTCATCTAAAAGTAAATGAGAACAATTTTATGCATGTATAGCTTCTGCTGGAGAAAAAAAAATCCCAAAGCACCTTTACAGTTAAAAATATGTGAGATTGTTTTGTTAATTTTTTTTGTTGTTGTTCTGATCTAATGAATACATGACTAGGATACAGTACAAACCACACTGAATGTATGGCAGTAGACCATCTATTTTTGTTCTGTTTTCTAAGAAACAAACAAGCCATAACTGTTCATGCCTTAGCATTTCAGATTTCCCAGAAACTGGAAAGCTGATCTTAGGCTGTGTTTTGTAGTAGAAAACAGCACATGAAGCCGTTCTGGTGAGTCCCTTGGATTGGGATGGGGAGCAGTCTGCCTCCCAGTGGAAGCACTTAGGGCAATTGACTTAAACGAGTGGAAAATGACTGTAGGAATTTGGAGTGATAAGCTCGGGGTGTTACACAACTTCTTCAGCAGGCAAAGGTTACTGGTGAAGCTTCTGGCTTATTTTTATGCAGACTTTTTTCATACGTGGTATTGATGTTCTTGTTTATGTACTCTTCCGTGTTTAATTTGTGTCTGTGGTTTGAAAATCTAGCAGTATGCTGGGGAAGTTGGTGGTTTCATCTCTCTCTAGCAGTGAATTGGCAGATACCAAAGTTTCTCTGATGTCTTCTCCACTAGCAAGGTACTCTACCCGTTAGTTTCTTTTTATATCTGTCACAAACATGAAAACATTTAATTTAGTTTGGCACTAAATGCATTTTTTAAATGCTCTAATAATTGCTTGTTAAAAGGAATGGAAGCAGTGTATTGACAGTATCTGGTAAAGTGCCTGAAAAGAGTTAAGACACTTATTTGCCATGAAGTGGCATATATGTAGTGGGAGGGGAAGGAGATGAAAGATGGAGCAGCACTGGATTGTGTTCTGGCATAGCTATTACTTTGTTACATGATTTTAAGGATGTGTTTTTAGCACGGTTCTTTTTGGGAAGTGCTTTCAGTTTTGCTGACAAAGTTGTCACATTAGAGCTGTGTTTTATTGTTCTTATTAATAAAGGTGTATTTGTCAATCCACTAAATATCTAAACTGTCTTGCATAAGTTAAACCCCCCCCCCCTTATTTAAAGAAAATAAGTTTTAAAATGTTTTAAATAGAAAAAAAATCTAAGATGCAGTATTACAATGAGGTGTGCATTTTTAGTTGATTTTATTGGAAGGGTGTTCGTGTTGTGGGTCAAGGTAGCTTTAGGAGTGTTTAATTATTGTTCCTGGAGCTTGTTAGTGTTGAACTCGCTTTGATTTAGTTTTATTTTTCACCTAGAACAAAGGTTTAAACTTAAGTTTGTAGCCCGTGCAGTCAGACTGTGCATTGGATTCCTGTAGCTTTTTTGTGGGGAAATAAATCTGTTTGTCTGCTTTGTGATGTCACTTCAGCTTTCAGTTTCTTATAAATGTCACTCTGTTTCGTGAGGAAGCAGAGGAGGGATGTATGAACCTGGGCCCTTGCTATCCTGCAGTGTGCAGTGATATTTCAGACAGTGGGGCTTGAGTGTACCTAAAAGATGTTGATGTCAAATAGAAGTTTTTAATACCCACTTACCATTACCTTTTTAGAATAACTGGATATACTAAGGCTCTATTTTAGAGAAAGCACAGTTCTGTGCCCTTCAGAAATGTCACTTTCCTTCTATCTAGTTTAGTTCTGTGCTACTGTGTTTGTCTCCCTATTGTCTGCCAACACAAGGTGTGATTTTTTTCCAGTTGATGTAAATAAACCTACTAAGAGGAAAAGGAATCTTTTCTAGATAATAAAACTTTTTCCTTTGTATCAAAATTTAGTTAATACCATAGAGAGTGTCTTTCTAGCGTAGAAGGACTTCTTTGATTCATGTAATTCCTACTTTTGTAGTATTTTGGTGTTTAACAAGGGCATATTAATTTATTTATCCTAATAATATGCCCTCTGGCTAGCTTCTAAGGAAATGGGAGGATCATTTTACAAACGTAGCATTGACATGTGAAGGACATGAATTAAACTCCTTTATATTTATAGGATGTGTATTAACCTATACCCAAAGTTTAAAGGTATTTAAGCTTGTAGCACTTGAAACCCCCAAGGCTGAGCTCCTATAAAAGTAAGTAGTGAGATCATTCGTAGGAGAGCAGCAGGTTAATCCCTGTCCGCAGCTCTGCCCTGATCCCGCATGTGCTGTGACCCCCGTGTCACAGGGTGTCCTGCTGTCCCTGTGCTGAGCCCGCTTCTTCCACAGCCCAGTGGGCTTTCATTTGCAGCTCCAGTGCCAGGCTCCTTCCCTCTCCTCCTCCGGTTTTGCCTTGTCAGTCACTCCTGTCATGGTTAGGTTAGTCAGTTTGCAATAGCAGAAGGATAACATCTTTTGTAGTGCTAATTTTCTGTTGATTTAGGTGGTTGCAGTGACTCATGGTAGGCTCAAATCATATCGAAGTTGATACAAAGGAAAATCCACCATTCCACCCTGAGAAGGAGAGGGTTTAAACTGGATCAACAAGCTAATCTGACTCCTTCCTAGCCACACAGGCGCTCGTGTGTTGGTACAATGGAGGGCAAGAGTGGAATTACCTTTTGGAGATGAGCAGTCTGTTTTTATTAGCAGCCCAGCTTTAAATCTGCCGGAGCCGAACTGAAATCAGAGCCTCAGGCTGTGCAGTTCATGCACAACCTTTGCTGCCCCAGCGGTCTGTTAAACTCCTACCTGGAAAGTGGTTTGTTCCAGGTCATGATGCCTCTTCCCTGCCGGTCTGTGTGCCCTGCTGTGCTTTTCAGAACCATGCTCTTGCAGAGCAGTGCCTCAGCTTCCCTCGGGACTGGAGCTGAGTTGTAGATTTGCTTAAGCTGAAGCGTTGAGTGGGTCGAGTTGTGGAAGCAGGAGTGGGAGTGCTGCGTTGGCTCTGGCCATCTGCCAGGGTTGTGTTCCCTGGCAGAGTGAGGGGAAGCATTTAAAGAGCATTAGGATTCACCTAGGGTTGTGCTAGAGGTGGGTCACAGCTGGAAGCTACAGATGATCTGAATAAGGTAGCTCAGAATTAACCTACGTGTCCTGTCAGAGAGTGTTTATTCTCTCAATGCCCTGAAGATCTGCTTCCTTTTGAGAGCAGAGATGTTATCAATAGCAAGTGTGGTCTCCCACCATCCCTCTTTCTGTGTGAGACCACAGCAGTTCACAGAATGTGGAGCAGCAGGGAGGGCAAGGTCCAGGGAGAGACAGGTTGTCTCCTGTTCAGGACTGGGATTGAGATGTCAGGGACTGGAGTTGATGTGGGAATTAGTTTCATTCTTGTGTGCTGGCTTGAAAGTGTTTCAGAAGAACCTGTGGCTGAGTGTGCACCCGTGTTACACCCATGCAATCCTCTTCTAGATCTTTCTGTAGCAGAGGCTGTTCAATGCCTGTGACCAGCCCAGTGTGGTCATGTGGGGCTGTTGAGGGAGGTCCTGCTGGGATGGTTCCTGGGGGTCAGTGTGCTGAGCAGTGCTTTTCCTCCCTGCTGAAAATGTCCTTTGGGACAGAGCCATGGACCTGTTCCCAGCTTGACTGCAGAGAGGCACTCCTGTTTGTGACAGGGTTTGGGTCTGCCTGGAGAAGGGTTTTGGGGATGTTTGGGAGGCTCATGGAAGGTCTCCCTTGTGCTAGAAGTGATGCTGAGACTCAGGCAGCAGTCTGGAAAAGGGTGACTTGGGGGAGGCTGGAAAATCAGCAAGCAGGGGACAAGGACAGTGTGTGCACTTGTGTGGAAACCACGGGGCCTGCCGGGATGGCCTGGAGGGTGCTGGGCCCTGGAGAGCACACAGCTCCCACAAGCAGTGCCAGGGCAGCAGCAGTGCTCAGGGAGTGCAGGAGCCGGTGGGAGGAGAGGCTTGTGGGAAGCAGTGAAGGGCGAGCTGGGGAGGTGAGGTGTGTCCTTGTGCCCACTCTGCTGTTTCTTCCAATTTGGGAGGATGTGCTGAGCACCAGCCCTCTCCAGGGACCCAAAGCATCCATTTCCAGCATTCATTAGGGCTTGTTGGGATTTCTAGCCTCTCTGTTTCAAGAAATATGTGAAAACACTTGTGCTGTACCTGTGAAGAACATCTGTTTTCAAATATAACTGTCCCTTAAATCCATTGCAAAAGAGACCTTCCCCTTGGATAGGTACATGGTTGGGATTCTCCTCTGCACCGTTCACAGTCCATGGAGCTGGCTTGTGAAGCATTGCCTGTCGTGTCTGCACATTTGGTTTGCCTTCTTATTTCTATATAGATGACTACATGAGTATTTATAAATCAGTAATGGGGATTTCTTTCTTTTTGGTCTCTTCTTTTTGTAAAAGAAAGGCTTACTTGCAGAGTGCTAGCAAATAGCTCTTGATTGAATTCCAGATGTAAAAGTCTGCCTCTTCAGGGTTGTTAATGTTACTTTTTAAGTCCAGATGTAAACTAATATAGGCTATTTTTTTGTACAGTTTGGTACAGTCTGTATTAAGGGCTTTGTTACATTGTCTCAAGAACTCCTATTGTTCTGTAATGAAGAGATTGGGCAGTACATGAAGCTACTTGGTTATTTTGTCCATTAAAGCCTAACCCAGTGAATAACCTTTTTATCCTTTCAGTGAATGTTAATAAATCAGGGGATGCAAGATTCACTGATAAGAGAAATTTAATATGTATTTCTACAACTATAAATTGTTGACCCAAATGTTTTTTTTGCAAGAGTATCTTGGAATCTCTGGGTTGGAGTTTGGTTAGTAGGTGTGAAGTCATGGAAGTCAAAAAATGGGGCAGTGAGCACCCTGGATGCTCACCTCAAGCAGCAAATAGTTAATCCACTGAAATTGGAAAAGATTATCTTTAAGAACTGTGTAAATAGTAATGTTTGCAGAAAGGTAATAGGTACAAAATGTTTACATTTGCCTATTTTAAATGTGATTTGCTGGCACAGGTTTTCAAGACTTCTTTCTGCAAAGGACAATAAATAAAACTTTAATGTATAGTAGAGCAAAATCAATAGCTATAATGATTACTATTAAGTCTTTTTGTAAAGTGTTCAAGAATATTTTATTACTCAGGCTGAAGTGCATTTTCTCTGTGGGTGGATACACAAAGATAGGTCTATTTTTTCCTACCCCCAGTGGTAGAAGCAGTGTACACTAAAAGGTGCTGGGCAGTTAGGATTTGTCAGGGAGACAAAGTACCATGAGCTCCTGCGTTTAGCCAAAGCTGTTGCAACAACCTTGATTGTAGAGGACTGAAGTCCAGGCAGTGGCTGTGTGTTAACTTGCAGTGGGCCTAGGCTCTCTGAGGTGATACAGTGCAGTATCAGATGAGAAAAAGTTTTTATTTATTTCAAAATATGAGTGAAAAAAAATGGAGGATGTGTTTTATAATTACCATATTTAATGGGAGTTTTCCATTTTTTGGTTTCATGCAGTTGCCTGTGACATCTCCTGTTGAATAAACTGAGACTGGAACATCTTGTATCAGCTCTTGTACCTGTACCTGCCACGATGAGAAGTTGCATAAGGTTCATTTTTTCTTGTTAATTCGTGCTTTTATTGTAATGTAATTGTTATAAGCAGGTCAATTAGCAAACACATTCCTTGAAGGATTTTTTTCTTTCTTATCTAACAAAAGTTTTCTTCTGAAACTAAAGGGTTTAACAGTATTAGTATAAGTAGTATATCAGGCCAAATCACTGATTATATATTAAGAAGGATCAGTCCTGAAAAGTACTGATTTACTTCTCCAGACTCATGAATGAGTGCTCTGGTTGTTGCTTCTTTCTGCTGTTGAAAAAGTGTGTCAAACTTAATTTATGGTCTTGCTCTTTCCCATTTGGTGACTGCCAGACTAAACATGAATTACATGTAACTTGAACAGCTCTTATGCATGTCCAGAACCCTTTGCTTGAACAGATTTTTCTATAAGTTGTAATTCTGTACAAATTAGCAGCTCTTTCGTCCAGGATTTCACCTCCCAGCCTTTCCTGTATCACTAGTCAGGGTCTGAGCACTGAATCCTCAAAAACCCCAGCAGGATTATGTGAAACCAGCAGGATGGATGTATGTTCTGTAAGAACCTGAGTGTTTACAGCTAATCTGCAGACCAAACCACTGAGTTAGAATATTACCACATGTCATGTGTTTTTATTTGTCAGTGATTAAGCAGGAGCTACCTAAGAACAAAATTCCAGTGCTGAAAGTGCAGTGAACTTTGTCACTGTGCCATAGTCTCATACTTGCAAAAACTGCTTAGGATCATTTCCTCTGTTTTCTGTTCCCTGCCCCAAAATGATGGGTTTGCTTACACTCTTTTCATGGTCAGAAGCAGTCATCTACTTCCAAAATTAAAAAACACAACATATTGTACTTCAGTTACATGTTCAAACCATGTATAGTATTTCACTAAACCTTTCAAAGTTTTGGTTTTTTGGGGTACTATTTTTTTTAAGGCAGAATGTTAAACAGCAAACACTGCTTCCCTTTTAGACCTTCCAGATCTAATATAACCTTGAAAATTTCACTAAAAATTCTAATTTTTAGATTAGTTCTGCAAGTTGATTTTTAATAATGTATTTTAATTTTGAGTTTTTAAAATAGCATACATTAAAGGTTTGAAATAGTAATTGTTATAGAGAAGAATGCATGAGCAAGCATTATATTTTAATGAAAACAATGTTGTTCTTTTACATTGTCATTAAAAGTGGTTTTCTTAATGGAGGTTGAATGAGCTTTTTTATAAGGAAAAAAAAACAATAGAAAATGTACTGTCAAGTTCAGCTGCATTGGTTTTGCGTGCTGTAAAACATAATTGCCTTACATCTAGCACTCCAGCCTCAAGTCAGGGTAGAGTTTTGCTTCTACATTGTCATCAAAATGATTTTTTAATTGAATGTTTAGTGATCCATTTAGCTGGCTTTGATGTACTCCTGAGAATGGCAGTTATAAATCTGTTGGGCACAAAGGCATTTTAAACTGCATCTCCTTTGCTTAGCTGGTATTTACCTCTTCAACAATATAGCAAACAAATAAACAAAATGATGCATTAAAATGCAACTTCTATTCTTCAGTTACACAAGAAAAGAGAGGGAGCCTTTATATTGCCACCAAGGAACTCTGTGTCATGGCTCAGCTCTCCTTAGAACCATCGCCCTACAAAGATCCTGGAGCTTATTCTTCTAATGAAACTACTGGAATGTATTTTTATTTCTTGTTCCAAAAGGCATTGCACTTTTCCCATGTCCAATTACAATGGTAATTACAATTAGTTCCAAGGATAGATACTCTGTAAATATCACAGTCTGAAATCCATGGCTAAGACATTGGCACCCGAGTTCCCTCTCTTGCTAAACTTTGCTATCTCCTAATTACAAGATTTTGAAGGAAAAAAATGGAGTCTTACTCGGCCTGTAAGACAAGAAACTTCATTTGCAAAAGATAAATTTTAATCTTAAAAACATTAAATTTTGAGTGAAAAAATGGTTTTAATTCTTAAAATAAACTGTTTTCAATAGATGACTTGTAATAGCCTCACTTTTATGAAAGAGCAACTGAAATAATTAGTAATTTATTAGATGTACATCAGAGCAGATTTCTAGAGCACGTTCCTTGCTTTTCTGAGCCAGGGAATAGTCCAAGACATTTCCCTTTAATCTGTCCTCTTGGAGTGTTCCTTAGACCTTTTCTTGCAATGCAGCCTTTTATGAAATGGTGAGCAAAGCACAATTTATGTTTGCAATTCAAAGCAAAGATTTCCAGGTTTGGGGGTTATTATGCAAGGGTAAGCCAGAGGAGACGGCTTGACGTGACGCTTTGGCATGGTTATAGAAATAGTGGAAAAGGTTCGCTCTCCTTCTGAGGAAAGAATAAATCTGTTGGGATAACTAACTGCAAAATGAAATGGGAGGCTGCTGTTCTGAAAGGGTTCAGTGCCTCTCTAACCAAGGAAAGTTATGAAAACTAGAGAGAATATTATTTTAACAGCCTTGACTATTTGTCAGTAGGGAATTTCTTTGGAGAAAGAATTTTAGTTTTTCTTTGGAGAAAGAATTTAGTTTGCCTAAAGCTATTAAATAAGTTACTTTAATTTTCTTATGTAGCAGTGTTTGGTTAAATCCTATTTCTACTTTTTAGGCAGAGAGAAATTTTCCAGCTTTATAAGGAGAAAAAAGATGTTCATCTCCTGAACTGTGCCAGGCAAAATAACAGTGCAACATAAAACTTGGTAAAAAATGAGTAAACTCTTGTTGTGTGAACTCTGGATTCAGCTTATAAACATCTTGTTCTGTGCTGCTATCAACACCAGTATATTTTTTCTGGCCTGCAGTAGCTGATTGGCTGGCTCATGATTATTTTCATTAAGTATCCTTCAGTGACAGTCTAAGAACATAAGTCTCTTCAAGCGATTACTGATTTGCCCTTTAGCCTATTTAAGTTTGTTTTCTGTTTGTCACTGCTTTTTGCCTTTGATCTAAAAATTAAAATATATGCACTTCCATTTAATTTTTTTTATATTTTAAATCTTTCCTCCACTGCTGCTTGTTGCAGTATGTTTCTACTGTGAAGAGCTCCTATGGTCCATTTGAGTATGTTTCTCAGGGTGCTCTGCAGAACAGACTTCGATGTTGTTTGGTTCCTTCAAACTGCCTGTAATGATGCAGTGTTAACAGTGAGATGACAGCAGCTTGTTAGGGAAAAAAAAAAAAGATGGTCATAAAATATTTTTGCTTGGAGTTTTAGGAAGTTTTATGTTTCGGGGAAAGATGGAATGAATCTCATCCTAGAAATGAAGGATGCTGGATTGATCCATTCCCAAAATGACTGCAGATCTAGGATTAATGAAACAAGGTTTCTTTCCATTACTACTGAAGGAACTTACATGATTTAAACATTACTTTTTTCAACTCAAATTTCTGTTCTTTAGGGTTTTCAGAGAGTTAACGTAGGAAAAGTCAAAGAGACTAAGACATCAGCAAAGAATAATACATCTCATGAATAAAACTTAATTTCGAATTGTCAAAAGCTGTGCATCTTACGTGTACATTATTCGGTGCTTGATTTATGATGCTGCTTTTAATAAGTTGTATCAGTATGTCTGAAAGATTAACTGAGTGAAGTGCATTTGTAGTTTATTACGTACAAAACACTGTTTTTCAGCTAGTGACTCACTGACTGTTGCAGAAATTCATCTTTAGCCATTATGGCAACCATCCCTGATTTCCATAGGGATTTTAGTTATTTTGTTGATTTACCTTTTTAATCTTTTAGACAGATTGCATAATTTCATGACTCAACAGTAGACTATATTAGAAAGTTGTATCATCATTGTGGTCATTGGATATTGTAAATTATGCTTTTAAAAAAGACAAAGTGAATATCCTGGCATCATTAAGGACTCTGGAAAAAGTTACATGTCTCTTCATTGTGCTGTTAAGAATCTGGGGATATTAATAAGCTCTTTTCTGGTATTTACCCAATATTACTTAGCTCATGTTTATTGATACAAGTGGGCTCATTGGATACTGGTTCTGAGACTGAAATCATAAGATTAATGGGAAGTTCCAAGGAATAAACCAGCAAAGTTCTGTCACATACACATATTTCCTTCTCTCAGGTGGGTGTCCCAGTGTGTCCAACACTTGGGAAACCTTTCAACATCCTTAATGGTCGAGGTTCCCATGTGCAGAGTGATGACATTGCCTGTGTTCCTAGGGCTTGTTTGGAGGCTGATGATTCACAGTCAGAGGTCACAGAGATTCCTAGTCAAGGTGCTCATGGAGGTGCTCTGATGTTGATGAGGATCTTTTAAGTTGTATAATCACAAAATGTTTTCAGATAAATACCTGTGATGCACATGTCATTGTACTGCAGTCTGCTAAAGGGGAATGGAACAGTTCCACCTCATGTGTCTGCTTTCATTTGTGGGTGGGGTTCAGACTTTTAACTCCTGCATAAAGACCCCTACTGGGATATGGATTGTAATATCATGTTTAAAAATGTCCCCCTGCCAACAGCGATAGTTTACTACAAACCTTTTCTTTTCTCTTTTCAGATCTTTTTGGACCCCTGTCTAGCTGATCCATGTTTCCAAACTGTCTCTTGTAACATTCTCAAGCAGCCAAAATGAAGTTGAAGCATAACATCAACCCTGTTCTTTTACAGTTTATAAACTTCATAGTCCTGGTGTACTCCCTTGTAACGTACATTCCATGGTACATACTTTCAGGATCAAAGCAGGCTATAGCAAAAGCCAAGCAGGTTAAAGCCAGACCTGTGAATAACAAGCCTGGGGGTGCATACAGATCTGTGAACAGTCTGCATTGCTTAGCTTCAGTTTTATATCCTGGGTGTGATACACTCGACAAAGTCTTTAAATACGCTAAAACTAAATATAAGGACAAAAAACTCTTGGGAACACGTGAAATTCTGAAAGAGGAAGATGAAATCCAGCCGTCAGGAAAAGTTTTTAAAAAGGTAAGTCTTTTTGCGGTCTGCCTTCAAGACTTTTTTTTCCAAAGTATGTTTACTTTCTTATGCAGCACTTGTAGTCCAGTAAAGCAAAGCTGGGGAAAAAATAAATTTCTCTGCTTAGATTCAGTAGCTGTGAAAAGAATTAAATGATCTAATTCCCAATCTTTCAGTACTTGGCATTTAAACCAAATCTAAATGTTTTTGTACTCTTGAATAGATATCCTATTTATGGTTTCAGTCAAAGAAAAAACACAAGTATGTTTTAGGTATTTGTTTTTAATATTCAGCTGGTGATGTAAGCGGCTTTAAAGGTTTCTTTTTAAAATGAATTTTAAAAAGTCTCCCTTTGTTTTATTCTAAACTGTCATCGGATAAATATACAAAAATTACTAGACACCAGTACTCAGATGTGCCTTTCCAGCAGTCTTAGTTGTGATTTAAGGATTTTCTGTTCTATCCAGGCAATTCAGGACTTAAATGAATTTTTTGTTAGGAAAAGGATTGCTCAGATTTTATTGGAAGAGTCTTTTTTTGCTTTGAGTCTCCTTTAAGGTGAACTACTCTGCTAATCTGTAATCCTGATGTGTGTGGGAGGTGTGATTTCAGTATCTGAAAACAGCTCTGTTGTTTCAAGGGACTGACTTTTTATAGTATATTATGTTCAAGCCTGTATTGTCATTTGCTGCTTTGTATTTTTTCAGGCACATTGAGAAATGCACTTTTGCCTGAAGAAGGGCAGAATACTGCAACAGAATGTTCGTATTTGTGCATTTCTGTGTGTTGAAGTTCTGCATTTCTGTATTAGAAATTGTTAAATCCACAATAGATAGTTTTTTGTTAAGATTAGTTTCTGTGCAGATGGAAAACATTTCTCTTCATGCTGCTAGTTTTAACTCTGATAGAGGAGTATGTTTAAAATCTAATTTGGTTAATGTCACAATATATGGCAAAGTTTAGTTCTGTTAAATCTTTATACAAACTTTATTTTTAGTGAAACTTCCCTTTAGCTGTGGAGGTGGTTTTGCAGAATGAAGGAAATGCTGGGATGAATGGTTACATGTACTCTTGCTTGATGCACATTTTGCTGCCTCATTACCCTATAAAGAAACAAAGTTCATGTTGTATGAAGAACGGCTTCTGAGCACAGATCAGAATTTTGGCTGTGCTGTTTTTTACATAAAAACATGTGCCCTGTTTTTTAATCATGTTTGTGAATGTAAGACTTAAGAACTTAGGAGTTTTAGTCTTTTCCATTATGCAAGCAAAACGTTGTGAATATTTGAAAGATGAAGGATGTTTGTGTTGATCCACTTAAATTACTTGTTTGTGAGTATTTAGGCTTAGAAACTACCCAAGTTAGGTAATTTTTGTCTAAGCTTGACACAAGGGTTCATTGTGGTCAATTGCCACACTTACCCTCCTGTTACTTTGTTCCAAGTTGTGGCATTATCACACAAGTCCACCTTTAAATTTTTTTTCTGTAATGGAATACAGTGTTTCTTAAGACCTCATAGCATGTGTTAGCAAGTGAGGAAAATCAGAACATTTCACAAGATACCTTGTTGATTCTAAATGTCAGGGTTCCCTTCCTTAGATTTCTTTCATTCCAGGCACCTTTTATTGCCTGGTTCCCTTTAGCACAAAGCTAGCTTGCTGAGGTTTGGTGCAGTCCTTCAAAAAGGTGTACAACAAGCTTAATTCTTAGGTATAATCCGTCTTATTTCTATACTTGACAGGAGCTGCAATATATTTTATAATTATTTATATAGATGTGTCTATATATGTGTATATATATATATAAAAAGTAAAATACTCACCTTTTGATTATTGGGAAAACTAAGTGTCCTCACACTTGTAGCTAAAATTATTTAGAACTTCATAACATCTTTAAGATCAGATACTCCCATAAATTTATTGAGAAAACAATGATATCTCAGATAATCTGTAATTTCTTGAATTTTTGTGGTAATGTACTGTTGCAAAAATATTTGTTTTTTTGGAGATTCCAAAGTAGCAGAAATTAATGGATGTAAATAAAAGACAAATACTTGTTTATGCACTTGTTGCATTTCATAGTAATTCATAAATGGTTAGTTCTTTCTGTCATGTACTCTCCAATTTCCTTCTCCAATATCATGCATACCTAATATTAATTTCATAAACCATGTATTTAAGTCAGTATAAAATAATGTTGAAAATACCTCTGAGATTAAAGGTATAATTAATTGGAAAAGGGACTTAATTTAACCACAGCTGAAATTTTATGATGCCCAAAAGATGAGCTTCATTATTTTGTGTCGTCTCAGTTTTAGGTTATATCAGGTGCTTGCTTTGATCTATGTTGGTATGTCGATTTGGCTTTGTGTGTGTGTTCTTCCATTGGTTTATTTTGAGAGAGAGATGTCTGTTTGTTTTTGGGGTTGTTTGTTTGTCTTCCTCAGCTTTAAAAAGGGTTGGTAACCAAGAACAGAATTACTGGGAACATAATAAATAAGACATAGTGGGGAGAGGAAAACACAGCTTTGCTGGGAAAGGTGATGCATCTAAAGCTAGAGAGACTTGGGTGCATCAGCAAGCACATGGGCAATTCTTGCAACTCAGAGCTTTACTCATTACTGCTGATACTGAAGCTTAAAGTGAAGGTTTGGGAAGGTTCTTGCCATGCCAAGTCATTGAGCAGCAAGAGAGTCACCTAAGATGTTGAAAACCATAGATTGCTATGTAAGTGGTGTGTTAGAGTGGGGGTTTTCAGATATATTGAACTGCAATCCATGTGTTCATGTGAAAAAGGCCAAAAGTGGGCATTTCAAATAACTTCCTTTGTATTATTTTAATATACTTTTACAGGAAGATGTATTTAATTCATGATTGCTGGTTTCCAAGTCATAGTCAATGTTCCTTAAACTTTATAAGGTACTTTTAGGAAGACCTTTAAAGGTAACTGAGATCAGGTAGTTTAATGACTCTACATGAGCCTTGCAGCTTCATCGAGAAGGTTTTATTACACCTTTGTACTAAAAATTTTAATATGTTTCTAAAATCCAGGTAAAAGAAATACTCGCTGTGTGTTTAGTTTTTGCTTTTCTGGATTCCCAAGTATTGATAATCTGGATACTTCCTAGTATTTTGTTCCATGTGACAATGTGCCTCAGCGTGCAGTTTAAGCCTGGAGCACGAGAGGGCAGCGTTTTCCTATGGAATGCTGTGTTTCCAGTGAAACCCCAGAGCTGCAGGCCCTGCTGGCTGCTCTCATCTGTGCTCAAACTCACTTCTTTAGCCCTTCTGCCAGCTCTTGGACAGTTAGTTTCTTTCCATGAGTTATCGAGCAGAAGTAAGCACTGAAAGTTGTGGAGTTAAATGTGTGTGAGTGTTTAAAGGATTATGGTGCCTAATGCCAGTCTTACCACCTGTTGGCAGCAGAAGCAGAATCACAGAACTGTTAGGGTTGGAAGGGACCACTGGAGATCACCCTGTCCTACCCCCTGCCCAGGCAGGGTCACCCAGAGCAGGTGGCACAGGAACATGTCCAGGTGGGTTTGGAATGTTCACACCTTCCCTGGGCAGCTGTTCCAGTGCTCTCCACCCTCAATGCAAAGAAGTTCTTCCTCGTGTTGAAATGGAACTGCTTATGTTTTAGTTTATGGCCTTTACTTCTTGTCCCATCACTGGGCACACTGAAAAGAGCCTGGCACCATCCTCTTGGCACCCCTTTGAGATATTTGTATGCATTAATGAGATCTCCCCAGTCTTCTCTTCTCTTCTCCAGACTAACCAGGCCCAGATGCCGCAGTCTCTCCTTGCAAGGGAGATGCTCCAGACCCCTCATCGCCTTTGTGGCATCCACTGGACTCTCTCCAGTAGGCCCTTGTCTTTCTTGCACTGTACATAGGAAAATGTTAGCAAAAGCTACTGAGGGCAAGGCCAAGAAGGGAAATGAGTTTGGAGGCACACTCCAACATGAGGAGTATGAGATAAACCTGCTCTGTGTCCTGCAGAGGAAGCTGATAGAGAAATGCAGGAGGAAGGGACTTAGAGCCAGTTTAGTAATATGTATATACGAGTGTCTGTTATTCACTAATGTGTATATAATATAAATGTCATAGGGATGGAATAGAGAAGAAACACTGGTCATGGGGAAGGAACACTGGAATTTGAATATATGGAAGGCAGTAGGAAAGTAAAACTCAAAATTACTGCATTGAAAAAGGTCTTAGCAGTTCTTATGTCCATGTTCTTCAGAAATGTATTTTTATACAAATAGCTACAGCCAACAGTCTACACATCCTTAGAAAGGATTTTTCCTTTATAAGAAAAGAAAGCACCAATGAGGTGATCTTTCACTACATATCAACAAGCTTAAGATGAATTATTTAAGATAATAAAAAAAAGGGGAGAAAAGCAGAATCGCAAGTATTATTTGGAGAGATTAATTTTTGGCCATTTACTGATTTATGTTCCCCGGTTCAGTGAGAGTGGTGGAAATTGCTAAAACCTCTTATGGATTGGCAAGCTTACCAGAAACAGTAACAAGAATCTGTGTGTATTTCTTGGCCTAATTATTTGTGAGCAGTTTTCCTGAGGCTACACTGTAGGCAGAGTATAATGAGGGAAAGGGTATTGCCCAAGTCACTGCTATAAATTGTTTTCAGCTGATGAGCCTGTCAAGAACTTCCCCGTCTGCCATAAATACTGCCTTCGGGGGAAAAAAAATCCCAAATTGGAATTTAAATTCCAAATTACCAAAATTTCAGTGGACAGGAAGAGGTGCAATATTTTTTTTGGAAGCAGTGAGAGTTTTCCAAACCAGAAATATCTTGCTGTGTTGAAACAAAAAGGGACTCCCAGGGCCCCCCTCTTCCTCAGAGGGTGTGACAAGGAGCCCCTGCCCCACGTGCTGCCATTTCAGCCTGATCTTTTTGCTCCAGAAAGGTTTTGAGGTTTGAAGCAGCGTGTTTGCCACTGAAACAGAGCTTCTGGAAATAAGCTAGGAAAAACTGAGCAGATATTTGTGTGAGAAGTCTGTATTTTCTGGTGGAATTGCTATATATTGCTGTTATTGACAAATGTTGTTTGTTGGGCTTGTTAAATGATATTTTCCCATAAGGACATTTATGAAATTCCAAGCAGCTGCACATGTACCTGTTTGTCCTACTGAACAAATAGGTTAATGAGCAATATGCAGTAAAGCTGTAGTAGGTACAACTCATTGTTACAACTAATTTTAACTATGAAACAGTTTGTAAAAGTGTCTTGACAAAGGAAATCTACTAAATTTTATTTTTCGATTAGAGTTTGAGAGATATTTTAAAATATATTTTATTAAAGAAGCAGATGTGGAAATACAGACTCATTAGAAATGTAGTTACATGTCAAAAATTGTTAGATTTAGCAGCCCAAAGTTTGAAATTTAGTTCCCATTGATGAATGAAATACGGAAAAAAGAATGAAGGAGCTTTTGTAGTTGTAGCTTTTTCTAGTTTTTTTAATGTTTGCAGTTATTACTAATGCTTTGGAAAGGACATGTCTGAAATACTTGATTGCAACATAGTTTTTCAGAATTGTCAGTGTGCTTATATAAATAGATGGCTAGGATATGATAATTTAGAGTATTGATTTTCAGTATAAAACATCTTCATATGAATGTGTCTAGGTTGGTCTCAAAGAAATATCCTGTCACTCAGTAAGGAAGTAGTACTGCAAGGTGCAAGTGCACACAGAAATCTGGGTAGTGACCTGTAAATTCAAATCGAGTTTTACTGTGCACCAGCTTTCCCATATGGAAAAGTGAGATTGCATAATACATTCTACATGACTTCTCAGAAATGAAGTTTGCCAGTAATTTCCTATCCTGTCTCCTCTCCCACTTTTGTGTAACAGTAAAAAAAAAGGCAAAAGTATTACTGCTCATCCCCTTGACATTTGTTTCAGAACAAAGGGAAAGGTATTTCACAATTTCTGACTGAGGGCCCATGGATATACTGCTTTCTGGAGTCCAGTTTCCATTTCTTAATTTTTTTTTTTTTAAATGAACATCTGAGTGTCATGTTTGTGTAGAATTGTAGCCCAAATATCCAAGAAAGCAAATATAGAGAATGTACTGTGCTAACTAGTGCTTCCCATCCTTTACATAAACCAAACTTTTTTTAAGAAGGAGAGGTATGTGGGCCAGATAACCAAACAGTCTTTCAGAGGGCTCCTGAAGCTATGAAAGATGGTGAGAATCATATGCTTTCCCTTCTATGAAAAGAGAAACTGAGGTGGTAACATGGATGGAGATATTGCATTGTGATATGGTATTTATGTTGGAACTTCCACAGGCCCTGTAGCTTTTGGCAAGAAAAAGTGTCATCTTTATCTTGAGTAAACTGCTGTTACAATTCAAGCACGTGTTACTCAAACATCCCTGGATTCTTCACATGGCTGAAGATCTAGTAGGGCATTTGTTAAGGATTTTCATTTTCTAAATTGATTTTATTATTCTTGTTAGGTCATCCTTGGCAAGTACACCTGGCTTTCTTACGAAGATGTGTACATTAAAGCTGTTAATTTTGGAAATGGCTTAGCAGTCTTGGGTCAGCAGCCAAAGACTAACATTGCTATCTTCTGTGAGACCAGAGCTGAGTGGATGATTGCAGCCCAGGCCTGCTTTATGTGCAACTACCAGCGTGAGTACCTGTCTTCCCTGAAGTTTTTATGGCTTTTGATCCCAGAGTCTGAAAACAAAACTCTTTTTTGCTTTGCTTTATGTACTAAGAAAACGTTATCTAGATTTTATATAGAACATCAGAGTTTTCAAATAAAAAAATACTGCATAAGGTAGAAACGGTGCACTTGGTAGCCTTTTGCTTTAGTGACTAGAGAAACCAGTAGCTATTGGCAGATGGGGAGAATAGTTTTAGTAATTATAGTTTGCTCAATGAATTTGTGAGCGGTTTATTTTTTTTTTTCATCTCAAATCAGTACAGATTCCCAAGTTTCTGAAACAAACAAACAAAAATCACACATGAATTCATTGACTCAGTTTCAGGAGTTGACGTCAAACCTTCATCTGTGCGTGCAAGTTTTGTTTTATCTGGATATTTTGTCAGTTCTTCAATTTTGATTTTGGTTTGGCCGTTTTTTCTTGGTCAGGAATGTACTGAATGCTGGTCTCAGTGTGCTATAGCTGTTTAAATGTCTGTTTCATCATTGCTCCTTAATATGTCCTTTACCTAACTAAGCCCAGCCTGGCTGGCTTCTGTGATGCTCTCAGGGGGGCACATCTTGTCCCTCAGGACATGCCAGAAACTGCTGTTCCTCACAGGCTTTGGCCTTTTCCCTCCTGTGCCACATTTACCCTCTTTCAGTAAGAGGTGGGCTGTAAAAGCCAGGTGTGCAGAATTTCCTGATTTCCTGCCTAGATACACTAAAGATGCCTATCAATTATACTTTTTTTCAGATTTTGGAAGCAAGTCTAATAAGATTTATATTTGAACAGTTCCTCTTTGCTCTGAGCACAAGTCTATTTCAGTTTGAGAAGACCATGGTGATGAGTATGTAGCAGTTTCCATTTACATAAGTTTTTACTCCTGTCTCTGGTTATTTTGCATGTACCTTTTGCTGTGTTGGTCCCTCAGTGTTAAGGATGGAGTAGGTGACAAGGTGCTCTGGCCCTTAACATTTCAGAGTCAGCCTGCTTGCCTTGTGTGGCAGCTGGCTCTGTGGGCAAGGACAGGGTGGATGTTGTGTACTGGGACTGTAGCAATGCCTTTGGCATGGCTTCCTGTGGTACCTGTACAGCCAAACTGTTCACATAAAGGTGGGTAAGAGGGACCATTGGCTGCAAGGATTGTGAGCCATAGAGCAGAGTTACTGGGCAGCCTTCAGTGGCTGACAGTGACTCCAATACTGCTTAATGTCTTTATTGAAGGCCTGGATGATGGGGCAGAGTGCAAACACAGGAGGTCCCAGCTGGTGGCATGTTGGGGGCAGCAGCCAGTACACTCGAGGGTGGGGCTGTTGTGCAGAGGAGCCTGTCAGCTGGAAAAGTGGGTTGTCTGGAACCTCATGGAATTCAGTAAAGGCACTTAAAATTTCCTCTGTGCACGCTGGAATGCACCAGTATAGGCTAGGGGACAGCTGGAGAGAGCAGCTTTGCAGGGAAGGACCTCAGGGTTCTGGTGGGCCATGAGTCACCCAGGATTTTGCAGCAGCTTCTTGCAGTGGAGGCCTGCAGCATCCTGGATGGTAGCATGAGTGTAGTAGCTAGGCTCAGGGAAATGATCCTTCTCCTCTGTTTGGACACTGCTAGAACCACACCTGGACTACTGTGCCTACATTGGGACTTCCTATTAGGCAAAAAGGTGCTGACATCCTGGAGTAAGTCCAATGGAGGGCTGCCACGATGCTGGAGGGGTTGGAGAATGTGACATCTGAGGAGAGGCTGACAGAGAGGGGTCTGTTCAGAGTTAAGATGAGTGAGTTCAGATCTTGTTGCTGTCTGACACTCCCCAGTGGGAGCATGCAGAGGAGATGGAGCTAGGCTCTGCTCACAGAGGTGTGCTTTGATACCACTGCAGGCCACAATCACAAGTTCAATGGCAGGAAAAATTGATTACATATTAGGGCAAGCATCTTCATTGTGAGGGTGGTTCCGTATCAGAGCAGGAACAAAGAACGGTTGTGAAATCTTCATCCTTGGAGATCCATAAAACCCAGACAGGCCACTCTGCTGCAGTGGATGGTGTGTGCAGGTGCTCTTTGCAGGTGCCTTCCCACCTGAATTGGTGATGGTTTTGGTTGGTTCTTCAGTGAGTAAATGCTGCTGACCTGCCTACCAGAGCAGAGACCTGCACACACTATTCTTAGATAAGATGCCTGTGCTGCTTTTAAACTGCATGTCTCTGTGCTGGTTCCCTGTTATCACTTTTGGGATCTGTCACATTCCTAGTGGCTATCCTGGGAATAAAATGCAAGGCCTTGCATAAATTTTTTTCCCTTTGGAACTGAAGCACATTTACAAATCCTAGGGAGATGTGTATTTTGAGGGGAGAAATCTGAGCTAGGGGCTGGATGTTGTGAGCAGAATGGTATGTGTGTTTTGGGTTTGCTGGATTAGTGCTTTAAATCCCCTTGCTGCGACGTGCCTCGGCACACACTCTGACGTGGTGTTCATCATCTAAGCTGTGTCATCTTCTGTGAGCTTGGCTGACTTGTGCTGGCAGATGAAGAGAGAGCTGTGCAGTGTTCACAGGCAGCTTGCAGGACAAATTGGAAGATTCAGATGATGAAACAGTTATAGTGGCAAGACATTGCTAAATGGCTTATGCTAGCATTTTTCAGTGTGCAGGTTTGATACCAGCTAACTGCTGTGGGGGTGTTGGGGCATGTTTTCCAAATGTGAAATGTGTTCAGTCTGATGGAGTGGCCCCAGAGCTGGTGTCAACAGAGCAGGTTCATCTGCTTCATACATAGTGTTGGAGAGAATGCCTTTTGCACTAGAGAATTAAAATGAGGAAAGTCATATTTGTTATAGATCACTTGCACAAACAATTTATTTTTTGGTCAGAAATACTTGCTTGATTTTAAATGTGACTTTTTCTGAAGTTCTCTAAGTCTTATATTTGCAGGAGGTAGAGTGGGATTGCTAGATCAGAGACAGAAGTAGTACTAACATGAAAACAGATTTTCTTCCTAAGTACCTCTTCATGTGTGTGAACAGCTCTTCACCAGAGTAGGCAGATAAAGCACAAAAGTGCATAGCCAAATGGTGGAATAGGAGAGCTTAAGTTTCATTTTTCAATCATGCTTGAGCAGAAGTGGTTTGGTCAGAATTAAATTTGGCTGAAGCCTTTAGAAGTTCATTTTGCTTTTTATTCTTGATGTATGATGGATGGTGAAATACTGTTCAACATTCCAGTTACCTTGAAATAAATTGTAAAAGTTCTATTTGTTTCTTTAGGGTAAGGTTTTGTCTTCTACGAGCTGGCAAATTTAGTGGTGTTGGGGGTTTTTGTTTTATCAAGCCTTTGGTCAGATAACAAAGACTCACTTGTACTATTGCATGTATAAATGTGAATACAAAATAATCCCTTCTCAGTACGTTCTTATGAGACTGAGGAGAGAAAAAAACTATCAAAACTTTTGGATTTGCCTGAAAAAGTTTTAGGTGCCACTTTAGAAAAAGTGGAGAAGGCAGAATTTCAGAGATGAGTCATTGCTCAGTTTTGCCCTCTCTGTGACATCAGTGCACCATCATATAAACGGTCTCTCTTTCCCTTTAGCTCTGTCATATAGCTCTGAGTGTCTTAATATACTTATTTGTAGATGAGTAATTAAGTACCCCTGTGGTTATTCCTGAGATGATGCTTTGCCTTCTGACTGATGTTGTCAGCTCAGTTCTGCTCGTTGGCTCGGGGCAGCTGAATTTCTGCTACATGTTTATATAACAGGGGTCACTGCAGTAAGCAGAGAGAGCTCGTGGGAACGAGGAGAGGCACTCTTCTGGACTTTGCTCCCACCAAATTAAAGAAAACACAGTGCATGTGCATTTGCCCTGCAACAGTTCTGAACTATGATGGGCTGTTTTAACAAGAAAAAAATAAGTAGAGGTCAGCTATTTACTTTTCTGTGTAAGAAGACTGCTTTTGAATTGTTTCGGGTTAGTAACTCCTTGGATTTAAAATGTTAAAATAAAAATCTTAGAATACAACAGAACTTTATTTAATTTTAGTTTTTAATCTTTGCTGCAGTGATTACAGTTCTAATGTACAATGGGGTGTCTTATTTTCATAATTACATTCTTTAAATATTCAGCTATATACAGACTAAAAAGCCAAATATATTCTGATACCTGTTTTGACAAAACTCCCAGCAAGGATATTATAATTATGGATTGTGTTGATTGATCTCAGAGCTTTTATAAGATGTCCCTGTTTAGTGTTCTGCTTGGAAAATAGACCTTTTTTTTTTTTTTTTTTTTGAGAGCAATGCTTCTCTGCAATTTTGAGCTGTCTTTTTCTTCCCTAGTCTCTTTTGGTCTCTTATCATTCAGTTCCATTGATAATACCAGGAAATTAAATATAATTTTAAAGGTGTTAATATGAAGTAATTGTGTAACACACTCACTAATGAGCTGACCTTACAAACAGGAAACAATTTTTCTTATAGTCAATTTTCTAAATATTTTCTTTCTTGCTTTTCTGTATGATTCTCATGTCAATTCAAGGTCTAATGAGTGTTTATTACATTATTTTAAATGGATGTCAGAACAGGCTAGTCACAGATTTATTCCTGAGTGTGAGAATTCTCTGCTGATGACACATTTTGCCATGCTGTAATAATTTGTTATTAGTAGTCAATTGTAAAAGGTTAGTAACAGAGTATGTGAATTCTGGAAAGAGAAGTCACCTGGATGAAAGCTGCTTCTTTCCTATGTGCAAGAGGAATGTTACACTGTGATTAAACTGAGAAGGCTTGCCTACTTTTCAAATGGTAAAAGCAGTGACAGTATGAGAGTGGATCCAGGAGAATTTCATAAGGTGATGTGGTTTTGGCACCTCTAATTAGACCTTGGAAAAGAGTAAACAGTCACATAGAGAATAGTTGTTCATTCTGCCTTCTCGGAGTAACTTAAGACCACACTGTATCTAAATTCAGCTGTTAAGAGGCTTTTTAGATACAAAACTGTCCCATCTTTGAGTTGACAAATATTTTTACTCTGTTGCCTAAGTTAGAATAGATTAATCTCCGTTCTTTTTTGTAAACTATACTTGAAAATGTAACCCAGAAACTGACCATTTCCCATTTTGTGTTTCAGTTGTTACTCTGTACGCCACGCTGGGGGGCCCAGCAATAGTTCATGGGCTGAATGAAACAGAAGTGACCACCATCATTACTAGTAAAGAGCTGATGCAAACAAAATTGAAGGTCAGAAAATTGTTCTTTGGCTATCTCTTCCAGTGTGTCTGTTCACCATTGTTAAATGGCCTGGTTCCATTGTACAGAGCAATGATTTATTGCCTTTCCATAAGGCAGACACTTCTGGAAGAAAATTTATTTATCTGTCTTCATCTACAGAAAGTGGTAGTGTGCTTTCAGTGGGTTTTAGGCTGCTGAGTGAGTGGAGAATGAGCAATTTGCAGTATTGCAGAGCTGGAGTGCTGCCTGGAAAAACACCTTTACAAGAAACTGCCGTGGTTTTGGGGTGGATTTAGTACCTATAAATGTAACAATGGGAAGAACAGAAAAATGTATAAAGAGCTAACTGTGATCATGCTCCTGGCTTATTATCAGATGTTTTCCCAGCAGAGAATGGTTTTTATGTCTAAAGATGGGTGTTTAAAGAGTTAGAGCTGTTTTTCCATGCAGGGGGAGAAAAAGCTCGCTAAACATTAGTGCAGTCGAAGAACTTATTTGACTTCCTGACCCTGATGGAATACCCAAGTGGAACAACTAATCTGCATGAGTTTCATCATTGTGTGTTTTGGGGAAACTGGACCTTTCAGATAAGGCAATTGTTTTAATGAAAAATTGTGCTGTTGTGGAAATTTGCATGAGAATTTCCCAAACTTTAAAAAGAAGTTATTACAGCGACAGTATCTGTGCCATGCATATTTATTTCAGCTTGCAGTGAGAGAATGTATTTGCTCTGCTATAGGTGATAATCTTCTCTTCTTCCATGAGAACACTGATAAATGTCTTTGAACTCATGTTTTGCTTGAAATGCTTAATGAGTGATTTGCAATATTTTTGCTAGCTGTTGCTTATTTTAAATAGCATAATAACCAAGGAGTAACCTAAGAATTATTGTGAGCTCAGTATCACCAGTTTCTCTCAGCGTTCTATGGGAAGGGAAAGTCAATTATGTCTGCAAATCACTGCAGTCTTATTTGTGGGGTTTTCATGAAATAAAATACAAATCAGTAAATGTTTGGAGATTTTTTTGGACTTAAAATTGGTAAGCTTCAAGCTTTGCAGCTATTTGAGCTTGGGAGGTTTATCCTTTAAAACTCTGAGATGTTTTATGTTTTTTATGTTAGTGCTTTTTAAAAAGTATACAGCAGATAGCATGGAGGTTTTTGTTCTTAGGTTTTTTTTTGGTTTTTTTTTTTTTTTTCTTTTTTTTTGTTTTTTTTTTTTTTACTTCCTGGCATAAAAGGAATTTTGAATTTCTGGACTGATTTTTCATTTTCACAGGAAATTGTTTCTCAAGTTCCACTACTGCGACACATAATTACAGTGGATGGCAAACCCACAACGTGGTCAGAGTTCCCCAAGGGTGTCATTGTTCACACCATGGCATCTGTGCAAGCCATGGGGGCCAAGGCAGACACTGGTAGGTTCTTCCTCTTCAGACCATCTCTTTTGGTGCCCTAATTTGACCCCGTTGAGTAAGCTTGAAGAAACTGCAAATTTCAAAATAATGCAGATTTAACCTTTTCTGATTTCCTTTTCCTGTAAATAAAATCTTTGTGAGTGTTTTTTTTTTTGTTGTTGTTGTTTTGTTTTGGTTGTGGCTGGTTGGATTTTGGGGTGTAAGTTTCTTTTTTGTTTTTCAACAGAGTAAAAACTGAGTCCACAATCAAGTGTCACAGGTTGAATGATAGTTTTTAGGATAAGCAATTAATTCAGGATAGAAACTTAAAAAGCATTCTTTTGATCAGACTTGTTAAAACCAGATTATTCAGGGCACAGAAGGAAAATCATTGTGTATTTTATAATAAAAGAAATCAGTAATTTGTTGTCATTAAGTTTTGTAAAATTCACAGATAGCAAAATGTAAACTGGTCATTTGAATCTGATAGAACTTGGTCACTTACTGCATTTCTGAAAGCTTTGATCTGTGTAAAATCACTGAAATCTATTTCTGGTCTATGTAACATTTTTAGAACTGTAATTCAGAATTTTAGTACTTATTTTCATTGTAACCTTACGAAATTTTTATTCTTGGCTCTGAAGACCTGTCCATCCCAGTATTTTAAGATTTCAATATATTCAGTAGTTCCTTTCTTTTGTTCTTTGTGTTTTCAGAATCCCTTAACTACTGCAGGCATAAGAATGTTGGATTGTATTTTAGGAGTAGGGGGGTGTGTTCAATCCATCTGATTTTGATGTTCAGGGGAATGGCAGATTTGCTCCAAATATCATGACCTCTCAATTTCTTTAGAAGATGCTTTTCCCTATTTGATGTACCAGTTTTATGTACCACTAAAACAGTTTAATACAACACCAGCAGAAAAATTTTGGCTGAAATTCATTAGCTCCCTGAAATCTTTTAATCTATGTGCTATGTAAAAAGATATTTAATTTTTCTTCAGTCTTTTAAATATCACGTGCTCTGCACTACAATAAAGGGACATTATCTTTGTCAAGTTAACCATTCATAAACTGTGAAATGCTATCATGAATTGTTTATGGTAAAGCATGTCCAATTACTGTTAAGTAGATGAGCTATTGCTTATGTTTCTTTTCCTCATTGTTGTTCATTGTGCAGGATAGGCAGGATTCAGTGAGTGGAAAATGATTAAATGTTGCTTTTATGCTTATTCAGTGTGTGCGCTGTGCCACATGCACTGTGTGTGATGCAGTTTCCTCTGAGTAAGCACAGTAGTTTTTGTATTTTTTTGCTCTCAGCACAAGTATTTAAAAAGCACTTTAATCCAATTAAAGCTGTTGAACTTCTTTTAAATATTTATGGAGATGGGACCTCAGGTTGGCTCAGCAGTGCTTTGCTGCAGGTGTTGCAAATGAGGCAGTGTGTGTTCCCTTTCCCTGCCAGGGAGCACGTGAGGCACAGAGGGGTGGAACCAGGGCAGTGAACCTTCCCGAGGCAGGGATGCTCAGTGGTGCTTTGGACAAGCCAAAGCTCTGCCTATTTTTCTCTCCACTGCAGGAGTAGGGGAAAAATAATAGGAAAACTGTTGTGGTGGATAAGGACAATCAGTCAAAGTATTGCTCAGCTAATGCCAAGTTCCTACTCTTTGTGAAGGCACTTAAGCTTGACCACAATCTTTTTTTAAGCAAAAGCAGAATGTAATAGCAGGAGTCCTGTGGTGCTGTATTGCTGCAGTGACTGCTGAAATGTGTCAGTGTGTGTCAGATCTCCTAGCCTGAGAGGCTCTCCACACATCACACATCCTATTTTTTAACAACTTGCAGGAAACAAGCAGCCATCCAGGCCTGTGCCCTCAGATATTGCAGTGATCATGTACACAAGTGGATCCACAGGAATTCCCAAAGGAGTTATGATCTCCCATTGCAACATAATTGCTGGGATAACTGGAATGGCTGAGAGGATCCCAAACCTGGGGTACGTACTAACTGTTTCTGACCAGCTAGTAAAAAAGTCATGTAATTGCATTTAATTTTAGATTAATTACTGTGTAAAATATTGACTGTTTTATATTGCTATGGATGTAACACATCATACTATGCACTGACATCTGAGCATGTGCCAGCACTGTACTAAATGACATGATACTACTTCATGTACTCTTTATTCTCTGCTCTTTGGTATGTGGGCAAGACCAGGACACAAAAACCTGTGAGGCCACCTTGCACTAGATTGGTTGAAACCCTCCCTAAGCAGTGCTTCCCTTGGTTAATGTTTAAATTCTGTGGCTTCTTTCTCTTTGGTGCAGTTTTTAATCTCATCCACTGAGTTGCCTTTGCAACCATAACATGGTTAATTGTTTTGAGTTGAGTAACCATCACCCTTTTTTCATGCCTTAAACCTACAGTGTGTAATGTGCAACTTTTGAAACAAAACCCACATGATTTGAAATATGCTCTCAAGCTCAAAGGCATTTTCAACTTTTTCCATTTCTGCAGTAAATTTTGCATATATTTGGCTTAGTGATGCATCTGAGGACTCTAGTGATACAGCATAAACCTATATTTTAAAAATTCTTTGCAGGGAAAAAGACATTTATATTGGGTACCTGCCCCTTGCCCATGTTCTGGAGCTGAGTGCTGAGCTTGTGTGTCTGTCTCACGGGTGCCGCATCGGTTACTCTTCCCCTCAGACGTTGGCTGACCAGGTATGTTGTAGGTGTAAGTCCTTAGAGTAAAACAAAAAGAAATAAAAAAAAAATACTTAGATATTTGTAATATTTCTTTAAAAACAGTAGAAATTTTGTTTCTGATGTTAAAGATTTTGAATGTGTCTGCTAGTAAACTTGTTCTTCACTTTAGTCTTCTAAGATAAAGAAAGGAAGCAAAGGGGATGTTACTACACTGAAGCCAACTCTAATGGCAGCAGTTCCAGTAAGTAACTGAAGGATGAACAATTTTTAAAACCTTTTTTAAAATATAAGTTATAATTCAATTTTTAGCAACAAAATTAATACCATGACCATTTAGATAGAAAAGGTAGAATCCTTGATGTTAAGCTGCTTTAAAATAATAATTGTGGTATTTATTTGTATGTTGGGGATAAGCAATCATGACATGAGTACCAAACTTTTTCAAAGTTAAGATAGCTAGAGACTTTCAATTCCCATTTTAATTAGTCATTTCTAGTTTGGTACAGTGAAAGAGTGGAATAAAGACAGTTGGCAGCTGGGGGTTAACTTCTGCTTGTGCCCAGGTTTTGCTTTCGTCCTTTCCATGAACATCTTGCTGTCTCTTAGCAAGGGAAGAGGAGGGAACCTGGGAGTGGGTTGTCACCTGAAGCTCACTTGAATTTCTAGACTGTGTTTTCTTTTTGCTGTACTGAAGTCAGTATTTCAAATGTTTCTTTGAGTTAAAGTTCATCTTTTTACATAACTAGGAAATTATGGATCGAATCTACAAAAACGTCATGAATAAAGTGAATGAAATGACCAGTTTCCAGAGGAATCTATTTATATTGGCCTACAACTACAAAATGGAACAGATTTCCAAAGGTTACACTACCCCACTCTGTGACAGGTAATGTTAACTTAATTTGTAATGGCACCAAGAAATCAAAGTCTTACCATGGGAGCAGTATCTGGTTTTCTTGTGCTTTTCTTCATTTTATTGTTGACCCTTTGAACATGAACAAATCTATACTTGAGTGTAAATTGAAACAACAAATCAGGAGTTTGTGTGATGGATTTAAATACTTACTGATGCAATTTAAGTGAGTGTTGTTTAACTGGAAACTGATTGAAAATGTACATTTATTGCATTTTCATCAGGAGTTTAATAACAGATTTATACAATTTCTGGGTAAGGTGAGAAGTTTATTCCTACAGAAAAATGTAGACTCTGCATTTTCACAGAAGGGAGCAATGGTATACCTCAAAATGGAAAGAACTCACAGGATCATTGAGTCGTAACTCTGGGCTTCTGTGAGAGCAAAGGATAAAGTATTTGCAAAATTTATACAACTTAAAGTATTTTTAGGAGAAAATCATGCACCTTTACTGCCTCATTAAATCTGTGTTCTCAAACATTTAACTTATCTTCAAACTAGAACATGGAAACAATCTTAGCAATCTGTGCCTGTACTTCTGAAAACATCAATGTGTTCCTTCAAGGCTTTCCTTGGAAGTCATGAGAGTGTATTTGAAGGCAGTGGAAACTCAGTTCAGATCCCAAACTAGGTGCTCTGTTGCTTTGTTTTGAAGCACCAAGATGTCTTTTTCCCTTTGCGTTTCAGCCTTATCTTCCGCAAGGTGCGGATGCTGCTGGGCGGGAAGATCCGCGTGCTGCTGTGCGGCGGCGCCCCGCTCTCGGCGGCCACGCAGCGCTTCATGAACATCTGCTTCTGCTGCCCCGTGGGGCAGGGCTACGGCCTCACCGAGTCCGCCGGGGCTGGCACCATCACCGAAGGTGGGTGGCACCGCGTCCCTGGGGCGCCCGCGCTCGGCCCCGCGCGGCTCAGCCCCGCCCACCCGCTCCTTTGCTGGTGCCACCAACGGCATCGGGGAATCCTGGAATCAGGTGTTCCCAAAAATGTGTAAAATGTGGCAGTGCTGATTTGGATGCACTGTGCTGAAGCAGGTGACCTACGTGTAAAATGAAAGTTCTCATTTGTGGTGGAGCAGCCCATTCTATCATCAGTGGGATCTTGGTGTTGTACTTATCACATGAACTGAATAATTCTTTTCAAATTTTGTTCAGTATATTGAGGTGTCAGGAATTAAAATCTTCCTGCATCAGATTTTAATTTCATATAACAGAGCCTAATGGTTTCAGTTGCCTTTTAGTAACTGAGGGGATCTGTTAATAAGCCATCTACTCTTCTAGTGGGATAAGGATTTTATCTGTGTTCTCTTGATAAATCTGTTGGGTTTTCTTGGAGGTTTGGTTCTGTGACTTAAAGTTCAGAAATAAATAGCAGTTAATCTTCACTGAGGATGCATGACAACAAAAGATCTTTTTTTTTCTAACTGGTTTTTTTTTTGTTTTTCTGAAAATGCACTTATTTAAATTCTAGTTTGGGACTACACTACAGGAAGAGTGGGAGCACCTTTGGTCTGTTGTGAAATCAAGTTAATGAACTGGGAAGAAGGTGAGAATTCTTGCTTGTGATTCAATTGTAATGTGTTTGTAAGAACTGTGTTTTTCTATTGGACTTTGCTCAGTAGCAGTAATTAAAGACTATATTTTGACTGTTAGCATTTTAAATGCTACTTTTGCCTATAAAAGTTTGCTCTTGGGAAGAAGAAATGTAAAAATAAATTCCTCAGTAGTTTCAAAACAGGGAAATATCCACGCAGAAGTTATCAATGCAAGTGGCATTTTGACTGGGTAGTATGCACAATACCTTCAGTTGCCATTAAGTTATTATTTTAAAATAATCTTCATAATAATATTCTTAAAGTCATTAAAAATTGGCATGTAGAATAGAAGCTTAATGGATACTTTATAAAATACATATAATACAGTTTGAAATGCATTTGGGTATTTCCTTTCACTGTAGGCTTTTATGTTATGTAGAGTAGAAATACTCTAAAGTGTGGTTTTGGACTAATGCAAAACCTTATGGATTTTTTCATTTTTAAACTATGAGGCAAAATTATTTGGTTTTATTTGAGCCTGTGTGAAATTGATAAAGCACATTACTTACTTCTGCCAGAAGAATGGCACAAATTTTTGCTTTGGAATATGTTTTGATTCTCATAAACGTAATAAAACTCCCCATGCTTCTAGGTGGATATTACAATACTGATAAACCATATCCTAGAGGTGAGATCCTTATTGGAGGGCAGAATGTGACTGTGGGCTACTACAAAAATGAAGCACGAACCAGAAAGGATTTCAGTGTTGATGAGAATGGGCAGAGGTGGCTCCATACTGGAGACATTGGAGAGTTTCATCATGATGGATGTCTAAAAATTATTGGTGAGTTAAGAAATTCAGGTAACATGTATATGTATAGATATTCATATACACACATTTTTTAGGGCTGTGAAATACAGTAGTGAAAAAAACCTCCATATCTTGTCATGCAATCTAAAGCCTTCCTATGTATCCCAGGGAAGTTCTGATATGTTGCTGTAAGTTTGCCTGTGTGTTTTAAAAGCTGAGTTTTTGGTTCACTTTGAAACACTCTTAACGTTTACTCCCTAAGTTATTGAGACTGGGTAGTAATTAGAGAGTTAAGTATAAGCTGAGTAGATAAGCTGCCTGATATTGTATAATTTTGTATGGTTGTGTTGAATAACCTCAAGTAATTTGGGCGTAATTTTTGGTTCCTATTGTTGTTTTTCAAGTAGAAGGTGAACAGTTGCTCTTTAAATATGGATTTAGCCTGAAATCAATAACATAATGTCACCAAATGGTCTGGGCCAGACAGCACAAAATGTGTGCTCCTGGCTACCCGTGGCTTTTGCCTAGTTCTGCTTGTCTTCCATGCACATGATGGTGCTGTCATATAGGAAATGCTGTTCCGAAGGCAGAAAATGCATGGCATTGTAATAGCCCTCATTTTGTTGGGATATACAGATTGATAAAATGCAGTCTGGAAACCTAACATTAAAGGTTTCTGGTTTGGATATTTAAATGAGCATTTCAGGAAAATGTAAAATCAATGTTTCCAAGTTTTCTGTTCTGTAATTAACAGTTACACTTACTTAATTAGATGTGTAATTAACATTCTTTTCTTCATCGATAGATCGCAAAAAGGATCTTGTAAAACTACAGGCAGGAGAATATGTTTCTCTTGGCAAAGTAGAAGCAGCTCTGAAGAATCTCCCACTGGTGGATAATATTTGTGCATATGCAAGCAGGTAAGAGCAGTTTATACTTTGTTACTGCACTGTTCTTTGTCCTCTTGAAGCAAAATTTTTTGCCACTCAATGTGCAGAATTTTTTTAATCAGTTAAAAAAAGGATTTTACTTACAATACAATGGAATAACTCTCTATCAAAACTAAAAGATCAGAAATCCATTTTTATTTTTCCTTTCTCATTTGTTGTCAATATTTATTGGAAAATACCAGTGATGAGTCTTACATTCCCCCTTCCCCTATCTGAAAAGCAGCTGAGCTCTATTGCATTAATTACAGGCATCTGTACACTCAAGCACTTTGGAATTGTTACCTTTAGAAGCCCTAGGACACCTTGTTTCTTGCTGTGTTTAGCTGTGATTTGTCCTTCAAGGGAAGTATTGTGGTACTTCAGAGGAAGATGGGGGAAAAAAACACCAATGGCCCAGTAGCTGGCTTGTGAATTAAATTTACTTTTTTTTTACCCCTGCAGTACACCACCTTGAAGCTTGAGAACAAACACACTCTAAACAGTGTGCAAACATACAGTAAATGACAATCTAATGTAATTTCTATTTGCTTTATATGTGTACTAATAAATGAGGCGATAAAGGCTCAAACATGTCTTAAGTTTCTATTTCTAGAGTTTCTTAGCTCTTACACATACAAATATACTTCAGGTGGTCTTTGTTTCCTGTTTACATTCGACATTGATGTTTGGAAAGTTATTTTGGAGCCTCTGAATGATCAGAAATATTCTGACTCCCATTATGTCCCAAAAAGCCCCATTTTACTTTGAAAGAAGCCAGGATAACCATACCAGAGAATTGCTCAGTGGTAATAAATAAAACAATTAACTTTTGGTTTGTTCACCTGGTTCTCTGTAGTTTTGGAGGGGTTTGTGTAGTCATTCTGTAACTGCAGTTTTGACAGTTTTGGATCAGTAGGCTGGCATGCATTGGGCCTGCCACTGCTGAGGAAATTTCCATTCTTTTAAGCTTTATTTGTGGTTTGGACTCACTGTGTGAGTCTCACATTTGCTCGCTTTGACAGCCTGAAGTTGGGACTGTTTTAAGCACCGTCTATAATCTGTGAAGAAAGAGCTTCCTACATGTGATCTCTTCTCTTCCAGGATTGCACTTCACTATTGGACTTGTGCTACCAAATTTTTGTGTTAATTTTGCCAGGTCAACATAACATTGGAAGCTAAAATGCACTTGCGAGGCAGACACTTGACTCTGATAGGCCATGTTGTGTCTATTACTTAAAAACAGGAAAACCTATGAGCAATTTTTAAAGGTAATTTACAAACAAGAGTCCAGACCAAGGACAAGTAAGACATTCCAGATTGGTTTTTCTGTTGCTGCTGTACTTTCTTAATACAGTTATGTGTGTGATGTGGGCTGAGTAGCCATGTAATAGAGTCCCTGAATGATTGTCCATATGCACATTTCATTGTGGGCATGCGCTCACCTCAACAGTCTGAGCTCAGAGAGGTTTTGTAACTGTGCCTGTGATGTTCCTTGGATCCTGTCTCTCTTTATACTTAGCCTGGGTGATCTTGTATGCAGGAGGAGTCCTTTAGTTGTAGCTGTTCTGTCTCCCACATGCAAAAGGACAAGGAGGGCAGACTTTTACAAAGGGGTTTAACATGTGATTTGACCTTAGATTTTAGGGTGCAAAGCTCCTCTGAACATCGTAGTAGGGAATCAGAATTGTTTGCATGATGTTGCTACCTCAAAAGCTGTATTGACTTCAGACAAAATAAGTGAGATAAGGAATAAACACATTTGCTGAAAGGAATGGTGATTAGAGCTCTGTTAGGGGTGACTCCTACTGCTTTTTCAACACTTCGCCCAAGACACATTAAGTGGGTTTCAAGCATCTCATCGAGAAAATGAGTAGCTCAGTTACCTGAGGAATGAGCAAACATGGCAAAAATCTTGAGGGAGTCCTCAGTCATCTCAAGGAGATAAGGACCAGACTTTACAGAATAGAAGCAGTGGTATCTATGTGTAGTGCCACTAAATATGTTTCTGACCACAGGTCTGAGAGCCGTACGTGGGTAGAATTGTAAGCACACCAAGAGAATGAGGCTGCTTAGTGTAGGGCAGACATTTTGGCAAAATCTTTCATCGTGGAAGAGATGACTAAGGAGGTCTTGAGGACCAGAGTCTGAAAATGTCCACTGAAAATCACTTCCAAGACAAAGGTACCAAATACAAAGGATCGGCATAAGGAGCAGCGACAGGGAAGTAACTGCTCAAGAGGGAAGATGTACCTTCGGGATACCTCTCAAGACAAAACAGTGCTTTAGCATTTGAAGTGCAACAAGTGGAGATTTAACTTTGTAGCACAGAACGAAAAACTACATGTACCAGGAACTGAGAGCTGCAAGGTGTTCTTTCCAAGAAGAGAAAACATTTGGATGAACCTGATTGTCCAGAACAAGTACACTTCTACTGAAGGGGCTGAATTTTAGATGAACAGGAAGTTTGATGCTTACCCAGCCAACTGATTACTTCTATGTGCTGTTTATCCCTGGAGGCACTGGTGATATTGCTGGACATGATCTTGAGCATTCAAAAGACTACAGGAACCAGAGATGACAGTTCCAGAGTCCTTTGTGTCCCAGGTGCCTTCACACAGAATATGTGCACAGTAGGGAGCAAAGTTACAAGGGTTCAGTACAGACTACAGCATGAGTGGGCATGGGGGAAAATGGGACAGAGGCAAAGGCAGAAGGTGAGATGCAAGCAGTAGTGATAGTGAAGCTAAACTGAAATCATCCTGTAATACATTTTCAGGAAGAGGAAAATGAGAATGATTTTGAGCTGGCAGGCGAAGCTTATGATGATGCTGCCAGGGACGTCTGTGTTTATAATGGACTCTGGTGCAGTCTTCTCAACTCCTGTCAGATGCCCATTATGATTCCTGCCAGTAACAAAGGAGAAAATTGCAATGTGCAGTAACCAAAAGCATATTTAGAGGTAGTATCTTGAAATTATCTTGAAGAACTTAAAGGATATAGTACAGTAATCTGCATGCTAGGGCTAAGTTTCCATATTTTGTATTAATGGTCTGTCTGGTGAGAGTTGAAAAGATTTACTAAATCTGTAGATAGTTAAGATGGGAGGGAACAAAAGCCATGTGGAGGACAGGATGAGAATTCAGAGCAAGCTTGGCTAGATGGAGATTTGCTTGAAAATGGCAGTAAGTTTAAAGAGAGGAGTTGTAAATTATACTTACAGCTAAACAAACTGCAGAAATTAAGGGTGAGAGCCACCAGTTGGTAGCAATTCTGTAGGAGCTGACATGAGTCCACAAGTGCCATGCTGTTATAAGAAGGTAAAGGGCATAATCAGATGTATTGCCTACCAAATGCACAATGATCTCTTTACTCTAACAATTATTGAAGGGTCTGAATTCCACATGTAGCACATCTGAAGAGATGGACCTCATGAAGAGAGTCCAGGAAAAAAATGGCAATGTCTGGGCAGAGACCTGTGATGGCATGAATTAGGAGGAAAGGGCACTGCTGATATGTCTAAATAAACCTAAGAAAGGAAACAAGACTAAAAAGGTGACAAGGAAAATCTGTGAATGCATAAATAGCTTCTGTGGAAAAGAGAGTGACATCTGACAATTGTGAGGTAAATTTCAAAGAGGAAGAGTCAGGAGTTGCCATCAGCAGCTGCTTATCCATGCTACAAGTGATGAAGCGTTGGCATTAGTGCTTGCTGATGTTGAAGAAAGATGTAGACAAACATCTGTTAGATGTATCTGACCCTGCTTCAGGGCAGGTGAATTGATTAGGAGCTCTTCAGAGTTGAAAGCTCACTTTCAACTCTAGCTCTGTGATCTGCTTTGTTAGAACATGTCAAGCTGCTGCATGAGGTTCTGTGCAAATTTTACCTAAACTTTACACCATCTGAAAAGCTTTGAATACCTGTTTCAGAGTGAATTGTGCTTTAGGGCCCAAAGACTTTGAGATCACAGCTTCCTATGTTCTGGGCATGTCAGGAGCAGACAAAAAAAGTGCCAACAGTAGAGTGAGTGTATGGACAATCACTTGAAAGAGAAAGAGAAGTCACTTCCCTTACAGAAGCAGGCATCCTTTGAGATGTGTTGTGCATATGCTCATTCCACAACCTGCTGTCCAACCCCTCTTCACTGCAGTCCTCTACTCCTCTACAGTAACTGGACTCTGCAGTTGAGAGGAAACTGAGGTAGGGAAGCCGCACACCAGTCTCCATTCCGGGCTGCAGAGCATGAGCAGAGGCAGGGCGCAGTGACATCGTGTGGGTGCTGCTTCCCAAAGCTTTGGGCATGAGACACAGTGGAATATGCATATGGACAGCACACCTTGAAGCAATCCAGTTACTGTAAGGTAAGTAGCTTCTCTTTCTACTTACTTTTAAGCAGGCAGAGGTAACTTGTGAACTATTTCAGGAGGATTATCAGGTGAACAAAAGCCAGCTGTTAAGAGCAATATCTCTGTTGGAAGTGTAAACCCCCCCAACTTGAAATGCTATTTTTGAAGAGTTGCTTAATTTGCCAGATTCATACTCAAGTGTATTGTGCTTCTCAGCTTCCATTCTTATGTCATTGGATTTGTTGTGCCAAATCAAAAGGAGCTTGCAGAACTAGCCCGAAAAAAAGGATTTAAAGGAACTTGGGAAGAGATCTGTAACAGTCCTGAGATGGAAAAAGAGGTTCTGAAGGTGCTGGCTGAGGCTGCCATGGCAGGTGAGTGGCTGGGTAGGTGGTATCAATCTTGTAGACTGCAACTCAACACTGCAGCTGCTCTTTTCTTTCCCCATCTCTCTAGTCTGGTTTTCTTCACGGTATGGAGCACATGGCCAAAGTCATTCTCAGAAGCTGCTGTGATGGGGAGCATGTACAAAGTTGCTTTCATTTTTTGTGCAACATTATTCTAAGGAGAATTAAATACTTTTTAAAAATTGATGAAAAGTAGTATTTGATTCAATGATTTTGGTGTTATTTTATATTTGGTTTTGGTTTTCACTTTGGTATCACAGGCTTTACTTTTAAATACTATGGGTTTTAGTGATAAATTGCAAAAAAACCTGAAAACCCAAACCTAGTAATCTAATGCCAAAGGAAGAAAAAGGGGCAGAAAAATCTAAAAATGGCAGGTTGCACATGATAAATATACATTTGTGTATATTACTGAAATTCAACTTGAAAAGAGAGGATTTTATTACTGCTATCTGTTGGCTACTTTCTTAGTTATTTTTTTCTCATATCTGAAACCACAACAGAAATTGTTGCAAATGATAGTGTTTTGTGCTGAAGGTATAACATGGAGAGCACTGCTCTCTTTCAGTACAGGGAAGAGCTCCTATATGAACTTAATTCCCTTGATGAATTTAGAACTATGGGGAAAAAACAAACTCCCCCATTTTTTCTAACCTAAATAGTATGGATTTTGAAGATTTTCTCTCCAGATGATGGGTGCCATGATGCTGACAGAGCAGAGTCTGCTTTGAGGATATAATTTCCATGCACTGAGGCTTTTTTTGAAGTTAGGGAGCTGCGGAGGTACCTGAACAGCTGGGCTTCATTCCAGTGTTTCTGTGGAAACTGGACAACAGGTACTAGCAGATCCTGTCACTCTGCTTGTGACCCCAAGGCTTGTGAAACCAACCATGGGGGTTGGAGGAGCACTTCTTCATTTGGGTCACGTGCGTGAGAATGATTTCTCTTTTTGTGCTTAACTTCAGGAAAATGCTTCCATTTAGGTTCTGTATTAAAAATCTCTTTTCACAGCAAACCTGGAGAAGTTTGAAATCCCAGTGAAGATCCGTTTGAGCCCTGATCCTTGGACCCCAGAGACTGGTCTGGTGACGGACGCGTTCAAACTGAAGCGCAAGGAGCTGACGGCGTTCTATCAAACGGACATTGATCGAATGTACGGCAAAAACGTCAAATAATCCTCCTCTGCACCACTGCTGCAGTGAGCTTGGATCAAATAGGAAATACTTGAATTGCCTGTCTCAACTCAACACTTGAGATCAACACTCAAAACCACCATTCCTCATTTCCAGCTTAAGCTGTTCTTTCTAATGACGTCTCCATGATGACTGGCAAGTTTAGTAAAATGTTATGGCAGCAAACTTGTGTCTGTCTCCTTTTTTCCAGTTTTCTCTGCTACCTTGTCAGTCTGTGGATTTTCCCGGGTCTTTTTGGGAAACCATGATTCTGAAGCCTCAAGTTTTTAAACATTTATAAATCCTGTATAATGTTTTATTTGTATCTTTAAAATTTGGATGTATATAGAGAGAACTTGGCTATATAAGAAATGGTTATACTGGGGGCCTTTTTTTACCTAATTATTTAAAGATAAGAAGGTATTGATGTTGTGACATTATGTACATTGAAAATGCTTGTAACAAGGTAATTGTTGAACAGAGGACCAGGTTATTTGCTGCTGTGCTATTTTTCTGTGTAAATCTGAGGGAGAAAATGTTTGACATTCCAGCTTGTGTAATGCACCTTCAATATGTGCCTAATGGTTACTTTTATTTTTATCTGAAAATGGAAGGATGGTCATGGCACAGCTCTGCCTCAAGGCAGGTACTCTTGCAGGTGTTAGTTAAAGCTCCTTTAATACAGAAGATGCTATTAACACAGCAGAAGTTAAACCTAAGAATAATCTCTCAGATACAGAAATTCTTTTTTGAAATAGCTCGTGACCATTTCATCCAGAGCTGAATTGTGTAGTGCTAATATGAACTCTCATCATTAATTTCACCTTATACTTTACAAGCTTGACTGTGTCCTTTTAACAGAGGGACTGTAGCAACCTTTGTCTTTTCTCATTAGGTTCGGACATTACAGTGGATTTCTTCTTTCGTTGTTTATTAAGGTTTGGCAAGACTCCTGCTCTGCTCTAGCTGCAACCCAGATCTTCCTGGGGGGGATTTTTAAAGTCATAATGACAGTTATGTTCTCAGCTCACACAGTGCCTAGCTGCCCTTTGTGCCATTAAAAATCTCCCTTTGATTCTCTGTTCTTTTGTGTAGTACTTTTTGCTTTAAAAATAGATATTTGAAGCATTTATCAGCCAGAGTTATTTATGTTGCTTGGTTTGTTACACCTAACTCTTACTTTGAGAAGGAGTCTCAATTTCTGTTTCCATAGAGATTCATGGATATTGTTTGAAAAAAATATGGAGGCTCTTTCATCTTGAATGAGAGCATTCAGATTTGTTTCAGATGTGAATTTTATTTTCAAAATACTTCTGGAAAGAATATTCAGGGTTACATGAGAATGTGAAAAGGCATACATCAGTCAACTTTGTGATGAAGCAAATACTAAAATGGCTTTAATTTGGAGATTACTCTCCTGTGTATCATTTACTTGTAGTACTAAAACTCAAGGTCCTGATGCTTACTTAGTGCCCTGCTATGGTAGCACATAGCAATGCTGAAGGCCAGAAGCTTAGTTTGGAACAGGCAGTTCCTGGTGATTGTCTTTGTGACATGAGACTTTGGGAGGTATTTGATGTGCAAATTCTCATTTTATAAACCTCTGAAATATTTTTAAATTAATGCTCTCTGTTGACTATAGAAAGCAGATTCATAGGGTTTGAAGGTTATCAAGCAGGTTCCCTGATGAAATGATGAGGTGCTTTGGGCTAATTATGGATTTCCCCTGCTGCTGTCCATGACAAACTGTTAACATTTGGTAAATTTTGGTGTAAGTAATCAAATGGAAATAGAAGCAACAAAAAGAAATCAGAACCATATTTTTGAGATTACTGCATTTAGATATCCAGATCATAAATGAAAACCTTGTGGCAAATAGAGATAAGACAAATGTTGAAAAATGACCGAAGAATCCAAATATGGAAAAATTGCCAAGGCTGTAGGGAAGTGTCACCCCATGTATTAGACATTACTAACACTTAAATTTGTATCTGTGCTCATCAACAGGTTCTTAAATAGAATTCAGCACAGACTGTACATTGTTCAAATATTTTTGTGATTTTTAGTGAAAAATAATAAATTGCTGAAGTACTATGTATATCACTTGGGGCATTGTGCAGCAGATTTAAGAAAATAAATCTGCTTTTGGTTAAACAAATCTGAAGTTAGTATTTTGTTCTGCTAAGGGTTTAAATCCCCTTTTGAAAAATTGCATAAAGGAAACTTTTAAAATGGTTTGGAAATAGTAGTTTTATTTTCTTTTTTCTAATCCAGTCACAAGATGGGGTTGCAGTCTAACTCTGCATTTGATTTTACAGTTCAGGGGTTTTTTTTATGTTTAAAATGGATGTGATATATATAGTTCCTCTTTCATTAGGCATCAGATTCATTGTGGACATTTATTTCTTCTACAGAATGTGAAAACAAAGCAGTTCATCAAGTTTAGTCTCAGTGCTGGAGATAGAAAGACTTAAAAATCTTTGTGATGCGTGTGGGGTTTTTTTCTTTTAATTTGTAGCAAAAGACAGACTCCACTCCTGCTGGATTGTGAGTACTTCCATGTCCCATTGAGGCCACCTGTGCTGGAGGTGCTGGGGGCTGTGATGGGGTGTTCAGTCAGGCTGCACTTCAGGTGTGGGGCTCCCTCCCTCCCCTGCTCCCCTGGGCTGCCAGGTCCTCCTGCCTGCCACCCCGTGCTCCTGCATTGCTGAGCACAACAACAGCTTTGCAGGGATTTATCCCAGCCCTACAGAGATGCACTGCTTGCCAGCTGGGAGTGCCCTTTTTATTTTTTTGTTTTGTTTGGGTGTGTTTTTTTTGTTTGTTTGTTTTGTTTCTTGGATTTTGGGTTTTTTGTGTCTTCCCATGCCCTGTGTAACAAGAACAAAAGTACCTGCTGGAATGCACTGCTCTGTCCCAGGGGCTGTGGGCAGCTGTGCAGGAGCTGAGAAGTGTGTGTTTGAGAGGTGTGGTCTCTGTCACATAGGGGATTTTGTAATGAAAAGAGCTGCAATTTTAAACAATCTGAGTGCAAACTAAGAGCAAGGGGCATATACCTCACCTGAAGGGCCCCCAAAAAAGGGGGATTTTTAACAAAACTTTTGTAAATAAAAATTTACCAGGTCTCTGAATCACTGAAAATTGTAACTACTTACTCACTTGTGAAAATCTATGTATTTCATTATTAAAATGGTTGACCATGAAATTCCAGGGATGCTGTGAATATCCTTTAAATTTCACAATTCTTTAAAAAATTTTCAGGACTGTAGGCTATCATTCAATCTAGATGTGTTCTTTGCAGAGCATAGGGTTTCTGGGGTAGGTGAAAAATTCAGAAGTTACATGTCAGAAAAGACAGTGTTGAGTTTGCTGCTGCACATCTCACAGAGGCAGGAGCACACCTCAAAGGGGAGCTGTAGCTGAGCAGGGAAAGATTCTGCTGAAATGGCAGTGAAAAGCAATGTGTGACTGGGGCTAAGAACATAACAGGTCCCTACATCCCACTGCTCTACAGACAGGATGCAGAGAAGGGTATGGAATCCAAACCACACATTAGGAACACCCTAAGCTGGTAAGTTTATGCAGAAATGGCTATAGGACATAAAACTCCTTTGCAATAACCTTTGTCCTGCTAAAATTCACAAACTTTTTATTCTGTACTAAAACTACATTTAGGTGATGCAATGCAGCATTTTAAATTTTTATTACTGTGGTGTATCAACTACTTTGGACTTGGTATAAAATCATGTACATCTGTTTCTTTACTGGTAAGAGGAACAATTTTCAACTTGCCTACACCTTGGACCAGGCTGAAACGTTAATTGAATGACCAATTGTGTATTGTTGTAATGGGTTATTTAATGTAAACTCATTTTCAATGTGATCTTGGTTGTTACTATGAACTGCCTGAACATTGTATACCCTAATTGAGTTATATTGTATGAATTATTTATTTGTAATTGGATATCATGTTTCAAAAATAAAATTAATTTCACAAATTGGGCCTTGTACATCCAGTTTTTTCAGTGGTACAGAGTTGATAATATAGAAATGTGTTCATTATTGTCAAATGTTTCAGATAAGTGTGACCATTTTGGACTGAATGCAGGAGCAGGAATTACCAGGTTAGCCTGGATTTTCACTGCAGGAAAATTAGTAGTGTTTGGTCAATTTTTATTTGCATATGATCTGCCATTTACCTGCTTTTAACAGCGCTGGCTGTGGGTAATACCTGATGTAAAGCTGTAGGCTTATAACTTTTTTTTTTTCCTATCCAAGTGTGCTAGGACTTGTATTTAGTGTGTAATTTTCCTTAAGTTTGTGTGTTGAAGGGTCAGATACTAGATGCTTGCAATTGGACTTCTGAAGAGATCTTTAGCACTTAAATTTCAAGTTTTGATTACAAGTTCACAAATCATTGCTGGTAACAGTCCAGCCTGGAGGCATCTCAACAGAAGCCTCTTTTTCCCTTGTTTGTGTCTCTATTTACAGGTTCCCCAAATGCCCAGGGTCATAGTGCTGACAAAATGTCAAACCCTCCTTGCTGTATAGCTGATATTTTTGTTTATCCCCTTAACCAGCTATGAGAAGGCTCCAGCTTCCTCTAGATGCAGTTATATCCAAAGTAGTTGTTTATTATTTTCTTTCAAAAATACTGGGGTGGGGGGGGAGGGTTAAGACTGAAAACTTATTTCAAAACATTTAGGATAATATTATGCACTTTAATTTTTTGGGTTTTTTGTTAGACATTTATAGCTAATAAAATGCTGCTAGGGGCCTCTTTAGTAAAGAGAAATAAAAAAGTTCAGACCTATTATAATAGGTATTTATTATAGCTGCTAATTTCAGGAAGGATAGATGTAGCCATATCAGAAAATATGTTAATGTAGCCATTAGAGAGGCATGGGAGGGGGGTCCAAAATAGATACAATAAAAATACGAATAAAAACATTGTAAATCTGAGTTGCTGTTACTGTCTACAAAAATCCAGGGGTGACAGCAGGTTAAGGGGGTACCCGAACAGTTGAAAAAGTAATTTAAAAAAAAAAAAACAATTGTAATACTTGGGAATAATATTTTTTAAACCCTGTTATTTATGTGTGTGTAGAATTTCTGTGTGTGAAGGTTTCCTGGGAACACACATACCCAAAAGGATAGGGCAGCCTGTCATGTATGAAATCTCAAAAAGATGTTTTATATCAGACTTCAGGGGTACTCAGCATTGCCAAGTGCAACAGCAGGAAAAACCACATACCATATTTGAATCCCTAGCCCCTGAATTTCCATGAATTCCACTGTAGCCTTTCCCACTTTATTACAAGTGTGTGTTTATTTCTTTCTCTGGAACTATAATGCTTTCTATTGGTAGCAAGGTTGGATAGGTTGTTTGGTTTTTGTTTTGGTAATTATTTGCAGATAATTGAGAGGAAACTTTATGAATTTAAGAGTTAAACTTCAATGGAAAAGTTTATACAGCTTCCCATTGGTGTGCAATCGCAGTAGTATTTGGCAATGAGCCTGGTGACTGGTGACCTTTATTCCTCTGAAATGGTGAGATTTTGATGTAGACTCTTATATTGAGTGAGTTTTCTTACATAAAGTAAATTTACATTGAGTTTCTGCTACTTTAGGCTCCTAGAGAGGTTAAGGGAGAAAGAAGCATAATTTTGAAATATGAAATTATTAACAGCAAAAGAAACTATCAAATTCCCATAAAATTCATTGTATTTATCTTAATAATGCTGGTCAGATGCAGTTCAGTTTTTTTGAAATCAGATTTGTATCGGGAATTTTTCAGCAAACTCTATTTTTGGTACATTTGTAAATCTTAAGCATATAGCTTACAAGGCTGGAAAATTATTTGGAAAGTGTCGTTCCTGTTATGTAGTGTAGTTGGAAGATAGGCTGTGGGTGTTTAACAAGCTGTAAGGAAGCTATTTACTGAAACTCATTAAGCATTTTATGTTTCATCAGTTCTCTGGATGTCACACACGTTTACTAGGTATTTCTGCCAGGTTTCTTGGAAATGAAGTGAATTTGCTCCATTTTGTTGCAATTCAGGACTTGGTCTGTTCCAGCTAAAGCAGTGTAACATAATTAGCAGGAAGGCTGAGAATGCCAATGAGCAATCTGGCCTGTTCAGCATCACATCCTCTTCCCTCCCTTTCTTGCCAAAGTTGCAGAAGAGCTGTAAAACAATAGGAGAATCAAAAAAGGGAGACTTCTAAGAGTAATTTCTGTATCAAAAGGGGTTGATAAGTTGTTGGTTGAGTGCAGCTGCAGTGGGCTATGTGCCTGTGCCTCTGCACTCCCACGGGCTGACATGCACGGGCAAACATCGTGTGGCTGACCCACAACAGGGCAGATTTAGGGCCCGAAAGCTTTGGGTTGTCCCTTCCTGGTGCAGACCACCATGGAGCTTTAGGGGGAGGTGGTTCCTGCTGAACTGTTTGATGTCTCACCAAGGATGTTGTAAGGAAAATGTGCTAAAGCTACTCTCAGAAATTTCTTTCATTTTTATTTGAAGTCTTGATAAACTTCTGAAATATTTTTTTGAAAGTATCTCCAATGTAGTAATTCCTGCATGTGCTTAGCAATGGATTGTCTGAGGTTTTCCAGGACTGGCAGGTGACAGATCTGGTTGAGGGCAGTGTGTTGCTGATGGGAATGTGTATTTTGCAGTAATGTTTCTAATGTTTTCATAAATAGATGAGATTTGGGACTTTCCCCAGAATTTTTCCCAGTGCTACTAAGGGATACTTGATTTTAAACCATTTTTCCATTTCCTTCTATCAGTTTTGTTTTCTACCAGTAACTTTTCATTATACCATGGGCTGACCAGATCTTTCTGGTATGCTTTTTTTCCATAACTGATGTTTTGTCTTTTTTTATTATTTGACAGAATTTACAAAAAGATGTAGATAAAATTGATTGGTTCCACAGGAGACATGATGCTCTCTGTAAGTCTTGACTGGCAGAGATTTCTAGACAGGATTTTTTCTGAAATGCTGGAACAGTGAAGTGTCACCTGCAGCAGCCTGTGCTCAGGGCACTGTGCAGGTGAGTGCCCACCCTGTCTTTGTGGTCCTGGTGGAAGGGTGTGCCAATTTGGTGGAGAGAAAGAACTCCATTTGAGAAATGCCTGCCATGAAAGCAAAGATTTGCTGTCCTCAGCCTTTGGCTTGAGGATTTGAGAATAGTGAGTGTTGCTGGTCTGTAGCAGCCCCAATTCAAGGGGAAATGTAAAACCTGATTAAAAAAAAAGAAAAGGAAAAGAAAAACAAATTTACATTATCCTGACACCTTTCTTTTTCCATTAGTATAAAATGTCCCATAGTTAATATTAAACAGGGTTCTGAATTGCCATGTGATGCCACAGGATGCTGCCCCTTCATCCCTTCTCCCTCCCTCTCTGTGCTGGGGAGCACTGGCTGCCCCTCTCCTTTGCTGACAGCAGCTGAACCATGGTCCTGGCCCTTGTGTGCACAGAAACACCTGGTGAATCCCCTGAGCTGCTGGGCCATTCCCTGGCTGTCCTGTTCCCAGGGCTTGTCCCTGCTTGAAGTGGGGTGTGCCCGGGGTGCCAGGCTGTCCCTCAGGGCTCCATGGACTGTGTGCTGCAGTGGGCCAGAGCCCAGGAAAGGAACCTCCCACCTGTTTATGCCAAAGTGATTTCTTTTTTCTTTTTTTTTTTTCTCTTTTCTAGCTTTAGCTAGAAAAAGTTTGGATGGGTTTTTAGGGCTCAGACCAATTTGGGATAGTTGAAAGCTGCACTCCAACAATTCCAAGTATTTGAATTTTAATTATTTCCATCTGCTTGTCTTTGTTTATTTACTTTTTCAAGAAAGCTCCAGTAGTACTCAGAACAGCTTTATTGTGATAGAAATTTCTAGCCCATTGTGGTTTGAAGAATCCTGTGCTGATTCAGTGTGACAAAGCCTTAGAAAGTCTCTTTAGGAGCACATGCTGACACCATTTCACATTTTCTTTCCCTCCTAGGGTTGAGAATACAGCCACCTCCCTGGCTTCTTGCAGATTTTTGTTTAAGACCTCTTTTGAGAATTGTTTGGTTCCTTCTCTTCCACGCTCCCTTCTGCCTGTATCTGTGTGAGCCTCTGGGTATTCCCTTGTCTGCCGGAGTGCTGGCAGTGCCATGGGGAGCACTGGCAGTGCCATGGGAGCTCTGGCAGTGCCATGGGGAGCACTGGCAGTGCCATGGGAGCTCTGGCAGTGCCATGGGAATGCTGGCAGTACCACGGGGAGAGTTGGCAGTGCCACAGGAGCATTGGCAGTGCCATGGGGAGCACTGGCAGTACCATGGGGAGCACTGGCAGTGCCACGGGGAGCGCTGGCAGTGCCATGGGGAGAGTTGGTAGTGCCACAGGAGCATTGGCAGTGCCATAGGGAGCACTGGCAGTACCATGGGGAGCATTGGCAGTGCCATGGGAGCGCTGGCAGTGCCAAGGGGGGGCATTGGTGGTGTCATGGGTGCATTGGCAGTGCCACAGGGAGTGCTGGGGGTGCCGTGGGGAGCGCTGGCAGTGCCACGGGAAGTGATGACAGTGCCATGGTAGTGATGGCAGTGCCATGGGAGTGCTGGCGGTACCACGAGGAGTGCTGGCGGTGCCGTGGGGAGCGCTGGCAGTGCCATGGGAGTGCTATCAGTGCCGTGGGGAGTGCTGGCAGTGCCATGGGAGTGCTGGCAGTGCCATTGGAAGTGATGGCAGTGCCATGGGAGTGCTGGCAGTGCCATGGGAAGTGATGGCAGTGCCATGGGAGTGCTGGCAGTGCCGTGGGGAGCGCTGGCAGTGCCATGGGAGTGCTATCAGTGCCGTGGGAGTGCTATCAGTGCCGTGGGGAGCGCTGGCAGTGCCATGGGAGTGCTATCAGTGCCATGGGAGTGCTAGCAGTGCCGTGGGGAGCGCTGGCAGTACCACGAGGAGCGCTGGCAGTGCCGTGGGGAGCGCTGCCGTGGCTGTGCTCCTGCCCCAGCGCTCTCCCGCAGTTCTGCCGGGGCAGCGGGGCAGAGCCGCGCTTTCCCTGCAGGGCTTGTACAAACCCCGCCGGGCGAACGGAGCCTTTCCTCCTGACGGCAGCCCATGAATTGAGCTCGTTCCTCCTAAACACTGACTTTATACGGTGAAGGACACTGTGGTAACCTTCAGCAGAGGCTGCAGAAAACGATACCCAGCTTCCACTGGTCCACAGTCCTGCTTTGGTTTTTTTCCCAGCTCCCCTTAATAAACAATTAGTATCCTTTCGCCCTTTTTTTATACTTTTTGATTTTGCTGCCAAGACCTTTCTCATAGTTTTCCGAGAGAAATAGCTTTAAAGATTGATGCATCTCAAATGCTTGCATCATCTCCACATCTGGTATCTTATTCCTAATTTATAAATCATTTTTAAAATCAGAAGCACGTGTTAGCTGCAGCAAAAGACTTTCTGTATTAACTGAGTTGACAGAAATCTTGTCAATTTTTTTCTGAAGTATATTGAAACTTTAATCCTCTTCATTATCCCTCCTCTACATCTGTTTTATTCTGGAGTTTATACCTCAAGCTGTCTGCAGGAGTTTTTTGGTGTGACCAGGCATCACTTCTGGAGGTGTTTACAGAGGTGGGGGCTGGAGCAGCCTGGCTCCCCTGCAGCTGCACAGGTCACCCACCTTAGCCATGGGGTCCCCAACCAGTGTGGGGTGCTGGGGACATCAGCAAACAAGTGTCACAGAGCCCCTTGTCACTGCAGCCACTCTGGGGGTGAATGCTCCTGCAGCACTGAGGGAATCAGTAACTCACACTGTGTGAGGCTGGATCATTTACTTTAATTTATTTTATTGCCTTGGCTAATGAACTGAAATGTTGGTATTGGTAGTTTCAAAGAAAAAAATCTCTACTGGTGTTTCTCTGCTGGTCCATGTGATAGCCTTAAAAGACAGCTGTATGAACATCTTGGGGCACAGTCTGAGTGTGTTAATTCCCTGAAACTGCAGTGTAAGAAAACTCAGCTGACAGAAGGTGTGAAGGATGCCAATAGACATTTATACTATTTAAATATAATTTAAGTAATATTTAAAATGTAATTTAAAATTTTTGTGCTGGAGCTGACTTGGTTATTTCTTTTCAGTCACTAGACCAAAAAACTCCACAACCTTTCAGGAAAATTGTGGGAAATGTTTGTAGCTTCTCAATGACTCAGTTATGACAGCAGCTGCGTGCATGACTTGGTGACTGCAAGATGACTTGGTGAGCAGCAGTGACATTTGTTTTCCTGTGAATTTGGGAATCTCCCACAAGAGCAAAGACCCGTGGTTCTGACCTGATTCCCTCACATTTTGGATCAAGAAAAAACCAATACCTTTCATTATTGTAAAGAATTATCTTCCCAGTCCTACTTTATTTATTTTGAAAAGACTTTGACTGTCTATTTCACAATAGTAGAGCAAAATAAAAAAAATCTTTATCTCCTCTGAATCCATCCTTTGTAGCTTTCCTGCTGTAGGGGAGAGCCCCTGACCTCCCTGGAGGTCGTCTTCCTGCCGGGCAGTGACCCAGTCGTGTTTTCCTCTCAGTCCTGGAGCCAGTGACGTGTCCAGAGACAGAATGAAGGGTGCAAGTCAGAAATCTCCACTTCTCACACCCAGGTATGTCACACCAACCTCAACAAAAGGTGTTGGTTTGGGGTTCTTATCCCTTTTTTATTTCCCTCAATATGTTTTTTCGTAGATGTAAGGATTTCTTTATTTTACCTGTTCTGAAGGATAATATCAAGTTCAGCTGAAATAAGATCTGACACAAACCTACCTGAGGGTAAGAACAATCTGGTTGCTGCAGTAGAGGTTGGACATTTATTGCTCTGTTGGCTTCCTGCAGCAGCCTTGGCATTCCTCTCCCTGTGCCCCCATTCCCTTCCTGCGAGGGTAAGGACAGGGACTGAGTGTTACCAGTGCAGAGCCTGGGACACACAGCCCTGCAAACGTGCTGGGTCCTGAGTGTCTGTAGCTCTTGCTCAGACTCAGATCTACAGGGCTGATTTCCCCACTGAGGATTTAGTGTTGCAGAAGCAGCAGCATTTCACAAGTGCTGTGATTGCATCCCAGGAGGAGAGTAGGGTCAAAGATAACAGTTTCAGTCAGAGCAAAATAATGGGGTGAGATGAGACTGGCTGGAATTTTTGTGTCTCTCTGACCTTGTCCATGCTGAAGAGCAGCAGTGCTGGCCAGCCTCTGCAGCAGAGCTTGCCCCAGCCCCAGCCCTGGGATGCTGATCCCAAAAGCTTTGTTCAGGATGAACAGTTTCTGTGCCCCTGTCTGAACCTCTGCTCAAATCGTCTGTGTTCTGAACGAAATGAGAAAGCAGCTGAGAAGTGCAGGGGTTGTGCTGTGGGCTTCCAGGGAAGGAGGAGGGACCCAGCTATGGATGTAAGCAGAGAGAGAGAGGGCTTGTTAACACTCGAGGGAGAAACGGGTGGAGACAGGGGAACCCGTCGTCATGTCCGCTTTTTAAAGTTTAATTGCTCCTACCAACTCCTAGCAAGTTGTAATTCAAAATTCACAACTCAGATCCCCAAATGATTAAAGTAATGGATTTAGGATTTGATTTTTCTGGTTTCCTGGTTATCTGAGGCATGCAAAAGCCATAGGCTAAACTTAATTTGACTGCTTGCAAGAGTTAGAAGCCTTTTTCTCTTGCCCTGTTTTCTTACAGCAGCCTTGGATCCTTCGGAGCGCTTTGCAAGCCGACGGCGGAAGATCATTAGCTGATGTTAATGGCGAGTCAGAGTGTGAATGGTGCCTTGGCACGGCTCAGCTGTGTGAGCTGAGTGTCTCAGTGCTGCAAGGTATCTGATTCAAGGGGGGCAGTCCATAACACGGTCCTGCTTAGGAGTGCCTGTGAGTCACACAGACTGAGTTTTGAACACCCCCCCAGTCGTGGACAAATTTCCGGTATTAAAATCCTGGTACAGAGGAGATTGCTGCCTGCTCGGTTTTCCTTGCACTGTGTCTGCCTCCTGGGAGGGAAGACTTCACCTTTCATCTTTAGAAAGTAGTATGGAGTTCATGTAGATGTGAGGGATCCTCACATCCTCAATTTTTACTTATGTTTAGTCCATATTAATCACCCCCACTTTATTGTTATAACAATAGAAATCCAATATGCTTTGTCTGTGATTTATTTTGTTAACAAACTCGTGCGGTTTTGCCACTTGTTTTTAAAGCTGGATTAGAACCTCTCCTAAATTTAGTCCAACAGAAATGGCCCCAGAAATCTGCATTACCCGTGTGTAATTGGCTACATTACATTCCCCTATTAATTAAAACGATGGCATCTGGAATCGGGGGTGTGTCGCCTGCCCCGGGTGGCCTCTCTTGCCGCGGTGCCATGGCAATCTCATCTCCCTGAGCATCGCTCGTAGCCATGGCAACTCGGGCTGCGGGGAGGGCCGGGCTGGGGATGTGCAGCTCCCTCCCGCTGGAGTCACTGCTCTCAAGGTGTGCTGCAGTCTGTGGCACTGGCCTGGCACGTGGATTTTTCCATGTGATAATGAACCAATGTGGTTGTAACTTGACCAGTTCTGAAATGAAGGGCTGAGTAAAATAAGAGAAATTAAATGAAAATGCTAATAAATTAGGGGGCAAAGCCTAGGATCACTTTACTCATAAGGCTTCTAATATCTTTAATTTTGCAAAATGGCTGCTTTCCTGAGCTAAATTACAGCAAGGCATAGGGCAATTTATTGGAAGTGTCTGAGGACTGGGCACCCACATTAATGTCTGTGTTTAATTTTCTTTTCTTTCCTTTCTGAGTTTCATCAGACCCTGAAACTAGTAATGGGAAGTGGCATAAAAAGACAAGAGCCAAACACCAAAAAACCTAAAAAGGCAACTTTGTGTTTTAGTGATGATCTAAACTTTCCTACACTGAGATTTCTGATGAGACAGGATCTATCACAACTCCCACCTGCAGGAAATCTGTTGTGGTTTATTGAATACCAAGGAGAATTCATGTGAGTTGTGTTTGAGAGGGAGCTAATGGCAGAGATGTACCGGGGAGCAGCAAGCATTGAACTGTGAGACCTGGAGGTGGCTGCAAAGGGGCAGATTTGTGGTGTTCTGGAGCACGGTGAAGACGTGACCAACCCTTGTTTCTATTGACATCAGTGGGATATGAGGTTATGAGGCAATTTACAGAGCTGAGGTGGTAGGAATCTTTTCTAGAAAAGGATGTAGGTATTAAACCCAAAGGGCAGAATGATTCACCTTACAGAAAAACAAACCAACCCAGCGACTTCAGTGAGGAATGATCTCTGTGTGGGTTTGCTGTGTCCTGCGGAATTGAGCAGCTCCCAGGCTGTGCCTGTGCTGGTTGAGTGGGGGGTTGTGAGCTTCCTACCAGGAACTTTTGGGATCCTGTAATGTGGATCAGCTCAGCCCTGCCTTCTGAGAGCTGCAGGAGCCAGTGGGGCTGCAGCAGAGGCGGGGCAGAGCCTGCTGGTCCTGGAGGTAAGGGTTGTGGCATCCCCAGGGATTTCTGATCTGTGCCTGTCTGAGTGACTCTGCAGCTGCTTTTCATCCTTCTCATAACTGCAAGAGATTAAATTTGTTTTATTCACCCCCACATCATGAAGGAGAACAGAACAAGTTGGTTCTACCCTTGTCATGTCAAACTTGCACCCTGGCACAGCTCATCACTGACAATCTTGTGCTGTTTACATTTTAGTTATGTTCTGTAGTAATCTTCAGATCCTGATATTAAAAAAAAAAAGTCTTTATAATAGACCAAAACATTGATTGGAGTTTATTTTGTTTTTCTTGTTAGTTCTTGGGTTTAGAAAAAATCAATGATATATTTTGACTTGTTGGTTGATTCAGCAGCAAATCATAAAGCTTAATTGTCAAAACTCCTTACTCCCAAAGAACTGGCTTTTAAAATTTTTTTCCATGGTTCTCTTTTTGCTTATGCTGCTGGCTAATCCTCATGCTGTTAAATCTACATTCACTCTTTCATTTAAATCTCTTATTTACAAATGGAAATGAATTCAGATTAATATTTTCTTGGTCTGCACTCCAATCCTAATAGGATGTACCAAGCAATGAGGACCTGGGCAGGGAACCTTCCAGAATATATGCACCTCTCTCCGCTTTTGAATGAGCAACTATTTAAAATAAAAATATCTGACTAAAGCATGGGTGAACTTTCTGGAAAAGGAGGAGAGTTAGGAGCTGGAAGCACAGACTATGGCTGGAAACATTCCTGGAATGTGCCTTGCACCAGCCCCAGTGCTGGTGGTGTGGGGAGCAAGGTGCTGAGCTGCACCCCCAGGGAAATCTGGCAAAGAGAGGTTTTTTTTTGGGGAGAAGGAAGGAACTTTCTTGAAGGGAGGTGTTGGGAAAGCACTTGGAGCCCTGCAGAGCTGTCCCAGCCCAGAGTGCTTCCCAAAGGTACTGGGTGTGATTGGTATTTCAGGGCTCAGAAAAATGCGAGGTATTTTGCTCCAGAAAAACACAGTCCTGCCCCAGCACAAACACAGAAATTTGGTTTGATATGACACATTGTGCTTATAGCCAGTAATATCAGAGAAAAGACAGAAGATATGGACAAGTATAAGGATGTGTACTGAGTGCACATGAGTATTTTTGATAGTATTTTAGTGTTATTTAAAATCTTTTTTCTTTCTCACTTCCCAGCCTACAAGATAGTAGGTTGATTTTAGAGGGATTTTAAGAAGATGCTTTGGCAACCTGGTTTCTGAAGGACTGATGGTGTAAATGAGATAATCTGGGAGAAATCAAAGGCAAGGGACAAGAGTCACAGAGGGAGAAGGTGGTGGGATGTTTAACTCAGGAGGTGGTAAGCCCAGAAATGAAGGCAAGGACCACACGAGTCCCAGTATTCCAGCCAATGGCTTCCAGTTTGCATTTCAGTTCACAGTGGAAGGACTTTGTGTATGAGAGTAGGCTGTGTCCTCTTGTCTTTGTACTCCACAGAGCACATAGCTGAGCCCGTGGGACACAGGGACTGAGCCAAATCCCATGGGGTGCCCAGAGGGAGCAAACATCTCCTGGGCTTTGGCTGAGCTGGATTGAATGGCTGGGTAGGATGGAGATCAAAACCACACAGAGGGAGGGCTGGACTCATGGGGATATGGAGAGGTCATGTGGGAGAGAGGTTTTGGGGCAGGGAAAGGGAGCAGGCAGTTGGAAAACTCGCTGAGTTGATGCTTTGAGTGCATCCCCTGCCATGGTGGGAGGAATCGGGGCATGCTGGGGCTGGGTGAGCGAGCAGCGGTTCAGAAAAGCATCACAAACGTTCCAGAGCCCGTGGCGGTGTGAAAATGGGCAGCAGCGTGTTCAACACTCATCATTCTTCCAGGAGCCTTGCTGAAGAAAGCAGCTGATGGACTCCTTGCCTGCAGTGCAACAGCAAGGGGAGCACAGCCCCCGCTGTGCTGAGCCTTTCTGGCTGCCAGGCCACTGCTCCTCTTCCCTAAGTGGGTGATTTATGTGAGCAAGCACCACGCATCAAGAACTGTATTGCAAATAATGCAGCAGTTTTGTTGCTTTCGGGAACTCCTTTAACACTTCCGTTTAAGAGGTGATTGGTACTCAGTGACACTGGAGCATTGAAATTCTCATGAAAGAGTCGGGAAATGTTGTAAGTAAGGCTACACAAAATTCTTTAGTTATGTGACTCAAAGAAACATTTATTCATTCTATGTGTTTAGATGTAATTTTTTTGCATTTCCCATCTGCAACAGGAATGATTTTTTTTCTTCAAACACACTGCATTTCCAGAGCTTGTTGGGAAAGCACAAGGTCTCCTGTATCTGCTCAGAACTCCCCACTTCCTGTCACTTCCTAGTTTCAAGTGAAATACCAACCTCACATGAAAAGACCACACAAGACCACATGTTGTTTACTTTGGGCTGATTATTCACATGTTACAAGCAGCCAAGAGAGGAAGAGAGAGTTTCCCCCTAAGTTCTAAAAGCACAGTTCCATCAAAACAATGGTTATCCTTGCTTTAACAAAGTTTTTTCATGTCTGCCCACTGAGATATAAAGGATTGCATTTGAAAAATACATCTCCTCTGTTTTTTTTTATCATTTGCAAGTAAACCACCCCTGCCTAGAGTAGGCATTTTTATATTGCTACATTTATTTTCTTTGGTGTAATTTTTAAATAATCCATTTGGGAGTTTAGTTTGGATTCCTTTGATCAGCCTTGTTGCACTGTGGATGTGTGCTCTCTCCCCCTTTCTGTTCTGTGGCACAGGGGCAGTTTTCCATGGATGGTGTGGGCATGGACCCAGCATGGGATGTGGCAGTGATTCCCAGGGGCTGCACTCTTTGTGCAGTTGATGCCACGTTCAATCCCCTGGCTGTGCCTGATCTGCAGGGGGGGCACTCACAGCAATGGTGAGGGAGATGTCAGGAGGGCTTCTCCTTGGGCTTTTCCAGGTCTCTTGGAACTCCTTCCAAATGCCTTTCATGCAGGAGGTATGGGAGGGCTCGAGGGGCTGTTACACTAGCCAAGGTCCTGGTAGTGGAGGATTAGATTATTCACACCCATCAGTTGTCCACACAAGGCTGGATTAGGAGTGCTTGTGTGAACTGAAGGAAATAAAGTTTTCCTAACAGTTAAGAAGAGAGAAATGCTGTCCTGTTAGAGCTGGCATGATCCTGCATTGCTTACAACCCCGTCTCTACATTATACATTTAGGGACCATTATACATTTAGGGACCCTTTCCCTACACACTCACAGCTGTGGCTATGAGGACTAATACCAAAATACTGAAACACAGGAACAAATCTTAGTCTCAGGTTTCAGAAATCACAGCTTACTGCTTTCCCTCCTCTGCCTTGCAGAACCTCTCCCTTTGGAGAAGATGCATGTGCTGTGCTGCCTCTTTTGTATACTTTCTGTCCTCTTTGGTGTACACCTGGGGTTCATCCTATTGTTGCTCTTTACACACCAGATTGCTATTTTGCTCCTTTTGTTGTGTTTCCAAAGCAGACTTTTGGAACAAGAATACAAATAGCTGTTCTGAGTATTTTAAAAAGTGAATGCTCTAAAAAGTGAATATAGTTAACAGATGCCAAGATGTAATAGATCAAACTGAAGTGCTATCTTAGTTGCTTTAGCTTGAAAGGGGACTGCTGTTGAGAACAGCAGTGATGTAATCTAAGCTGTATTTGAAATCCCATGAAGATTCAGGTCAACAAGGTTGAGAGCTAAAATTAATGGATGTTTGCTGTAACAGCTACAGCTAAATGGGGAGGTTTCACAACCCAAACTCAGAGGGAGTGCTACACACGCACATGGTGTCTGATGTAGAAAAGTGAATACCAGAGGGAGAGGGCTCAGCATCTGGTGCTCATGTGAAAATGAAAATCTCACAAGCGCCGAAGGTCACAGTGACCTGAGATGTTATCCTGACATGGCTGTGAAACAAGGATGGGCTGCTTCTTTCTTTGTGAACTAATTTTGTGAGATTGGAAGAAATAACAATGGGAAAAAAAAGGTAGGTTGTTCCTCTAAGGCCTTGCAAGTGCTTTCACTTTGGCTGGGCTGGATGCGTGCTACTGTGATAGCACTCTCTGTTCCTTTCATCTCTGCCCTGCACCTATTTCTGGGAGAGGAGAGTGAATCTCCCCCTACATGTGTCTTCTGTCCTCGGGAGGATGGAAGATCACTGTGACACTCAGGTTGTAGTCTTTACTGTATGGTGTGAGTTCCTAAAGGGGTAGAATTGTTTTTGTAGTACATGCCATGATGATCTCCCTCTCTGTTTCCAACCTCTTTTGAATGCTGTGTTTTCAAGAGCACTGTTAGAACTTGCTATGAAGTAGCCCTTAGTACTGGCAGGTATTTTAATCTTAGGGCAGAAAAATAGACACAGACCATGCTGCAAGCCAGATTGGCATCCTGCCTTCTATTAGCAGTTGTATTCCTAACACTCACGAAAATTCTGCTGGATTCAGTGGGAGCTCTGGGCATGTGTGAGGCAGAATATGCATTGTTAAATGTTGACATTTTTACCGTTTGTTGATGTATGAAAATGAAATCTGTGATGCTGTGGTTTAATAGGACTAAGCAGGAGCTGTGTCCTTGATTTCAGAGTCTGTGGTTTCCCTCATGATTGAATTTTTGTCTGTTTGTTTTTCTGCTCAAATTCTTTGAAGCGTGATCAAATTTGAGAATGGTTACACCTCTGAACCCGGGCAAGTGAAGTCACTGCATGTGTGAACCTTGTCCTGTTCATTTCATGGGAGAGGATCCTGCTCCCCTGTTCTCCTTGGCTTCCAAATATCATTTTTTCTAAAAAGCTCGAAGTAGAATGACCATGCCATGCTGGGCTTCTCCATAGTCCACAGAACTGAGGAGGAGGAAGAGATCACCTGGGGTGAGACAGGAGCTCGTCTACGTGGCGACAGGTGATGTGTAGCTGCTGCTACTCACAAAGGCAGCAGCGTGCCAGCTGTTGTGAACCCATTCTAACAAAATGTTTCCTGGCACAGGGAATGCATGCATGCTTTCCTATTTGATCTCTGGTTGTGCTTAACTGGACAGCTGGATGTTTATCAGTGTCTCCATAAGCTTTCTACCTTACCCTGGACAAGCGTCTCTCAACTTTTCCAATGATCTTTAATTTATGATCTGTAGGCAGGTGAGGGTTCAAGTTGAGCACGAGAAAAAAAAAAAAAGAAACCTGAGATCTTCATACTGCATGGTGAGGAATTTTTCAAAAGCCCTATAAATATTGACACATACCTCTTTATCTAAATTTTTTTGTTGAAAAACCTTCACTAATGTAAATCAAAGTGCTAATTCTGAGCAGATTAGAGCTAGAAGATGTTCAGGGAGAGTGAATGGACATAAATAAGGACCAACTAATAGCTGGGAGAGCAAGAACTCTCTCTTTGCTGAACAGAAAGTATTGTGTGTTTGGATTTGTCAGTGAATTTCTCCTAAACACTGCTAATCACATTTGAAGGCTCTTGACTTTTTTTTTTTCTTTTTTCTTTTGGTGGCATCCAGAATTTAGTATTTTGCTTGCTGTTTTGGATCCAAATAGAAGCAAATAATGTTGAACACAGTCGAGCCATACAGAGCAATTTACTATTTGACTCCAAAAGCAAAGTAAGTTTTGAGTTAATTTTGTTTTTAAAGATAATGCATCCAACAGATAATTATATTTGGCAGAAGAAAACGTAAAGGAAAAATTTAAAAAGTATTTTCAAATCAAGCATCACTACATTCACTGTGTCACATCAAAAGAAAAGGGTAAGGTAATGTGAAGTATAGATTTCATTTTATTGCATGGAAATCTATGTTGGTAAAATAACATTGTAACCTGTCTTAGCTACAGGAAACAGAATTGAGGCTGTGATGACTTTCAACTCAGATTCTTATTAACCACAGAAAAGATTATATTTTTTAATGCAATTTCTTCTTATTGCTATCATGAGAATTACCTGTTTTCAGCCTGTTTCTAGTCACTCCTAACTTTCTGAAATTAATTTAGAGGTTGAAAAGGAATGTGTCTCCGAAACTCCAAGACTCTCACAAAACATGCCTTACAGTAAATGCTAAATTTAGTCTGAACTGTTATTACAGATATCATTGAGGTTTTCTGTTGCTTGTCATCTCTCAGGATCTGAAACCAATTTGTCTTTACAGAGCCTTGTTGTGTGCTTGGAGAGCAGTTGCACACTCCAGATGTGGCTTCTGGGAAATCTCTTGCCACTGCTAGAGCTGAGACTGTGAGTGCAGATGGTCACCTTGGCCGTGAGATGCTGCTAAACTGCTAAACCCTGCATTTGCTTCTATTTATTAGAAGCAAATAATTTTTTTTTTTTATTTTTTATTTTTTTTTTTTTTTTTTTTTTTTTGTGCTGCCCTGTGAGCAGAGAAGGCCTGAGAAATTTTAAGTTTCATGAATATGGATCTGCTATGAAGGTCAAATAAAATTTGAATTAAAGCAAACTAAACTCTGAAGTTGGAGAGAAGGCTGATGCATGCTTCTTCTGGAGTTATATTTGCATGTTTTCCCCAGTGAAGGGTGTGAGGTAACAAGGCAGAGCTGTAGCATTTTACTAAGTTTTTTATATTTAATAACAGATCAGACCATTACTTCCATTTGGCATCCAGATGGCAACACGGTATATTATGGATGACACTGAGGAAATTGCCATCTTCCTCTAGAAATTGCTCATGTCAAGTTTATCAAGAATGTCATCCATTTCTGCAGTGTGAAAAATAAGGGAGATTGATGGAAAATGACACTGAACCTAGAGCTATGTGCCAGTGGCTCAAGTGCCAACCCAGCCCCTGTGCTCATGAACACAGTGGTTGTTGCCTTTTTGGGTGGTGATCTGCCACTCTGTTACCATGCTGGGCCTCCCAGCACAAGAAATTTGTAAGTATTATTAGATTAATTTCACTTAAGTGGCTGAACTGATGAGGCATAGAAGCGTTAAGAGCACGTAGTAAAGGTCATAAATTTCATCCTGTTAGTACACTTAATAGTGAGGAGGCACGTGGCTTGTGCTCCTTCTGCCCCTCATTGCCTACTCTGGGAGTGAGTGAATTGCTGCTTTTGAGCTCGTTTTTATTCCAGCACACTCACAGGCTCCTCTGAGCTGCACAGAGCTTGAAAGGAGCAGGTGCTGATGTTTGTTTGAGGAGAGGCACTGCCAGTAACTTTAGGGGTCTTGGCTCAGGTCCTCAGTGAGGTGTGTGTTTTGCAGCAGGACTGAAAGTCAGTGTGTAGCTCTCAGCGTGGCACGTCCTTAAATGCAAGACCAGATCAGGACCACTAGATGTTTAGCATGTCCTCCTTTATGGTGTCAAAAGCAGCTCCAACTTTACTTTAATTGAAATAATATGTGTGAGTGAAATATATTGATCATCTGTTGATCACCATCGGTCGGTTGTCCTTTGCCAAATGTAGTGTCTGGAAGGTCTAAATCAAAAATAAGTTCATACTTGCATGGCAAAACTCTCCCTCCCTTTTCCCCTAGCAGTAAATTACCAAACATTACTTCCATTAAGTGTGCATATGCAGGAAGAAAAGAACCCAACTCTTCTGTGCTTCCTGTTTCTCTTTTTTTTTTTCAGATGATAACTCTAAAAAAACACATACTTGGGTACTCTTTAGAGTGATATTGTCAGCAAACACTCATCAAACAGGCTCAGCTTCCCATTGGAGCTGGCCCTTTAACAGTTGTCTGGTGTCTTTAGTCTTATTACCTCACTAACTGGGGCAAGAAAATTAAATGCAACATCAGACCATGGGTTATGCCTGTAATGAAGGGTTAGGCATATATTTTCCATGGCAGCCTGCAGAGTCATCTGGGTCTCTAAGGAGGTTTCATGTTGTCTTCATAATAGATTCTGTCTTTGTTCAGTTTTCTGACCGTCCTCAGATTTTTCTTTGGAGAAAGGGCTCACATTATATGATCCCTTAAGCCATGTTGTGAATTCCTGCCCCGTGGGATGCCTCAAGCCTCAACGTTTGCGTCCTTTGGTGACGGAGGTTGCTGCCACAAAAGGCTCTCTAGGAGACAGGGACCTTGAGAAAAAAAATCTGGCATCAACAACTATGTTGTGACCTTTTCATTGTTGGAGTGCCTGGCTGTTGCTCTGCTTTATTGGCCTGAATGTTTTCCAAAGGGGGAATATGGAAGGTGGTAGCAACAGCACAAGGATTATTCTTAAACGTTATAGCCTTGTTTGGGATGGGTGCAAAGAAGGTGAAGAGGAACATGTGAGAGGCAATTGCTGAAAGCATAAGAGATGTGTAAGTGACATTTCAGGGAAAATTCTCTGAAGTTTGGGGAAAAGAATTTATCTGAAAGGAAGGAAGAAAGAAAAAGACATCAAAAAAGAAATAGCTAGTAAGCTTAACTTTAAAAATAAGTTATTTCAAATTAGGCAAGCTTTTTGCAGTGATCAGTGGCTTTACAATATAATTTGCAGCAAATACAATTTTGAAACACAAAACTAAAACTCCAATTTTTAATTTTCTAGGTCTTGTTTTTAGACAAAAATATAGTTTCTACAGAGTACAGCTTGAGAAAGCTGACTGATGGCATCAGAAGCAAGTGGCATATGTTTTTCAGGTGGTTATTCCCCAGTGTCTTGCTATCCCTCCTCTTCGTGTCTATAGAAGGCTCAGGAATTCCTTGCAGGCCTTTTTAAAATTAAACTGTTTTTAAGAACCGTGGGCTAACAGATGGAGAAGAGCTGTCATCAGCTAGCCAAAGTAAACATAGTTGCAAAGAGTTTTCGTCAATAATTCTGCAGAATTATGCAATCCAGTCATCTTTCAGTTAAACTTTTTGGGGAATTGCATAAATCTATGGATGTACCTGAGCAGCCCTCCTGTGTTCCAGCTGGGTGCTCCAGTTCTTCTTGGTAATTTTGTACAGAGCTTCACCTACATGAAGAATACGAGGGTTTGGAGCAAATAAAGGATTCTATTTGCACATGCAGGTGACTAGAGAAGAGCTGGCCTGCCCCTGCTCTGCTGGCTCACTGCTGGGAGCTGTGGGGTGTCTGTGCCTCTGGGTGTGCCTTTGTGTCCAGGTGAGTGGTGACACAGATGACAGGCTTTAGTTGGTCTTGTTCCCAGGATCAAGCAACTTCAAGAGGGTTTCATGAGTGGAAAGGATTTCTTCTTGTACTGAGCTGATTTTCATTGACCCAACAATGCAAGGCACTTCCTTACAAGTCTGTGAAAGTCCTGCATGAGAAGGTGTTGTTAAAATCTGACATGTTGTCTTTAATTTTCAAACCCCCAAATTTCCAGAGCTGAATGGGGAGGGCAGATATCACATGGAGCTGAGAAAGTTGTGAAGTAAATATTCCGTAAAGTTAACTAGAAAATCCAAAGACTTGCTCTGGGTTCTGCTTTAGCCCACAGTTGATATGCTCTTGTTGCCTGCTCGGTAATTTGTCGGGAACAGGGAAGAAGAATTCAGACTTGGCAAGCTGCTGCTGCAGACAGATTTTGTCAGATGAAATCCCAGTAGACGTTAGCCCAACATCAACAGCTCCTGAGCTATCACATGGGAATGCACAAGGAGATAAAACCAACATCCTAAAGGGAGGATCCTCTATTTTAAGGTGCAGAGAGGGCAATGTGGCTAATGTAATTTTTTCCTTTCTTTCTGTAATCGTTCAGAGAAATGATGGAAAATGCTGGTTCCAAACACACATGCAATTCTGTCTTTTCTCGAATGCTCAACTACATCTAAAGTTGCTTAACTTCTCTCTCTTGCCTTTTCTTACATGTGAAGAGAAGTTAATCCTATCTGCCTTTACCTCAGAGGGATTGTAAGGGCAGAGTTTGGAAAAGAATTTGCTGTCTATGCAAAGAATCCACAAGTGACTGCGGGGAAAAAAAACCCCAGACCTACCATTGGGAAACTCCAGCACCAGTCTACTGCTTTCTGGAAGTGGAGTGTTCTGTTACATAAACATCCTTGAAGCTTTGCAGAAGGGGTGACATTCACATGTGGGCCCTGACTAATTGGGCTTTGTGTGTGAAGAACGGGAATGGAGAGGATAAGGAAATGAAATCCCTAAGGTGCAAGCTGGGCCTCCTTCTTCCCATGGCCTGGGCTGTTGCTTACGTGTTGGAAAGGGGTCTCAGAGCCTCCTGTACCACTGAGCTGATGACTGGGAACTCTGTGGGCCCTGCAACCCAGGCTGCACCCCAACTCCCCAGTGGGCTGCGAGGTGTCCTGCTCTGCCCAGCAGCCTGCAGCAGTCGCTCAGAGAGCATCTCTCTGCCCAGGAACGGGTAACATCCTTTTGTGCTTAAATCATCATTAACTCAGCGACCCTGGTCTCTATTTAGGCATAATATCCTGCACACAGCATTAACTCTTATCTGCTTCTATGGAGGCAAAATGAAGCTTCAAACTTCAGGAGCTCCAGATTGCTCCCTGGAGGAGTCTGCACCCTTCCACTGATGATGTGGAGAACCTAGATCCCACAGTTTCTGCTTTGATGCCCAAACTTAGGCAGCACCAGCACCCATCCATCCAAAACTCACTCAAGACTCAGGGCCCAGTTCTCCCCAGCCCCTCACCTTGTGGCAAAGTGGAGCTGCAGCATGAGTTGAAAGTCAGCACTTTGTTCTGCACATGCTTTCTAAAGCTTTGTCACTAGTCCTGACCAAAGAAAATAACTTGTTTCCTCCTCTGTCTCTTTGGAGAAGACTCTGTATAGCAGACATGTAAATAACTTGATAGTGTCTAATATAAAATTCACATGTGTATTTTTCTATATGTTATGACAAACACAGAATAATAATCTGCAGGTTTCCCATTCTGTGTAGCAGCTCTCAGGGTAAGAGGTCAGATTCAGCAGCTGGGATGTTAAAGGAGCAGATTCAGAAGCTGAAAGAGCCAGTGTGGAACTGGTTAGGAAAGAGTAAAATCTGAATTCCCAACTCTTTTTCTTTTCACAGCTGTTAAGAGTTCAGTGGGTTGAACTGCAATCCTTCAAGTTCATCTGTTGACTCCAACACAAAACTATTATAAACTGTGCCTCTAAAACACGTGATGAAACATTTCTTGAGAGCTATTTATTCCAACTGCAGCAGAGGAAAGTTTTCAGAACACCCGGCATTTGGTAGAGGAAAGATCTCCTGAGCTTTGCAAAAGGAGGAATTATTTGCATACTGGCGTAAGTTGCTTTTTGATTATTTTTTTTCCTACATCACTGAACAAAATAATACTTCTAACTTTCCCCCACCATGGAAACATGATCAAGTAGCACAAAACTATGTTTCAGTGCCTAGCAGAGAATTTCTATATAGTTTTCTTTCTTTAATCATATGGATTGGGGGTTCTATAATTCGGATTAAATTTAAGATAATTTAATATTACGTGTTTTCTTTTCTTTAATGTTTTCTGTATCTGAGTAAGAGTTGATTCACTTATAGTACTAATGCAGAGGTACAATAGGCTGAGAGCTTGAATCAGGTGTGGGGTTTGCAAGCTTACAATTACAAGGAATAAGGAAGAGTTTGGGGTAACCTTTTCCCACGTGTTTCTTTTACACCTTTGCACTGAAGTTTGATCTTACGTATCCATTTACATTCTCCTCTAGGCTTTAGCTCTGATAAAACACTTTCTATGCTGAAGATGGACCATGCAAACGTGACCCAAGCTATGCTCGACGCTGAATCCCCCAGCACAGAGAAGAACAACAGCAACGAGTATTTTTACATTCTGATTGTCATGTCTTTCTACGGGATCTTCCTGATAGGAATAATGCTTGGCTACATGAAATCCAAAAGAAAAGAGAAGTCATCCAATTTGCTTCTGCTCTACAAAGATGAGGAGAGGGAGTGGGGGGAGGCTGTAAAGCCTCTACCAACCGTAGCAGGGCTGAGATCCGTGCAGATCCCCATGATGCTGAACATGCTGCAGGAGAGCATGGTGCCATCCCTGTCCTGCGCCATCTGCTCCATGGAAGGCAGCAGCGTGAGCTCCGAGTCCTCCTCCCCAGACGTGCACTTCACCATCCAGGAGGAAGTGCTGGACACTGAGCTCGGGGAAGTGTTGGAAACGCCCCTCAACGAGAGCAGCGAGGGTTCCGTGGAAAACCTCCAGAGGAACTCCTAGCACTTGCAGGGCTCCCCTGATCAGCTGCCAAAGCGCGAGTGGAGCTCCCACTAAGAACTTGTGGCTCTACTTTTCTGCTCTCCTATGAACTCTGAACAGGTATCTGTGCTCCTGGGCCCAAGGTGTTCCTGAGAGCTGGCAGGACAAGGGAGCAGCGGTACTCAACTTCAAAGTGTAACTTGCACGTAATTGGGTTGCTTAATTTTAATTTTCCATTATTATTTCTTACTATGAAAGCTAAGAACATGGTGAATATATATGTATTTTCTAACGAGGTAATTATTACTGGCATGTCTCTGCATATTTCAGAATTCTGTAAATATCAGGAAAATGGTTGGGGAAGTTACCCTCATGCAAGTGCCTGGTTCTTAAAGATGATGGGTAATGCTCATGCACACAAAGCTGTGATAGACTAGAAATACTCTCACTGTGTTTTTCTTACGACAAACCACAGCCAACAGCACATTTGCTCAATGAGGCCTTGAAATCTGAAAATTTGTTGATGGTGTACTTGAAGGGAGATTGCAGCATGGCTGGAGACTGACCTTAGGTACAGAAAGGCAGAAAAAAAGAGGCACTGGGTTCCTGTGCAGTTTGTAGAGCCTGGCTCCAGACCCATGACACTTCTCCATGTCCTTGCTGAAGTTATACAAGCACTGGCTGGGTGAGGCTCACCACCTTCTGCTGCAATCCAGCCTGTGACTGAGTTACTAACATGAAAGGTGGCCTCGTTTTTTGCTTTTGTATTTTTTAAAGATGTGTACGTTTGGTCACTAAAGGCAAAGATCTGTAAGTTAAAGGAGATGTTAAAAGATCTTTGTTACAGGCTGTAAGAGGTAGAAAGGCTCAAACAGATGCTGCTCTGTTACGCCCCCTTGAAAAATAGGTGGAATTCTGAATGGAATTTAACCTAGCAAGGGTGAATTCCTGGCCCCACTGAAATCATCAGCTGAGTCAGGGACCAGCACAAGATTTTGTGCTTCTCTGTTGGAATAAAATTCTCTATTTGAGGTCAGTAAAATTGTACCCATTTACATCATTAAAGAATCTAGACTTTCTGCTCTATTTAAGCCAGTGTAGGTAAGCATTGTGTTGCATCTTTTTTTAATCAGCTCACATGTAACACATGCATTTCTATAAAGCTATTAGTAACTAGTTTTTAAAACCACCACAGACTTCCCCCTCCCCCAATTTAATGGTACTGTGACGTTTTTCAAATGCTCATGAAATTTGTTGCTAAATTATTGCACTTTTACAATAAGTAAAAATTAATACAAAGAAGAAAATTAATATTTCAATCATACCTTATATTTTATAATAACTTATTACAGTGTTTTGATTAGTTTTGAAGCATGAGGGCTGAAGAGCCTGAATCTAAAGCATTGCACAGCAAAATATTTGCAAAATGTCTCCACGTATTTCCTGCACTAAAATAGCTCTGTGATTTATCCACTGGCATTAGAGCTTGAGAGACAGCTCGAAAAACATGAATGCCGAAGGGCAGAAATGAACTGAAGCCAGGGTGTGCTGTGCTTCTGCCGCTGGGGAGGGCTCAGAGGGTTAAAGGCATGCAGGGATCAGGGACCGCTGCCTCTTTCCAAGCACAGCAGAACAAAGGCTCCATTGTGCTCCGAAAGGGCCTGACTGGGGCAGACTGAAGGCAGCGGGAGTTTTTCCATCGGCTTCACTGAACTTTGGATCAGACCATATAAAGCTTTTTGTAGATTTACTCTAAAAGGGGCTGTTTTAAGTTTGAAAGGAGCCAAATTAAGTTTGGCACTTTGCCTGGAATCACTTGAATCCTGAAACTTTCCAAATGAGACTGACATGTACAAGTTGTCACATTTTCCATTGCTTTCTCCTTCGTCCTTTACTTTTGGTATAAATGTATTTGTATCTGTAAAAAACTGATGTATATAATTCCAAACATCGAGTTGTATATAATTGTCTCATGTATTTAAAGTTTATTGTTTCTACTGGCACTAATTTTATTTAAATAAAGAAACACATTTCCTGGAAAAGTCTCCATGTTTGTTCACTACGTCAAATAGATTTCCAGTAACGAGACTGGGCACAATTCCTGCAGGATCCTTTTCTTAGCCTCTTTTTGAAATGATTCCTTGAGCTTTACAGTACTGCAGCATTGTGGGCTGACTGCAGGGCTGGGCCAGGTGCTCCCAATCCACCTTTGGTCCCTGTTGGCTGCTGGGCAGCACGCTCAGGTCATCGGTGTGTGCCAACAGGGCCACAGGGATTCCCTTCTGCAAAGACCTGGGGGTGCTGGGGAAGCTGGCAAAACTGCTATGGAAACTTGTGTTACTTATTCAGCCTCTGGAGATGTCTACATTTTGAGTTTCACAGTTAGATTTGCATTGTAGCAAATTGAGTGGGCTAGGGTTGAGGTTATGGACAAGTATCTGACACAGATCTCTGATCCCACTGGATTTCCACTGCTTGGCCATGGCACACAGCTGGCTTTGTCACAGCTTTGACCCTCACTGCTGCTCTGTTATTCCCAGTACTACGTAGAGAGGAGGTTTTCAGAATCTGCCTCCCTAAGAAAGGGATAAATGTTTAGAGGCAACTTTGAACTTCCCTAAATCTGTTGAATTACAGATTCACCAGCACTGGTTAGGACCTGCCTGCATGGGGTAATTTGAGGTTGTTTCAAAAATCAGATCGCTAAAAAGTTATATCTGCTCGCTTTCCCACAAAACAGGCTCCCCTGTGCTCTGCTCCCTTCACTCACTCCCCATTAAATAATTCTGGGGCCTGGTCACAAGCTTCTGTGGAGCTCAAGCTACCCATGAGCAAGGCTGTGCTTCCCTGCAGCCGTGCCCTGTCCCGGGACAGCCGCGGTGTCCTGGGCTAGCGGCTCAGCCCCAAACGCTGCATCTCCACGTTTACCCACGCCGCTGGCTCCGGCTTTCCGTGTTTCCATTGCTACAACAATGAATCAAGGAACTTCTGACAGCACTGGCGATAAGGAGGAAAAACAGAACCAAATGTAAATTACAGCTCTGCTGCATGGATCAAAAAGGTAACTTATTCCAACAGTTTCTTGTTTTCAATTGAGTCGCTATAAAGGGAAACACTGCCTGCTTCGGGGCCTATTTACACTGAAAAGAGTTTCTAAACACAAAAATGAGGCCACCTTGTTGCAGACTGTGATGGAGCTGTCCTTGGGTTGTGGGGTTGGAGAAAGCATGTAGATAGTTTTGAATGTATTTGCCTTTGTCCTAAGGCATTTGTCTTTGTCCAAATCAGTATTTTGATGACATCAGGGGAAAAAAAAATAAGCAAAAATCTATTTTGGCTATAAAAGTTAGACACATATGCAAGTGAATACAATGATGCCTTGAAGACAGCCCAGTGACCTTAGATTGCCAGGTAGCTGTTATTCCAAAATAAAAGAAGTGCTGCTAATCTTCAAAAGCTACAGATAGAAGGAAAAAAATTGCTGCCATTAATCTTGTTTCAAAATCCTTTTGACTACTAAGGAGTAAAAGGTAATAATATTGTTTTTTTCCAAAATGAATGACATTTCCAGTGTACTTCAGTAACTGAGTTAAGTTAGATTCAGAGCTAATAGGTCTTGACTTGAAGGCCATGATAACTGACTGTAATTTGACTGAATGGAGGTGATTTTTTTTACAAATGCATTCTTCTTTACAAGAACACAGCAATTAGGCTTTCCTTTCTTGCAGTGCTACACTTCATACATTTGCTGCAGTAGCTAACACATACCTGTCTGAGAGAAAAGGAGATGGCCACATGTGGCCTGTGTACGTGGGCTGGCCCCAGGACCTACTGTAAATAGAAATCCTGCTCTCAAGAAATAGAAATGCCATCTCTCAAGGTTGCCACACTGGGATCTGTGATAGGACCCATCCTAAATCCTGCCAGTGCATCCTGCTCAGACACACCTGTGAGGTTACTCATTCAATGGCTGAACCTGCTGAATAAATGAAGGGGGAATGCAGAACTCATCTCTTCCCCAGGCACAGGATCTCCCACGCTCTCCCAGCATGGCTGTGCTCTAGGTGAGGGAAGAGTTCACCAGAGAAGGAAGGTGAACCAGAGAATCCACTTTCCCAGGACCAGAGCACAGGTCATAGATGGTGGTAAGGCCAGAAACCTCATGTGGTATAACTCACTGCAAAACTGCCAACTGCCCTCCTTAGCTTGGCCCTCTCACAGTGGGTTCCCTGGATCTGTCCCTTTCTCAGACAAGTGCCCACATTCACACAAATAATCAAATCGGTTCTCAAAGAGCTGGAAAGGAAGGAAATGGGTAAAGTCTAACAGTCATTTCTGTTTCTAGGCCCTCAGTGCGTGATGCCAGGCAAGGATATGTGTACTGCTTGAGGACAAGGGGTACACTGGTCTCCAGGGAAGACCGTGCTTTTATAGCAGCTATTTCAACCAAGAGGTAAAACCAGCTGCCTTTAGTTTTAATCTAAAAATTTCAGATGGAAAGGAGTCCCTACCATATAAAAAAGGAGCATTCTCAGAGATGCTCAAAGTACATGCAGCACAGAAATAGTTGGGTGTGCCAGGTGCAATTGTGGCAAAGCTGGACCATGCTCTCCTGTGTTTGTTGACTTACCATGGTCATGTTATGATATTTTTAGAACTTGTCCTAGTGGGAAGATGATTTCTCCCTGAGTTAACAGTTGGATCTAAGAGGCAAAAAAGTTAGCAAAATTGTTTAGGCTATTGGTTTTCATGCACTGATCATTTTTGCCTCTGTGTATTTGGTTGATTTACTTTTGTATTTTTTCTATTTTCACACACCTCCGCGGGTCCTTCTGCGTATGGCCAAAAATAGCTGCACCTTCTTAGTGCATTGACACTTCTGTAACCACCTCAACCAGGCAAGAAAATGGAAAAGAATAAAAAAAATGAATGAGCACCAGTTTTTCAAAGTTTAATTTGGTTTGGTTTGGGTAGGGTTCTAGTTTCTGTTAGGCCAGGTTAGACTGAGGTTTTTGCCACACAAATAAGTGATTAAAAAAGTATAATAAAGGCATTTGGATGATGCATTACGGACTGTGTTCCCAGCTCTATCCCTCAGTAATCTGTTCAACTGGCCCATGCTTCTCTTGATTATCATATGATGCTACTTATATTGCTCTCTGTGAAAATATGAGATGTTTCTGATAGATATGAAAGGCTTGTGAATTTTAGATGAAAGATATGCTATAAATACAAAACCCATGCCCACTTAGGAACAACAAATTTTTTTTTGCCCTCCTTAATACTACTAGATGCAACAGTAGCCACTGGCAACAAATGCCAATTTCTAGTACTTGGAATTTTCAGTTCATCCTTCCTCAGGAGCTGTGTAACAGGGTTTTTTGCTTTGTTGAGAGCTGGAGAGCAGGGCAGTAGTTCTGGGATATGGGAGACTAAATTCAGTTCCCCCTTCAGCTCGAGGTTCACTGTGGTACTCCGGAGAAATTACTTGCTTTGGCTAAGATTCCCTTTTATAAACTTTAAAGGAGAGCACACCTTCCCTGCCTAAGGCTGATGTGAAGATAACTACGCTGAGAATTTCAGAGTGCTGAGCTCTGATGGAAAGTGAGAAAAGGCAGAAGAGTTGTTTATCCTTAGAGGGGGAACCAATTAAAGAATTTCCTCTGGTGTGAACTCCAGCTGTTGAGATGGAGCTATCTAATGTATGAGTGTGATGTCTCCAGGCCCTGCAGCTTACCTAGGAATGCTGGACCTGGAGCAGCCTGCTGTGGGGCTGGCCCCCAGCCTAGCCCTCCCTGGGACAGCTGTGTCTCATCCCAGCAATAAAAACATCAGCTAAACACTGCAGGTGAGAGGATGTGAGACATGCAAGTGGTTTTGAACTCCACCCCAGCCAATGCACAAAAGCTCTCTCTTTCCTTCTCAGGAGGAAATATAAACTGTACACCTCTTAGGATGTACATCCCCCTTCTCCTTCCTCAGATCAGGATAAACTGAACAAGGTTTCCTGTAAGAGAAGAGAGAGGAAGAGAAAAACCGATGCTGCTCCTATTTTTTAACAATAGGTATGGAGTGCTACAGCAGCACACAGACTGCCTTGAACATAACACAGGAGAGCCCCCGTGGTGCCTCTTTCAATGCCTTAACTGAAGACCCATCCCACTGTTTTCCTTACAAACACCTGCTGCTACAAAAGGACCCATTGCAGCAGCCACTGAGTGTCAGTGACTGCTCTCCAGCCTGCAAGCACTGTGCTGCCCCTGCACTGGGAAACAGGGAGCACTCCTGGCACTTGCAGAAGCAGAGCAGTGCTGGGACTGCTGAAAGCCCAAGAACCACTGGGACGTTTCTCCAGATCTGACTTTGCTCACTGATCACTGCATGAGAGCGCTGTGGAAATCTGGGGGATGTTTGAGTGCATATGGGTTAATTTTCATCAGCTGCACAGGATTTTACACCAAAGGATGCTGTTGGCTTTGGTTACAAGGGTGAGTGTTGTCTAAGAAATGACACTGAGGCCAGTGGGTGATGTGATGGTAGCACCTACCCATGTTTACTGAGAAACAGCTCACTGTGCCTCGTCTGGAGGAAACAGCAGCAAGAGCTCTGTCACATTCTGTTTCTCAGGGTCTATCTGCTCAGTGTTAAGCATAATTAACTTCAGTCATATCTAATTAGTTGCTCTTTGACCAGGACATGTATCTCGGATGGATGCTCGCTGTAAAGATTTTTTTTCTCCTGTATTAATCAAGAATTCAAGACCAGATTAAAATAATCACGTAGCCCATTTCTGCAGAGGTGGGCAAATGGCTGCTGAAAGGGCTGACCTTCATCATGCTGCAGTGCCAAGTAAAATGCTGCCTTAGAGGTGGCTGCTGAAGGATTTTACTGCTTCAGGTGATGTATAAGTACTTTACTTACTGTTTGTGTAGACATTTACACAGTGCATTATGCATTTACACAGTGCATTATGCATGAAGAACACTCAATAGACCCCAGGATTTCTTCTGTCAGTAAAAAGATTTTTTTTCCACAACTTCTCTTCCATGACCTTTAGTATGTCCTGTGAAGTACTATCATCAGATAGATTATTAACAAGAGCATTATGTTCATGTGGAAAGAAGAGTACATTAATATAGAATAGACAGAGCTTTGGGACTAAAAGTGTCCTCTATAGGAATATTTGTGAGATACATGTGTGCCAGGGAAATACCAGAAGCCCAGGAGCTGAGGGTAATAGCACTAGATTCTCTGAGTCCTTGTATTTATTTATTTATGATGTCTAGATAGACAGTGATTTTCCTTCATTTTTCTGTTGAGAGCTGTGTCTGTTTGAACTGGGACAGTTCAATAATTGTACTTATATCTGTATGTGTGTTCTTGATGTGCCTATTTTTTCTCCCCTTTCTACCATTTTTCTAAAGGACTATAGCCTGGGGAAATTATTTTTTCGGGCCTATCCTTGCATTCTTTTTCTTTACTGCATGAAAGACATAGATTAAGGCACTTAAGTCAGGTTGAACCTGATTTTTTTCTATTCCTTGGCACTCTTTAATGCTGACTGCTACCATCTCTTCTGAGTAGTGCTGTACGTGCTTTCCTACCAGCTACACACACTGACATATGGTTACCATCAATTTTATAGGGGCCTGGAAGCACAAGGGATTGTGTTCCTTTATCCTGCTATAAAGTGGGGCACAGAATTTGTAACTTCTGCTGCGGGTCACCAGTTCAAATGCAAACCCAGGACAGGACTGGCCAACCTTGGGGTGGGGACTTGATGGCTTTTGTGCCACTGGCTCTGCGAGGCTGGTTTCCTCAGCACACTGAAGGAAGTCGTTTGAAGACAAAGAGGAGACATTTTATGCTTCATTCTGCAAAAGCAGCAGCAAGTCTGTAAAGTGGGTGATGTGAGGTAGCTGCTGAAGTCGCTGGCTGGTGGGGAATGGTGGAGCCTTCTCCCCACCGACCTCCAAGGCAGGCCTAGCAGGGCAGTGATGATCACTGACACTCCCCAGCTGGTATCTGCTCACTAAAGCACAGTCCCAGCTGGCATCGTTCACAAAAGGCTTCTGGGCCACGAGGATGGGAGGTATAGGGGTCAGCAGCCCCTTTCTTACACTGATAATGATGTTGCAGGGTGGACCTTCTCACAGATGTTACACTCAAAGCAGCATCAGGGTGTGGTGAGGGGAGGGACAGGTTCCAGGCAGGATTTGGGGAGATAACCCTACATGCCCCTCAACCCCTGCAAGCCAGGAATTTGTCTTTCAGAAACAATGTCTCTCCCTTTCACTTTGTTTTTTTTCCTTTTTGTTCCCTCTGGGCTCTGGAAACATGCATTTTATTGCTACACAGCAACTTCCCTGAACTCTATCTGGAAGATTAATGGTTTATTGAAGAACAGGCAGGATTTAGATTGTCATCAAGAGACCCATAAAAGTAAGCATGTAAAAAGTGTTATGGAAACAGAGCGTGGCCCCTTGGAGTTTTCAAGGCTGGAAGCTGGGCTGTACACATGCCCTGCATCCCGCTCCCTCACCCCTTGCTGGGAGCACACGTGGAAGGGCAGTGGGAGTCATTCTTTGTGCTGGAAATGAATGAGTCCCTCGCAATGAAATTTACTGTAAGTGCACCTTTTCACATGAGCCGGGTTTTTTCCAGGCTAACTTCTGCTTTGTTGGTGCTCGTGTGCATCTTGTACGTCACTGGGACCACATTAATGACCATCAGGAACATTTCTTTTGGAATCCTCACAGATATCCCTAGTGATCCAATTTGAAGCACTGCCTGGAAAATGATTAACTCCTCTCTTTGGTCTATAAGGGATTACACGATTCTGCTCTGCTGCTTCGGGCCACAGCCAGCTCATTCCTGTAGACATCCTCATGCTCCTCTCCAGGGACCTGTGCTTTTAGGGAGTCCTGCACGTAAGCTATTGTTGCATCTGAAGGCCAAACTGTTCCATTTAAGCCTGGGTCCATAAAAGTGACTGTGCTACCAAGCCCTAGGGAAAGACTGGGCTGCAAGTTACCAGCTGAGCAGTGGCACAGTGAAAACAGGAGCCTGCTCTAAGGTCAGCTACAGCCCTCAGCCCTTTTTTACCCCTCATCTTTTTCACAAGATTCATCAGTGGTGATATATTCCGTGTGTGGAAATAATGGCTTCGTAAATATGCCAAGCATTGTGAGGTTAGCAGTACATGGACAATTACTGCAACCATTCCCCTGATTACTGAAAATTGGCTGAAGTTGCCTCTCTCCCTGTGCTGCCATGGGATCTGCACGTTAAAGCCCAGACAGAGCCAAATGGGGAATGCTGGAGCTGTAAAAACACAGCTGGCTTAGAAAATGGGCTCCTTTGGTGAAAGTTTAAAAAAGAAGCTCTGAAGATTTGTTAGGACAGCTCATCCTCGCACATAATATCATTTATTCCATTAGCTTTGATCCAGCACCTTCCCCCAGTACTTCAGTTTCCATGGGCTCCCCTGCCCTCAGCACCATGGGTCACTTTCTGTACATATAGTAGAAGTAGAATTAAAGTATTAAAATAAATCCTGTTGCTTTAACTTTTCATATTTCTTCTCGACCCAGTAAAGGTGCAGGTTTGCTCTTGGCTCCTCACACTGGTGGGGTTCCACTATAAATGGCTTCAAAAGAGCTCCAGTGGCCCTGGATCCTCTGGTTTTCAGGCTTGTCAATGGGGTCTCCTCACTCTGAATCTGCTGAGTTTTGTGGCCCAATTCACACCAGATTTCTCACCTTTGGTCATGGATGTCCCTGAAGGCAGGTTAACCTGCAGCCTGCTTTTAACCTGCTGTTCATACGTGCTTGTTCTGCACTTTTCTCCCCACTGTGGCCTGGATCAGCTGCACAGGAAACAGGCTGCCCTGACACAGAGCTCTGACCCACATGGGGCAAGCTGGAACCTGGGGTGCCCCAACTCCCCCTTCCACCTGCTGTGGGGGTTGAGTCTGCCAGGGGTGAAGAAAACTGTTGCAGAGATGGGGCAGACACGAGCTGTGGCCACACAATTGCCTTAACTCAGTGTTTCTGTGCAGCCCTCTGCCTGTTTAGTTCATGTGCATGGAGCAACTGGAAGTTATTGAAAAAAATCTCTTAATTACATTGATTGACTCTTAGAAGAAGCTGTCAGGTGATAAAAGCCTTAAAATGAGGAGAATTCCTGCCTCCAAGCAAGGGCAGCAAGTGGCATGCAGCCCAGTGAGGGGCTGCGAGTGCTGCAGAGGGCTCACAGCCCCGTGGGGCATCTCTGAGAGGTCTCTGTGGGGCACAGCACAAGCCAGGGCCTTTGCAGTCCCATAGCAGCCCCACAGGGGATCTCTGAAAGAATTCTGTGAGAATTCCCTGCCCTGGTCCATCAGCACCAGGCTAACCAGAGGAATAACAAACCCTCTGAGCTCCTCCTTAATCACACCTCTCAGGTGCTGCTGCTCACAACTTTATGTCCTTTCATCCCCCAAGGCCTGTGATGAGCCCCCAGCAGCCGTGTCAGGATACACTCCGTGGTTTAATTACACATGCCAGCCTGAGCAATGTCTCTGGTTGCTCAGCCTGTCAGGCCCCATTAGCTGAGAGCATCCACGTCCCAGCACCGAGCAGGCCGGTGAGAATGTGCCAAGCTTACCCAGTGACTGCTTTGTCTCTGCTGCAGCTTTAGTACAGTACAGCTTTACTCTGACATCTCATCCCTTGCAGAGCTCCCTTGTGAAGGTGCAGAATGACTGTGCAGAGATTCAGGGAATGCCTGTTCCTGGGGCTGGGCTGCCTGGTGGCTGTGCCCATGGAGGGGCCAGCGGGACGTGGTCAGCCCTTTGTGGTGTGCTGGTGACCACAGCTGCGGTCTCAACCACAGGATAATCAGAAAGCATTTCCTCCCCCCAGGCTAAGCTCTGCTCTAGCTTTGCCTTGTTGGTATTTGTGAAACCTCTAATTAGCTGCCCTTTCATATTGCTTTATATCTGAGGTTGATACTGTGTCATCCTCTTTTCTCAGGAGTTTTAATATTTCCAGTGACTTATGAAAAGGGCAATTCTGTCAGGCATTTTGTGACCTTTAACTTGGGAGAATGTCATTCTTCAGGATGACTGTGGCCATTTTGTCTGCTGTGTTCCTCACAGTGATAATTTTGTGATGATGGTCACTCTAGAAAACCAGACTGCAGATTTTTAAGTGTGGACTAAGGAATCCCATAGTGAATTCCTTTCTATCCAAGCTGTATACAAAGAAAATCTTGTCTGTTGTCTAATGCCTATAATGAGGGACCTCAAATGAGCCAAATGACCTGCAAAATCAGAAGGAAAAAAAATCTTGTGAATAGTAAGTTTGTTGGGAAAATGGTATTTAGGTCAAGCCAAAACTATTTATGAATTCAGGTCAAATTTTCTGAGTAGTCACTCCTGGGATTTAATTTTTTTTTTTTTTTTCTGGGAGTGGATTAATTTTTCCTTTTTACTAAACTCGGGGGTTAATGCATTTGCCCAGAAACTGGGAATCCCTCATACAGTTTCAGTCCATACTTGGGTGGAGCTGGGTAATCCATTCCCACTGAATTGCCAGCACTTTTGAGTATGTTAGGAAGAAAGGGCAGTACACCCACAGTATGTCCCGCTGGACCTGTGTTCCTACAGTATAAAATATGTATTGCCTGAGCCAGAGAGAAAGAAACTACAAATACTCCCTAGTATGATGGTTAGTGAATATGCAGAGGCAAGAATATATTGAATTTCTGCTATATAATCTGCTCTGACTATAACTGGTATAAAATCGTACAAGAGCACAAAGATGCTGTGAGATTTGTTTATCCTGTGGCCTGGCAGCTGTAGTGCTCCAATAAAAGATGTGAATTCTCTCAGGGCATAGGTAGAAGTCAGTCTGGATCCATTGCTTCTTCAATTTAATCAGGGAATTAAATATCCTGTCATTTCTTTTGCTGTTTAAGAAGCAAATGCTTTGTTGAAACAACTGTGTTTCAAGTAAAAGCCATGTTGATTTAGTTTTTGGCGAGGAAAGATCAACTTAAATTTGTAAATCATCTTTTTAACTAAAAGCAGTTATTCACATGAATCTGTCAAAGTGGGGCCTCGTTTTCCAGCTGCTAAAGAAGGGGATAGAAAACGAGCAACTCAACTCAGAGCTTGCAGGCTGGGAGAAGAGATGTGGTAAAACAGAGAGCTGAGACAAAGTAATCTGGCATGTGGTTTGGGGGTCATGAGTCAGGCAGGCAATGGATAATAGGAAGGTCTTTGACAACTGTGTTAATATTTAAAAACACCCTGAAAGCGATAATTGGATCCCACTAACTGCTTCAGTGTGCTTGTTAAAGGTGCTGCTAGCTACAACTGACTTTCATAGTGCAAGCATAAGGGAAATATTCAGCTCATGAGACAGAAGGGACCATCTGACCTCTTTTCTCCTCAGTCTGTCCTAAGCAGAGAAGAAAAAGTGGAGCTACGCTGACATTTATTTTTCTGAGAAGACACCAGCCTGTCTTTAAATTTTTCTTTGGGTTTTTCCATCTGATTTTATAAATGACATGTTATTTTACTGCACCCTTAACTGGAAGCAGACCTTAGATTTTGATGAGAATATGTCCTGTCTTTTTCTTAGCAGCTGATAGTACTGGGGAAGGTGTGGTGGGCAGAATGTCAGGGGTAAAATCCTATGAAAAACAGGCACAGGCTTTTGGATCAGTTCAGGACGACTCACAACATTCTCTGCTCATTTCCTTATACATCTGTTTTCAGTGGGAAAAAGAAAATTCCTTTCAGAGTCAGGAAGGATGAAAATACTGGGCATAACCTATAAGAAAGCTTGAATTTCAGCTGCATCTCTACAGTTTTTCCAGTTAGCTAATGAGGCAGCTAATAGTGGTGCAGTGGCATCTCAGTGTTGGTGCCTTTCTCCCCCAACCAGCCTGATCCATGCAGCAAACAGCTGAACAGTCCCCCCATGGCAAGTGTTGCAGAGAATAGAACCCTCACAAGCATATCTGAAGAGCACTTGCATTGCTCTAGGGCCTGGCTGCACAATATCCTCCTGGGGAGAGGAGAACAGCCCAGAGTGGGGTGGTAAAGCAAACAGGACACGGTATGGTGGGTCATGGAACAGCTCTGCACCTGACACAAACACTTCACTGACATACTGAGGTGGGCCAGAGCTCATCAGTTTGGATATTTGGCATATGACTGTCTTTGAGGAAAGTACCATGCAGTTCTAGCCTCAGTGGAAGTAGCAGGTGCCTAATCATTGCCTGTGAGCCTGGATTCTGTGCAGTGATTGGTATTTGGTGCTTGCTGCCTCGGATTTGTTGCAGGTTAATGCCCAGCCAATGAGCTCTACTTCCTGTGTATATTAGGATGTGCGGATCTTTGAAGGGAAATGTGTAATATTCTGGGTTTGCATCTGTAAATGAATGCACAGCTTTCCTTGGCTGCTGGTTGACAGAGAGTGCAGGAGCCAGCATAATCAGCAGTTCCAGGATTTATCTCTAAACAAATATCTACAAGAGAAAAGCAGCAGTGCAGCAGCTTGCACTGGATATAATTCTCTTCAATTCAGTGAGTAAGAACACAGGATTTGCCTTATGAGCTGCCAGACCATGCACAGTCTCCAATCCCATGGCACTGCAGAGGTATCAAAGTTCACTAAATGCATTTACCTGCTAGCACTCTGAGGCAAATATTCCTCTCTTAATAAAAGTACAAACCCTGTTGGACAAGTCATGTACAGCTGCATCACAAAGACTGCACAAAATTTATTTATTCTTTTTTAATTCAAGAGAAGCCTAGAATAACAAGATAGTCAAAGGGGAATTTTAATGAGATTGATCTCAGCAGAAGAGTTTAACTGAAGCACGTGGCTCACAGACAATATCAAAAGGTGACATCCTTTACTTTTTTCCTTTAGGGACCACAGCTGCTTTTCTCCTTCCAGGACCCTGGGACCGCCCAGTGCAGCCCTGGCTGGGACCACAGTCCTTGCAGAGCTCTGGAGCAGGCTGTGGGTGCTGGGCTCAGGTCCTGGGGCAGCCCAGGCCAACTGGGGGGTTTGTCCTGGGAGCAGGCTCTGGGACTGCTGTGCCAAACCTAGGCTGCAAAGGAGATCCTGGGCCATGGAGGAAGGTGTGGGTGAGGCCAGTCAGGGTAAAATAAAGTTTATTAGTGCCCTCAGGTGTGGTAATTGGGAGTGAGGCTGTGGGAGCCTCATCCCCAGTGGGCACAGCTGTGAGAAGCAGTGAGCAGCACTGACAGCAATGAGCCATGGAGTGCCCAGGGGCACTGAGCAACCACCAAAGGGAGCAGAGGGCACACAGTGCAATGCTTGAACATGAGGGGATAAAAGGCTGGGCTGAAGAACAAGAAGGGTACACACTTGCAGCCTTCTAAAGTGACATAATGTTACTCTGTATGGGCAGACACCTGAAGCCTTCTGATGAGTTGTGGTGCTACTCTGGCTGGGCTGAAGCTTTCTGAAATTGTGTGGTGACAGTCTGTGTGTTGTGGCTGTCTCAACTGTGACATGTGCTGTGACACCCAGGACTTTGAGTTCTTTTCCTACAGTGCTCCTCTTTGCTCTCTGAAGTTGGAAAGCAGGAAGTTGTTACTTTAAATATTTCTGTGCCTGGAAGGTGTGGTTTTGATTCTTTTCTCTAGCTCACTTTTGTGATTTTTTAAAAAATAATCTTATGTGCCCTGGAATATCTTTTGCAGTAAGAAAGCTGTTAGGCTTTTCTGGTGGAGGAATTTATAAGTAGGGTGAGATCTGTTGTGGTACCTTAGCATGTAATAATGGAGCTCTGTGGGACAAGAGCTTTTCCAGGTGATAGTCCTGCTCAGTTTTAGGGAGGTTTGTCTGTAGAGGCTGTGACACATCAGGAAAATGTGCCCTCCATCTTGTGAGTTGCTCAGAAGGGGTGAAAGGGGCCACCCTGGTAGCTTGTTAAAGGTGGGCCAAGTCTAGGAGACCATGGAACTTCAATTCTGCTGGCTTGCCTGGGCTGGCTGGGAAGTTTCTGGTGCTTTGCATGGCAATGAGCTTGTTTTGCTGCAAAGGCAGGCTTTGAAAGCTGAGCTAGCACGTTTGAGTGCTGTGCTCAGTCGTTAGTCCCACACTCTGCTGCGTGACCCAGGAGCAGTGTGTGGGTGGGCTCTGCGGTGTGAATCCCCAGCTGTGCCCCGTTCACAGAGGATGTGTGCATCCGACTCACAGCCTGGTGTTTCTGCAGCAAGAGCTCCTGATCTGAGCCCTGTAGCTCACTGCTTCAGTCCTTGCTTTGGCTCAAACCTGCCGTGGTGCTGTGCTCACATCTCTGAGGCTGGCTCCGGCTGCAGTGCAGTGAAAGAGGGAGCAGGAGGCAGACTGGCAGATGTCACAACACAGGCACGATCACCCTGCTGCCATAACTGCACAAGCCTATGTCCAGCTTTCAGAAACTGAAGATGAACCTTGATGTGGAGGATTTTTTGTTATTTGGTTGTTTATTTGGTTCTTTTTTTTTTTTTTTTTTCCCCTGTGTGATAAACTGTGGTAACTTGTTTGTTCATCAAAAGAATTGGAATATTAAAGGAGGAAATATAAAAATTAAAGTATAAGGGACTAGCCTGCTTGTTAGGAGATAGGGGAGGACAATAAAAAAAAAAAGCAACTGCTACAAACCGCAAGGCTATAGACATATTGCAAAACCGCAAGATCACAAGTATGATTAATCACCATATAGGGAGCTTTTCGTAGCTTTTTTGCAGACACAGGCTAAGGATGTTGGGGGATGGCCGGAGCTGATTATGAAATCAGCGACCACCAGGCAACGGCCACCGGACTGGACAACGCAGGAGTGCTCCAGGTACGCCCATCACTGTCCGGAGCCGATTGTGAAATCAGCGATCACCTGCCTCAACACAACGCAGAAACGACGCAGAGAGATGCTCAAGCTACGCACACCGCTATCGCAAGAGACGCGAATGAAGAAACCTCCAAGAAACTATAAAAGAGACTGAATAAGGGGAGTGGGGTGTGGGGCACTGCAGTGTGGGACACTGCAGGAGGGGCGGCTTGGAGACCCCTACCCACCCAGCGCTGTTTTGCTTGCTACTGCTTGCTGTAATTAATAAAATTCTAATTGACCTTAAAAAGGCTGAATCAAATTATTCGCCTCAATTTATCACACCTGGAAAGCCAGAAAGGTGTGCAAACTCATTGATGAGCATTCCCTTTCACTGATAGGCCCTGCTATCACCACTAAACCTGGGCAGAAGGTTTGTGGATAAATATTTTAAAACTCTTTAGCAGGTAATTAAATGTTCCAAGCAGAAGAGTCAGTGGAAGGTGCTATGGTTGGATTTCAGCTGTATCATTTATCTACCCATTTGTATACACGTGCTCTCTCTTCTGTGTGTGTGTGGTCCTGTGGTGCAAGAACAAAACCTCTGACAGCAGGGAAGGTTACATCAAAGAGCAGACAGGGTGATCTGAGAAGCAGGGTGGCAATTCCAGTGCGCTGCTTTGTTCTGATGTTTCCCGTGGAGCATCATCATCTGTGAAAACACTGGCTCTGTCCCAGAGCACCAGTTTCTTGAGTCCTATTCCACACTGCCTTTGGGAGGTGTTAGAGGCAAAAGTCTTCTGGAGCACAAAGAGCAGAGAACCTTGAGACTGACAAACTTAAGGTGGAAAGAAATGCATGTTTTTATTTTTGAGTATCTGTTCTTTGGAAGCTGTGGAGTATGCTAATGGGTCCTTCCTACTGCCTTTCTTCCCAAGCTTCTGTGTGATTTTCTGTCTCACAGCAGTAGCTGCCACCTGGAATTTGAGGGAAAAATTGCAAAGACCAGTTATCACCAGTGGATTGGGCTTTGGGCACTGCTTTTATAAAACATATGGGAGAAGTTGCCTGGAAAAAAAACCTGCCAAAGGATTTTATATAAAGAATGAAATAATTATTACCTGGGGATCTGCCTGGGAAAAGTGATGTGAAGGCAAGCACCAGTCTCAGAATCTAATAAATTACTGACAGAAGAGGCTCCAAAAATGTAAAAAACTTGCAAAAAATTCTCAAAGACATTTTATTAAATAATAAATTATGAAAATGCCAAATTCTGCTCATAGTTCATATTATCTTGCTTTTCATTTGTTGCTCATGTTGCCATGGCACTGGAGCAGTCTGTGGAGGTAAAAGCAATACTCTGTACTGCCCTCACCTCTGAGGGAGAGCACTGTGCCACCCCCTCGGGTCCCTGCAGGCAGGGCAGCTGCTGTTTCATGCAGCTGTAAGCTGCCATCAAGGTGTGCCAGATGTGATTCTGTAAATTGCTGCTGTTGTCACTTCCCTGTACCTTTCTGTGTAATGGTAGCACAGCCCTGTTGGCATTTTTTTTTCTCTCTGAAGTGGGCTCTGCCATCAGGACTTTGCAGTCTGGGAACTACTCGCCCTGTGCAGGTCCTGGTTCTCCACCCGACTTGCATTCGTAGTTTTCTCTCATTTTTGGGCACAACCCCACTTTCCTAGAGATGCATTCCCTGTTTTTGTTCTTGTTATCACAGTTTTATTAGGGTTTGAAATTATCAAACTGACCACTGTGGTCTCTTGCTGAGAAAGGTGCTGAGCAACATGTCAGGATGCTGAGAGTCTATTCGGTGCAACCAATATCCTGTGCTCCCTTGATTTTATTTCTTTCTGTATGCATCCATTCTAGGGTGTTCTTGGAGATACTGTGCTAGATGGCTCTTCTGGTCTATCAGGTAACAGCCTAATATCTTCCTAAGCTTTACACACATACCTTACCTAGGGGAAAAATAACTACTTACACAGGAAAAGCTTATTAAAATATTTACAAAAATTTAACAAGATATTGCATTACTGATGTTGTAAGCTGCTCAAATTTCTTGGATAATCATAGTGTGATAATCACACTTAGACTTTAAAGGGATTATTCTCTGCTAATGCAGTTTTCATCCTTTTATTCTGCAAAAGGCTAAAGAGACATTTATTCTCTTATTATTTAGCTGTTGTACAGCTAAAGTGAGCAGAAGTTGGTAGCTGAAAGCCTTGAGCTGATATGCTTGGAAACACAGAATGATAACATTTTGAGCCACTCCCAGAGAGGCTACAGGTCCAGCAGATGTGAGGCAGTAAAATTGTATCTCCATGAGAAGAAAGTTGTTTATGCAAACAGTGCTCGGATCTGCTAGAGGCTTGCAAGCTGTTACAGGCTTTGCAAATGAATAATTGTGTGTGAACCATGACTCCCAAACAGTTTGGCTTTTCACAGGCGTACAGAAAGGCAGGTGCAACCAAACACAGGTCATGGGGACAATCTGGTCACACTTGTAATGAAAGCATTTTGGGACACTGCTGGAATTTAGCCCACTGGTAGGTCTGTGGATAAGGGGTTTTTAGACAGGTGGGAAGAGTATTGTCCAAATTAAAACTGATTTTGAGCTTGCTTATATTATGAAGGTTACCTAAACTGTTAAGTTCCTTTCTAGCCACTTGCTTCCAAAAAATTATGTGGTTCCCTGTGATGTGCCACTTTCAGAAAGGGGTCAGTTCAGAGAGATGCAAGGCATAAGGGGTAGTTGAAAGTGGTTGCCCTCAGTGTGACTGAAATAATTGTTTAAAAGTGAAGGAGGATTCTTTGGGTTTGTGTGTCACCAGTGCAGGCCAATAGAGGGCTTGGGTATCTATCTTTGCTATAAAGGAAGCTTATATCACTGCAGTCAAAACCTTCAGGTCTACTTAAGGACAGTATTTAAGGAATTTTGACTACACAAAGACTCTGAAATTGCTGTTCTGGTTATTTTTAGAAAGTTTTGGCTTTCTCATACCACCATAGCAATGAATGCTGCTAAGGTCTGCCCTTGGGCACAACTTTCATGTGTCTGGGTCTGTTTGCAAGTGCTTGGTGGGTCCTGGCACCACTGCAAACCACGTCATGCTGAGGCAGGCTCTGTGTGAGCCTCTGAGAAGGTTCTCAGGTGAGCAGTGGTCTGCATTTAGGTGTCCATGGCCTCTCCAAACTCTGGATAACTCTAACAGTTCATTCTTCTGTGGGTATAAATGGTGCCAAGCAAGGAGAATGTGCTGACTGTGCCTCGTGTAAGCACTAGGCAGGACTGGGGAAGGGCTCCTCAAAGTGGTGTATTTACTAATAGTAACCTAAGGCTTATGCTGCAAGTCCCTGGTGTACTGGTTTAATACTGCTAAACTTGCCCCAAAGCCACTGTATGTGAAATTGCTGTGCTCATGTGCAGCAGTCCTGAAGAATTCCATTTGCTGGGGCTGATGGGAGTGGCTCCAATGGTTCCATGCTCTGCCTGTTCTTTGGGTGGGCTCATGAGGAGCAGAGCAGGCACTTCAGACACCCAGTGCTCCCTGGGGCACGGCAGGCTCGCTGCACACGCAGTGAAAGGACCTTGCTGACTTGTCAGGGGCGTTGCTGTGGATGCCCCCTATGCTCTTAAGATGTCTCTAGTGTTCTCTAGAAATAAGTGGTATTGAGAGACCAGACCTGTTAAATGTAAGGATAATGCTGAGAGAGCAACTCTCTTCTTGTTGCCTGCTGCTTTGCTTTCTCCAGTGCCAGGGAACACGAACATCCATTTTCTTCAGTCCTATCGGATCTTATAAATGGATTTCTAATCTTAAAACTCCAGTTTAATCCTAAAGCACTCTAAATTGGAATTCCAGTCTTTTAAACCTACTTAAGGCTTCTACCATTTCTTCTTCTTCTCTGATTGTGCAAAATCCTTCAGTTCACTTTGCTCTTAATAATGACCCACATGGCCTAATCATGCAGTCCCAGAGTAGGCTATGTATACATAGACTCTATATTCTTCCAGCCTGTGTGTCCTGAGACAAAGCTGCACCTGCTGTATTTTATGGCTAGAATTTAATGATTCTTGTGGCTCATACCTCTCTGACTTTCTTAGCTGAGCAGAAATCCTGACCAAAAATAACTCAAAAACCCCAGTAGCTTTATCTTTCAGAGTGGATAAGAACAAAGTGTTAAATGTGTGCAAAGGCAGTGCTGTCTTATTTCATTGGCATGGATGCTGCTTTTAGGATTGCTAATTGCTACTGCCTTTTATCATTGAGATGGCTCTGCAAATGTGTTTTCCTTTCTTTATTCTATTGTATTATGACTCAGAGACTTGTTTAAATATCTAAAGAAAACATATTCAAAACATATTCAAACCTAATTCAATCAAGATTGGATTGTAGCTATTTAATTGCCTTATCTGTAAACAATTCAACAGGAATTGAGCACACTAACATATTTGAAGGTCTGAGTATTAGTGCTAATGAAAAGAGCTGGATGATGTGTTTTTTTTTTTTATTTTGTTTTTTTTGGAAATGGAAAGGTATTTGAAGTTTTTCCTCACTTGCTCAGTTCCTGATGTGACCACTGATTTCCCAAGGAAGGGATAGGGATGTGGAATGTACATGTTTTGGGAATGCACATCACTGAAACAATGCCCTGACCACCTGTTCAGTGCCAGCTGGTCCCTGCAGAGCTGTAAGCTGGCAGCTCTTCATGTTGTAATGCTCAGAATCAAATACGAGCCTCCCGGCCAGGGATGTGAGAAGGACCAAGCCTGACTGGGTCGTTGCACTCTGTACTCCCCATTGTCTTTCACAGCCCTGCTGATGGAGGAGAGGGATTTGGCTTGCAGGTGGGCTGTTAGCTAAAGCAGCTCAGCACCAGCCATGGGTTTTCTGAAACTTCCTACAAAGCAATTTATTTGGGGCCCCGGGTTTTAGAAACCCACTGGGAAAGACAGTGGGAGTGTATGAATTAAGGTAGGAATAGTGCTCCTTCAGCAGAAGCAATGTAGATAAAAACTTCATCAGGCTAAGGATGGCAAACACTTTTAGCACATGCACATGCCTGATAGGATGGGATATTCAGTGATATTCATGTTCAAAAGATCTTATTTCTTCTCATGAACTGTCTGGTTTCCTTTCCCTTGGAGCTCTGTCTGAACTGATGATGTGGGCAAGATCAAATTCAACCTGACAAAATAAGTCAGAGGATGTGAAATCCTTCTTTTTTCCAGTCTCCCCTGTGAGCAAACACATGTCATTTCACCCAGGTGAAAAGTTGTTCTCAACAGGGTTCAGACTTTTAGATTTAGTGAAATTATGTGGTTTCCTACATATGGAGATGGTTTTGGGGTTTGTTTGTGTGGGGATTTACATTTTGCTTTTCTGCTTGTGATCCCTAAGGTGATATATTAAGAAAGCATTATTCAGTGCTGGCAACTCATTCTTTCCTGCCCTTCTTGTCACCTTCCTCTAAAGCACTAGGCATCACAGGTCATGGGGTCAGGCAGAGGGGCAGTCCTTGAAAGGGGTTTTGCTTTGTGCAGGGATCCTATGATGTCAGGAGAACAAGTATGTAGGTTAAGGGTTGAGTCCCATTTGGCTTCTAGAGAATTTAGTGTGGTTTGTTAGCTAGGCTGTCCTTATTGTTTTTGTCACAGTCTCATACAAATACAGAGCTGAGGACCATGTCTGTCCAGCAGAGGTGTGATAGCTGCCAGAATAACTAAGGCATCAGTTTTTGTAAGGGTCTAAAACATCAGCTAAATAGCAGCAACCACACCAAGCTGGAGTGTGAAACTGGAGGATCTTTTGGGAAAACAGGAGCTGTAACAGGAACACTTCATTAATTAAGACTCTGCAATAGGCATAATTGTTGTTCTGTTTGGGCTGGTCCTTTCTAACCAAAGCTTAGGACTAAGCTAAAACAATCCTGAGATATGATTATGAGCAGAAGGAACTCAAATGTGAAGGAGAGGAAAGTGGAGAGAATGAGGCCAAGGAAAAAAAAGAAGGGTGCATGTGTGAACAGCTCAGTTTATCTTTTTTTTTTCCTTTTTCTCAAATAACCTTCATTATATAACCTCAAGAAACTTTGCTTTCATATTATAAGACTTACATACATAAGCCTAAACCTTGAAAGCATGTGGTTTTTAGCTTTGCTAGCAATCTTTTACAAAACAAAAAGGGCCCTGAGGACAAAGCACTTTGTTGTTTGCTTATCTTTGGAAGGTATTCATTCAGTCTTGACCGTTCTGTACTCTCCCTAGCCTCAAGTAATGTGATCCTAGGAGTTATTGCTTACAGCTTCATGTAATGTTTAGTCTTCAGACTTTTATAGCACACAGAACTAGCAAGAAGTCTTGCCAGTTAGCTTGGAAATTTCCTGCGGTGAGTTATAAATGGTGTTAATGTTGGTGTGGGTGAAGGTAAGGGTCTCTGACTCTTTCCAGATCTGTCATTTACACTTCTGAGGTAAATGTTGTGTTCTAATTGTGTAATACATCACTGTGGCACCCAGCCCTTTCTGAGGAGCCTTTTCTGTGGGGCAATCTCCACTCTTTCGTGTGTGTGCGCTGGTGTGACTTGGTCTATCTGACTTGAGGTACTGTGATATCAGAAGTTTTTTGGAACAAATCCATAAGAATGAGTAGTAACAAATTCTCAAAGCTGAACAGTGTAGCCTGGGTGTTTCAAAGGTAGTCAAACAGAAATTACTGAGCTGCTAACTGTGGTGCATAATATATGAGTTAAATTAGCTTTGGTGCCAAAGGAATAACAGATGGCAAATTGACGGTGATTCTTAAGGGAATCTGGCAAGATTAATTTGGGTAAGGATGACTTTCTACAGGAGAAAACCCTTAAACAATTATAATAAACAATAGAATTAGTAGTCATAGATCTGCTGAAGAGGAGAGATTTGCACAAAGAAGCCATGTGTTACATCTATGATGTTTTGGTAAGGTCTCAATAATTAAGGAGCTAATTCTCCATCTGGCTTATGTTAGAGTACTAGAAGTTCTTAAAAACCCCAACCAAATGAAAACATAAACCCAAAACAAGCAAAAAATCCCCAAAACACACACTCAAAGTTCCTCACAGAGATTGAGTTAGGAGTAAAGCACGAGTTTTCCACAGTGGTCAGCAATAATATAAAAGGCAGAAAAATAAAATTGGGAAAATAAAAGAGCATCTTCATACTTTTTTCTCATCTCACTTAGTCTGTGCAGTTTAGGACTTCACACAGTGTTCAGAAGTTTCTGTGAAGATGTAGGAAATGGTGACATGCCTTAAACTTGGAAGCTCTGATGTGAGGTAGAGGGTGGGAAAGGCAGAGCATGGCAGTTTATAAACTCAGACATGGAAAAGGTGACCAGTGAAGGCTTATTCAATATTTCTCATGGCACGGGGTCTATAAGTACATAATGAAATAACCAGCTGACAAGTTTAAGACAAACAAAAACCCCCTTACTTTTTTTTCCACAGAAACATAATTAAATGATGGCATGCCTCGCCACAGGATGTTTTGAAGGCCAAATGTTGCAAACCATTATTACACAAATCAATGGAAGAAAAAATTCCACAAAAATCTTGAACAGTAGATACAGTCTCTGGCTGAGGAAGTTCAGATCTGGGAGGATACACTTGGGAAATATTATTGTATACTTTTGCTACTTTCTCTAGGCATCCCAGCTGCTGTGGGGGAAAAGCAGCAGATTAGAGGGATCTTTGACCTGACCCTGTTGGGGAATCACCCTGGTATATTCCAAGGAAGCATCTGTCCTCCTCCAGCTCTCTGCCCTGTGAAAGTCTGGCTCCTGTAGATGTACATGAAGCCAAGCCAATAAAAGCCATTTCCATTTTCAGTGTCCTCTGCCAGGCCTCCTCACACATCAGGGCAAAAGAAGGCAGCTCATCTCACCTCTTGGCTTCTTAATACAGTGAATAAACTAAGCCTGGTGGGATTTCTGTTAGTCCAGTGGCTCCACAGCCAGCCTGTTTCCTTCCCAGCTTGCTCCTGCAGCATGTTTTATGCTGCCAGAGGAATTTTCCATTTTTGTATCCTCATATATCCAATGTGTGAGTCCCAGCACGACAAACTTGCCGAAAGTTTACCATAAAATTAAACTAATAACTGAAGGGTATGTGAGATATTTCAGTTGTTGATGCTGCTGCTGTTTTATCCACTGTCATTTAAAAGGGGGATTTTTGTGGATGGTTGAGGGTGGGTTTGTTTTGGTGGAGGGGGGCTGTTTGTTTGGTGGGTTATTGGGTTTTTCTTTTAAACAGGGTTTTAACTCCCATGTTTCTGAAACAGCTGAAAGAAGTTTTCTCAGACTTCTCAGAAAAAAAATCCACCTTGATATCTAAAAATGGAAAATTCAGAAAAAAAAATTTGTTTGAACAGACTTAAGCATGAGTGAACACAGGAGTTTTGCAGTCTCCATATAGTAATGGTGTTTTTATGTATTTGACAGCAGCAGGCAACACAGAGGGGACTTCTGAGAGTCCATTTTGCTGTTTTCATGCACATTACTGTTGATCAGCTATGCAGATTCATTGAAGCAGGTGACTATTAGACTACTTTTTATCCTGACTTTTGAGGAAATTAGGTTTTATTTCCTGTGTGATATTCCTAAAAAGACTTAACAATATTCAAATATTCAGCTTCAAACTAAAAGAATCCAAGCCACATAATTGGGTACCATATGGAAAATGTTTAAGTTGGTAACTTAACATTTGTCTGTGCTCTGGTTGCACACTTAATGAACAGCTGTGGAAGTAAAAAAACAGATGAGTAATTGGATGTGCTATCTTTGGAATTGAATTTGGAATTCAATGCATGGTTTTAATTTGCTATCCATTTTGAATGCTCAGCATGATGTTGATGGGAGCACAGAAAGCAGTGAGCAGGTTTAATGAGTGTGCTGGTTGTGCCACCTTCCCAGGCTGGTGGCAGCTCTCCCAGGAGCCCTTTGATACATTCCTTGGAATTGGCTTGAGGAAATCTGTAGTATTGATGTCCTTTATGAAGTTCCCCTGGACAAATACCCCTTGTTCCTGTTGAGAAATATTCTTTGAGAAAGGAATATCCCTTTTTCTGTGTGGACTGGCTCAGTTTGTGACTGTGCCTTCAGATCACAGCTTTCAGGTGCGGCTGATCTTCCTGCAAAGGGAGCCTGGCTGCACCACCAGCACAGAAATTATCTGACTTAGCAGTGAAAAGCTCTGCTTGCTGCGTTCTAAATGAAATTACAAATATCTGTTTTCTTTTGGAGGCAAAACAAACCCTAAAAGTTTCTACTTTGTATAGCTTTTGCTTATAGAGCTTCTCTAAGAGAGATGTCCTCTCCAATTGTTTGACAGGGTTTTATAAAGAATGATGCTTACTTAAAAGAATATCTAAATTGCAGGTGGTTTTCCTTAGCAGGTGACACTTAGCAAACTTCTCCTGTACCTTGAGGCATGGTTTGCATTCAAAGTGTGCTTTGAGGGGAAAATGGACAACTTCTCCTTCCTCCTGTCCATCTTCCCACTGCATGTTGAAGGTAAAGGGAGAAGATAGTTTTGTGTTTGTCAGGCAATTCTATTCTATATTTATCTCAAATTCAAGAGCTGCAGCTCCTGGTGTATTGTTGCTGCTGCTTTGTGGGATTTTCCCCCTGCTTTTGGCTGAGTGAAAGGCACAGCAAATACCTTCTGCAAAGGATGTGAGTGGTGACTGATGTGTAATCCACTTTGTTAGTAGTGAGCACGGTGGTGAAGGAGAGTTGGCTGTAACCAGGATTGGACAGAAGATAAACCTGTGCCAAAGAGCTGGCAAAAGGCCTCTATGTTTGCAGATTAGGTCAAATGCAATCTAACAAAAGGTTTCACTTGAGATGCTCTGGTGCATTTTGACTTGCTCTATTTGTGGTGTGGAAAAGTGATGCTTTACAGAAACTCATTTGAAGGGGAGTTGCCTGTCACTCAGGCATTTGCTGTACCTGCTTGGACTTGGATGAGATGAGGGCTTGCTGAGAGACTTGGGAGAAGAAAAGAGTTGGCTGCAAGCACCTGAGATTTTGCTCAAATTTCTGAGCACTGAGCTCCTGTATGAGAGCTCACAGGGTGGGAATGAAGCTGTAATAGTCTCTGAGGACCACAATAAGCCTGATTTTTCTCAGCTGAGTTTGGTGGTGATCAAAAGGCTGTCTTGGGGCTGGGAAGAATTGCATGGATTGGTACTCCTCCAAGTGGGATTTGGTGAGGCTGGGCTGTGATGTGGCTCGGGGCAGTTGCTTGTGGACAGCTAGAAAGCCCGCTGCCAAGTTATTTGAGGAAAGCTCTCTACTGTGTTTTTCCAAAATTAAGACTGTGTTCCCTTTCCCCTACTTAGTATTTTCTTGATTGTTTCTTGTCCAAAGATGCTTATAAAATAGAAATACTGAGCTTTCAGGAAACTAGAGCTTTTGTGGGCAGTGCTCCTGTAAATTTTAAGATTTTCTGGGGGAGTTGCGTTTTTATGTTTCTTTGTTTTGTTTTTGTTTTTGGTTGGGTTTTTTTTTTGTTTTGTTTTGCCTGGTATCATGCACTATTTTATTTATTTACACCAAAATGTTCCAGGAGTTTGTTTGTTTGGAGATGATGGTAACTGCTACTACAGAGATGGTGCTAACTGCTTTTGTGCTCTGTGAGGTGCAATTTGTGCATAAAAGATGGAGACCTCTGATGAAATGCACTGCTTTCAATATTGCTGAGAACCTCTCAAAGTCTTTTTTTACATGCATAAAGGCATCCATTCCTTTACCTCCCTCATGGAAAAAAAAAAAAAAAAAAATATCTGGGTCCTGGTGAAGTCAACAGTGCAGCCAGCACAGAGATGTTTTCACAAGCCTACAGATTCTGGCTGCCTGCCCTAGCCATAAGTAGCTGGTATGAACTTATCTATGATTTTTTTTTTTTTAAATAATCAAACTCCTGGATTGTGTGAAAAAGCAGTAAGTACCTACTTAAATGCAATGCCACTGGAGTCTATTAATCTCTTAGCAGGTGAGATATATTTATTTGTTCGAAAGTGCATTGAGTCAGAGAGAGGCCTTGTACTGAAACTCGTATTTTGGTTTGCTCAATCACCTTTAACACCCTTAACAATCTGATAAATAACAAAACTGCATTAACAAAAGGGAAAAGGAGGAATTCCTTTCTTGACATCTCCCAACTCCCCCTGAAAGAGTCTTTGGCCAAACCCAGGACTGTGGACCTGGCCATACCTGTGTGCATGATCCAGAAAACTGAAATCCTGCTTTTACTGCTAGAACCACTCTCCCTGGCCTGTGATCCTCGGATGACTGGAAGGAAGGAACATCTGTGCAAGTAAAAAAATCCCAACAAAAAAACACCAACAAAATTTTTTTAAAAACCAAAACAAGGACACCCCTGCCCCAGTAATTTATTAGGTGATCCTTTCCTCAAAATGCTCTCCGATTCCTTTTCTAATTCTTCTGTTGTCTTTTTGAGATAGAGAGCAGTAAAGAAAATATTGACTTAAATATATTGTGTAACCTGTGAGCAATGGGTTTTGACTAGAACACATTTTCTTACCTCTTCATGTCAAAATAATTCATATCACTAGACTGGGTATTTTTAGCTACTTTCTGACAATTTATCTACTATTTTAATTGTTACCTGCAGCAAAATTTGGATAATAGATGTGGATACTAATGGAAAAACCAGATCATCACACAGGAACAGTTAAGGCTGCTTTTCCCCATGCATGCTTTTTTCCTCTTTTTATTGACAATAAATTCTATTTTCATTTAATGAGCTGATTATCAAATACTGGGAAGCTTCTGATCCTTCATAGCTCAGTTTAACTTCCAGAACTGGGATTTCATTTTGGGGTTTTCCCCCACCCCTGTATTTGATTGGCAAACTCCCTTGCAGCCTTTTCAGATTAAGAGAATGTTGAGTAGCACAGGTCCCAGGATAGGTTTTTGGAGTACCCCTCTTAAGATGTATTTCAATCTGAAAATGAAACCCTTTTTTCTGTCATTTGAACTCAGTAATTCTTTAAAGACACTGCTTTATCCTAGAGAAAAATCAGAGTCCACAGAAGAGCAGTGGCTCCAAGGCCATTCAGAAGGCAGTGTCAGTATCTCTGGGGGGAAATCCTAGTACACTGAGTAACTTTATTAACACACTGATCAATACTCAAAGCATTCTGATAGCTTTCCTTGGCATCACTGTGCTTGGAAGGCTCATTGACTCTTCCTCATGAAATCACATTTATCCCAGTACCTATTGAGTCTGACATACAGTAAATGTTTCACTGCCTTACATAAGCAGCAGTTAAATTCTTTGGTCTCTTGTTTGCAAGAGCCCCCTTGATCCATTTTGCGGGTCTAGGAGGTGTTTGCCTACTACACCCCTCTGCAAGTGAGAAAGATTTACATGACAAGCTGTGCACTGCAATAGCCTGGCAAAATTTTATATTAGGGTCCCTTAGAACTCCTGGGTGAGCACTCCCTGGTCCTGGCAATGGATGCAGTTCATGTTACAGAGCTGGGGAAAAGCTGTCTCTTGAACACTTTGGCTTGAGGCAGCTCCTCAGACTGATTTCTTGGGCAGACTGGCTCAGCAGGTGAACCTGCCTGACCTCTCTGTGCTGCACACAAATGGAAAGAATTCAGTAGTGTTTCTGAAACGGGCTTATCTGCTTAAGTGTTTATGTCTTTATGATCTGTTGGTTTCAGAAACTTTCTGGCAGGCTCCTGGCTTCCAGTACTTCTTAAAAACTTTTTTTATTAGTAGTCTTTATACCTACAGTATGTTGTACTTTATGCCATAATGAAAACATATTTTTTAATGTGCTTTTACCTTTAACTTGACAGAATTAATTCCTTTTCCAGTATTTTCCATCTAGCCAGATATTCCATATTTTCTAATTTTTTAAAATATATCTTCTCTACAGCTGTCCTTCCTCAGAAGTTTAACCACACTGTTGTTCTTATTGCTACTTTTGGAGATTTTTCCCTCCGATGGCTGTGAACTGAGAGTCTTTTCTGTAATGCTTTGAGTTTCTTCCCTGCTGTATGCAATTGCCATGCTCTTGTAGCTGCTGTTTCAAATTTTCTTTTAACTAAGATTAACCATTTGTCTGTAATTTCTTTTAGAAAACTTAATATTCTTGTGGTGGAATTCTGACATGTTTTCTCTCTTGTAATGTTACTAGAATTGACAGTAATGTGGTCATCAAAGAGCAATTTTTCAGTGATCCAGCTTGAGCTATGTCCTGTGCATGAGAATCACATTTCATGTGTTTTCTGAGGTTATTGCTAAGCTTATTTCAAGTTCTGTATTATGCCACCATGGGTTTCATCCAGTAAGCACAGAGGTAGCCAAAGATTCTTTATCTTGTCAGTCTTTGTGGTCTCTCTAATCCTGGGCACCATTCCCTGGTCACTTTTATCATCATGGCTGGGCTTGACCTCTACTTTAGGTGGGTGCTGTAGGCAAGTCAATAAAGGAATAGTGCTTCAAACAACAGAGACCATGTAGTATGGATGGAAGCATCTATTCTCTGTGGTTTCTGTAACTGATTCAAATACACTGACCTCCAGCACCAGAAAAATTGGTGCTCATCCCTTATATATCACTTATATATATATATATCACATATCACTTAACATTCTAGTATCTCAAAATGGTTCAGAAACATAATGCTCAGCTTGAAATGTGATAAATATTGCATATCAAGTTTGAAGTTTTGAAGCTGACTTTAATGTCTGCAAAGGAAAAAAAAGCAAAATCTAAGATTGCAAAACACCTGAGCTTTTGAGAAAGCTCAGATCACTGTATTGAAGCTCAGGCCACCTCCACAGGGACAGTTCTGCTAGTGTTTGTCAGCTAAATAAAGCAGACAGGCCACTTCTGCAGTGGAGAATATGAAAAGCGTTTCAGAAAGTCACAATTAGCTGCTCATCTTATGATCTCTGGCAAATGGTTCCTGCTTGAGAGGCTATTGTGAGCAAGGCTAATTTGTTCACTCACTTTCTAGTGTAGAATAACTAATTTACATTACTCAACAGAGCTGAAAGCAGCTGATGTTATTAGGAAGAAGAAATAAACAATTGTTCTTGGGAAATGAATGGAACAGTGTATTTTGCCAGGGATAACTAGACAGAGCTTTGATGCTTAGACAGAATTACAGTTATAGTAATAAAAATTGCATAATGAGCTAAAGTACTGTGCAGAATAACAAGTCTAGCTGTTATGGTGGACATTGTGCAGATCAATTGTTCATTATTAGGTAGCTGAATTCTCTGCAGGCTTGGAAAGGCACATGAATATTTTTGTGTTTTACAAACTGTTGGAAGTAGAGATCAGGAGTAGGTTCTGCTGGTACTGCTTTTCATTATTTCATGGTTGGAGCTTGTGTAAAGGTCTGTAAAGCAGTTTGATAATGTGCTGTTGTTATTATACTCCCAATGGTCATGTCATATCCAGCAGTTCAGTGCAGAAGCCTTTGTAAGGAAAGTAGTTCTTGAGACAGTGCATAACAGCAGTGAGCAACAGCTTAAGAAAACAGCAAGTGAAGAAATCCCAATCTGCAGGAAACAATAACATAAGGACCTTCATTTCATTCTAAAGACCTACCCAGCCCAGCATCTTCTCTGATGGTGACTGAAAATGGGTACCTGTCTGGGGAGATTGTGGGAGCAGAATTAATGAGCACAATTTCCCTGTGAATGCTCTCACAGGCTCCCACTTCCAGCCTGGAGATTTCCTGAGCCAACAGAGCTCCTATGTATTTGCTAACACTCAATAAATCTCCCTCTCATGAATGCAGTGTTCCCTTAAACACTTGTAAGCTTTTAGCATTCATGATATCCCACAGTGGAGTTCCTCAGCTTAACTCTTCTTCATGTGAGGAACAGCTTAATCTGTGGAGGAAAACCCAGAGATGTATTTTCCAAAACCATAACCAGCAGCATGGCCAAATCCATGTTTGGAATGACTGAAGTCATTCTCATAATCAAGGTGAAGCTGGAATTAGAAACAAGCTAAGGGTTTTCTGTGCACTGCAGAAAGTGTCACAGGACCTTGGGTACTCCAAGACTCCCACTGTCAACTCTGAATCAATATATACTTATAATTTCACTATTTTTTAGTTGTTTAAGACAGAAGTGAGCAAAGATTTTCACACAAGGTCTCCTGGTATCTGATTGGCAGCACATTTCTTCAAATCTTTCTTTGCAATTACCAATGAAAGAAGTGTTTCTTAAGAAGAAATTTAAAAAGAAGTGCTTGAAGAAACAGCAGATCTGAGTAGCTGGCAGGAAAAAAAATCAATAAAAATAATAAATGATGCTAGGCTATCCTGGTAACTATTTATGTCTTATTTATCTTAGGCTGCGCTTCTTACTTAGCATGCTAACATATTTTAAAGCAGAATTAAATAAGTAGCTAGTGCCTTTGTTTCCAGTGAAAATATGTAAAATTGACAAGACTGTCAGCATGATTTAACACTTGTTTTCCTGGCTGCAGGTTTTTTATTTTGGTTAGCTCTTGCATAAAATGTTTTCACTGAGCAAGAGAGTGACAAATGGTATTTACTATGCTAAAATTTTGGAACTTTTCACTCTGTTTAGCAGAACCTTTGAAATTGTAATTTGTTACACACAACTCTTTAATAAAAGGTAAAGAGTAGGTTGCTTTGCCATAAACTTACCTGTCTCAGCCAGGGAAATGTTTTCTGCTGCCATATGTGCCTTATTCCACCTGTGTGACAGCCAATGGAACCAGGCTGCAGCACTGCACTACTGGAGGGTGTCATGCCAAAACTCAAGATGTTTATAACATTTTGGAGAAAACAAGAATCTTGAACCTACTCACCCTTCAACACTGAATTTGAAGGCATCTCCAAATATTTTTTTTTTTCCCAGAAATTTACTGTTTCACATTGTGTCAGGCTTTATGTCTGGATTTAAAAATTCTTGACCTCACTTGCAAGAGTCCAGACTGCTCAGATTCTGGTATTGGAAGACAACAGTATTGACCATGCAGGCCAGGCAAAGAGAGCAACAAACTTAGGGTTTTATTAAAGCTCCTTTCCTCGTGGTGAATAACTGAGGGTTAAGAAAAGTTAGTTTAATGTGCACCAGTAGCAGGACAATCTCAGACAGGTAAAGGGCATTCTGGTTTGTGCTAACAGTCTTTGAAGTTCAACAGCTAGAAAGATTTCTTATACAGATCAAATTAGATTTAAAATGTATTTTTTTCATTTGCCAAAATTAAAATGTTTCCTTTTGAACCAGAGGTCTCAAATGAAAACACTTCTGAAATAAGGACTAAATTAAGGTAATCATTCCCCCTTGGTGCTTGTGGAGATGTTAAATGGAGCTGTGATTCCATTTTTTATCCAACCCGTTCAGTTCTTCTGAATTGAGTTCAAACTATACATTGCACCTCCTTAACCACTCAGCTCTTTGCTTTTCTGAGCAAGTTATATAAAGTAACACGGCCCTTAGGAAGGGCTGAGGGAGCTGTGGAATACTTTAAAATGTTTGGGAAAGCTTCTTTGGATTTCAGATCCCCTGTCTGCTGAAGAACTTAAACATGGTCCCTTATAAGGTGGTGGAATGGTCTAGTTAATCCTTGGAACTTCCAGCCACCACCAATATGGAAAAAACAAGTTTAGCATCCCATCTTCTCCAAACATTTTTCTAGTCAAAACTGTTCTGCAAGTGACCTGCATATAAAAGCAGCATTTTCTATCTGATAAAAGTGGTTCTATAGCAACAGTTGTACCTTGTTACTGCTATTATACCTGGAAAAAAGGTCTACTTTTGAGGATTTAGTTTATCAGGAATTGAGATACTCTTTGACTGTTTCCAGATGCCTATATCTATGCAATAAAGGTAGAAAGTTTATTTCCCAGATCAGTAGCCTGCACCAAAAAAAAAAAAGGCTTAGCACCAAAGAAAGAACTTGGCATGTCCAGAACTTTGTGTTTCACTCATAAAATGAGAGAAATTTTTACTCCCTGGGAATAGGAAAAAAAGCATATTACAATTTTTAATGAGTCATTTAATCTCCTTCCTTACAAGCTGTTCTTCCAGAAGATCAAGTAGTATTGACTGTACAGTAAACACATCTCTTCCTTTGGTAAACAATTTGGTTGAATTACTTCTAAATTCATGTTTAGTATTAGAAATGCTCCTCCCATCCACAAGTCCTTCATCCCTGACCAGAGAAGGTCAAATTGTCTGAAACAATCATCTGTGAATTTAAAGCCACAGGTTAATTTTAAACTTATTTTGAGATGTTTTACAGTTGGTAAATTAATGGGTAAAAATGACCATTGCCAATGAGTTAGTGAGTAAGCTGTAGCTTTGTGGTCTGTGTACAGCAGGTGGTCAGTGATTAGAGCTGCTGTCATCAGACAGACTCTGCACTCTCTGGGGCTCTGTAGCTTCAGACTATGCTTGAGTAGCTGGAAAAGATCCATACCAGGCAAACAACAGCCATGGAGAATTTGCCAATTCAGTGGGCAAGAAGTCTGAGCTGTCACTCCCTTAAAGTCAGTTCTCCAGGACTGATGTGTTCTGCTTTGCTAGTTGTAAAGAGCATGTGGGACTACACCAGATGTAGGGAAGGAAAAATGAGTGGTCTTGCAGGAAGTAATGGTGTCTGCCTCCTTCATTTCACAGGGTGAGAACTCTTCCCTTCAGAGCTTCTCCTACCATATGTAGGAATATCTCAGTGTCTTCCAGTGGAATGTTAAATGATATAGCTCCCATCTGGCACATGACAGGGTGCCTGTCATCCTCTCCCTAAAGGGAAACATCTATGATGTGAAGTGTCACGGTTGTGTTTGTGCTTGTTAAACACGCATTGCTACGCAACTGTGTTAAAAAAGGAATAACGAGAAAAGTGGTCAGAACAGGAGAGAAGGAGCCTTGTGACGATCCTGCATTCCTGGGGGAATTTTCTAGATCTCTGGCTGTTTCTGACAGATGTCTGACTCCAGAGAAGACAAACTAGCCTTTACTGTAGGGAGCTCCACCATGCCCAAGGAATGAATATGTTGACCACAATCCTCATTACACAAGGAAAATAGCCTTTTACATTTTGGGTATACACTGGGGACAGTCTGAAGGCAAGCTTGGAGCCTCTAAGGCCTTCAGTGCCTGTTTCTGGGTTAAACACCCTGTGTTTACATAATGTGTATGTGCATGCATGTGCAGAAATGGGAGCATACCACGGGCTTGTTGAACTGTCATTGCTCACTAATTGCCAGTGTACCTCAGTGGTTCACAATTTGTGCACAACAAACGACATTTTTCTATCATGAAAAAAATTATTTTGGTGTTTATAAATTGATGGAATTTGTGTTGAAGTTGGAAGACCAAATTCACTCAAAAAAAAAAAAAAAAAAAAAAAAACAAACCCAAAAAAAACCCAACAAAAAACCAGCTGTTGATGGAGGGGAAAAAAAGTAGTAAAGTTTTTTCTCATGTGCAAGTATATGTATGATCAGGTAGTATGCTATAGGTTCTTGTATTCAGCACCAAAAGCACTCGTGTGATACAACATGGTAATTGAAACTAGGTTCCTAAAAATTTTTCACTCAAGCTGAGGTTACCATGGTGTGAAGTAGTAACTTTAGAGCTGAGAGCTGCTTGTGAAAGAATTTCTTAAATACAATATATCCTGTTGGGATAATTTCCCCCAAACAGTTAAAAGTTTCTATGCCCGATTTTGTTCCTTATATAAACTGGGTTTTTTTTGTAGTGAGAAAGGGTATTGATGTGAGGCAGCAGTTACAAGAGATAGCTGTAACCAGGTAGTCAAAGTAAGAAATATCACTTAGCAAGTTCCTTTGTGCTGCAGGACATTTATAGAGTGCAGAAGGTGCAGGAGCCATGCTTTTGTGCCCCAGGTTGAACTCTGAGACACTTTCCTATATGATGCAATAAGACAATTTTTCCTTATGCTATACTAGTAATGCAGCATTCTCCCTCTTTCAACATACTATACTTCTCACCATTCATGTTTTTATCAAGTTGCTCAATCTCTTTTCTCTGTAAATAAAAATGAGGATTTTTTAAAATGAGAGTACCATGTGAGAATTTGTATGTGGTCCTTTGATGTGAACAAAAGCTGCTTTCCCATGCCTAGTCATCTGTCTCCTATGTAAATAGTTCTGATTGCCAAAATGTTACTGTTGAATTTTATAAGCCATTTGTGAGCAGAGGGAGAAAGCATGCTTATTGCAGAATGTTTTCCCATCGTATTCATTTGACATGAGTTTTAAAGGCAATATTAAAGATTATGCTTTAAAGCAATTAACATAGAAATAGTAACAATGAAATTAAAATATATAGTACAGTTTCTGATATTAGTTGAAGTATGTTACATATTAAACTGAGAGGGAAAATCTTGCTGCAGCTAAGCCTTTTTTTTTTTTTTTTTTTTGGCTCAATGTATGGCCATTAATCCTGGTGCAGCTTTTGGAGAATATTGGATTAGATGAATTGAACGAATTGGTGTGTTTCAAGCTCTGTCCAGGATTCTTTATTTATTTAAGTAAAATTTCCTTGGATGATGGCTGGGCTCCTGCAGACTTTCCAAATGGAACATCTCTCTGCCAGTCACCACAGCTTTACTGCTATGCTCTCTATTCATAAGCAGGCCCATGTTACTCTAATGAGGAGCCTGTATTCCTGAGAAAGAAAATAGGGCTAAAATACATATATATAAAATATTTCATATATGAAAATCCAGGTGTTAAAATCTCCATCTGTTGATCAACTGTTGCTATACTTTGCTGGGTTCAGAATCTTTTCTGTATCAAACAGAGATCTGCACAAAATTCCTCTGCTTGTCTTTACTTCTTGAATTCGTATTTGGAATGATGGCTCCACACCTCTTTCAGTAGTGTTCCACATAAAACCCTTTAAGCTTTCAGACTATTTTGAAATATGGATCCAGGCTTCAGTATGTAGGCCACCTATATGGGTAGCCAGGGTTGGTTGCTTTGTTTGTTTGCCTTAAAATCATTCAGTTATCTAACTCTCCATCCTGAGGGGAGTTCACCTCTCCTTTGTGATCATTTATGTTCAGAGCTGAAACAGATTAATAGCTTTCAGAAAGCCCTGAGTGTGATAAAGCCAGATCTCTAATACTCTGATTCCAGCTATAGAAAGAAAATCATGGACTTTCAAACTGGCAGCAGTGTATCCAGAGATCCACTTTGCCTGACTATGAATGCCTTTGGATACAGTGTAGGCATGTGACCCTGCAGGACTACTCTGTCCTCTTCCACAGGTCATCAGGACAGCAAGACACCTACTTACAGCTTTGATATTCTCTGCTTCTTTCTCACAAATGGATACTGCAAACTGTTGATCAGATTACTCCAAATGAGCACTCTTCTCAGCACCAACAAAGCCAATCTGAGGGGTCATGAATAGATGACAAAATGCCACTGAGGCACCTCGGACTTTTTTCCTATCCAAAAGCCCCTCTCTGCAGGCACTGTGAGCAATATAGTGTTTGTTGTACTGTTTTTATACATTTCTTCAATATTTGAAAATGCTACTTCTTTTTGAGCCTGGTTTTGCTTCTTGTTAACAAACCAGACTGTTTCTGGGTCACCTTTCTTCTCTGATATTCCTTTCCATAATGAATTATGGCAAAAGGATTTATTTATTCTGCATAGATAAGGTCTTACTGAAGCAACAGGAAATTTTAGCTTTGTTCTGCTTTCTATCCAGCTTTATATCTAAATTGACTAAGGCATACAGAAATCAGATTAAGTGACTTCCTTCAAGTCACGCAGTGAGCAGCTCATTTTGGATAGAATCCCAAGAGGATACTTGTGGTTCCCAGCCCTCCTCTGTAACCTCCAGACCACATTGTCTCCCCAATGCACAGTGCAATGAATTCAGTCTGAACATTAAATTACAGCTTTGGCCATGAAGTAAGAGTTCCTGGGGCTCCCATATTTGCTGTAACTTGAAATTTCCAGAAGAGCTCCCCATTGTGGTTTCTACAGCCTTCCCTGTTGACCATGTCCATGGCAGTGGGGCCCAGTGTCTGCAGAGGGTTTTCAAGGGCCACTGCAATTCTGCTGCCAGTTCTCATGTTAGCTACATGGCAAAGTAAAATTTGTGGTTCTTTGTCACTAAAAGAGGATGGCAAGTCATCACAGTGATTTATTCCAATTTTCCTGGCTTTTTCAGTCAGCAAAGTCACTCAACATGGGCAAGTTGATGGTGGATTCCCATCCTCAGAACAAATGTTTACTCCTGGGGAACTCTGTGGTCTTGCTGTGCAGAAGGAGATAATGAGATGGGAACTTAAGATCAGATAAATGTCTGTCTTTAGGGAGGGTTTGCAAATAAATGCAAAATGCCTTTGGTTGTTTCAGTAGCCACGCAATCTTTCCCATTAGTTATGACAAACATTACATGGGAAGATGCCTCTCTAGATTACCTGAAGTCAATATCCCTTTATATCCCTACAGGCCTCTGAGAAAGGCTTTCTTTGATGCATCACACTCATGTTGTCTGGTAAGGCTGAGAAAACCAGCCACTTGAATGTTCTCTTTACTGCCAAGTTTGAAATCTCACATTCAAAACCAGACAAGAAGGACTACAATTCAGATTTTCAACTGTTCTTTGAGTTTCTGTAACTGAAAGTGATCTCCTAGCTTGTACGTGATAGGAATTACATTTAAAACATCTGTGAAAAATTGAGCTGTCCCCTTACAAAGCAGAATGATGTGCCAGTGGTGTTTTGCCTATGTGAAAGTCTTAAAGGCTGTTGGTAACTTCTGAAACAGAATAGTATAAAGCTAATGATCCAGACAGCAAAATCCATCAGGATAAGTTCTGCTATCCACTGTACTGGAGAAAACTTCTTGCAGTTTCTGATTCCTTACAGAATTCTGTGGAGTAGAATAGAAATGGTGCACTCTTTACAAAAACCTCCCCTTTCCTCAGTAAAATTGTCACGTTGGTTCAATTTTGCCCCAGAAGAATAATAGATTTGACTCCCTGTTATTTTACTTGGTGATTTACTCATCTTATACAGCAAACTGTAAATTGTTAGTGAATTTCATTTTCTAACTTTTTTGTGCCTGAATAAAACATAATAGTCTTTCCCTCTTTTGTTGTGCCTAAAAAATAATGTTGATCTGCCCTGGAATAGTCACCTAAGCTGTAGTTCAGATCTTTGATGCAGAACTGGGAGAAAATCAGCTTCAGTTAAATGGCAGTAATGTATTCTACTAGATAAAGAAAAACAATTTGCTGATATAGCACCAGTTTCTACACATAGTCTAATAAATATCTACTTCCCTCTTCTTGTTCTGCTTTCCCTTCATATCACCAAATAGAAATTGTAAAGATACAAACTAAGAGACCAATTCCCTTAAAACTGCAGATAGTAGCATACCCAAAATGTCCCTAATGAGTAACCTGAGAGCCAGAGCTAATTCTTTATGTGAAGTCAAGTTCCCACACTGAGTGTTAAGTGTCCTTTCAGCAGCTCTGATGTCACACCACAAACATCTCTTCTTTTTGTGCACTCTATATAATTAACACATTCTTTTAGTCACTGTCATCTTCCTCCTTCTCCCCTGCTGTCTCATCCACTAGCTGGGGTTGGCAATGAGGCAGAACGGGCTTTGCCAGCTCCTCTGGCTCCTGAGGTGTTATGCTGGCCAACCTCTGACCTGCTCCCCTTGTGCACAGGACACTTGGGATCTTAGGAGTCTCAAATATGATTAAACTCCTAAAAGCAGGCAAGGTTTAAAGAATCCTGTCTTGCATGAATGAGCTCATTCCTAGCTTAACAAACACAAACTTATCTTTCTTAAACCATATTAAACCATAGTTTATAGTACTATGACTGTATGGAATGCCATAAATCATAATTTAAGAAAATCAGAAAGCTTCTATGCAATGCTGAAGTTTATTGAATTTACTCTGTTTATTAAAATCAACATGCTTTACCAAGAGCAAGGCATTTTGATATAAACACCATAGTTTCTTGAAGCTTTTTTTTGTTCCACTCAAGATTATTAGTGTAGATAGGAAGGGACAGAAACCATACCATTTAGTCACAACAAGGACAGTGTGAGCTTGTTTGTTCACTAGCTGCCAGAATGGGAGGGAGTTGCCTCTACTTTTCTCCCTGTTTGTTTACTTTAAATAGTTTAACTTCTTTGAATGTTAGCAGGCAGGAGGAGAATCTGTATTTATTGGTTTATAAACTATTTGACAGTAAAATAGTGGATGAAAGACTTTCCTGCCTCCATATTTCCCACCCTTCTCTACAGCTAACCTGAAGGATATTATAATTATGTACTAATGAAAAATATCTTGTTTTCAAGGCTGAGCAGCCTAAACCATGGCACAGAAATGGATTCTGTCAAGCTGGGAGCAGTTTTGGAGGTAGAAGAAAAACATTGTGGTAACCCTGGCACTTGTTTACGTATGTATTAAGAGGCATGATCTTCAGAGAACACATGCATCTGACCACAGTTTTAGCTCAGGCCCATCTCTAGCCTGAGATGCCAAGTAGAGCATTACTATAACTGGAACCATTATGTCCTGGAGGATGCAGGTTTCACACACTGTCCTGCTGTGGCCAGGAACGCAGCAGGTTTGCGTCACCGCGGGGATTGCACTCTTATATAAGTGATATCCTAAGGAAAGGCCATGGAAACAGCACATCCCTCCCAGGGAAAGTGGCTGACTGTGACCTAGAAAATATGGTGAGAGGAGGAGTTGTTTATAGCAAGCTTTCATTGGATTAGGAATCTGAACACTGGTCAAGTTTTACAAGAGAATGAAGTCCAAAAGAATCCAGCAGAGGTGGATCCCTTGGCCAGCAGCAATGGTACAAACAATTCTTAGATAAGCAAAAACACTTCAACTCTTATGCCAAGGCAAAGGCTTGATCTGTGTGTTTGAGGATTCACATGAAATCAAAAGAGACAGGGCTCTGCCTGGGAGATCAATAGAAGTTATTGTTATTCAGCAACTGGATAAAACATTGTAGCAGAGCACAACTGTAACAAAGCTAGTCTGAGAGTGGAAAAATATGTGCACAGTTTATCAAATACTTCTACTTAATTGATAACTTTCTCACTAAATTTTGAAACTTAGAAAAAGTTCAGGCTATTCTAGTAAGCCTGAATCAGTTTGGAATTTAATGGTGCTCCAGGCCCCTTTCACAGAAACATTAATTGTTCCATAGGTTCAGAAACTGGTGCATCAAGCTTACAATAAACATGCAGTGACATGGTGCAGTTCAGAGGGTTTTCTTTTAATGTGGATTTTCACTGGGGATTGGGTAACGTCAGGAATTGAGGATTTCATTTATTCTGTACCTGTATTGCTTTCCCTGACCCTCACAGTGCCCTGTTCATTAAGAGTTTTCCTTCCTTGTATGTTTTAACTGGGATTGAATTGGGAAAAATAGAGTCAAGCTTATGTGAACAAGAACATTACTCTCTGCTTCTATCCATTCAAAGGCAAATTGGAAGTTACCTTGGAGTGGCTCACAATTTCTCCAGCTATTCTATTCTTTCCTTTTGACTGGGGACATCACTGGCTCCTTGTGGTATTTCTCTCTGAAATTGTAGACATTAATTTTGTCGTCCTTGAGTTTAGTAAAAAGAATGGGTTGCTTGCAACCCATTCTGTGCCTGTAATTAAAAGAGATTTTATGTCTTAACCCACTTTGTATGTCCACAACTCCACCACTGCAGCTCATTTCATCACTCAACTTTTTCAAATCTCAAATGTGTCTTGTCAGTGCCTTCTGATGATAATGTGATATGAGGCCCATGAAACAAGAAATTCCAAACTTTTCTGAGTAAATGTTTCTGCAGGTTTAGCAACTGCTGAGCATCTTACATGTCCCTCCTGTCCTGCACAGATAAATGTGAGTGTCCCCATACACACAGATTTGAGACACAAAATGCAGATATATTCTAATGCAAGAGAAACAAATAACTTTCTTGCTTTTTCTTTCTGTTGTTTGAAATGCCTTTTTGGCACACTCTATACATACTTCTTCTGGCCACACAGCAATGCAGCTGAAAAAATTGTCACAAAGTTCAACAAAGGGAAAGTGAGAGCCAGGGCTGAGTCATTGCATGTATCAGAGCTGGGAGGAGGAAGTGTTGGACTGTACTGACAGAGATTCAGAAAATGCTGAGGAATAATCTATCCCAGAGAATGCTGGCAAACCATCAAGAAACAAAACTAGAAGCAAAATAAACCATGGCTCCACAAAGGGATGGAAACCACCCCCCACAAAGTCAGCCAAAAAAACTTTCCATCACAGCATGAATATCAGCCCAGTTCTCCCTAGTTTTCCCAAGATGAAGCAACTGCAGCATTGATACTTTTAGCAGTTAATTTAAAATACTGATCTAAGAGCTGCTCAGTGCTGGGCTGTTCACATGAGCTGGCACACAGGTACTGCTCAGGAGGTGCTTGGAGTGCCCGTGGTGAGCTGTCATTTGTGTCGGTAGCTGGGGGTGGCAGTGGCAGGCAGAGTGCAGCCCCTCTGACAAGGCTCGCCCCACAGCACCTGAACGAGGGTGCAGCAGGTCCAATGAGAATACCCAGCTCCAGAGAAGAGTCCAGTGATCACCAAACAAGTCTGGGGACTAGGCAGGTCCAAGGTCGAGTGAAAATGTCAAGGCAAAGTTAAAGTTCAGCCAGATGCAAAGCCAGGTGCAGTGAGCATATACTTCAGAGAAAAATCAAACACATCTCCCAGTCCAATGGGCAGAGGGTGTCCAAGTGGAAAGTCCAGAAGGGACAGCACAATCCCTGCTTCTTACACCTTCCCTATTTTTATGGAAATTGGATTCAAGGTTATACAGCTGTGTGGTATTAGAGCAGCCTTTGGATGCAGACAAATGAACCTTTAAAGAAGGGAAGAGGTTGTAGAAAAAGATTATGGAGGAAGGTGATTATGAAGATATCTCAAGACATCAATGTATACCTTGTACTCAGCAGAGAGTACAAGGAGCCTTGAGAAACCTGGAGCTATGTCCCATAACATCCTGCATTAATTTGCAACATAGTGTGGCTTTTTGCCTTCTGCTGTGCCTGTAAGTACTGGTGCACATCTCTGCACGGGTAGTTGCAGTCACACCTAAGCTCCCTGTCTCAAAGGGTAAGACCACCTCAGTGTCTCCAAAGGAAGACACAAGGAACCCTTAACAGATAGCAGTAACACAGCTTTATTTACTGGGAAATTTCCTTTCTTGTCCTTTACTTTTTGCACAAAATTTCGCTGTTTAGAAAACAAACTGTTTTCTTAAAGACAACACTATGTATTTTCAAAATCTACATTTGAGGTATAGTTCATAAGCTTATTGATAACCAATTCATTTTTGTGTTCTTTTTAAGTTCATGTGTGCCTTAAAGTACCTGCTAGACCATTCTATTCTGTGTCACTCTCTAGCTGGTTAAGCCAAGCTCCACTCTCCCACATCCTGGACAACCTAGCAGGACAAGCAGAGGAGATACCAGCACTTGTGACTTTATGGGAATAGAGGGAAATTAAATTAATTCTTTAATTTTATCATAGTCATGTTCTCCTGATCACTGACTGTGAGTCATGTGGAATATTTTGGCCTTCATTTCAGTGCATTTGTTTCTTGTTCCTAGTTTACTTAAGGTTACTGAGGGGTGTGGGTTGTATTTCTCTTTTCTCAGGATAGATATTTGATTCAAACAAATCAAGAGCAACATCTTTGCTAAGTACTTCTATTTGCATATTTTCATTTTAGGGTGCCTTTAACAAAGTTAAGTTTTGAAAAAAATTCTTCTTCCTAGAGTTTAGTGTCACTCTACTAGATTGAACATTCCTTTAATATGTTGCCCCTGTCCCCAGCAATTTGTTCCTCAAGGATATTGCATGGATTCTGTGGTGGTAATTGTCACTAGCAGCCCCACTAGAGCTGCTTCTTGAGCTGTGCCAGAGCAGGCTCGAGTGTTTTCAGGACAAGGGTCAGAACATCCTCTCCCCTGTGTGCTCCAGAACGAGTTGTTCCAAGAAGCAATTCCCCAAAGGTCAAACTCTCTGATATAAGACTAGTTTAGAAGAACAGTGGAAATCCTACATAATGATTTTATTAGACTCTTGTCCCTTTCATCTCCCAGAATTTTGTGCTCAGCAGTGTTCTTAGTAGAGATCAGAAGTGAGTAACTCTTATGAAAAGTCCTATAGTTTTCTGAAATCAGAGACTGCGCAGTTTTCACTGCGCAGTTCTGGCCGCACAAAATTACATTAAGATCTCTTGAATCTTTGAACTGTTCCTTTTATCTATAATCCCCATTATCCTTTGGCTTCCACTGAGGAGTTTCACAGAGAACAACTACAGCTGAGCAAATATAAGGGTTCCCTCGTTCTCTAGACAGTATGGTGAGCATTGTAGAGGAGGAGGCTTTCCTGGAGGAATCCCTTGCGGTCATAGAGGGAGTGTGACTTGATTTGAAAGGATTCATGCCATTGTAATTATTTTTTTTGACTGAAAAGATTTTTTTTTCTTACAGTCAGACTGTGATTCTTTGTATAATGGCCACTGTGTGGGTCTGAACTTTCAGTGTCTAAAAAGCTCCCAAGTGCTCTGCTCTAGCCCTTCTGAGGTAGCCTTAAGAGAATGTCTTTGAGGTCTGGGTGGAAAGACAGGGATCCAGAATGCTGGAAAAGGGCAAGCACGAGAGTCTGCCATAAGAAGGGAAGGTGCAAAGGAAAAGGAGGAACCATTGATTAAAGCCCTGTATTTTGAATGCCATGTTAGAAGTTGTAGATCCTGGAGTGAGTTTGATACTGCATGTAGTAATTCCCAGATATATAATGAGCCTGCTGGTGTTTTCTAGCTGACATCTCAGCTGTATGCTCAGTTGTGCATTTGGGGGGTACTTTCTCAAATACAGGCTAGTGAATTATTAACTATATGCAACGCGCTTACAGAAATTCCCATTGTTACATCTTTTAGTGCATACAAATGAATAAAACACGATCTAATCACAAAACAAAGGCAGAAACAGCATTTTTGTTGTAAATGTCTGTTTTCCAAGTCAACAGTTTGCCTTCCTTCATTGGTATTTGAATTTAAGTTTCATCTTGAAAATTTAAACTTATCCTTTGCCCCTCCCAGGACTGGTTGGCAGCTGGTTTGAACTTTGGGGCACCAGAGTCACATGCTCCCTGCAAGATGATTTATGTAGCAAGCAATCAACTCCACTTCCCAAAAGCTGCACTGAACACCTGTCTTAGAGATATCTAAAGTTGTCACAGATTTAAGGGTTCTCACAATAGCAATCCTGCTCCTGAAGGAGTTTGCATTCTCTGTCTTGTTTATGTTGAGCATCAGCCACTTGGCACTCCTGTAGTCAAGCCCTTGTTGCTGCTGGCTCTGTCACTGAATAGAATTGTCCAAATTAAATAAAGTGGGAAGATAGAACTGGATTTCTTGATGTGCCGAGAAAGGCTCAGTCCTTCCCTGTGGAGCAGGGAGCAATGACCACACCACAGCCTGTGATGGCCTAGTGCCCTGGGAAGTGTTTATGCATGGGAAGAGCTGATGAGGTGCAAGGGAGGCTGTTTGTAGCAATCTGCTGACCAGGTGTGCTCTCACCTGGGGTCTGGCAGATCTCACACCAGCTATGGGCACTGCTTCTGCCTTCCTCAGCAAGGGGAGGTCATCCTTCAGTGCAAGCCCTTTGCCATGGGCTTGTATCTACAGTAAGAGTCAGCTAGAATTTGGGAGCTGTCTTGTCATAAACTTCCCTGAAGATTTATCCCACAGGTTACCCAGGCTGTGAGCTCCAAGCAGGAACTTGTGGAGTCTTGTTCTTTCTTTTGTGGGTGAGAGTCCACCAACATTCCCAGGAGCAGTGAGGTGGATAAACGTCCTTCTGTGCATGGGGGGCAACTGTGGGTGGCAAGTTCATGGCCCATTTCAGGGTGTCTGAGCACCTGCAGCTCCCAGATATATTTTGGGAATGTTTGGGGTAGGCTGGCCTATGCTTGTAATTCAATGTATTTTAATGACTCTTTAATATTTAATAAAATTTCCTCACTTGAAAAAAATACCAAATATTCTTTAGCTTGGGGAGAAGATGCCTTTCTTGCCCTTTTAAGCATTTAATGGTGAAGGGAATGGCTCTGAATGTCTCAAAAGGAGTATTGTAGAAGACATCATAATTCCATTAAAGGGTTTACAGAGCTGGAAGTGGTTTTCAGGACAAAAGAAAGTTTAGAGATTTTTTTTTTTTTTCCAGAAGAAGTGGTAATTATATGCTTTGTGCTTCACATGAGCTTTGTGGGTTTTAAAGTGTTCTCATAAAACAAAGCTCTGTCATCATGGCTGGCAAATGGGGGCAGAGCAGTGGGGTGTCCTGGCCCTAGAGATCTACCTTTTAATGACCCTGAATCCTTCTGTGCCAGCCCAACAATCCTCCAGGTGAACTGAGTTAGAATGAGAAACCTTGGAAATGTAGGGCGCTGGCAATGGGAGCTAATGAGCTTTCCATGGTCTTACCTCCATGTCACACCTCTTATTTTCAGTTTTGGGATGCTTTGGTTTCCCATCTGTGCAGCACAGTGCCTCAGGCAAGCTGGCAGAAGCCTGGGCATGTTTCCACTGGAAGATAGATCTCCACTGTAGCTGGCCTTTTCTACTGCTAAATGCTTTGGTTTTGTTGAATCAGCATTTTCCTATGGAAAAACATTCCTTTGGAGAATTTCCAGTCAGAACAAAACCTGGATCCAACACATTGCAAAATCCCTCTGGAATGGGATTTCTTCTCTGTAGATGTACTTATAAGCAATTTTACTCTTCCTTAATTTTTCTCTATCATAATCAAATAATAACACAGGTGCAAATATCACAGATAAAGGTATTTATAGTGAGGATAGCTATTTTTGCCACTGGAAAGGTTATAAAGTGTATAGATATTTCCTTAAATATAGGACCTGGGAGGGAGGTAAAAATCTTTCAGATTCCTGAGTGGTGAAATCATTAATTTTGAGAGCCTATTTTGCAGTGCAGCAATATCAGAGGTCATGGAAAATAAGAATAGTTTAAACAATTCAGTATTTACTTTGCATTCTCCTAGTAAAATAGACTTAAAACTAGGCACTTATTATTGAAAATCATAAATTTTATCAGACACTTGTGAACACATGTTTATATTCAGCTCTGGTTGATTTTGACTTTATGTTTCTTTTGGCTATCTATCCTGGACCAAAACATAGCTCATGCTGTTGGAAAAGAACAGTGGCCATAAATTGGTGTGGGTGTGAGCAGCAATAAACACAGCCCTTCTCTCTTGTCCTCTATAACACAGTAGGTGTGAAACAAGCCATTAGGTCAGACTTATATTTGTGGGAAGGCAACTGTACATTTGTCATGCAAATTCACATCCTTCCTTTAACAAATCAGCCATTCCTTTAAAATGAGCTTAATTATATTGTTTAATTGCATGTGTAACAACTGTGTTCCTTTCCTTTTCAGTGGATTAACAGTTTGATGCTTCTGAACCCACCTGTCCCTACAGGATTTGCACAGGATCTTTTGCAATCCATTTCAGCTCCCTACCTGGAGTTCAGCTAAGCCATAGATAATCCTTTTGCCTTAACGTGAGGTAGCAAGTTAAGGGTGATTCAGTGACCTCTGGCATCTCTTTTTAAGCAGCTGAAGTTGAAGGATGAGCTCTGTGCACAACTTTATCTCTGAAGATCCTCTCTCTGAATAAAACTATAAATGAAAAAAACAAAGAGGGAAAAACCCATCACTTAAGTTGCAATTCAGAGACCAATTTTTGCTTCTGCCATTCTTATTGTAGGCAAAGTAGGCAATGCAACTTGATAGTTGTGTCATCCTGTGAAAAGAGATTCTCCTGTGAATAGAAATCCTCAAGCTGCCCCTACAGTGGAGATGGTTTGTGACTGAGGAGTATGGACTTGCAGGTAGGCTGGAGCTGGGGTGAGTTGATCTGTGACTGCACAGGCTCTGCCACTCACAAATCTTGTGTTTCAATGGCAGTGCAGTTAATGGCTGGCTGAGTCTGCTGAGTGAACTTCTGGAGGGGCAGGATTTCATCCCCCTTCTAACCAGCAGTCCCTTGAGAGGAGACTTCTGTAGCAGGTAAGAGCTTATCTCTTTGCACATTTACAATAGCTTGTTGCTTAATGCTGTTTGATTTCTCTGTATCCCTCCTGTTGGGTCTGCCCCGTTGTTTATGCTGTGTGGAGGCAGAGGAACACTCCAGCTAACTGTGATGAGATCAGAGATGCAGCTGAAAAATGAGAAATAGCAACAGAAAGATAAAATCCCTTTATCTGGCATCTGCCAAAGAGAGAAAAACAAAGAAAACTAGAAAGAGGAAAAATTGTGTATTATACCTTTTATGGTTCTGAGCTGCAGAAGGCAATTACAAATACAGCAGAGCTACTTGGAAAAGTTTTAAGTAGCTGTTTACTGACTGTATGTGGATCTGGAAAGAATAAACATCATGAATTGTGGAATTTAGTTAGCCTACTTTAACTAGTAATAAATCTGAGGTACTAATTTCCAATCAGTGTGATCCAAAGTCCAAGCATGTTTAGATTCAGAATGAATGGTTTCTATCCTTCTCTAATTGGAAACTCATCTACTTAGAAGACTTTATGCTGAGGGAGCTAAACCTGACTTTTTCCCTATGTAGAAGTCAGACAATATAATTTAAAGACCTTTCAGTGCCAAAGCCGGTACTCCATTTCCTCAGAGACTTGGCATTTGTAGCATGGAGTTCATCAAAGGAGCTGACTCAGCTTTAGCTGAGCTCAAAGATCACTGGGTTGAAGATGTGACTGTTCTGCTTTAGATCCTGCTTAGGAAGACAATTTGCTGTGAGTTATGGTGCCAATCAAACCTAGAGGTGAACACCCCCCTAAAGCAGAAGGGTTCAGCTGTCCTGAGCCACAGCAGGGACAGAGGAACACAGGGCCACAAGAGGATGGGGTTCCTCTTTGGCTACATCAGTGCATATTTAGTGTGAAAGTGCACCTGCCTCAAGAGGCTGCTCAAAAATTCTGTACTCTGCATTCTTTAAACACAGACTAAGTTCTTTTGCCTTTTAGGGAGCAGAAGGAACCCAGTATTAGTGGAAAAATTTCCAGGGGTAAGACTGAGTTTACTTTTCTCCTACTTAGACTGCAAAGGAGCCTGTCTTCTGGTTAAAAGCACAATTTGAGCTGATCTATGGGGTGCAAAGTTCTCTCCAAATCTCTGATCTCAGCTTGTTATAGGACTAAGGCTTTCCTGTGAAGACTTTGATGATTTGAAAAGCACTGATTCAGCATATGCACAGTGGGCTGGGTAATTTGCAGGACCTGCTTTGTTAGCCTATAGTGGCTTGAAGCATAAGCTGGAACTTGAGCTGGAAGTTCACTGCTGATTTTTCCCAAAGAGCTAAAAACATTTCAGACTTCTTAAGCAATCAGCATATTAAATAGGCAAAATTACATATATAAATACTTTTGTAACAAATTGATGTTGTCATAATTTTGTATGAATATAGATGTTAAAATTACTCCAAGTGCCCAAATTGTAATCTACACCAGGTTCTTTTTATTTATTCTAGGCTGCAAATACTGCAGGTATTCCTAGCTCATGTTGTTACCTGGAGTCTGAAAGGATACACAGTTATGTTCCTAAGCAATCATTCAAATTGCTTTTCTGCAGTAACTTTTATCAAACTTACATTTTGGGTTTTTTCCAGTTTAATGGAACCTTTGGCTCAGATGGCTTTATGTAAATCTTTAATGAATATGTTGAACCTGGATCACTTGAACTGCTTTCAGATTATTTAATGCTGACTTCTGCTGTTATCAAGATCCCAGCTTGTGACCAGGCACCAGTATTTTCCTTTCCTGCAGAAAAATTATACTGCTCAGGAAGGGAACTGAGGGAGGGAAATGTAGCTTATGACCCTCTAAGGAGGGACAAATATTTTTCTCTTTCATATATACATATGGTTGTTAAATACTTTGGAAAGTATGTTGTTTTCTGAAACTAATGAAAGTTTGTTAATAGTAGAAATGGTTTAGAGCAATTCAGCTATTCTAGCAATGCATGCAGAAGTTTTGGAAAATTTTCTACAATTTATTCTTTCTGTGAAAAAAAAAATTTGCTTTGTTAGCAAGCCAGCTCCTACTTCCAGCTCCATTTTAGGCCAAACTATCTTGAATTGGTCCCAGAACCAGCTGTCTTTTTTGGTTCAGATCAGAATGGACACAGACTGAGCTTTGAATAGTGGCTTGAGCTTTTCAGTGGTTTGCTACTGCTTCAATTTTGTATTTAAATCACTAATGATCAGTTGATGATTATTATTCCAAGAGTGTTTAAAGTCCCAGTGTCCCTTTTGTGAAATGAACTGGTATAGAGACCAGCAGAAAAGTAATCATAGCCTTAATCCCCTCTTCTGTCCCTGGCACAATGAAAAAACTAAGGAGAAGGTGAACATCCTCATTCCACATTCTGGCTGGATTTATTAATAGATTTGCATTTATTAAATTAGTTTTTACTGGGCTTTCATTGTGTCATAGGTCAATATTCTATATGGGTACTCAAAGGGTGGTTCTGGAAGTGGAAAGCAAATTCTTTTTACAGCCATGATTTATCTTCATCTTGAATACTGTATCATATTAACAAAACATTTATAGTGTGAGAGATGTATGAGTCAAAGTATTACATTAATAGTTTAAACTGAAGACGGGCCAGAATTTTTCTCTGGTGTCCTCTGATGTGTATATGTAAGGGACTGAACAACCGAAAGGAAATTTGAATGTGGTAAATCAAATTATTGCTTAACTCACCAGCAGGAATCAGGAGAAAGTTTACACAGCTGCTTCTCAGTGACTGCTAATAATAAAGTATATTTCTACTATCCTGTAGACACAAGTAATGTTTTTACCTGGGTGAACAGCAGCACTTGGCTGGAAACAAGTGGAGGAAAATGTCACTTTTTCTTTTTTTTTTTAACTTTCTTCTCCTTTAATTGGGTATTATTTGCAATATTTTCTTACTTGGGGTGTGTTGTGTTGGAGATCTTCACCACGTGGTTGCCCTGCAGCTCCTGAGGAGCTGCTTTCATCCTTCTCTGGTGGCAGTGGGAGCCCTGTGGGGTGGCTGCTGTGTGCAGTGGGTCTGGCACTGGACAGAGCCAGGGCTCTCTGGCCAAGCACTAACACCAGAGACCCAGAGCAGTGCTGGGGTGCCCTGTCTAGATCTCCTGTCCAAAGGGCCAGGTTGGATTCAGAATGATGTCCAGCTCTGTCATGGATTAGTGTGGACAAATCCTTTTATTGCTTTGTTTCTCCATTTCCCCACAATAAAATGAAATAATGCTATTTACCTTTTCTGAAGAGTGTGGCAAGTTTGCAGGTAGGAAATAGGATGAAAGTTAGGCAAGAGTTTTATTCTGAAATATTGGCACTTAATTCTTGAATACTACCAATGATTTCTGAATACTTTCATTTCTTATCAGCAGGTCTATAGAACCTCAGTTCACCTCCTTCTGCTGACACCTTTAGATGTTCTGCTCCACAGCTGCCAGAGATTCTGCAGGGCTCTGGTATCATTCTGGGCAGAAGATAGTCAGGCTTTGAGATAAGCAGGCTTTCTGTGGATGCCTCTCTGGTTTTTTGCGTGCATTGGAAAGAGCACCAGAAGGAAGGAGAAGGGGGGAAGGAAAGAACAGGCATTTCAGAGCAACAGGACCGAGTCTTTGCTGTAGAGCTCTGATACTATGCTAATCTGATCCCTACAGCAAAATATTGGCATGTTAGAATCCATGTGGTTCTTTTCTCAGTGTGAAGCAGTGATTTACAAGGACTTGATCACAAGCTGCAGCTTTCTCTTCCTCTCCTCAGTGTTCCATCTCCATTATCCTAACGTGTTAATGCAGAGAACATTGCTTGGTACCATCAGATGTCCTGCAGAAGGACACCTGCCAGGTGACAAGTGCTCCACATTGCTCTTTGGGACTCTGCATTTTGATTGTCTTTTAACTGGTGAGTCTTCCTGGACAGAAAAATGCTGTGCTGAGATTCAGTTGCTGCAAATGTATGTGTGACAGTACTCATGGGAGTATATACAGCAGCTGGCTTAGAAATTCAAAGCTGTTTTCTCTAAGAACAGGAGGTGGTTAAATATATTTAGAGAGGGGTCTTATCAAGGTTACTAAAATTCTCTGCACCACCCACTGTGATTTCCTTTAGTCAGGAAGTAGATGAGGGTCTCAGTACTGCACCCCTCTGCTGTGGGTGCTGTTGTACAGGGCTCTGCACCCCCACCTTGAGCTCAGGCAGGGGATCTGTGCTCATGGATAGCTGATAAGGGTTCTGTTTGCCAGCACTGCTCTCTGTACAGTTGGGTGTTTGTGTACTGGGTTCTGGGGCAGAGAAGTTGAAAGGGTTAAAAATCTCATGTTTTGATTTCTCAGATATCTTTGGGATCTGCATAATGCCAAGTGAATCAGCTGGGACAGAGCTCAGCACCAACAGAGCTGCAGTGAAGCAGTTCTGGGCTGGCTCTGAACAAGATCATTTCAGTGTCTGCATATGGGGAAGGAGAACTGCCTGGCTTGGCTGGAAGGAGGTGCTGAGCCTTGAGGCAGGAATTCCTGGGTCCCAGGGTGTGAAGTCCCAGGGTGTGACCCAGCCTGCACCACCCAGCCCAGCTGATCTCTGCCCAGGAGAGCCTGGATTCTGACAGAGGCACTCGGTGGGATCTGTCATCCTGCAGTATAGCCAGAGGGCAGGGCTTTTCTACATGAAATATTTACATTTCTTACAGCTGCTTAGACCATGGTGCTCTTTTTGCTTGTTTTGGTTAGGCCAGGTATGGGCTTTTCTTTAGCTTTTTTTTTTTTTTTTTTTTTTTTTTTTTTTTTTTTTTTTTGTGTTAAATTGTTTATTAGCGCAAGACAATTGAAGGTTATTGCATCTCCTCAATGCCATGTGAGGTTAAAGCACCAGCAAGCAGTGTCTTTAAGCTTTGCACAACCTCATTGTGTGGTATTGTGGTTAATGTTGCAATGAAAGACCAGTCCCTTGCTATGCAATATTAAGCAGAAAAGGATAGAATTCAATACTACTACTCTGGTAGTTGATTCCATACTGTAGCACTAATGTGAAGGGAAAAATAACCCAGACCAAGTTTGTCAGCTTCTTAAGTGGTTTAGCTTCGTGGAATTCACATGAATAAGCTGCAGATCTGCCACACAGTGATACAGCCTGTATCAGCTGAAGTGGAGCAGTGACATGAAATCCAGGGCTTGTCATTGTTTGGACAACTCAAGCCCCATCCCTGAATCCTGGAGATGTTAGGTTGGATAAAGAACTTACTGTGTGCAAATAAAACACATTTTTATTTCTTTAGCAGACATGGGATACTCATATATAGTATAAGCAGCAACAATACAGAAGGTTTAATAATTTGGTTCATATGCAGTTTGGTTTAAAGCCTTTTGAATGTAATTCCAACCAGCCAATGTGAGGAACAGGGTGGTGTTAAAAGACTGCCAGGAAAAAACCCATATATACACACAAGATGGAGTAAGTCTGTAAAGAAAATTGTTTTCTATTTAATATTTTGATTTTTTTTCCTCTCCTGCCTTCATCTGAACTCAAATCACATCCAGTAATATTATTAAAGAACTTCCAGCCATTGTGCATTGCATTGGGGGTGGTTTTGACAAGAACCTTATTTTTTTTCCTCAGCTCAGACACGAGTGGGTGATATTTCTCCTGTGCTTCTGCTGTTATTCATAAATAATCCAGGGTGCTGATCTATATGTTGGGGAGCTTAGTAATCAGGAAATTTGTAAAAAGTAATGCCTCACCTGAACCTTCAAATTAAAGATCAGCTATGATTCACCTGGGCTCTCCTAATTGCTTCATTTTAGGTTTAAGACTGTAATGTGTTTTAAATCTAGTTACCATGGGAAAAACAATGCAGAAGCCTTGCACATACATATATTTTGTTGGGTGATACCTGACTTTCTCCTCTAGGGGAACAGGTTCATAATTCTGACACATTTTTATCAAAATAGGCAACCTAAAAAAATGTTTGAAATATGTAGCCCCACAGGAGATTTATTCTATTTGTCTTATGTTATATTGTCTTGTATTTTATTTGACTTATTATTTTCAACTGTGAAGAAGTCTTTTTGTAAGCAGGGAAAAAAAATCCTGAGATGGAAAACTACTTATCCAGCCAAAGAGAGTGCAGTTATAGAACAGTCATCCAAATCTTCCACACCATTGTAAAAAATTACCACTTAATTGTTTCTAGTTTAAAAAAGAAAAAAAAATCACAAAGATAAGTTCTTAGGATATAGCAAGTCCAAATAAGGACACTTCTACAAACTAATTAAAATTTTTCACATGAGAATCACTGTTTCCAACTCAGCCCAAATCCTTTCTAAGCTTTTAAAGAATCATTGTCATAACCAGGCATTCTCTTCTGTTTATTGTGTAGCTTGTAAGTCAATTACTTCACTGCAAGTTTGTGTTTATGCACCTGAATCTAGGCTGCTTTATTTGTTGAGGGTGATTATAATTCACTTATCTACTGACAAGGAGGCAGATTCCTGTGTACTCTTCACAGAGCACTGGTGCCTTGGGAAATAGAAGGAAAACTGAATGATCAGTGTGAAAACTGCTTGGGTATTAACATATCCATGGGGAAGAGCACTTAGGGTTTACTGCAAAGTTCTTTATTATTGCAAGATAGGACTCTTGTCCAAACACAGTTTAATGCTGCATCATAGAGCCTATGTAAAACAAGTCTGAAGGCAGTCTTGAAATCAAAATTAGACTGGGGAGGTGTTACTACTTTCTACTACCTTTTAAATTTTTTTGATAGAAGCGCACAATCTCTAATGAAGTAAAAGCCAAAGCCACATTCACCCCACGTGAAGATGCAAAACTGGAGAAACTGCTCTGAAAACAAGTAACTGTAAAGTCAGAAATATCACTGTGGCAGCCCGTGTATGCTTTGTAGGTGAACACCCTCGTGTCCCATCTTTGTCTCAAGGCCAATTACCTTTGGGTTTCCAGGCTGGCTCACAGCTGAGGGACTGGAGCAGCAGCTGGGTCTGTGCCACAGGAGAAGCAGAGCCCTGGAGCCAGCCCTCAGTGACCCAGGCTGCATGTGTAACTAAAGGTCTGTATTCCTGAAGATATTAAATTTTTCACTAACATCTAGAAACTTGTTCCTGTTTTGAAGACATGGGGGGAAATAGGGTGCAGTTTGAGAAACCTGAAACCCCTGACTGCTCACATTAAGGAACAAATACAAAAAGATTTTGAGGTATACCTTGTGTGCCTGGAATTTTTTAGCAGTACTGGCTTTGGCTGGTGAGGGTAACATGGCAAGCAGCTTGTATATCTCATCTCACACATTTCCCCTCTTACTCAACTTTATGCTGTTTTCCTTATGTCTCTTTTAGTTTTCTGCCAAGCAATTCAGAGTCACCATCATCTTCCAAAAGTTTTGTGCCATATGAGATGCTTCTATACCTTGATAAATGTACTGTTTATTTGTCTTGTACACCATTTTTCTTCCTCTGCTTCTGCCCTTTAGTCTCACAGTGTCATTCAAGGACTTTAAACTCTTCCAAACCCCTGCAGAAGTGTCTGGAGTTTGGTAGTGCTTTCCTCTTTCATATTCTTAAAACAAAAGTTCGATCAAACTTTTCCCCTTGAAGGGTTCCCCCTGAAGTCTTCCTTTAATAGGTGTGTTCTTGTTTTATTTTCTTTCCACACTTGAAGCTCAGGCTTCTACCTGACTCAGAAGGGATTTGAAATTGGGTGCAAGTTTTCTGTCAATGAGGGAAAGGAAGTGAGCTTGTTTTGATGCCCATTCCTCGGGCAAAGGGGTAAGTGTCTACTGTTCTCGAGTTACTATGTAGCTCTAATACCCATTAGTTGAAAGAGAATAATAAATGATATTAGGAGTGGTTTTGATGGAGCTTTAACAGTGCCTGGATTACATGTTTTTCTGTGGGCAAAATATTCAGTAGAAGTTAATTCATATAAGCTGAAGTGTTCATGAAACTTGAACAAATTCTCTAGGGGTCAGTCCTTTTAAGTGCTGTCTTTGTACAGTTTAAAAGTCAAGCCCCCAGAGCTGTGAAGCCTTAAGTCCACATTCCATTGGATTCTGTGTGCTTACTGGCATTATTGTGTGTCCATGGAACAGGGTTTTGACCTGGCCTGTGGGACCAACAAGACATTACTTTCTTGTCTGATAGAGAAATCCCTCTGCTTTTGTGGCCAAGGCTGTGCCACAAAGCAATGCCACAGGAATGGTAGGAAGAACAGAGAAGATAAATCTTTCCCCAGATGTGAGCAGACAAGATACTGTGCTTTAGAAGACAAAGCAACAGCAAATTGTTATCAGTGTTAAGTCCAAACTTAAACTTGGCAGCGTTAAGTCCAGCTCCATCAGCTTGCTGGCATAGGAGTCCAGCAGTTTTCAGCTCCCTAGTGACACAATGCCATTTTTTGCTGGCCAGTCTTTGCTGAGACGTATGGAAAGGGTTTGGTAGAGTCTGCAGGGTGTACAATGAACAGAACTTCATTGCAGTCAAGGATGCCTCATTGTGCACCACCGAAACATCCATTCAGAATTCAATTTTTCTGTGTGCCCAAACCCAGCCTTATTAATTTTCCCTTGGGGATTTCACTAGCAAGGGCTTCTTAAGAGCCTAATGAGAAACACTAGGCAGGCTCCACATTTGCTGTTGGGATCTTCCCAACTTCATATGGGAGAGACCACAGTGAGAGAGAGAGCATCATTTTATGAACAGAGACATGTTTGTACTCCTTTCTCTGAGAGGCCTTTCATTGAAAAAAGAAACATTTTAAATTTTGTTCAGGGCCTTTTTTCTATTTCCCCTTTCCTTTGAGTTGCATCAAGAACTTTAAAGCCCCTTTGCTATGCTCTGTGTTCTCTTTTTGCTTAGGAACCCTTCTCCAGAACCTGCTTGGGTTCACAGATTACCAGTTCTGTCAGGACTCAGTTTTGCTTAAACTGTTTCTTTTTCACTCCATTTCGGGTGTGTGATGATTTTGAGTGAGTCCAAGCACACTTCACTGGTTAGGTCTGAGCAAAGTAGGCTGTGAGGAAACCCTGGCAAACTGGCTTACCTTTGATCCAGGCTGTGCATGGCAAGGAGCACAGCAGAACAGCCCCCACGAGGGGTTCAGGCCTGCCAAGAGATACCTTAAAGCCTTGGTTAGGGAGCAAGAGGGGATTTTTGTCTCTGTGATGACCCTGCTGTTTGATAAGCTTTTAAATCTCTTAAAAATTCCACTTTGGTTGAGGACACTGAGGAGATGGTCAAATCTAACTGATTAGTCCCCTTTATTCTGGTATAACGAAAAAAGGTTGTAACAAATATGTATAACAAGGCTAAAATGTCAATGTAATTAGTCTTTTTAGTAGCTTTTTTTTTGCTATCTTACATATAATTTCATAATGGCAATTAAACATGATGTCAGAAAATTCCATCAACCATTTTCCTAAAAGAAAAAATAGTTTTATTTCTGATAAATTCAAACAGATTCAGAAGAGCAGCATCTCATTCAACAATCCTACAATATTTACACTACTTTTTTTGGTCTCTTGCCTTCAGTGCACAAGCATTCCCTGCAGTGATAATGACATCCCACAGCCACAATAATGGCAAAGTTTCTGTCAGTGTTCTCTGCAGCTCTTTGCCACTTTGATGGGTATTTCTCCTGTGCAGAAATGCACAAGTTTCTTGTCTTTACTTTTAACAGAGGTAGCTGTTTTTCTCTCAGCAGAAACTCTACTTCAGCAGCTGTGTGTTCTGCTAAGCTTGTCTCGGGAAGCTCCTGGAAATTTCTTCCCTGTCAGAGCTTTCTGCTTTGCTCTTTGACACAATCATCTTTAAAGAATCTCACAGGAGTATTTAATGAATTTAAGCCCCAAGTGGTATGAGATTGGCATGTGGAGCTTCTAAAATTGTGTGAATGAGAAATGCCTTTTTGGCCTATTTGGAATCATGTCAGCTGTCTTCATCTTCTCTGCTTAACTTTACAGATGTGATAAGTATGCCTCAAATTTTGTGTATGTAACTGCACAGATTGGAATTCACTTTTTTTTTCATCCAGTAGTATGTAAGTGATTTCCCATGACATTCCACTTCTGGTTTGGTGGTCCTGGAGAAGCTGTTTGCAGTGATGTAGTAACTTCCCCTTATTCACACACCTGTCTGGCTCAGGTTTTGCTGCATCAGGTGAAAGCAGGCACATGGTACTTAGCTTAGGGACTAAAACTGGGCTTCCAGGGCAACCACAGATGGGAGGAGCCTTTCTTGAGATACCAGATGATGCATGTTTTACAAATCCTCTCAGTAAAATCTGCTTGCTTGCTTTCATCTTGTAGCTAAATTCAGTTATAATAATTATAGATTGCCTACTTAAATCCCTTTTGCTGTTCAATTAGTTGCTGTATTTGCCTCACACTTATTCTTAAACCATAACTCTGCAGTTTATTCAACAGCTGTCATACTTCAGTGCAGACTAGCCTCTTTAACTTAGTGGGGAGTATGAGTGTGACTGTTTCATACATGCTTTTTATGATTACAGTCACTTGCAAACTGCTTTAAGTTCTACAGGGATAAAAGACTACATAAATCTCTGATTACGGTTATTATGACTATGCTAACAAGAGCTGGCTGAGGAACAAGAAATTCTGTCTTGCAACAGCCTCTAAGGTTTTGAAACTCCCCATTGGAGCAAGATCAAACCTTTTACTGTCTGTGAAGTAGAGCTGTTGAAACATCCATGTTCAGATTCCCAAGTCAGACTTTTTTAAAATTTGGGATCTTTGTGACTTCACTTGAGATCCCAGATACCTACCCGAACTAAACTCCAGATGTCATTAAATAACATTTTATTTAATGAAAAATGTCTTGTCAAAAACATTTTGAAGGGCTGTAACATTCATTCTAGTGTTCCCATTTCAAGGAGAAAACAGCACACATTCTTATCCTCTATTTGGGAAATGGGAACTTACTGTATTTCTTTGTTTAGAGCTTTGTAAACAGATCCTAATGGAGATGAGATTAGTAAATAATTGACATGGGTGTGTATTTAGGGTGTCTACCTTAAGAGAGTGTACACAACCAGTCTGAATACCACTCTCCCTTGGCTTTGTGCACTGCTTGCTTTCTTCAGTCACTCGTGCGGCACTTGCCAGTTTTCAGTAACCACGGAAAACAGGTCTGTAAAACACACAGGGAGAACTATCAGATAATGCCAGCATGCAAAATGCATTGTGTTGAAATGGAATTATTGGGTGACCTCTGGGAGAGTGGCCAGGGGGAAGGTGGATAACTATGTGTCTTGAAAATAAATTGCCCTTCCACTGCCTCAAAAAAGGAATGTGTGAAAGATGTCAAAGGTCTGTTATCAACTGGAGCTTTCAGACGTGTTGAGAAAGCAGAGCAGCTGCACAAGGTCTGCAAGGCTGCCCACACATAACTGCAGGTTGGAGCACGGGGCAAGCTGCCCAGGCAATGCTCAGGTGAGGAATGGATGTCTCCTAGTAAATAATTTTGCCACTGTTAAACAGGCTTGCATCCAGATTTCATTCTGTGTGCCCTTAAACATTGCAGAGACAATGTCTTCAAATATTAGTGTGTTTTAAATGGATAATTTTTGTTCTTTTACACAAAAGAGATAACAGGCACCCCTCAGATATGGCAGGGGAAATGAAGTCTGGCTGTATGCTGTGCACTTGGAGCCTCCTCATACCTAAGAATGGGAAGTTCCCAGCAGTGAGAGTCCCATGTGGGACTTGCCCATTATGTTTTTTCTTCATACTCCTAAGTACAATTTTGAAAAATGGATGTATTCCTTCTGTTGGAGACTTGGCAATAATGCAGCAAATAATCTGTTCACAGAATTACAGGAGAGACTTCTACCTGCATCCAGGTTGGTTCTGCTTATATAACATCTATTTCTCCCCCATTCTTCAACCTTCTCATGTGAAGATTTCATTGTATTGATTAATTTCCAAATATCTCCTGGGTTTTTGCCATCTAAAATTTCAGCTACTTACCATCTCATAACAAGCAAAAATATCAAGTAGGGATTGTCTGAGTTCAAGCTGTCTTCTGTATTTTCTGGATGAGGAATATTTTTGGCACTGCTAATCTTTTCCACCAACCCTTTTTTGGAAACATGGAGGGCAGAGATAATGGTCTAAGTGAGGAGGGGCAATAAACTTTTTTGACTTTTTCTGTAATATAGTGATGTGGTAATATCTGGGACGTGTCCATGTGGTCTGGTTGTTTGATGTTGAACACTCCTGTGTGTTTCAAAGCTGCAGCTGATCACTCCCAGAAGCAAGAGCACAAAGAAAGTGACTGGAAGGGACAGCTTGAATAATCAGAAATACCCTTTTGAATGGTTTCTCCCAAGTCCTTCTTGTGTTTCTTTTCTCCTGTTGGGACACCAAGCCCCACAGAACAGGTGGAGAGGCAGCAATACTGATGTACTTAAAATTAACAAGGAAGGCACAGATGAATGTTTGGGTTTGGGTGGGGTTTTTTTGTTATTGCTCTTCCTTTTTTTTATTGGTCTTGGGGTTTGAGGTTTTTTTGTTGTTCCTATTAGATTGTTTTTCTTTTTGTAGCAACTAGTTAAAGCATTTCTTGCAACAAGGCTTATCTACTCCTTCTCCAGCAGACAGGAGTGTTTTGTTTATTTTAGCTAGATGGCTAAATCCTTTAAGCCTCCCAGAAACTTACTCCTGCATTTCAAAGAGCTCTGTGAATACAAAGTGAAGAGAACTATAAATATGCAGAGTGAACTGTCACCCTAGCATTACTTACTTATTACTTACTTACTGTGCATTTGCCTCTGATGATTTGAGTGCCTTTGTCTAAGTTCATTTCTGTAGTCTTGGTCTTGCTCTCCTCGGACTTATTGGCATTCCCATGTTCCCCATAGCAGTTTTTTCAGGATTTCTTCTCTTCCAAACCTTGTAAACCTTGCTACAAGCAGTAGTGTCACACAGCCCCTCATGTCCCACTGTTCCTTTACTTCTCTCCCTTGGCTACCTTCTCTCCAGTTCCTAGCCAGGACCTGGCTCTGCTCAAATTCTCTTGTGTTTTTTCTATCACTGACTGATAGAGGGAAACACTAGGAAGACATCAGACACTCATGGGTTGTGTAGATGGCAAAATGGAATGGCTTTTTGTAGAATGTAAAGCAATTGCATGGTTAAGCCATAAATCCAATGAATGAATAGGGTCCTGTTAGTTAAAGGACTTCAGAGATTGCCTTTGCTGCTACTAAAACCTGTTAACATGTCACTGCAGGAAGTGACAATCTGCCCATGAAAAAGGAATGTTATTTAAAGCACTACATTACATAGGAAGCAAATTCCAGAGCTGCTGTTTTAATGACTTTAACATTCACAAATTAACCCCTAAGCACTTCTCACATGTAAGTGCAGCATGCACAATAGATGTGTGTTGACACTGCTTTGAGACTTTTTCTTTAATTTTCCTAAAGGTTTTTTTCCTTAATCCACTTGCATTTAGTCCCCTGGAATCAATGAAGATCCTTTGGTAAACCAGAAAAGCAGGTGATGGCTGCAGCATCTCTGAGGGCTTTTCACCAAGCAGCTGATGAGGTGGATTATAGCCTGCATGCCACGTCCCATGGACAGCCTCCTCACCTTTCCCACAGTCCAGGTCTTGGTATCTTCTGCAAAGCTGACTTTTCTGTCCTCCACTGGCTGCATGAAGAGGACCCAGAGGCAGATTCACAGGGAGGACAGGAGCCTGACCCGTGTCCAGAGCAGCTGTGACCTGTGGTCAGCGCTCTGTCGGCGCAGCCTCGGGCCAGCACAGCACACATGAACCTGAATCCATCTTCCTCACCACCACAGCTCCGAGGTGAGCAGCTGGAACCCACCCTGGTAGCACGGTAAAAATACAGCCAGTGGAGCTGGAAGCATGAGGGAATGTAACCCAGCTGGCTCATGGGGTTTGCAGATGGACTCCCCCCGGGTTAATCACTCAGCAGCTAGAAATCAAGTGGAGCTGATCCCTGAAATGCACTGTGAAAACAGGAATACAAAAAGGAAAATACATTAAGCCAATCGTTATAACAAGGAAAATAAACATGCAAATAAATCATAACAGATCGAAAAGCAGTAAGTTACAAGGACATGTTTTTGTTGTTTTTTTATAGTTCCCACTGAGCTAAGAGGAGAAATTAAAAAGGAAAAACTTAACTGATGTTGAAATCAAATTGCAGCATTCAAAAGAATGTGATTAGAATATTTGTTTATCCACCCACCTCAAACACTCTTCTTCTCCTGGGGACACAAATATTGCAATCATAAGAACAATTTTAATTTACGTGGGAAATACATCTTCATTTTGCCCTACTTATAACTTGCTGAAAGGAGATGAGACCAGTGCTAGAAAGTACTTTTATGGGAAGCTTCACATGATAGATTTGAGAGAGAAAACGTTGTGTGATCAGTAGGAAATTGCACTTCTACTGCCAGCAGTGGTGTTGTGGGTGTGTGGTAAATCCTTATGGCAGTTTTCATGTGTATGAAAGCATTTGGAGTTGCTTGTGCAAATGAAATGAGTGGGATTCTGCCAGTGCTCAACAGCTGTGATGAAATGCTTCATTTAGGGAAAGTATCACTGGTAGTCATATCCATTATCTTAATTTTTCATGTGCTTCCATTAAAGAATTCTAAGATAAAACTTTTAAGTCAGGGAGAAAATAAACTCAGCTGACATGTCATCCTCCTGTTTTACTCAATAGTCTTTAGAACTATTATGAATAAAAATACTGCTGTGTTCTTCTTTGCAACTGTTTTCACTACAAAATGTGCATTTGTCAAAACCATTTTTAACAAAAGATGAACCAAACAATGGGATGACAGCTAGAATAAGTGAGTGAGGGAATATAAGGACTGAAATGAGGAATCAGAATAATTCTTTCTCAAGAATCTTTCTCTTCTTAAGTTTTAGTGTGTGACATTTTCTTTGTAATGGCATATAAATTAGTATAAATAACCCGTTTTAAAATGCCAATATGGGAAAAATATTCTTGGTCAGAAATAAATCAGCACAGCACAAGTACTTCGGATCTCTTGGGAAGTTGCCTGAGCTCGTCTGAGAACACGGTATGTAAATTCAGGACTTCACCTTTCTCTGTATCAGTTGAGCACAGTGTTATCTATACTTCTGTTCTGAAAGATGTCTGCTGAGATGGACACACCTTCATTGTTCCCATTTTCTCAGAAGAAAGCTGTTCATCAACCCCGATATTTCCATGTATCTTTCCAGAAGTTGGTTTCACTTGTTCTCCAAAGTCTACCCTATTTCTGGATAGCAAAAGCCAGTGTTTAAATTTCTCTTGTAGAAGGTCAGGTTCGTGAAAAGCTGACAATTGTTAATGTGCTTCACTTCAATGAGCACAGACTTACTCCTTTGTCTTACTTTAGGTTGAGACAAAAACCAGTTTTTACTGTAGGTCTTGAATATGTATGTGGGCCAGTACAAACATATTTGCAAAGGAATCCTTATTCTGTATCCCACCATTTTACTCATACCCAACCTTCCTTTTGCTATTTACAGCTGGAGACTTTTTTTCCTTGAAATATGGTTGCAGAAGAATATATATACATCTTGATCCAGTTGATAAAGAAATTGAGGTAGAATTTCCTCTTTATCCTTCTGCTTTAACTGCTAATGAGTACAGGGAAAAAATTTGAAGACAAAAGTGCAAAGACAGTTCCCTGAATGACCCGTAGCAGATAATTTATGCAATGTTGCTTTACTTCCACTAGGGCCAAATATGTATTTCCCATTTCTGCCGGAGAGCAACACAGTCATAGGAGCAAATACTGTATCCTAGTGCTCTTGCAAGGCTGAAAACCAGAGACATCTAAATTGAGATTTCAGAGGTATTGGAAATAGCACGTCTCATCTTGAGGTTTAGGCTCACAGAATATAGAGGTGTAAGCTTTGGTAGAGTGTCTGCTTAGTGTATGAGTCTGCATTTTGATTGTAAAGACAAGGAATATCGGCTTGAGCAGGATCTGGTCTTTGTTACTTGGTTTAAAGAAATACAGGGCTCTCTAGCAATGCTGCCCAATTCTCTTCTCATACTTTTCTCCAGTTAATTATTTTGAGACTTCTGGATTTACCAAGCTCTAACAAAATTTTACCAGGTGTCTGAGACCATATGTTTAAGAAAGCAAAGATTGTCTTTTTCCTTCATCCAGCTTTCTTGTGTCAGCAGTGTCTTATTTAACATCATAGTTTCACTGGTAAAAGAAGTATCAGATCAAAGTTTTAATGTTTACTTTTTTTTTTAATCTTTAAATTTTTTTTCATTGGTTGGGGTTGTTCTCTTGTTAAATCTTCTTGTTTCTTAGTGACCTCCTTTGCCTTCTTTCTGTGGAACATTCTGGCTAAGGTTCTCACATGCAAAAACTCTTACTGTGTGGAGGGAGATGGATTTCCTGGTGTTACTGAGTGACATCTAAGAGTCTCTCTCTTGGTTGAGAGCTAGCAGCGACGTCATGGGAACAGGCAGCATCAGGAGGATGGAAATTTTCCAGATGTCTTAGACTTCCTTTCGGCAACTGGGGTCTGGTGAGTTTAGCAGCCAAATCTGCAAGTTTTCAAGCTGAAATCTGGATTCTCTCTGCGCTGGGTAGGAAACCTTCTCCCCTGCTCACAGCACATGGTGAGACATGTGTGTTTAGCTTTGTGTGCCCTCAGCTCCCCCAAGAGTTATGGGCTCAGTGCCAAAGCCATTGAATGCTACTGATGGTGTTGCTGGGGGGGCATGCGGTTAAATCACAGCTGCTTGGTTTGTCCTGGTTTAGAGGTGGCAGTAGGCAGATAAAGGAAGAGTTTTCCAGACTGAAGAATGAGGTGAATAAATAGTGGGCAGGCAGAGTGAGAGATGTGGGCTTCAATTGCAGCAGGAAGGTGGCAATTTAACTTTGATGTTAGGAAACCTTTTGGGTGGCAAAGCACTGGATTCTTATCCTTCATCCTCTCCACACCTGACCTTGTGCCACTTGTGACAAACAGGGCATCTGCAGCTCTCTGTGATATGACCTCTACAGGTCTCTTCAGACCCTGTTTTGAATTATTCAAGTCTCTCCACCTGCATATCTCTGGATTGGCACTGGCTGTTTCTCTGTGCACTAAAGCATTATGCCATTCACTGCTCAAGAACAAGCTTGTGCTTTCTCTCTGAAGTTCATTAATTTAATTCTGTTCTTTCCTGTTGATATTGGCAAGTATCTATCAGAGAGAGTACCCTGTGTGTTTTCATTGTGGCCATCTGTCCTGGTATTAACAAAATGATTGCATAATCCAAACAACTGAATCCTTTGAGAGAGGAAGAAAAAGAAAGATACACAAGAGTCATGTGGCTGACATGCACCACCGTGATCCAAATAATTGTGGAATCATAAATAATAATAATAATGTATTAGATTTCTCAGAGGAAAGATGCTTTATCTTCTAAGGAACAATTAAAAATACAATGTGCAATAAAAGCACTCGACTGTAATACAAATGTGTGCCTCAGGCTCCATAGTGTTTATAAAACAAAGTCATCATGGTGCATTTTAAAACTGAGAAACATAATTAAAATGCCTTCTTGACAAGAAGAGACATTCTCTTCCCATTTGACTGACTTTCCTATCTGCTCTCTCCCTGCTGAGTGCACAGGGAGAGAAGGGACCAGTCCTGCTCTGCACCACGAGGTCAGGGTGGTTGTGGCTCCTCATTCCTCCAACCTCTGCAGCATGTCCAAAGCAGCAGCTGTAGGCACTGATATTAAGTGGGCTCTACCTAGAGTGAGACAGATGGGAAATTTGGTTTGTTTGTTGTAATTATTGAGCTGATGAGTCATGTATGTTGCTTGAAAGAAGGCAAGGTTTTACATGATGGAGAGTCTCAGCTGTCACTGACTCTAATTAATCTGTTGGGAAAAGATTGAGGCCTGCAAGTAAAAGTACAGCTGCTCAGGAAACACTATTAAAACCTGCAGGCATCCTCTGTTCTGTTACAGAAAACAATCCATACAAGTTAATTCATGAATTAACTTCAGGTTGCTTTGCTTTCTTACCTGAGCCTAAGTTTTACAAGATAGAAGCATCATTTCTGAGACCATCCTAGAGCTATAGGTGGGGTACAGCTGTGGGTAGCTTTGTGATACCCCTGGAATTAAAATAGATTTGTGAGTTTGAATGAGACAAATACATGTGGTGGTGATGCTTGTGATATTTTCCTTATTAAGAAAAAGACAACTTTTTGGGTTATTTGTGTTGAAGAATGCAAAAAAGTGCAATTTTGTTCCACAATTCCTGTATAAAAACTCTGTGTCTTGCCGTGTCCTTCTTCAGAGTAAGAGCCAAGCTCACCTTGACTCTGAAAACAGACTGGCAAAAAAATTAAGGTAGGATGATTACACATTGGCTAATGTTCTCACATGCAAAAGGATGATCTGTTTAAAAATAAAATTTTGATGATAGAAATGATTCCTTTCAACGACTGTAGAGGTGGTAGCATTTTAAAAAACTTGAATGTTGAAAAAAATTATAAAGAATATATTTTTTCACCTCTTTTTTTTTTGTTAGTCTATTTATGCTTTTATTCTATATTTAATTATTTGAATGCTGACTGTTTTGTTATGGTGATATTTGTAGCACAGATAATTTATTATCTTTGGTAACAATTCTTTTTTTCTAATGGTTTGTCTAATTCTGTTTCTTTTAACTTGGTAATGACTGGGAGAAGCTCAGCCCATTGTCAAGACCAGAGGCAGAGCAAGAGCAGTTTCTGATAACTCCTGCCTTTGATGTTCATATTCCATATTCCAAGAAGAGCACACAAAGACTATACCTTTGTGCTTGCAGTAATTTACAATAACCAACATAAGGTTCAGTATGCTGGCAAGGAAAATGTAATTTATTTTACTCTCTCCAAGAAAGACTTTCAATGTATGATGTGTTATGGTAACTGGATAAGAGGATCAGGGGTTGGTGTGATTTATATATACTCTCACTAACATTTTGCCATTTTTTTCCCGTATATGGGAACTGTGAGGATAAAGAGGGAAGATTTGAAAACTAAAGAATATACTTTTGATCTCCTGGGAAACGTGCTTTCAGATAACAGACTCTTTGCTGCCCCTTTTTACCAACACAAGCAAGACTGGCAAAAATGACTGCACCCAGAGAAGATGGATGGATCTGCTGGTTGCAAACATTTCATCTAGAGATGATATATTGTGCTAACCTTGGTTCTCTGTGAAACAGCAGGGTAATGTGCTCTTTACTTTCCTTTTTAGTTAGAGCTGGTGCTGGAGGCAAAAGCCAGCTCTTGCTGTGAGCATAGCATTGGTGTCAGGGGTCTGACAAGAAGCCAACAGCTCCCATGTTGCTCTGAGACTGCTGTGGGAGAGGGTGGGCAGGAGAGCTCTGTCAGGACAGTGACCAGCCTGCCTTTTGCTCCCTTCTCTTCACGGCGCTGTGCCAAGGTTTGGCAGAAGGAACACACAGTGCCAGTAAGGACAGGGACAGGAAGGCAGTGGTGGCAGCTTTCTGCATCAGTCTTCTCCACTCCTGGTTAGTCTACAATGAATTTTTGTAACCCTCAAAGGTCTTTACTACCCTGCTGCTCTCATTGTAATGATGAGCATAGTCCCAATGGTAAGAAGCCTTTGTGGAAAAGTAGAAGAGCTTGGTTCCTTCATCTTTTTGGCCATAAAATCAAGGGGAAATTGCAACAGGCCCTGTTGAATCCCAGCTAAAATTTTTCCACTGGGATCTGTTCCAATGGAGAACACACGACAATTTGCAACCAGATAGGATGTCTCAAGTCTGTCCAGCTTGAACTTGAATAACTCAGGAAAGGAAAAAGAGACCCACAACGTTATAAATGCTGCAACAAGTTTTGGGTTTGGAATTGCAGAAGTCCTTGTGCAAAGAAAATATAAGTACAATGGAACTGAATTCAATGAAGATGAGCTATAGTAGGGGTTGTGCCTGGAGCAGGACTCCACAGCTCCACACAGCTTTATTAACGACAAAGAGAGCACAGCCAAGGCTTTTTTAATGAATGTTTGATGCCACAGAAGGACTGTGAGGAACATTGCTCAGAGCATTGCTTGTAAGGAGTCTTGCACTTCTGCCTCTCCCTTTCCTAAACTCCATAATAACTAGGGACAGAGACATATATTGTTTTATTGTGAAGGAAATTAAAACAGGCTCTAACTTGGAGAAAATCTTGCAGAGGAAACAAAAAGACTGCCTTGGCCTTGCTTGTGTTTGTGGATTCAAGGGTCTTTCTAAGTTAAAAGGCACTTTGGGGAAGAACTGGGGGAAACCTGTACAGTTCTCTTCCTTCTCCTGAGCAATGCAGTGGGTTGTGCTGGACACAAATCTAGAGCTTGCTTAGAGCAAAGGAAGCTTGCACCTTGTGGTGATTCAGAAATGGAACCAACCCCATCCTCTCATCTCCCCACACCACCACAGGATCAAAGCTTGCCCTTAAAAGCAGCCTGTAATATGGCTGTGGTTGCTGACATTTCTGCTTTTGCTATTTATTTCTGGCATTCATTCCCTTGGGCTGAAAGGCTGAGAGGTACAATCTGTGTTTTGACAGGCTTGGTTTTTATTTCTCACTGAAGTGAACTTGGAAATGGGTTTCTTCATTGCATTGTCTTATGGACTAGTGGGGTAGTTCTCTTTTGTGTTGTGGCGATTGTATTTCTTCCTACACTGTTATCAGCACTGCATTTTGGATTTATTCACACAGCACACATTTGTCATTGGTTTTCAGCAACATAAATATATGGTGACAAGAATGAGGTCCTTTGATGTGAAGGAGGAGGTGATGACTTACAGTAATGATTTCATCTTTAACAGACTGGGCTAAAGGGGTGAGTCTTTACCAGAGTAAGTGAATAAATGTGATGTATAAATGGAGCACTTGTGCAATGAAAACATGCTCACCTTTCTTCAGCAGTCTTTAACCTTTCAGGACCAGTTTATCATATGCTGATGTAATGCTAGTCCATCAGAATCTGCTGTCTTCAGCACCAGAAAATAAGTACTGGTCACACGTGGCTGCTGACCTTGTCAGCTCTCTCATGGGTTAAATGTGAGCTTAAGAATTATGTATTTCTCTCTGCCCTTAAAAGCCAAATGGCTACATTATGACTTTAATATCTTTTTTCTTACATTTCTGAATGTGGATAAAAGCCTGCAACTTTGGCCTTAGTGTACACAAGAGATATGAAATTACAAAGGCATAAAACAATACCCACAAGTATTTAATTTAAACTCTTTTACCTGGTCCTTTGTCTTTTTGGGGAAGGGAATTGATGTGGGACAGTTTTCAGTATTTGAGGTTGACAACACTTTATTTTACAGATCTCTGGAGTAATGACCATGTTCCTTTTACCCCTCTTTGCTGAGCACTGAAATAGCTGGTGTGGATAATTATTACAGAAGCAGAACTGGACAGATAATATGTTGTTGCTTTGAGCTCTTTGCAACTCGAGTAGGCGTTACTGCATAGGTTGTATTTGACTCACATTTTGAAGGTTGCCTTCACATCCTATGAGCACTAGCGACCTTTCCTCCCCAGCTTTTGTTTTATAAAAGGCTTTTTTAAAAACTCCCCCCAAAAAACCACTCAGGAACTTCAAATTTGAAGTGAGGGTTTTGGGTTTTTTTCCTTCATGAAGGAATCCTTCTCTTAGAAGGAAAATTATCCCAATATACATCAAGCCTGGTGCCCTACTGAACAAAAGCAGGTAGCATACCAATAGAGCCTGGTTTCTGTAGTCCAAGCTGTCAGTAGCTAAAGTGTTATGGACTAATGACCTTGCATCCCCTCCTTTGACGTGCCACTGAATAACATTTAACAGCAGCCTTTCAGCCTGCAGGATACACACTTCAAATCCTGCATGCTGCCTCTCTTTTCTGGTGCTCAGTAGAAGGCAAGATGAAGGCAGGGGTGGGTGTTTCAGCAGCAGGGTGTACTCCTGCCTTGAGTTCCGTGATCTTTGGGTGATGGCTCTGGTGAGCAAGATCAGCTTTATTGCTGGACTGAGGATTGCATTGGCTGGTATCTGTGGGGATCTTGGGAAAGCCACTTGGGAAGTGTTGCAATGCAGAAAAAGCTGGAATTTAATTTTTGCATCTACCTGGCAAGGGGTTAAAAGAGCTATTTGCATTTGCTGCTGTTGTTGTACTCCATTGGAGTAAAATCGGTCCCAAGGATCATAATCACTTGTGCTACTGCTACTTGTTTGTTCTGAGGCAAAAAGAGCCAACAGAAAAACTCCTTTGCCAACACAACTCAGTCTGTACTCTGGGATTTCACTGACAAAGTTCTACATCAGGGCAAAACAATGTCTATAAGGGGCACCAGTAGTGCAGGAAAGTATCACAACCTGCAGAAGAGAAGTGTATGAATTTAGAGCAGTGACAGAAATATCCCTCACGTGCCAATGGGGCCCAGTCATGTGCAGAAGTGCTGGTGATTGGCTGCTTTAATTTGAAATCAGAAGTTGACTATTATGGATGTCCACACGAGAGCTCGTTGAGCATTCCCACAAACATATTTCTGAGAGGAAATGACGTGGGTCATGTGTATTGGAAACAGAACTCAGAGCATCTTTTGAAAGTTTGCAGGTTTATTTATCTAAAGGCAAACAAAATAGACCAGGAAATATCTTAGCTCTTCCATGTCTCTTTCTACTTGTTAAAGGATAGGATAACAGTAACCCCAGGAAAAACTGAAATGCAGATATTTAAAATAATAAGCACTGTTTCAAATGTATGAAGGATTTTTCAGAGTGTTTTCCTGGCTGGGTTGTTCTTTCCTTTCCTGAGCTGGCTGGTGAACGCTTTGGGTTTGTCACCCCGAGCCCACAGCAGTGACACTTCAATCCTCTCTGCTTCCCTGGGTGTTGCAGTGCTGATGTAGGGAACTCATCTTCCCTGCAGAGCAGCCACCCAAGGGCCTCCCTCCCAAGGCCACCTGCAGCTCAGGCTGAGCAGGGAGGGCTGGGCTCTCCCTCGCTGTCCACACAAGAACAAACAGCCTCGGGCTGCAGGGAGCTTGGGCCCTGCTTCAGCCTGGGGATGCACATCCTCTCAATTGCTCCTCACATCTGGACCCAGTCAGAGCTTGCACACAGCTGTGAGCTGATACCTGCACCATAAAGGGTAGAAGGTACTTGTGCTACAGATCTGAAGTTGACAAGGGCCAGGATAGAATTAAAGACGTTTGGGTTGTTTTTTTTTTCCCCAGGAAATTTCAAAGCTGTGGCTTTGAACTCTGAAATAATTGGCAATGTTGTATGAAAAGAGCTTTTGCACAGTGATTCTCTGGAATAGGAATTTGTTTCCAACATCACATACTGTGTTTTCTTTGACCATTGTTACTGGCTGTCCTAATCACTGCTTCTGAGAGGAGCCAGCCGAGGCCTTGCCCAGGATTTTTCCAAGAGTTACCACAGGTGAAGAGCCCAAGCAATTGTGTGTTTAAAAATGGCATCGGTGTGGAGGAGAGCATCACCCCTGTCTCCTGCATTCAGTTCTTCACCAGCTGGGGGAATTAACAGTATGGCTTATGTTGAATGTTGAAGGATCAAGTGTGGCTGAAACCATGACCTCTCCAGCTTTCTATTTTTTCAAAGGCTCATTCTTTTCCCTGATGTCATTAGTGTTGCTATGGAGTTTCACAGTGCTCCACTTGGAAGCTGTTCATGCAGTTACTTACAGATGCACTTAAATGACTTAATTAAATGTATGCAAATTTTACTGAGATGATCTCTGCTTTATTGATTGTCTTCAGTCTGCTTGATTAGATATAAACATTGAGGAAGGCTCAGTCTCTGTCATTTGAGAGTTACAACCAGATCTGGCATTACAAATCAGACCAAATGCAGGTCCCAAGAGCTTTGACTTAAAATCCCCCAACAAAAGGCAAAACCCTCTTGGTCTGAAGATGTGGTGAGTGATGGACACTGGAGTGATGGAAAATGGAACTTGTACTTCAGTCAGTGTCAGAACGTGCTAGTGTTGAGTTTTTTTGTTTGTGTGTCAGGTTTGAGAAGAGGGAATTCCCTTCCCCTGACTGCTCCACAGGTGCTTGGGCCACTTCACTTTGGTTCAACAAGTTCCAATGCAGTAGGTTACCTGTGAATGTTTACTTAGTTCACAGATATACAAGCAAATTTAAGCTACAGTAAAAGATGTTAAAACTGTTTTCTTAGGTCAAAAGCATGCTCAGAGGTAGCTACTAGGTCTCAGCTGGTACCCAGTGGTTTCTGGTTTATGAATCTGAACTATGGCCTTCCTCTACAGTTCTGTTGAGATCAGTCTCTGCTGAAGAGATTTGCCAGCACAGCTATGCTAACAAAACAGTTCTAGTGTAGACCCATCTTTTACTGAAGGAAAAGTGCATTTGCTATTAGAGTTCATCAGTTCTGTTGAGTGAAATAAGCCAGAGCAGCAAAAAGACTTTGAAATTCTGTACTCTTGGGCTTTGTCTGCCAAAGAAATGTCAGTTATACCTAATTAGTTTACTTATACCAGCAAGGGCTCATACTGGAGTGTTGGCCTTATTTTCCTTTAGATTCTTATAATTGTATCACTTGACATTGAACCTGTGAATGGAAAACAGGGGAGATGGGGACATTCATAGAGGGTGTCCCACAGTCCTGCCATCCATATTGTTTCAGCAAATTAATTATCCTTCTCTACTGAGTTAAGTAACTCCATTGATTTTAAGAGAGTTTCTCACTTGAAGAAATCTTCATCAGATTCAAACATAAAACTGCAATACCACAGAGAGAAATCAGAGCTCGGGTTCAGGTTTGGCTACATTGAAGGTAAATACCACATGCAGGAATGCTGTGGTATCATGTGGTTTTGTCCATCATATATGCTGATGACAGATCTGAATGCTTAATCAAAACCCTGTAAGAAATAATTAATAATGATATAGATCTGTGAACTTAGATTATTGATCTTTAGGCCATCAAATACTATATATAATTTACTGGGGAAGTCAGTGCGGTGATCTCTAACTTCAGTGCTTTCTGTAGAGTGTATTATGGCTTATCAAGCCTAGAACAAATATTAACTGGGGATCTATTTCTCAGATTTATCATTTTTCTGTTCCCAATTCCCCTCATTACTAGTCTGAGTGATCCAGAATCCATCAAAGATGTCACAAATGCTCTGACATTGATAACTAGCCTGGACCACATAATGGATGGTAAGGAAAGGCTGTCTGCCTAGGTATGGCTTCAGCCACGTTGCCATGAGGATGGAGCAGAATAACAAAGGTTTTTCAGAAATCTTTATCGTGTTCTTGTGCTACAGAGGCTATACATCTTATCCAGTGAGGCAAAGTCTGCTTTTGTTCACACCCAGGTGCCTTGGCCACCCTGACATGAAGCTGGATTGTAAAGCCAGCATGAGTTCAGAGAAGTGAGAGCTCAACACATCCAAGGAAGCACCAGCTTTGCAGCCTGGGGTGTACCAGGCCTTCTAAAAGCACCCTTGAAGTTTTCTGGTGTTGTTAATAAGCACAGGTAGGGCTGTGGATACACTCTGTTCCCATCTGCTGTGATGCTGTGCTGTATTTACTCTGGGCTAATGTTTGCCCCTGTTCTCAGCCCTCTCCAGTGAGATGCTGTTACTGCATTTACTGCTCAGAGGTTTAGAAAAACTTGTCACAAATTCTGGCTCCACATGCTGCAGTTCAGGTACAAGAGAAGACTAAAGCCTGGCATCCCACCCTGCTCTGCTTTTTACTCTGATGGTGATGAACATTAAGTCATTCCTGCCATGGTGAATCATACTTTATGTGTTTAAAATACAAATATATATATTTGTGACTAAGCAATAATGTTACTATAGATTTGTTAATTTAATAGAATTTAAGATGGTGCACTCGTAGTAGGACTTGCTTACTTAATCATTAGCCTTAACTTGAAATTTAGAGCTAATTCAAAAGATGTGGCAACCAGTCTGAAAAGTAAGAATGTATTTCCATGCTCTCTGCTTTTCCTTACATTAACAAATGTGCTTGTGACCTTACATTGGTTTCAGAATAGGAAAACAGAACTGGAGAAGGGAAAGCAATTTCCTAGCATGGACTGCCAGTGTTAGCATAGAGGGACATGCCTGTCTGCTCAAGGCACCACAGACAGGGAGGACTTGTGTCAACTCCTTTCATCAGCATTATTGCATATTCTGTGCTGTGTGTCTGAAATGTAAGGAGCAATATGAAATTGTGGGACTGCTGAGATCTCCTGGGAACAGATTTTTCATTATGTTTATGACCCATCTAATTTTTAGTTGGTCTGGTATTTGTGTGAGCACTCTTTGGTGCTTTCAAAGTCTGTCTGAACTGCACTGCTAGAAAGTTGGGTTAGTGAGAGAGGTGCAGAGGAAATATCAGTGGCTTGTGTGGATTCCTGGGGCTTGTTTCACAAATATCCTTTCAAAAGTAACCGAAGATGAACACACATCCTTAAATCTGATGTCCATCCTAAATTGCAGAAAATCTTCAGTTGGTTTGGGCTCCTAATTACAATGGTAGCAATATTCTGAAAATTACCTGTTGTCATGGTCCACAGAGGCAGTGAAGGCTGTATTTCTCTCATTAACTGTCTTTTGCTTTCTTCTCTTTCCATTTATGTTTTAAATTAAGTAGTCATCTGGCTTTTAGGCAGCTGAAACAAAGGATTCCCCATGCTGGTTAAACAAAAAGTCCTTTCACAGTCACAGTATAAAAGAGAAGAGCTGGGAAGAAATGGGTCACAGCTAGGGATGCACAACCCCTGGAACTCCCAGCCCTCAGTGAAACTCACTCTGAGTTTCCCAGCCTGAGCACTGAAATGTGTGGAGCTCTGTTTGCCCTTTTGTTTGATGTCCTCTTCATTTCCTGTTTGTTAAGTGATCTGAAAGTAAAACAACCAGCCAACCAACCAAGGGAAAAAAAAAAACCCTTTTATAATTACAACCGGGGCCCAGCTGTGTAAGCTGGGCTGCACAGACCCTACCCAGGGCTGCCAGAAGGGCCTGTGTGTCTGGGATCCTTCGCTCTGTGGCTGCTCAGCCCTTGCACAGTAATTGCTCTCTCCTTCCTCTGAATGTCTGCCCTCTTTTGAAAGCACCTCTAGCAAGGCACTCAGATCCATTAGCCCCTGAGCACAGTCCCTTTCTCATGTCAGTGTCTGTCAGAAGTAGTGCTGCTGGGGTAAGAGAGGGTACTGGGATCACAGATGGCAATGTCACATCAGTCATCTGTGCAAGTGCAGTAGCAGCAGTCAAAGGAAAAGGGCTTTGGGGAAAGATTCCCAAATCACCTTTTGATATTAGTCCTGAAGGTAAATGACCCGCAGGGACATGACCTGACTGCAGTCACAGCATGACTTGCAGTGGGTGTGTTACACTAATAGTAAATTGCAGAGTATGTCAGTAGTGACCTGTGAGTGACACAAAACCAAACCAAAACTTCCTCACCTTGCCTGCTGCTACAGGAATACAGGCGGCACAAGGTGTTCCTTCAAAAGCATTTGCTTTGCCTGAGAGGAGAGAGAAAAATGTAGGAAGGGAAACTCAAGCAAGAGGAATCTAAATGTACAGCTGCAACAAATATAAAAGTTAGAGTACATAAAACTAGGTCTCTGCAGACAAGGGGTAGGTAAAAACCCCTCAAGCACCTCAAGTTCAAGTGAAAATTGTAGTACTTAATTAAATAAAATCTGTTACTGTCTGAACTTGGAATGTATTGACAAAGGCTTCAGTCTTTTCAATAGACTCAATAGTACTTAGTGAAGGTGGGGGAAAAATCCCAGACATCTCTGTGCATTCAAACTTTTTTCAAAGAAAACAGCAGGAGAAATTCAGTGAATTGATCTTTCTCAGCATAACTTTATGAAGGGCAGCATGGGTAAGAAAAATATGCTTTTCTTTCTAAAAGAAAAATGTCACCTTCTCACCTACCATTCATAATCTCCTAAGTACTTGATTGCTGTGTCTATAGATAGAGGGTTTGAACACACAGAATCATTTTCAGACTGATCCTCTTCACTGACTTCTACAAAGCCACTTCATTTTTTGCTTCGCCTTTGCCATCTGCAGACGGTTTTCTGGCAGAAAATGCTATTTAAGAGCTATTTTGTGCATTTCTTTGCAGAAGCTGTTCCAGGCAGCAGACAGGGTGTTGTCACTTCCTGACCCTCAGCTCGGCAGGGGCAGGGTGCAGGTTGGAGCTGGGGCAGAGGCAGTGGCCCCAGAGGTGGGTGGAGGGTGCTTTGTGCTGCACACTTGCTCCCCAGTTTGTCCCAGCAAGGGGAGCCTTCGCACTGGGGGGTGTGAAGCAGGCACTGACAAAATGGGCCAGCACCTCTCCTCCTGGCCCTGCTTCCCTCAGCCTGGTGCTTCCCTGTGCTGCCCAGGCCAGGGGTGCTGGGCTGGCCAGGTCAGAGAGCTGCCACACGGTGCTGGCCCTGGGAGGAGCTGATACTGCTGGTGTGGGGTGAGGGACCTGAGCCCCACCTCCATCCCAGCGCGGCTGCCCACATCCTCCGGAGAAGCTGCTGGCTGCTGTGGCTCTGGGTGCAGCTGGAGCTCTGCAGGCATGCAGGGGGCTGTGCAGCTGGGGACAGCCCTGCAGGCACTCACTGGCCTCCATCTCCACCCAAATGTCCATGCTGGAGAGCACATCAGCCGTGTGCTGTGCAGGGCAGGGAGCTGCCCCTGGAGCCAGCACCTGCAATACAGGGAGAGTCAGACAGGAATATCCCTGCTTTGCTTCTCCCAGGCTCCCATCTCTCATCGCTCAGAAACTTATGGCATTTCTGCTGTTCCCTCTGTAAGCAGTGACCTAGGAGTAGGAATAAGCAGCCATAGAATCCCGATACCACTGAATGTGAAAACTGGTAATAATACAGAGACTTGATCTTGTGACTCGGCTCCTGGATTGAATCTTCTCTTTCCTTAATTCCCATAGGAAACCAACATAATGGCAGTGGAAGGTTATTTGTCCATTATTCCTCCCAGAGCTTTCTTTCTGCTTAAGAAAATGTAATTGACTCCTTCATTTTGTTCTTGAATTCTCACTCTTAGAAGGGTCCATGAGCTCGGGCAAGGTATATTTGTTCTAGTAAATATTCTGTCTGTCTGCACTGAGAACTTCTACACATCTTTCTCAGAATCCTTCAAAACAGCCCAACTCTGGCATTGAATGTTTGGAGTCTTCCTTGACTTCCTTCCTCTCCTCATATTTTATTTAAAATTCTTAATTCTAGGAAATCCAGATGAGATAAAAGCTTTCAGCTCTAATATTCTAGATGCAAATCTTATTAAATTCCAAACCCCAAACCAAGCAAAACTGTAAACTGGGAATAAAACTGAAATGAAGGCAATCAATCACTCTCAAGTCAGTTCAGCAGCTCATACAGATGCATTCTCTGTGGTCTCATCACATTCATATTAATGGACAAATTTGCCTCTTGCATTATATTCCATACATTACACTGTGTAATTAGAAGCTAATTGGAAGCAGTAGGCAGCATGCCAATATTTGTAGCATTCAGCTATCATTCAGAGCTTCAGTATTTGAGAAAAAACCTGATTATTTCTCAGAGATATTTCCAACTATGTCTACAAAGAAAACTCCTTTTTTGCAAGCTCCTTCCTCTAGGCTTCCAGATTCTGGAAAGCTGAACTACTTGCATGTGCAATGCTAAGGGATTATATTTGTAATTAAAAGAAATCCTTAAGGGTCACAGATCTATCCAACAAAGGTGATTGTTAGGCCTGCCAGCTGCCCCAGGCTAACCTCAGCATTAAGAAACTGCAAAAGTGTGGTTGTCCTAGCCTTGAGGAAAGGCTTAAGGGTGGTACTTGAGAAAGAAAGCACAGCCCTGCACACTTCTCCAGGCCAAGGCTGCCTGTGGCTGATTGCAGGTCCAGGAGCGGTGCCCAGTTCACAGGTGGTAGTAAAGACTTAAAATTTAACCGAGGAAGCTGAATGTGGCATTTTGTAAAAGTGAGAAGCTCATCCCTTCAGAGGAGTACGCATCCACAAGAGCAGCTGATGGAGAATGTTTGCCACACATTAACATCCCCAGGTAGCTGTTCCCAGCTAACTATGCCCTCAGTTATGTTTTTAGAGGGTTTTTGAATAGCAAGGATTCTCCATGTAAAGACAAACCTCATCCCAAAATAGCAATCTGTTCTCTCCAGGCATGGCCTGTTTTATATTCTTGGCTCCAGTTATGAGACAGTGTCTGCAGAACAAGGCTTGGAGCCCTTTAGTGGGGTAGAACATTTGAAAATTTGGTCACCTGTCTGCAAATATCTGCTTGTGCAGGGGCACCTTGTCCAGGAGCAGGTGCAGCTTGTTCAGTCACTGGTTATGAACTCAGTATCTTTTAGCTCTGTTCCCATTTAGCACACTTTTCCTGATCTCAACCCCTTGTTTGCTGGGTGTGTCTGTACCTTTGCTGCCCAAAGGCTTTGTGGCTGTGTCTTCCTGCTCTGATTCGCAACTGTTAATTTCCTGTGGTGGTCTCTCACTTTTTGTTCCCCGAATTATTGTTTCCACTTCTCATGGGAGTAATTGAAACTCTGTATAGAGGAGAAAAATTATGATGACTTCTAGCTGCAATTTTTTTCTAAATAGTTTCCCAGGTTACAATGTACAAAAATTTTTGAATCTGTAGAGGTTTTTGGAAAAACAAGCTTTCTGAATATTTGTAACTGGCAACTGTTACCATGCCAGAAATCAGTCTGCCCAATTCACCTTTCTTGTCTATGAGTAAGGATGCTCATTTTTAGCCAGGTTCCAAATAGGTTCATGGCAATGGAGGAAAAGCTAGAGAAAAGTACATATTCTAGCAAGTAAGTCATCCTGCCTCTTTTGAAATCCCAAAGCAGTAGAAAGAAAAGAAAGGAAAAGGAGACACTCACTTAGAACTCTTCCAGAAGCAGTCAAGGATTGTCGCTTTTTCTTTTATATCAGATTACATTTATTGGCTTAGTAAATGTTAAGCATTGCAGAAAATAAAAGTCTAGACTTTTTGTCATAAGGTCAGTAGTTCAAATAGCCTGATTTTTCTCCTGATATCTGACTCTTAATTTTCTCCCTTCTTATGGCCAACTAAGAAAAGTTGCCAAATTTTATTGACCAAATTGGCTCATTTAACCAGAAGTAAATATCTCACCCACACACTAAACCATTGGGATTTCCTCTAATGTAGTAGATGTCAGCTATAACAAGTCCTTATTAATAATTTATTCAATTCCTATTGAGACTGCCTGAACAATTTTCTTTGCTTCTTGTCAAGCACCAGTACAGTGCAGTAGCCTAATTTAGTCTGACTCTATCATGGGCAAGTACATCCATCCTGTGTGATGTGACCACCCTTTCACCATTTTCCCTGTGCCATGGTTTGAAGTCTTTAAAGAAGGGCTCATAAATGCAGATTTGTCATGTTGTCTTGAGATTGTGAGGGCTTAAAACCACTGGGGTGGCAAGACACGTGTGTGTTCTTGCTAATACAGGGTGTTCTCATACCTCTGATGACCCTGCTCTGGTAGCACACCTTCTTCCAGCTGAGTGCCACAGCCCTTGTACTTCCTCTGGGGCTCAGGGCTTCAGGGGGGTTGTTCAGAGAGTCAGTCAGAGCTTAGGGTGCGTGGTGTCTCCTCTGGCCTTGTTCCTTGAATGTTCAGGCCAGGATAGGGGTGTTACTGAACTGTGCTGTGCTCCCCTCTCAGCCTGCTCAGTGGGTAATGGTGTGGGCAATTACACATTTGTCACCAACCCCAGCTGGCAGGGCAGTGCTTTTGGGGCAGGTTGTGGTGAAACAGTGAGACCAGATGCCTCTGTTATATCTATGAGTCTGGAAGCTTTGTGGTTTCCCATGCAGATTGAGATGAGCTTGACGTGGCATATTTAGAGCAAGCAGGGCCCTGCTCCCTGGCTGCCTCCTGACACCCCAGATTGCTCCAGGGTCCTGCTCATGGCTGCTGTCTAAGCTGGGGTCCAGGCAAGCTTGGGCTGACAGTGCTACTGGCAACAACCAAGGCATTCCAAGTCTTAGACTTAGCTGGAGGGTTTTTATCAACATAAACATGGCAAATCCTAACAGAGTCCAGCACTTGTCCCTGTCAGCCTTGTTAAAAAAATAATGTGTTAAGCTGGTCAAGTAAGTGGGCTACTCACAGTCAATCAGTACGGGAATTTTGATATGACTCATTTCTTACACTTGCTCTTAGTTACAGCTCTAGTAAGTCTCATCTGTATTAAAGAGACCTAAATTAGTTTCAAAAGGAGCAGAGGAGGAAAGTGTTTCATTCTCTGATCAGCCCTCAGTTTCTAACCACTATTTTTGTTGTTCAGAGATATGCCGGAAATAATATTCTGAAAAAAAGAATACAAAAAATTACAGAGGGTCATTAGTATTCTTTAGTTTATTTGTTATATGTCACTAATGTGGAGCGAGATTTATTTGTTTGTATGGGTTCCAAAGGACAAATGTCATTTGTTTTGCCTGAAGGCTTTAGTTTGGTGAAGTTATTTTCCTGGTTCCAGCCCTGTTCTTTTCAGGACATGTATCCTGCTATTTGAACTATCCCTTGAGCTGAATAGACTTAGCTGAGCTGGAGTTCATGTCCTGACCTGCACCCAAAGTTGCATGAGACTGTGTTTTAAAAACAAAGCCTTGAGGATTTAAGCAGCTTTTGTCTCCCTGAAGAGATATGGAATATATAAAATCTCTGAATCTACATATTTTATTCCTCAACTTGAATAGGTTTTGCCTTTTCATCCTACTGTGATAGAAAACTTGTACTCTCTCAGGATTTCCTGTCTCATGAGGAATCTCAGCTCCTGCAAAGCCCATAAGTAGCTGCACATCAACAGCTATCTGAAATCCTGTGGAACAGGATTCTGCTTGGTCTAAAAGTGCTGGAGCAGTGATGACATGAGGATGGGGCTGACAGGGCTCACACAGACCTGCTTTGCTGACAAGAACTGCTAATTTTTCTGAGATATCCTTGAGGTACCTTAAGGGAATCTTCCTTCAGGTAAGAGCATCTACCAAACTTACCCCCTTTAGGGTAGATTGGGCCATAAATCTCACCTTTATAGAACTGCAGAAGCACAGAAAGGGAACTTAAAATCATCTAGTTCCACACCCCCTGCCATAGGTAGGGAAGCTATTCCCTAGCTCACGTTGATCAGAGCCCCACTTGACCTGTCTTAGAACATTTCCAGGGATGGGGCATCCAAAACTTTTCTAGGCAGCCTGTTCCAGTGCCTCACCACCCTCACAGTAAAGAAAGTCTTTCTAACCTCTATCTAAATCTGTCCTCTTTCACTTTAAAACCCTTGCCTCTTGTCCTGTCACAATCTGCCCATATGAAGAGTCCCTCTCCCTCCTTTTTATAAGCCCCTTTTATATGGTACATTAAAAAACCTGCACTGTGTCTTTCTTTTTTCTTTTTTTTTTTTTTTTCTTTTTTTTTTTTTTTTTTTTTTTTGCCATCCTGTTGTCTTTATAATGTGTAAGTGATTTTAGGAATCACTTGCTTCAAGTCCCCAAACTTTGCTGTGTAGCTGCAGAGTGCTATGGCTTTATCACAGTTTGTTTTCCCTGTGTGAATGAATTGTGTATCTGAATCCAACATTTGACTTCAGAGCTCTGCTGTGCTGTTGCTGTGATGCCTTTGTAGTTTCAGGCTTAACTGGAAATTGCTTCTCAGATTTTGAAATCCCTGCTCAAACTTGGTGAGGAAGAGGGTCTTGAATGGAGATACAGGTTTGAAACATTAAGTTGAATTCTAGTTCTCACCCTGATTTCCAAGGTGAGCAGTGTTTTGTTACTGCTGCTGTGTGCAAGGCTGAGGAATCCCGGTGAAAGGCACTACAGGAGTTGAGTCTCATCTCTAGTGGAAATGACTACTGGAGGACCAGATAAACTGCTTCCTTTTCCTTAGTGAGAATCAACTACTCCAGGTATTAATTATTCAAAGTTGATATTTCTGCAATATTTAGGGAGAATCTGGTGGCCCAAATGGCTCCAAGAATAGCTTCCCTTTGTTATTTTTTAATGTGAACGTTTTAGTTTGCTTCATTACCCAGGGATGTTCTTGCTAAAGCTATATACATCACCCTGCTGAAAGCACATGAAGCATTAAACATCTTAGCCCAATGTTTTTACCTGAGTGTTCAGGGCTTGACAGACAGCAATTTCTAAGGCCAAAGTATATGTATCTGTGTGTATCTGCAGAAATACAGGTACAGGATTGTGAGATTTTAATGCTGTTTTTGTAAACAAGTGGCCTGCAAGCTGCCTAATCCATTGGTTGCATGTGGAATGCAAGCCTTCCTGCCAGGTTGGAGAGACTCCAACTGCTGCAGGCTTGTCTTGGGTTACAATGTAAGATGTAACCAAAATTATATGTTCTATTACCATCTTCCATAAACTGTTAAAAACAGGTGGGGTGGTGTTCCTTCTCTTCCATGACTCATCCCTGATAACTCTCTTGGGGGGCTATCTCCACTAGTGGGCCATGAAGTCTCACTGCATCACTCATGGGGTTACATCATCCCATTGTGAGATGCTCTGCCCAGGGGGAGGAACCAAGCATTCCTACCTGCATATATTCTGAGATTTGGAACACCAGGAGACCACTACCCACTGGATTCCCAGAGGAGAAGAGCTCCATAGTCACCACGGGACCTCCAGAAGAAGACCAGACTTTAGAATAGGATCACTGCTTTGACAATCACATCCATCACTCCAATGGGACTGCAGCCACCATTTAATCGGAGTGCTACCACCACCCTGACCAACAGGGTGTCAGTTGTATCCTGACTTAGTTTAAGCCAGTGTTTCTCTATTGTGGCAAGCACATTTCTCTCTCTCTCAGGATTTTTTATTGAGGTGCACAGAGAGAAATGAAAGAGAAAACAATTTCTATTTCTGCTCCTTGTTTTTCTCTTGTGGAATGTGTTTGGAGAATTGTTTACCTGCAGTGATCACTTGGTTGGATCATGGTGGATTGTTTGGTCCTGACAGCCAGTCGGATCCACCTGTGTCTGGGCTCTGGAGAACAGGGTCACGAGTTGTGAGTTTGTGAGATATGATAGTTAGAGAAAGTAGCAGCTAGTATTTAGTATCCTCTTTTATATAGCATATTAATGTATTATAACATAATTATAATAAAGAAATCATTCAGCCTTCTGAAATGGAGTTAGACATCATCATTCTTCCCTTTGGGTTCACCGACATCTACAACACTGTATTATTGCCTTTTTCTTAATTGTCCTATGAAATTGTAATTCTGGATCTCCCACTGGTTGGCTTTCAAACTAGTACAAGGTTCTCACATGTTACAGAGATCCACCACCAGCAGCCTAATTTGTTTCCCTGAGCACATCCTTGGGGTTTATTGCAACAGAACTATCAATCAATAAGCAAACCTCTGCAGTAGCACCACTTGTCTGGCTTGTTTAACTTCTCGAAATATGTCTGAGAGAACGGCTGCCAGTGTAAGAATTAGAAATGGAAGCACTGCTTGTTTCTTCCTTACTACCCCAAAATGACTATGTGCCCAAAGTCACCCTTTTCCAGCATGTTTGGTTTTTATAATGGGCTGCAGTTGGAGAGTAATTAGCTTTCACACTTTCCTATGGATAGCTGTTATTAAGTGTTTTTATCATGTTGATGGTCCAGCCTAAGCCCTACAAACAAACACTGTAGTGGAAGATGAGGGTTGCTCCATATGCAGTCTCCAAAGGCTGTAGGACAGCAGCTGGCCAGGATGAGCTGAGCATGAGGTGAGAGAGCTCTGGCTGTGTAAAAAGCATTCCTTATAGTAGAGCAGCTCTCAAGCCATTTTGTGCCATTTGTAAGAGAGGCTGTGAGAAAATTTTTATTTTACTTTAAGTGAAAGTCTGTTAGCCTTTCACACAACCAAATCAGTTGGCAAACTCACAGGCAGATACATATTGACTGAAACAGCATGAAGACATTTCCTGCTTTCTTCCTGCCCTTGAAGGCCAAAGCCTTGGGCATAAACCTAAACTAAAAAGTGAAGTATTTGGGAACATTACAATAAAGCCGTAAGTAGCTTCCAAATATACTTCAGTTTCCAGTCCTGTGTCTTTCCTGGCCCTCCCACCCCAGGGAAAAGAATTTCCTCTGGGTATGGTGTTTCCCCTTAGGCTGGCAGGGAGCTACTGGTATTGCCAGGGGGTTCAGCAGGGCAGAAGACCATAGAAGAGCAGGGATGATAAGATATGGCTTCACAGGTCACTGAAGATCCTGTGGTGAAGGTGTTTGTGTCTCTCACCCTCTCTCCCATCTCCACCTGCTCCACTCCATGTCTCCCACTGCTTTGCCTCAGGCTCCTTTGGTGCTCAATGGACCCGCGTAGAAACTGATTTAATTTAAATTAATGAGTGATCTGAAAGCCTCACTGGTTTTATGCTGTGAGAAATTGGCTGAAGCTGGCACCTGGCAAATCTCAGCAAGAGGGTGGGCTGTGCAGCTGTGAGCAGGAACAGGAGAAAGGAGAAATGCAGAGGAGAGGGACAGACTTCTGTCTCAGCTGTGACCAAACGCTGCTGCCTGTGAAACTGCAAGCACAGTCTGAGCAGAAAGGCTGATCCAGGACAGAGCCTTGGATCCTCGAGGGTTTGGTGGTGATGGAATGCAAGACATCTAAATCCTACACTTTACAAAGATAACAAATGCTACATGCTATCACAAATCAACCTCCAGTGTCTAGGGTCACTTGTTTCTCTGTAGAAGAATTAAAAGTGGAAGGTAGTCTCTTCAAGATGATTTTAGGACTTGAAAATGAGTGTTGCTTGAAAAAAGTGTTGCTTTGTTGCAGTCCCACACACCAGAAGTTGTATTTACATTTTATTGGAGAAGACAACCTTTCCCTGTGTAATATTTGAGATATTAGAATATACACCATACTAATTTCTTTGGCTTTCCCAAGCAAATCATTGGGATGGCTGATTTTGTCTGCTCACATCTACAAGCCAGGATAGTTGCATTTAGTTTACACATGTTGATTTATGTTTTGTGAATACAGAAGTGTTGGAAAATATTTATTGATTTAGGAGAGTGTCCACCCTGCTCCAGGTTTACATGGGAATCTGAAAAGTTGTGCATAAAATCTCCTGTTTTGTGTGAAGATATAAAATGTGAAGATTTGCTAAAATTATACACAATCAAAAGCCACACATCTAATTAATATTTCCAAGTATCATGGCTAAAGTTGTATTTCTGAGGGGATGAAATTTGTTCAACAATGTGCTTTCCCTTCCAATGAGTGAGACATCAGCCTTTATCTAAGCAGCAGTCTTTGTGGCGTCAGAGGGAATTTTGTCTGCTTTAGAGGATCTTTGCAGAAGCTCTTCATCCCATTTTTGAATGCTACAGCTTCCCAAGACCGTGTTAGGATGCTGATACACTGACTGCTGTCTTTCACAGCCACGACTTCCTGAAATGTCTTCCTCCAAGTCTTCAGTAGCTGTCTGTAGAGAGAAATGAACCAAGAGGGAGTGGAGAAAAAAAAAGAAAAAAAAAAAAAAAAGCGAGAGAAAGAAAGAACTTCACCATTGTGGGGTTTTGTGGTTCTTTTCACTTTTTTTTCCAAATATGATAAAATGGGTTCTGGTTTCTCCTCCCTGGAGAACCTAATGGCTGAAAACCCAGAGCAGGGAGAAACCTGGAGAGGTTTGTGAGGCCCCTGTTTGCTTTTTGTAAAGTACTAAAATCTTACTGGCAAAAGAATGAATTTAACCTTACAGGAACTCGGCAGTGCTTTTGGCACTGTCTTCCCTGAGGTCTTTTGGTTACCAAATAAATCAGTGCACACAACTGCAAAAGAGCAAAGTGAAACCCAATCCCTACCTGCATGTCCGAGCAGCCCGAGGCTCTGCTGATCAGTTTCAGCCCCGCAGTCACGTCCGCCAGGGCTGGGAGCAGATAGCTGTGTTTATTTGATAGCCCTAGCACAATGTGCTCTCATTAGCTGAGAATGATTCATGAGCTCTGAGAGGACTTTTCCAACTCTTCATAGTAGCTGAACCTTGCTGAAGTACACTGAACCATGGACTCATCTGAAAAAATTCCTAGTTCCATGCCCTGTGACTCTTCTTGCTACAATTGTATTCATTATTTTCACTCCAATGAGTTCTTTGTAAAGTACTTGTATAAAAATAATTTACATTCTTTTCACTGCTGGTGTGCCCAGCACAGGACTGGACGGCACAGCAGGAGGGTACTGGGTGGGTAGGAACACACCCCTGGGGAGTTGCCCCCTCCACAATTCCCGAGACCCCCTCTCCTGTGTTTGCAGCCCATGATTCCTTTCTAGATCTTGCTTTCTAAAAGTTCCAAGGCGTGCAGTGATGAACCAGGGAGCCCAACACTCCTCCTGCTGAGACGCCCACCATCTTGCTGCCCCGAGGGCTTTGCAAAATAGTAAAACAAAACAAAACCAAAAAAAATTTCAAAGCTATATGTTTTACAGCTCACTAGAATAATTTAATATTTGTAATTGCAAATAGGTGCAGAATACCAAGGCTGCCTAGGAAATTCCCAATAATTAACTGGCCTACATTTCCAGATTTAACAATTGTATACGGATTCTGATTTTTGAAGACCTTGTGAGTTGCAAGTTACTAAAGCTATAAAGCTCTTTGCAAGGTTTAGTAGATATATGTAATTATCCCAGGAAATAGGAATACTGTAGCAAAAAGACCTTGAAAAATCTGTTAGTATAACCACAGGTCCCAACCTACATTTTACAATAATCCACAGTTCAGATGGGAGTTCATCTACAATGCTGGCATGTCAATAAGGAGAAAACATTAAAAGGCTTATATAATTATTTTTCCTTTAATATGGAAACTTCCAGAACCAGCAGTAACTTGAATCTGCTGTTGCCTGCACTACAAAACCAGCTTATTTGAGGAAAAAACTGTCAAAGAATTGTTCTTTTCTGGAGGTGGATAGAATATAAAGGTATAGGTAAACTTTGCAATATTTGTCTTTTGCTAAAACATACCAAATATTTGGTTCCCTCACCTGATACAGTGACAGACTGAGGGCATTCCTCTCACAGAGCCAGCAAATTGAGGAAGGTAAAATGAGTCTGAACATTGCCAATGACTATATAAGACTGTGACAATTAACTGGGACAGGGGAATATATGTAAATACTGTTTGACAGAAAGGAAAATATTACCAATGTTTCTGTGTTGGAAAAACACACTGGTAAAACCAGGAACTTTAGTGAGACATCATGAAAAGCAAACATGGATTTAGGGAAGAAATTATCAAGTTGCAGCAGTAAAATTGAGAAAGTGAAAGGCAATTTCATAACAATAATCAATTGCGTTTTGCTTTGCAGGGAAAAAATGGTAATTTGGAGGCTGTTGAATGGTTGGAGAGCTGTTTTCCATTGAATGTATATGACTCTTATACCCACTGATTTCTCAGAATCCAAAATGATGCGCAGTTATACAAACTCCTGGACAGATAAATTACCTGCATGAACTGAACTAAGCACTGGTCATTGTCTCTGGAAATCATGGAGGAACGTGAATGTGTGAGAGGTGTATTTGGCACTGTTCTGTGTAAAAGGAGATCTGTGCTTCCTGAGTTTGTAGTTCAGGGTTTCAGCAGATCATCACCCGCAGCTCAGAAGAACATCGTTAGCCCTCACCTCCTGCCAAGCACCATGTGCTGTTTCCCTGTTCACTCTCCTCATGTGTGTGCATCCCCTGTGCACCCACCTCCTGTACATCCCCTGTGCACCCATCCCCTGTGCACCCACCTCCTGTACATCCCCTGTGCACCCATCCCCTGTGCATCCATCCCCTCTGCATCCCCTGTGCACCCATCCCCTCTGCATCCCCTGTGCACCCACCTCCTGTACATCCCCTGTGCATCCATCCCCTCTGCATCCCCTGTGCACCCATCCCCTGTGCACCCATCCCCTGTGCCTTCCCTGTGCACCCAGGGGGGCAGTGCAGCAGGTCCAGCGGGAGCAGCACACCCCTGTGGAGGTGCCTACATCTTTCCATGTGGGGCCCCAGCGCTCCCGGAGCTCAGCAGGACCCCACCCATCCCTGACCCCCGGCCACCAGCCCTGGTTTTTGACCTGCCCGGCTGAGCGAGGGCAGTGTCCGGCTGGCCGGGGCGCTCCGAAGCGTGGGATCGTGTTGACCTCTAGTGGCTGTAGCGGGGACCTTGGGGCGGGTGCAGCCAGCGGCTCTGGACCAGACATCCCGCACAGACACCTCTCAATGCATCGCTCATTTCTTTTTCAGGGTGATACCTGGGCATAAACTCACATTCTGCATTTAATCTATTGATGGCTCATGGGGACTTTTTTTTCCAGAGTGTGTTTGTTTTCCATACAAAATGTTGCAGCTGCCTGCTCTAGGGCAATGTGTTATAAAAGCCCTAATAAAAAGCCCTAATCCATATCTTCATGTTCTCCTTACCCTCCAGGAACTTCCGTTCATGATAGCCCACGATGTGCTTGGGCCCTTTCACATTCATGAGGAGCAGACTTCTACCCTCAGGAGCATCTTGGGAAATGCTGCTCAGGAAGGAGAACAGGACGTGCCTGAGCTAAGTTCTCCCCAACCATTGCATTAGAAACAGGAATGTGACAATTTGCAATACATATTTCAGATGTGCACTTATCTTTCAGCCAAGGTTTTGAAATTTTTATTGAGAGAGAACAAATTTCTGGCCATCTCACACGCTTCTGTGAAACAGCTCTTTCTGGGGCATTTTCCCTCTTCAGAAGAAGCCTGTAGTGCTTACTGGTGTTGCTGACAGTACAGGCAGAACCAAGGGATCACTTGTGATCCTCTGTGGGTGTGACAGATATTCTACACAGTTGTGGCCCCAAGGGAGCCCTCACCATGACATTGCTAGGCTGAAGCTGAACAGGCCCTGTTCTTGTGTCACAAAGCAGACATCCAGCCTTACTAAAGGCTGTGGAGACTGTCAGAGGGTGGCAACATTTATCCCAAACCTTATCTCATAATTTAGCTGTAATTGAATCCAGCCCTGAGAGCCACAGTTTGGAAAATGAGAAATGGGCTCTTACATCTCTAACCAAAAGGGGGCATAAATAATTGAAAATAGATCAAATTTGCTGAATTGTATAAAGGAAGTAATCTGTCTCCTTGCCAGCTGTTATGCTGAATAACTGAGAGGTTTTAGTGGAGACAGATGACAATGTTTAACATCAGTTGCTTCATGCACATTGTTCTTATCATTGTTTGTAATTTGAAAATTGTGCTGGGGGCTAGAGGAGATTACCAATACAAAAGTGAGTACCAGAGAAAACAATATAGCTCTCTGAAATGGAAGAAAACCAAAATAATGCATCTGGAACATCACAATAGCCCTGAGGAAGCTTCAGAGCTTGTCCTCCAGCTGGGAGCCTGCCACTGCTTGTGCAGGGTCTGGCAGGGCCTCCAAGGCTGCTGTGCTCTGGTGCATTCCTCACCCACATCTCTCTGTCAGAGAAACTGCAGTGCCAGCATCTTTGTTATTTTGTAGAGAAGGTAGCTCTTCACCTGCCTCCAGATGTTTACAGCTGCAAAATAGCTGAACTAGAGACGATATACCTGATAACTTGTATTCTTTTCAGTTATACCACTTGGCTTAAATAGAAGATTACCTCTTCTCACACCTGAAAAGAAAAGATTAAGGTGTAGAAGGTCATGACTGCTTAGATACAGAGATTAGTGTGACACAAATTAATGTCAGTGAAGTGATGAGGCTGTTTCTTCTCTTCTTGTCAGCTTTTTCCTGCAATTAGAAGTTATTTCATAACTTGCTTTCTATGTGTAGTCTGAGGGCTCATGATCTTGAGATGATAGGAATCAAACATTTTCCAAGGGCATTATTTGCTTATATTGGATCTCATTTGCAAATTAATAACCTACATTTAGTTTTTCTGATCTTAATCTCACCTAACTCATTCTTGAGCAAAGAGCTGTTAGTTTTGGGCTTCTAATTATGGTAGACAGTATCACAGCAGTGTCTTCTGCTTTCACCTTATGATTCAAGACATCAGCTCAGTGATGTCTGAGTTCAGCTCTTAAAAACAATGGTAAGAGTGCCTTTTGCATGAGATGATTGGATTTCAGCCATTGGCTTTAACAGCTGCTGTAAAACATTGTATGATACATTAACCTTTCCAGCTCTGTCATTAGACCTCTGAATGGGAGAATCAAGTATGTTTGCTAATTGATAAGCAGACTCTTAAAAGTGCTCAATTGTTAAGAGTGAATTAAAAAACAAATACAAGAAGGTGATGGCAAATTCATCCAGCTGGAAAGCACATCTTAAGGATGCAGCTGGTTTTGTTTAAACAGGAGGCTTGCAACTAGTGTTGTTCCATGATCAGTGATGTGATGTTCTTGTTGCCTTCTGCTGTAAAGAGTTTTGCTCTAATAAATGTCAGAGTTTGTGTTTACATTTTAGAAGGGGAAAAAAGTGTGATTTTTATTTCTGTGGTCTGTTTTTGGCAGGCTGCCTTTCTAGTATGGAATTTGATTTTAAACCAGAAACCTTGAACACGGTAACACATTTGTTGACTTCTGTTTCCAGTGCTTTTATTGCTTCTTTTACAGGTGTGCATTCAAATGAAAACAATGTTCTTTCAAAGCCACAGCTGCTATTTGCAAGAGAAAGCTAAAAGGTATTTGTAGAGAAACCTGTATTTTGTGTTTATTACTAACAAAGTCACAGTTCTGGAAAGCTTTGTGGTACTTGTGCTGAATTTCATGTTGCTTCTAAAGTTGCCTTCTTCGAATATGTAGTTATGTAAACTCAGGAAACTGAAAAAGGGGGGGAATGGAGCATAATCAGATAATTTGTGTATATTGTTGGAGTTATATTACTTGAGATGCTCTGATCAGAGAAACAGGCTAGAGAAATGTCAAGAAATTTGTACATCAGAGGTGTACAAGTACTGCTACTGCCTCTTATCTCCTCGCTGCTGTGTTTCATGACTGGTATTGCAAAGCACAGATTTAACCAAGAGGAAGCTGTAGTCACCCCATTGCAAACATTAATATGATTATTTAGCCCCCATGCAGCATTATTATGTATTTGCAACTTGCATGATGAATACTTTTTATGCTGAAAATAATTATTTCCTAAATTCGATCCCAATCACTTTTGGTCTTTCTAGCTGTGGGATGTTTTATGGGTGAACTGAAATCTCCTCAAACTATGGAAACAATCACTGTGTAAGTTTGAGCTACACTCCTTTATAACGACACCATTTGGCTGGCTTTACAGTAGTTTAAATGGTTGCACAAAAATTTGCATTCTCTCTTCTTTTTGAAGTAACAATTTTGGCATCCTAATCAATGGCTATTTGTATGTTTTGTGTGTAACAGTTCTTTGTGCATAATTATATTCAAGTAGAGTTTCCCTAGCTTATAAAATTTTTTCATATTTATTCAGAGCAGCAAAACCCATGTACTGTTCTTGAACATCTCTGAACACATCTCTGTCAGCTTCAGCTTGACTTAGCCAATCTTCTCAAAAAAAAAAAAAAAAAAGTTGTTATGCTATAGTCTTTTTTCTATCCCAGTTAAATCAAGATCTAGAAAGAGAAAAAGTTATGCCAAATGACTACTTAATTTGTCAAACTACTTAGAACAAACAAACAAAAAAAAATCTGTTGATTCCTTGCTTGGCCTGTTGTGTTACATTACAGTGAATCATTTATTTCTGTGCTTCATTCTCTTTTCTTTATTTCATGAGCAAGGGCTGAAAGAAGTTTTGTCTCTGAGCATGGTGCAAATACACAGCCAAAGCAATATTCCCACCACATAATGGAAACAGCCAGATGCTTAAATGTCTCCTTGACTGAGGTGGGAACACTGAAGTTCACTTCTTGTCCATGGAGGAGAAACATTTGGGAAGGAATCCAAAACTAGATGAATTAAATAGCAAATCTCCTGTGGAGAGGCTGTTGGTGTTTCAAGATGGAATTCTGTTGACAGTAACAAAATAATGTATTTTTTGGGTTTTTCTCTTTTTGAACAAAGAAGTTTTCACATTTAATTGGTTCTTTTGCCAGGTATGGTTCAGTTGCAGTGAGACATTTTGTTAATGCAGATGTTGTTGCGTGTTTTGTATATCCATGTCCTTGAAGTGTGGTTGTTATAGCAACGGGCTTAACTGTTAAACAGGTTTTAGTCTTATATCTGCTTCACAGGAATAAGGTAATTAGCTTTTTGCAGCATCTTTAAATATCATGCTAGCTAGTAAAAGAGATGAGTATCACTTATCCCCCTTAGTAAATTAGCTATAGAGTATTATTTTTTCCCCAAAGGCATTATCTCTAAAATGGGCCTGTTATTAGTCTGCTTAATTTCTTTCTGCCTGAGAGAGAATGTGGAAAAATAATACTTAATCTACATATGCAGTGTTAAAATGTGCAAAAATGGTTGCATTTCAAAGAGCTCACAACCTGGATAATTCCAAAACCAAATTACATCTGTGGCCTTTTAGCACTGAAAGTCTTAGCCAAACTTTGCATCTGCACTTCATAATTCTGTGCTCAGTGCTAGCTATCACTGCCATCACATTGCTCCAAGCCTGTTCTGCACAATGTTCTCAGCAAGGACAGAGTTAGATAAACAGTCTGGTGAAATGGGTACTTCTGAGATTCTCTTTGGATCTTCTTTTCCTTTAAAATTATCTTGAAATTAAACTCCTTGGTGCTCTGTGAGCTTTCAGCTCAAAATTTACCTAACAGAATTACCTATCTTAGGACCTGGTTGTGGGAGCAATCTCTAAAATCTGTTTTTCCCTTCAAGCACCAGGATACAGGAAGGGGAAGGTGGAGGAGCGAAGGGAGAAGCTTTCAACTTCTGTTTGCATCAAGAGATGTTCCCCAGCCAGGAATAATGCAGCTGTGGAAAGCTTTTTACAAGGGGTTCTGCCTGCAGTGATGCTGAGCTCCCAATTGCTGCCTCTGCAGGAGCTCAGGTGGGGCTGGGCATGCTGAGCGGGGGGCACAGGTAACCCTGGGGAAGGACAAGCCCTAGCCTCTGTGTCCCTCTGTAACAGCTCTGGGGAGGACAGCCCAAAGCAGCTCCCCTGGACACTCCTGGGTTGGTCCCACATGGAGATGATGGGGTGCCAGGCACAGGGATGGGGAGAGGAGCCGTGGTGAAATGCAAGGTTCAGCTGCCAGAAAATGGGCACTATGAAGTGCTGAGGTCCTTCCTGCAAGCAGCACCTCCTTAGGCATTGCAGCCCCCAGGGCTTCCATCTGACATCCACCTTTCAGAGGCCTGGGCTTTCTTCTGGGTTATGGGGTTTTTGTTACATTTTGGGGTTTTTTTTATTTCTTCTTCCATTGAGACGTCTGAAAAAGGAAAACACTGTTCAATGGGAAATAATTACTTGCAGGAGGAACCGAGCTTGTAGTGTAGTGTGTATAACAGATTCTAGTGTAGGGCCTTTTGAGACAGCTTTGCTGTTATTCTGTCTCAGAGTTGAAGCATTTAACTTCCCCAGCTATGTGGGACTGCAGCATCTTGATACCAACTCTTGTGACTGAGGGTTTGTCTCTTGGAACCTGGAACCAAAGTCTGACAAATGTAATGGGAGAAAACCTTCACAGTCCTAGGGAGAGCTAGGGAGGTGGGGGGCAGCAGACAGCACAGAGAGTGGAGCAGATTTTGGGGATATAATTTTTTAAATTAAGAAACCTGAGGTTTAATTATTACAATCCCTATTGTCATGATCAGATTAGCAAATTAGGAAAAGCAATGTTGCATTACAATGAAATAACTGCTGGTTCAAAGAGAACAGCAAGAGTTGTAGCTGTGTGTGCATTCTAGCATCTTGTTTGCCCATGGCACCGTGGTAATTGAGCGTACACAAATGATCTGAAATTAAATTTGCTTATTTTTGCACAAGCTAAATGTGTGTTTTTTTTCTGGTACATATGGCCCAGAGCTGCACCAGATATTGATAGTCTTGTTACTAGGTAGTATTGATCTAGCAGGTAGTATTGATCTACAAGAAATGTTAATGATATTGATGGATTTTAATTAATTATTTTTAATTAATGAACTTTTTTTTTTCAATAAACTTTTGTGCTAAGAAGTACTAAGAGGGGATCTATGTAATGCTTGCAGGACTGAATGTTTACTCTCATGGCACAGTGCCTGCAATGTATCTCAGTAATTGTGTTCCAAAATTAGCAATTTTGCAGGGTTTGAATGGCTATAACTCATTGATTGTCATATGCACCACTCAAATCTGTCCAGGGTTAAGTTACTGAACCTGCAGTCCAGCTTTTAATGGTAAGAGGACAATCAGTCTTTGGAGACAATGTACTTGGTTTGAGGGGGAATTGAATCTAGGGTGAAAGAAGCAGGGGTTTTCTTTCCTTTTTTACTTGTCTTAAAAATAGAAATGGAAATCTCGGTCATGCCTTTAATGACTGTCTGCAAATTGATACCATAAATTTGTGAATAGTCTTCTACCACTTTAAAAAGCAGGCCAGAACTCATATGATAGACTTGCAAAATACGAACTTTTATTTTTACAAAGGTAATTTTCAGCTCAACCTCCAAACCCTGGAGCTTCTGGTTTCAGAACTGAGTAAGATTTGTTTTGCAAATCTCTCTGTTGCTCTCTCGACCCATTACTTCCTTGCAACTCATTTAACAGACCAATGTGGTAGCTGGATGCTTCTTTTTCTCCTCATTAATCGGCCCCTAGAAATCAGGCCACCCTCCCAAGCTCCCCTGCATCACCTCCACCCTTCCCTGGTGATGTGCTGCACATCTGTGCTGGAGCAGCCTGGAAATTACCCACTGCAGTGAAGGGTGTCCTGCTCCTGGGCCGCCCCGAGAAGCAGCACAGCCGTTCTGGTACCCAGGGCAGCCCTTGACACCCAACCTGGAGATGGATGGATCCACTGGGGTCCGCCAGCTGGAGCAGCAATCCTGCCCAGCTCCTGTGAGCCCTCAGGCTGCAAAATCCACCTCCCACCGCTTGTGACGGTGATTCAGCAGGAGCTCGGGTGACTCATTTAGCTGCCGAGGAGATTAAAATCAATTCCTGCTTCGGAGATGACAAACTGCCCTTTCGCGTCACATTAATCTGGGCTGATAAAAACCAGCCCAGAATTGTTAACGCGGCCACGAGAGGGAGCTCACAAATCCTGGGAATGCCACAGGGATTTGTCGAAGTGACCAACATAAGTGTTTTAATTATGGTTATTAGAAACAGTTGCTTGTTTCTTAATTCAAATCAGTTTATTTTGTCCTTTATTGAGTTTGTTTTTTCCTGAAGTTTTTGGAAGGTCTTAGCAGATTTAACTGTCAAGACAACCAAATTCAGGCTTCATTCGTGATCATTCTGTTTATTGAATTTTAGTTAAAATTTAACCAAATTCTGCTCTTAGACAAGAAGAAAAATCCTATAAAAAACTGGTCAAACATGGCCAATAACTGTGCTCTGTCTCACTTAGCATATGCCTGTAACTTTCCTTTCCCTATAATTGGACTACACACATAACTGTAGGGGGCTATGTGCAAGGTTACTTCCATTCCTTTTAGCTCACATGGAGCACCGAAGGAAGGACAAAACTCAAAAGGCCCCAGTCTTTGTTTCCTGTAATGTATTGCAAAACAACTGCCTGGAGAACACACAGGGAAAAGGCTCTTAGCAGCAAACCCAGCCCCCAGCTGGCAGGGAATAGAGGGATTTTATCCCCAGCCAGCAGGAGCTGCCCATGGGGACATGACAGGCTGGCCTCAGGTCTGAGTGACATTGGAAGCAGGACACAGCAGCAACACAGCTTGTATCCCATGTCACATCGCTTAAAGGAACTCCAGACCAACATATATTCTCTAAATTATAGCCAATGCTTAATCATATCATAAGAAATTGCAAAAAAAAAACCCACCAACCAAAACCACGCACAAAACTTTCCAAATAGCAGACAGAGACTGTGCAGCTGGCATGCTGAAGGGAATAATTTCTTGTAATTACAATTTAAAGCATGGGAGGATTTTTTGGTGTTTGTGGGGATATTTTCCCTCCCTCTCTTTTATTTTTCATGTGCTAGTTAACTGCATGTTTCTCCAACACCATATATATTTCTTGGGTGATCTTAGAAAGGAAAAACACTTGAAGGAAAAGAATGCAGTAACCCTCAACATTTCATGTATGCACAAAGTGCTGGAGCATTTTCAAAGGCTTTTTTTAATCAACTTAAGTCTCTAAAAGTCTCTAATTGGCCTCACCGACATTATTCCCATCTATGAGTCTGATGTATTTCCCTCCATGGCACTCCCAGTTTGCTCCTTGTTTGCAGTGCAGCTGAGGAGCTGGCTGGTTTCTGAGTGATTCCCAGCATGATGATGTTCCTCTGACGTCCTGTAAAGAAGGAACCCTCTTGCTGCTATAGATCTACTTATTGAACAATCAGGAAGATGCCTTAAAAGCCTTCATTTCCTCTGGCTGCAGCTTCCACACAAGTCAGCAGGCTCATTAAATAACCATTTGAATGATATACACTTGGGGGTGTATTTCCCCCTTGCTGCCAAGCCAAAGGGATTCTAAACATGCCTAGGTTTGATGTGGCTGGAGGTTGAAATGGGATAAAAGAAGGCAGGGTTTCCACTGGCTGTCAGCAAAGGAAGAGAGGGGTGAATGTTCTGAGAGCTCAGCAAAGCTTGAAAAAGCGACAGCTAAAAGAGCACTGAGGTTCATCCAGTGCCTTGACCAATTTTTGTGCCCAGGCAGAAACCTGGCTTGGTCTTACAGCATGGTGCCTCTGAGACATGGTAACACTCACTAGAAATGGGATGTCCCAGTGTCTAGGGACCAGAATAGTCCTTCCTTTTCCATGCCTCATGTTGTCTTAGTGAAATCATGGATACAGCTTTTTACAGCCAGTTCCTGGGGCCCAAACCACTTGCTACTTCTCCTGCGCCTCTATGGTGACTCCATGGGCACGGTCCTTTAGCTGCACCCCAAATTCATCCCCTCCATTAAGCAGATCCCCATATGGTTTTCCCAGTCAGATCTGAGGTGTGTACAGGCTGTGTTGGATTCGCTTTCTGCTGTGTAATCTGTACTCCCTTCTCACGAACATTCCAATGAGACTGGATGACATGACGTAGAGGATCCAGGTTGTTGTTTCTTTGTCACTCAGGACTGACTTGGGCTGACTAATGCCTAAGAAATTACATGAACTTTTCACAAAGAAAAATGTGCCATATTGATGGAAGTTTCAATCTTGCTCAAATGTCAGGCAATCTGCTTGCAGAAATTAGCGTTTTCATTTCTTGACTCCTCGACCTTAATAACCAATGGAAATATTGAACCAACCTTTTAAAACTGAGATTACTCATTTAAATCCAATTGGAAAATATGGTGATGGTAAGGACAAAAATGTCAAGGAAGTTGAGGGGCTGAGTTATATTTGCCAAACATGTTAGGCTTTGAAATCTGCTCATTTCCTGCCAATTACAAGTTTGGAGCTGTTTGTGGAGATCAGTTGTGTTGGCCTAGATGTTACAGGCTGATATGAGCTTTTGTATTTCCTTGTGAAATGTGCCATTAGGATGGAACATGTTGTGCTCCTCTGTTTCTGGTTGCTAAGTACCCATTCTTCACAGCTGTACCTTGAGGCAGAAATTTAATAACCCTGTGATGTTTACTGTCTTTCCTACAGAGCTGCAAGATTTCCAGTAATAGGAAGGAATACAGTCAAACAGTGCTTTAACTAGTTGGATAGTGGCATATTATGGACAAATTTTCCAGCTGGGGTGATATGTATGGAAATTAACTCATGTTTGCCAGTTTAGGTGTTGTTCTAGTAGTAGTGTGACCCCTTGGGAAGTGTACTTTTGTGGACAAATACTGTACTGGAAGGAAAGGGTATGACAGAGGACAAAAAGTAATTTTAAATTCAAAATTGCTATCTTCCCTGAACTAATACTTTATATCTCTGAAGATAACTTGCCTTGAAGCTTAAGACCTGGGCAAATATCAATGCTGTTATGTAGTAATATTAAAAAAAAAAAAGAAAACCCAAAACAGTCATCTCTCCGAAGGAAAAAATCATACCATTCCTATTAAAATGAATGCAAGGGATCCATGCAGTTGGCTCTGAGGAAAGCCTAAAAGCCAGCTACAATTTATGTTCTGTTTCCTATTATGAATTCTGTTGACCACAGCTGTGGTGGTGTGGAATTTAGAGCTTTTACATTGATGGGGATTTGGCACATCAGAGCAGAAGGCATCTGCTGGTTGCTTGGGGAGGTACAGAGAATATCTGTGTGCTAGACAAAACAGAAGCATGTCATAGAAGGTTCCTGATTGTTGGATGAAATCTTTGCCCTGCTTGATAAGATGCTGATGACTTTGATACCTTTTCCCATCCATGGCAGGGAGGTTGGAACAAGATGATTTTTAACCCAAATCATTCTATATTTCTATGATTCAGTGATTTCCTGGCTAGAAAATTATAAAGGTTTTCTCTCCTTTGGACCTTCATGCCTTGCCCTTGTGTTTCTCGTGATCTTAGCCAAGAAGCCCACTTGCAAATCTGTTGGAAATCCAGACATATTCACATCTGGAGCTGTCCAAGAACATTCTAGTTTGAGCCTGCCTTTCCCTAGATTCTCATGTGTGAAAAAGCTGCAGTTTATTTCTCCTCTACCTATCTGCAGGAACAGCTATTGCTAATCTTCCAAATAAAATTAAATTAGAGCCAGTTTGCACATTTTGATTTGCCTCAAAATCAGCATGACAAAATAGCCCCCTAAAGGAAACAAGAGGAAGTTTTTGTTTTATTTCTTAAGATGAAACAAGGGAACATAGGACTGTCTTGTAATGCAGGGATCTGTAAAGGAAGAAGCCCACATTGCCAGAAGGAAGGAGGAAAATGCAGTGCTCCAAAGAGAGTGAGACATTTGTGCTTGATGAGCTGTGCATTAAACATGACTGTCTTCAAGCAGAATCAGAAACATGTGTCATATTTGAATTTCAGCAGAGTACTCTTGTATTGTTTGCCTCTGTTTTGTTTTTCCTCTCAGACCCTTCTCTCTCATCTGAAAAGTCTGGGATTTTTTAAAGAAATCTAAGAATGAGTTCCCATTCCCATAAATCTGAGGTTAGTGAGCACCTCAGATTTATGGGAAACTACGTAGGAGCATTCTATTCCTTCACTTTTTGTGGATAATTAAGTGGCTCGGCTATATTTCGACTTCTTTCAAACTGCAGAATTATTTACAGGAATGATAGATGATCGGGTTATTTTCAAAGAAAGTTTAGTAATAATGTACATCTACTGGTAGCAACTAAATTCCTAATTTCCTGGCTGGGTCTGCTCCAGTGTAGGAGCAAATTTTGCTATCCAAAGTGGGATATTGTGGTGAGCATGCAGCTTGTCATCAGCCCTTCATGGAGGGGCTGTGTTCAATACTCAATATATTTTCTAAGAACCCTCTCCTAGGGAAGGTTTAAAAAAGGCTTATCAAAGCCTTTTGCAGGGCGGTGCTGGATCTCAGAGGAGGGGAAATTCATGGTGTCTTTCCTCTCACTGAGCAAGTTCTTAATCTTGGGAAATTTTTGCAAGCATTTATGATAACTTGAAATGGTCCCACTTTGGGTGATTTGTTGACATATTTTACATCTCAAAATAGGTGGAGCACTTCCTTTCCTCTGAAACAGTGTTGGAGATGAGATAATAATTAAGGTGATCTTTCCCACTCTGGCAATCAAAGCAGCTTTTCAAGCCCTTTTTAAAAGTACTGTCTATAAAGCTCTTAAAAAACTCATAAACACATCAAAGAGTTAAAAATAACCACTGTTGTTTCCCTATTGCTTTTTCTCCAGTGCTTTGAATTGCATCCTGTAATCTCCTGAATCACAAGCCCTTCCCACAAACGTCCCTTGCACTCTGTTAAAAACACAGTCTACTCCTCTACCAACATATCCTCACACCTTGCTGTATATTAGCTCATCTTCATTACAATATCTTTAACTGGAATTTGCAGCTGATCTTTGAGGCTTCCCAGCGGAATCAATGACTTTTTCCTATCAAAATAAATTATTTCCCAAAAGCTTCCTTCCTTTGCTGGGAATTCAGTGCCACCAAAAGTGAAACTGATTTATTAATTAATTTCTTGGTAATTTTGTTTGTAGTTTTTTCCCAAGGTGATCTCTGTTGCTTAATTTACAGATGCAAATGGAAAGCAGGGTGGACCTATTGTTTATTCTCTGGGTGTGTACATCTGCAGCTGGGAAGAATGAGCAGATGTGTGGCTCCTGAGAAGCTCATGTTGCCTTAGGCCACACCTGATTTTCAGTATAGGCCTGGGCCAGGGGTTAGAAACTGGGAAAAAGGGAGAAGTCATTTCAGCTGAATAACTCTTTTATCTTCTCTCTGTTTACCTAACTACTATGCAAAAGCCGGGCAAATCTACCTTTATAATCCTCTCTGGAGAGAGATGCAAAGAATAAAGATGGGTGTCAGGTTGTGAAGAAAAAGAGCAGTGACTTGGAACAATCCAGCAGTGTTTACCCACTCTGAACAGCAGAGATAAGAAGAAAGGTGATAAAGAAACCTAAATCCCACATCAACAGCACAATATTAGAAGGGTGATTAAGACTACGGCCCCAAGGGAATGTACATTGCAGTAATGGAAGTGGAGTACCTGAGTTTTAGGTTGCCCAGGAAAACAGGGAGGTTGGACTGACCTGTGCAGGCATTGATGAAGCAAAGGGGCACAGGCTGATCCCATCGGTGCTGGGATGCTGTGCTGGGATCTGGAGCAGGAGCACAGGCTTGTCTGGCATCAGCAACTGCCCGATGGGTAGCAGGGCAGCTCTGTGAGCAACCAAGCAATGGCAGCAAAAGGGTGCTGCTTTGGAGCCAAGTAAGTTTGGATTTAAATTTGGACTCTTGGTTTTGTCTTTTCTCCTAAATTCTACCCCAAATCTGCAGAGATGTTTGTATTTAATGAACCTGTGCAAATTCCAGTGCCAATTGCTGTTTGTCAGCTTCTTGGATCCTATATATAAATGTACACAAGCTGTACCCTCATCAGTTCTATTTAAAACTGAATAGTGCTGCTTTGTACTTCAATGCTTATATATGGCAGCCAACTACAATTAACTAATTCATTAATTAACCAGAGAATTTTTACATCTGGTGACATACTTTAGTTTTGCTGTTCAAGGAAGGAGCTTTCTCAGCACTGAAAACTGAGAAAACTGTTCAGATTTTTAAGGAGGCTGGAGTAAAACTGTTCTGAAAATCTACTTTCCAGCATTTACTATGCCCTTGAAGGATGAATTGAGGCCAGTTGGCAGGCTTTCCTCACCAGAGATGACAAAACTGATAGCATTTTATAAGCTCCCACTCCATATTTCTGTTTCTTGTGACTATTCTTAGAAAGCAGAGTTTTTATGGGTGCTAATTATACCATTAAAATGCCAACTCTTGGTGTCTTCTCTAAGAAAATTGCTGTAACACACACACTCACTAACACTTCTTTGGATCCCAGCGATGTGCTGGTGGGTAGGTGTGACCCACAGAGCGTGAACAGTTGTAGTCTGTCTAAACTGAGCAGAACTGACTAAAGCAAAGATAATCCAAGAGGCTCAGCACACCCTCTTCTCCCTCCCCTGACTGGCCAGGCTTGAGTAAATTCTCAAGACCAAGAGAACATTCCCTGAATGTTCAGTCATGTCCTGCGATGGAAAGGTTGGATGTCTCCTGTGCTACAGAGCACGTGTACATGCTAGGGCCACAACTTGAATGGAAATACCAGGGTTTGAGCTTTCTTCTGTTTTGGAAGGAATTATGCAAGCAAATTTCTTTTTCTTTGCACCACCTCTAAAGTCAGGTGCAAAATAACTTCCCAGCATTATCAGGAAGGTAGGATGTGCTCCCAGTTCTCAAGATTGTCTCAAATAAGGCATGACATTTGGTGTTTCTAACCTAAATGGTGTTAAGTCCTCAATTAAAGTCAACTTGTAGTCGCCTACTCTTCAGTCCCTCACTTACACTTGGCTGTTAAAAACTACAGATTTTCCTGCAGACGTGTTAAGTAACATGGGTCATGAAACAATGCCAGATAAATAACCTAATATGGGCCTATGAGCCTATTTTGATAGGCTTGAAGCCTTGATTTACAGCCCTGTTTGTGATACAGACATCCCCCTCAGATCTGGTTTTTCCATTTCTTATGTCGTTCTCTCGTTGTTACTGTGCCTGCAGACGGTATCCCTTGTTTGAGGAGATGGAAACACACAAGCACAAATGCTATGCAGTGATGTAACATTTCAAAATAAAGCTATCGCCTTTACAAGCCTGGAAGATGATTTGGATTGAGAAGATGGACCCAGATGCCTGTGAGCTCTATCTTTCAAAACAAAGAGAAGTACGTACAAGGTCTCAGGGGCAAAGAGCCTGGAGGTAAGCCCATCACTGACTACAGAGAGGCCACAAAATCCCCAGCAAGGGGGCAGGGAGCAGCCTGGTAATGGCTGTGTCTCTGGAGAGCGTTTGCCTTTTCTTCTTGAAACAGTCTTGAAATCATGAAGTACAAAAAATTACAATTTGTTCAATTAAATGTGCATATCATAGTTACACGTACTTCATGTGACCTGATGTCTCTTCCCACGTCATGCCTAGAGCAAACAGCAGGTCACAGTGGTTGGAGAGGGGTGGAGGAGGACAAGTGTGCAGACGTTTGCTGTGCCAGAGTGGGAGTCAGGCTGTCCTGTGTCTGTCTGCTGGAACAGCAGCCAGCCTACCCTCCTGAACCTGGCTCTGCTTTATATCCAGCCTTCTTTGTGGTTCCTGCTGCAGTGGCAACTGTGTCTTGTATCAGGCACAGGACAAAGCACCTGCTGTGAGAGAAACATCAAAAAAGAACAGCATTTTGAAACTCTGTGTTGTTAAAAACTACTCAGCTGGAACCTAGAAAGGTGCAAAGGGACCCTGTCCTTTAGGATGAAAAGCACAAGACAACACAAGGCAGAAGGGCAGCCTGGAGAGAAGAAATATTGTCTTTCATTGACGTTTCTGGGTGAGTCACTCCCCCTTGGTCTGACTCAGCAGTGCTGCCACACTCCCCAGAACATCTCCCCGCTCACAGCAGCCACTGCCCAAGGGGCAGAGCCCCTGCTGGGTCTGCAGGGCACCCTGATGGCTCAGAGTGGTGACTTGGCCAAGCAGCTGTGCCAGGGAGCGTGGGGCAGCGGCTCTGACCCTGACCTCCTTCTGCAGCCGAGCCCGTGGCAAAGTCTTGCCGGCATCTGCCTGAAGCCTGGGTTTTCTAGAATTTACTTGAAAAGCTTAACAGCAAATTGCCCAAATGAGAGAGGAAAATCTTTCTGTGGTGTGTAAATGTGCTGCTGCTCGTTCCAGGTGCTGATCTAGACCTTTCCCATTTGCTGGGAGAGGCTGTCTGCATCATGCTGCAAACTTCTGCCCATCTCCCGAGCAGCAGGAGCGGCTCCAGCTCTTCGGCTCTGCTGTTGCCATGGCTTTGCCCCAGTGTAGATGAGATCACAAACTGGATACCTGCCACTGCATATGGGTTTTTGTGAGAACTGAATTATGCTTGTCATTGTTTGCTTGGGTGTTTTCCCCCAGCAAGACTAACAGTAGCACTGCTCAGATAATCCTCACCTTGAGGAAAATGTGGTGTTGATGTTTCCTTTAAAAAGGAAAACTAAACGAACTAAAATGAATTACAGAACCAAACAGTCCCTAAATTTGGACACCGTGTCTCAGGGTGTATTTTCAGTGGTTTTGTCTTCAGTGACATGTCTAATAACTTTTGTTAGCATTGGCTAAACAGAGGGCTGGGAGGCACAAGGTCCAAAATCTGCTTTCCAGATCTGCCACTAGTAATCTGGATAGATGGGGGTAAGTAGCTGAATCTTTTGATGCTGATGCTTCTCTTAAAAAAACAAAAACCAAAAAACAAATAAACAAACAAACAAACAAACAAAAAACCCTGGATGTAATTTTTCTATTTTTTCTCTTTAGATGGTATTGATGGTATGGCTCTGCAACAGCCCTCTAGCCGGATTGTCTTGGGCAAAAATCTGTCTGTTATCTAAAGTTCTGAGGGTATGAGCGGAGGTACGTGAAGTAGGTGTAGGCACAGTTGCAGGAGACGTATTTGATGTGCAAAGAATTTTTTTTTCCTTTATCTGCCTGGCTTATGTGGCTGGGAATATTTTTCTAAAAAGGACTTTTCCTTTCCATTTTGTTTTGTATAGCACTTATATAGTGTATGCAGTACATATCATATGTGCACAACATTCAGAACTTCTTTGCTAGGAACTAAATAATTGGATTGTCTGAACAAAAACTACTCCTTTTAAAATGTTGCAATGTCTTCTGAAAAAGTTAAAATTCAAATATATTCCTAAATGTTGCACCTCTAGAATTCTTTATGTGAGGATGTGTCTTCCTGTAAGAGAGTTATTTTTTGTTTCTGCCATCCTTTTATGGAGGTTTAAATTATCTTGAGTTATTCAATAAAACCCACAAAATTGCTCTTTACGCAATTACTCAGAGTGAGTGTTCCATTATGTGACACACAGCCACATAATATCCCTTTCATCATAACTTTCTGCTGCCTTTTCCCACTAAGTGTCTGAGAAAGTAAGACAAGTTCAAAATATTCCAGTACCCATGCTGGTCTGGGTGCTGCTGATGCCAAGAGAGAGTCTGGCTATTGCTGTGTGGTCCAGAGAGGCCTATTTATTAGAATAAATAATGGGGATGTGCCTCACCGCCCTAACCAGGATTCTCTGACCTGACTTGCTTTTATCATTTCAGAGCATCCAATTTCCTTTCTATCCTGAGCACTGACTTCCTGATGAGTGGTTTTTTCCAGCATCCTCATATGAAAAAAGTGATGATGGTGATGATGCCAAGCATTTGAGACAGACTAAGGACTTGGTGGATTTTGAGGAACACTTACAGGTGTGAGCTTGAGGGACTCAGGTTTGGAGTCTAGTCCTTATGGGTCCTGTAATTCTTGGATCAGATTCTTTGGTCTCTCTATGTCTCAGTTTCCAGCCTACAAAAGGAGGAAAATTCTCCATTGCAGTGGGGTGCTGTGAGCATAAATGTTAAAAATCATGAAGCATTCCAGTACTATGGTAATGGAGGCTCTATAACAAGGATGGGCAGAGAGCAAGAAAGCTTTTTACATGGTTCAATTTAGTTTTTGGAATCTAATGAGATGGAGCCAAGTCCTTGATAGTAATAATCAGAAGTTGCACTGATACATTGAGAAGCAGCCTGGTTGAAAATTTTGCAGATGCTCTATGATTAGAGCTTCCTAGACATGAGAGGAAGACTTTTCCTGTGTGAGCCTGTGCACAGTGCACCAGCAGTGGGAGGATTTCAGAGCCGCTCTCCTCATCCTGGATTCCTGCTGTGCCTGGTCAATGAGGGCTCAGAGATTTGTCAAGTCTTGAAAAGCCCACAGGAAGGAAAAAAAAAGGTTGAATGTGTATCTATTCCTGAAAAAAAAACCTGATCTTTTATGATACATCAAAGTTTTCTTCATGGAAAATTATGGTTTTACTTTCTGTGTTTGGAGGCTGAACTCTTTTCAGCCTAAGATCCATTAAAGGATTTGTTGTGCTGATCTGACTGAACGAATATTTTAATGATAAACAGTCAAACATGGTAAGAAAATATTAAAAGCTGCAGGTGCAGGTCCCTCAGCAGAGCTCTCTGAAGTCAGACTCAGTTTTGAAGTGCTCTTTAGGTTTTACTCTCACCTTCCAGGAAGCCTCCTGGCTGGCAAGGAAGATTTTCTCTCTGAGAGCTGCTGGCAGCCTGGTCAAGGCCTGGCAGGGTGAGGAGGGGATCTGTTTTTCCTTACCTACATCCATGATATTTGCTTTCTGATTCCTTTCTGTTACTCAGGTTCCCCTGGAATCCCAGTTAAACTGTTTATTTGGTGCTCAGGCTGTGGAGAAAGTGTGAACCACATGCATGGAAGCTGTAGGTTGCTGTGAATTTTTCACACTACCAATGGAAATTCAGTGCTTGAACCCAGTTGTGAAAGCTAATTTGGTTTCATAATTTTGGCAGAAAATAATGTGTTAAGAGAGCCAAGGTCATCTTGCCTCGTGATTAAAAAGTGTGTGAGGTCTGAAGAGGCAGTGGGGGATCTCTCCTGTCTTGCATGGTGACTTTCAGCCATCTGTTTGTGAGACTTTGTCCTCTGCAGTGCTGCAACAGGGCACGGGCAAGATGAATGGGAATGGAGGAAAAGTCACCTGGCTCCCCTTCCCCTGCAAAGATACATCTCCTTACAGCTGCATACTGGGGCACAAATGCCACTGCTGATACCCCGGGGGCTGTAAACTTAGAGAAATTAATAGTGATGGAGAAGGAAAAAACAACATTAAAGGAAAAGTTAGAACTCATAGAAGGGAAAATTATTTTCTCCTGAAAATTTACATGCAAAGCAGGAATTATTTTTTATTTGAAGCAAAAATGTGAGGAACAAAGTTGTAATGTGTTTTTTTCTTATCAGAATAGAAAATATTTCCAAATGCACTTATAAAGAATGATGCTTGTATTTATTTATTTATGTTTCTTAGAAGAAAAAGAATGCAAAACATTTTTGGGAGGCTGTGATCAGAATAAAGCACTATGGGCAGGCTTTATGCTGGATCACATTTGCAGGTTTTTTCATTCTGTATCTAAGGCAGGTCCTTGGAGTTTTCCTGCCTGCAGAAAACCAAGATCTCTGCTGCCTGTGCCCTGTGCTGCCTCTGCCTGGTTCCCTGCACTGGCACACGTGGCTCTGCAGAGCTCCTTTCCTCTCCAGAAACAAAGGCCTGCTGGGGTTCCCTGCTCCACAGAGGAGAGCCAGGGGGTAAGCCAGGCTCGAAGGCAGCTCCTTTGGAATTACTTGCACCTGAATGGAGCTACCTGAGCATGTGCCAGTTAATGGGAATTAGGCACTGCCCAGCCTTGGCACCTTACCCTTATTGTTTAGGTGTGCCTGCTTCTTAGGAACAGTGTTCACTTTTGGCTTTGTGTTAAGGATGTTCTAAGTCTTGAAAGTTTCTCTCTTTGATGGTGAAGGATATGTTATAGTTAGCCCTTAGTAAGTTTGATTTTATTTCCATGAACTTTTGTGTGTTATTACTCATAGAAATGTGTGAGAATACTTGCATGTGTAATGAAAGCCATTTGGTTCCTTTATTTAATTCAATATGCATTCATCTAAGAATTAAGAGTTTTGTCTCTGTATTTGAGAAATCAACTTCATAAATAGCAGCTTTTGATATAATCAAGTTTTCATATGTCTTCAAGATCAAAAATATCAAATAAATCATGTAAGTCAAGCCTCTTGTTCCCCAGTTGGCTGTTGAATGAATGTGCTAAATCTAAGCCCTCTCAGGGCCAGAATTTTGGTCAGAGGTATAAACAAATGCTTCCTCATCTAAGAGCAGAAATGTTTGTCACCAGATAAAAGTTAGAAAATATTTAAATGTGAAACTAAACTAGCAAACAAACCAGAAAAATGTTTTCCTGTATATGTAATTAGTATTCTGAAGATTGTGGAACCCATGAAGATAAAAGTATTTGCTCCCACTGCATAGGACAGGCAGGACAAATTGGTTGTTCCCTATTCCCTACAAGCCAGGCTTGTGAATTCAGGTCAGCTGCCTGCAGTTTATTGTGTCCTGTGCTGACAGGTGAGCAGGATAAAGGGGTTTGGAGGTGCAGACCTCCTGGGCTCTTCCCAGAGAAGACTGTCCCACAGGCAGCAGAGGAGATAATGAAGAACCTGGCAGGGAGGATTGGAAGTGAGAGCGGTACAGGTTTACCAGTGAGTCACAGTGTAATGCTGGTAGCAGCAGGGTGCTTGCCAGGATGAGTCAGAGAATGGAGGGCTAAAGGTACAGGTTCCTGAGGCTGGAAGTGGTGGTTAGTGCCTGCCTCAATACTTGAGATGTGTCCTTGTGCTGGCTGTCCAGAGAGGAGGCAGCTGGGGAATCTTTGCTTAGGACACTTGGCCTCCAAGGTGGCTGGACACCAGCAGAAGTGGTACCACTGGCTTTAGCTTGACCTAGACCTGGGCTGAGATGTTTCCCCTTGGTGAGATGTTTCCACTCACTTCAGGGGAGAGCTGACTTGCCCCTGTCTGCAGAGCCAAAGTCAGCTACTTCCCTGAAAGAATTGGAAAATTCAGAGCAACATGCATACTGCTTTATCTGCCTGCCAAAATAAAGCCATTGGGAACAGAAAGGCACAAGCCTGGAGGAAGGATGATACAGAAGCAATAACAATGCTGTCTCTGATCCTTCACCACCTCTTTCACAGCCTGGATGCTGACTGATTAGGAATTTGAAGTGCCAGCTTTTCTTGTCCACGTTTTTCTTTGCCATCTCTCCTGTGGTGGTACAGGACTGAGGTGTTACCCCTTGTCTCATGCAGCTCCTGATTTTCTCTTTACAGCATGCCTCCCATCAGAGAGGCAAATACTGATTTTTCCAGCCAGTAAAAGAAATAGGAGTCAAGTCAAGCAGAAATGTGTGTCAGGAAAAACTCTAGAACATCTCAGACCCCAGCACTCCCCATAGGCTCAGATGCACCAGAGACCATTGCCTGCTAGCCAGGGAGGGTCACAAATGATTGTGCAGAATGGGATTGTGCTCAGGATTTTCTTTTTCCATGGAGTTCTCAGGGCAGTTTTCAGTGCCCTGAGCCATTCTACTCATTCCATTTCAGCAGAGTGACTCCTGGGCCAATACTGAAATGCTCCAGCTCTCATCCCCTCCCCACTTTCCTCTGGGTTCCTCTTGTCACCCTCTGTACCCACGGCCACAAACATCAGAAATCATCCTTGTCACTTCAGTGCTCAGTGGGTGCAGGCTGTTTCCCTTGGGTGAGCTGGGTCAAGGGGGCTTCATCAAAAGGTGATTTGGAAGTGGTCTCAAACAGTTTCCCAATGCAGCCATTTGCCTCCTGACACACAGCCTGATTCTGCTGAAAGGTAAGCTGGGGAGCCAGGGCCTGAGGTGGCACACAGAGGGTCCAGGGCTGCCTCATCAACGTCTCTGGCTGGAGCTGCTGCTGCTCTGCCTCCCTGTTGCTAAGGAAGGTTTCTACGGCAAAGACCCACCAAGAAAGTGAGAATTAGAGAGAGTTAATGCTCAAAATGGATGAGCTTGATATTATCAGCAGCTGGCCTCTACAGGGTAAATAATCTGCTGGAAAGGAAGAGTGGCTGTCTTGGGTGCTGTGCAGAGCAGGAGGTGCAGCTGGTGTGTTTGTCAGTTCAGCTCATTTTAATGTTGGTGGTTTGTGGTAAATGCAAACTGTTAAATGAAATGTTGGTTGTGAGATATTCTTATTACAGGAGTGTTCTTGTAGGATGTTAAGCTGCAAGCTTCAGCCACACTTCAAAAACTCTTGCTGTCCTGTAGATGAATCTGCATCAGCTGGAGTAGAGTGTGGAGGCAAATGGGACTTGAATCCCCTGAGTAAAAATGCTCCAGTTGAAGTGAAACTCTGACTGCACGCATGACATCAAAAACTCTTGGCATCCCTAAGAGCTGCCAACACCTCAGAGTATCTTCCTTGGTGGCCTGGAATAATAGTCCCAGAGTGGTGCTGGTCTGTCTTCTCTGTGTGCTGCAGGACTTATGTCTCATCCCTTGTCCTCTGGGGTGTCAGTGCTCCCATCAGTGGTGCCACTGGGCACTGAGTCTGGTGTTTGGAGCACTCCCCAGGAGACTGACTCTCCCACACTTGCACAGGTTTGAACACACTGCATCTCTTCTCAAGAAAGCATTTTCAGCCCTGTGCCAGCAATCTGGGAGGCACAGAGCTCCTGCATGAGAGAGGCAGGTCACTGGGAAAAGGTTACAGAGAGCAAAAGGACACTTGTCCTTCTCGATGGTGGGCATCACGTTCACCAGGGGTTTGGTTCAGGGTGGACCTGTCCACTGCAATTGTAATTGAGTGCAAGGACACGGTGGCTGACGGACAGATGGGGACATGTGAAGTGGCTGCCTGGGACCGCAGGAGACTGGGCTTGGAGCAGGAGGGATCCTCCAGTTCCAGTGCTACAGCCAGAGCTGTACAGATCCTCCAGTGCTACAGCCAGAGATCAGGCCCCAGGGAGCAGGGTGAGCCCCAACACTGTCAGTGTGCTGCACTGAGGGCCAGCAGAATGTCTGGCTAGCAGATGTTATGTATGGAAAATGAGCAGATCTGGGTTCCGAAACAGAGTTTCATCCAGCTGGATGGCCCTTGCAGGCTGTAATAAACCTTGTATAAATGGACCATCAGAGTTTCTCTCTGAAGTGGGACTTCTGAGATTGAGGACTGCTTCTTGGCAAAAGGTATGTGAAATCTCATGCTACTGAAACCAGTTTTCCTTCTTCAGCTATTTCTCAGTGCTGTTGGTCTCCCACTTTTAACAAGCTTTAAATTTGCTGGAGAAAAAAGGTATTATAAAATTGTATCTGCTATGTCCTCTGGCTTCTCTGATTGCCTGTATCCTTCCTGCCCTTCAGATAGCTTGGGATAAGCTGCCAGAAGTTCCTTTCCTTGTGTGGTACTGCTCTGATTTTCTTTCCTTCTGCAAGCCTATGGATGGTGCTGCTAATTCACTGAAGACATTAACCTGGCCAGAGGCTGTCCCCCTCCTTGCCCATGGAGGCAGAGTAAGAAGATTAAACTCTTGAGGTTAAATGAATGACCTGGCAGTTCTGCTCGGCATTTGTATCTTGCTCTGTGGTGAATAGATAGTGGCTGGCCTTTATGCAGCTGATTAGAAGAAAGTGGTTAGAGAAAAAGCCTGCATTAAGGCCAGCTGCTATTTTTGGTGTGTGTGATGAGAGAAATACTAGCTCGGCCACTGTGTCTGCCCTCCACCCCTCCCCAGCTGGAGGATGGAGGGAGGCAGGGGCAAGCAGAGCCACAGTGGTTTTCCCACCCACCCCCAGAGCCTGCAAGCCCCGCAGATTCTCTGTGATCAGAAATATCCCTGTGGCTGAGCCCCTGGTCCTGCTGCACTGTGCTGCTGTAGCTGCTCTGTGGTGCCAGATTGCACACTTGGGTTTGGAAGCCTTGAATCCCTCTGCTGCTCACCCCTGTGGTCTCAGCAGCATCCTGTAGACCCAGCTCAGCCCTCACATTGCTGTGCTGGGGAAGCATCTCCTCGCCCCAGCCTTGAGCTGGCTCTGTGCTGTGAGGTTTGCACTGCAGTGAGCAGTGGCTGGAGGCTGTCTCTGCCACGGAGCCTCCATCTCCCTGAGCTCACAGGGGAGAGGGGCTGGACCAGCACAAACCTGCCCAAAAGGAGGCACCTGGTGCTGCTCTTACTGAAATTTAGGGACAGATGTGCTGTAACTTTAACATTGGCTTTATCAATCTAAGGGTTGTTTGCACTTTGGTTTAAAAGCTAAGTACACCTCAAAGCTAAATTCTAACACACCCTTGTACTGCTCAGAGGCTTTCTTTCACATGCCTCTTGCACTGCTGCAGAAATAACCACACAGACATGAACATGGTCTCAGGGACACAGACCAAGGGCTTCTTCTTTTCTGTGGGGTCAGGAAAGAGATGTCCCACCCATCTTGCATTGCCTCAAAGTTATCTTGCTACAAGATAAATAAATCCTTGTAGAGGAAATAATTTCCTCCAAGTTACAAAAGACTTCCTCAAAATGTGCATCCTACTGATTTTTCGTGTTCTTGGATACTCAGACTTGGAAGGGCTTAACTCAAATCCAAGTGTAAGGATTGTTGGTGGGAAGCACTTTGCAATAAACCACTATAATGGTGTGCCAATCCTCCAAACTGCTCCATGGGATGAAGACAGATACTGCATCCATGATCTGGGCTCTAATCTTTCTGACAACATCTTACCCAGACATGCTTACCACAACTAAGAGCTGTGATTTTTTAATAGGCATTATTCATAATTTAAAGATGTAGTTTAAAGACATCACAGCCTGCTGCCAGAATTGTGATGTATAATCTGCAGAGGTTTACCCTCCCCTCCATTAGATATTACTGCAGAAGTGACTTAAACCTCCTCCCTCAGTTAAACAATTCTCTAAATGTCATCACTGTTTACAGTATTAGCAGAGCACTCAGCAATGATGATCTGTGCTCTGACAGCCTGGGAGCCCCTGCAAGCAGCAGCAGATTTACACTTTGTTGAAAACTGGCTCATTATCTGCAGCAGCAAAACTCCTCTCATAAATAGTCTGGTGTGCTCAAGCTGCAAATGGAGTTTGTGTAGACTGTAATAAAATCTACTTCCTGAATGCTCTCCTAGGTGTTTTAGCACTGATTTGTTCTCCTTCCACACGGGGAGTGCACCAGGTGGCAGCCAGAGGCACTGGTGTGTGGTGCAGGCTGGGGAGCTGCGGTGGGATGGGCTCATGGCCACTGGGCTGCTCATGGCTACAACAGGAATGTCACAGAGAAAAGGGCTCAGGGTTGCCACAGCAAAGCAGGGCCACTGTCCATCTGCTTAATGGGTCTGCAGCAAACTGGATGTGGTATTCACATGTCCTCTGAACAGAGAGAGACTTGCCTTTCTCAGGATTTCTCCTGAGAGAAGCTGGGAGAGAAGCAGAGAAAAGAGAATCAAAACAACTCTTATCTCATTCGCTGCTCCTGTGTTTGTGCCCATGTGGAATGTGCTCTGGAGATTGTTTACCCAAGGTGATTGCTTGATTGGATTCTGGTGATGGTGTTTTGGATTCATTGACCAATTAGGTCACAGCTGTGTCAGGAGTCTGGGCAGAGAGAGTCACGGGTTTTCGAGTTAGTTAGTTGTGATATAGTTCTTATTAGTGTAATATAGTTTTAGTATAATATAGTATAATAAAGCAATTAATTAACCTTCTGATATCATGGAGTTCTGCGCGTCATCATTGCCGCGTCAGAGATCGTGGCACCGATAATAGGGTGCTCCAGGCACCTCCCAGCAGCCTTGTTTTCAGCTGTTATGGCCAGACTGCATTTCTAACTGGGCTTCTCCTAATCCTGACTGGCTTCAACTGGGAATATGCCATGCAACATCATGTCCACACACACACACGAGGTTGTTAACTGCTAAAGCTGTTATTCTCATTACACAAATAATTGTTCAGATTTCACTATGTCCTTCCCTGGATGTCCATTCAGAGCACTGAGTTCTTTGGTCTGATTATGTATTAGATGAAACAGTTTTTCCTTCCATCAGCTCTGTGCTTGCTGTTTTTCATGTCATTGATTGCTCGTGTGCTCTGAGACGGGAAGGACAGGACCTCCTGATCTGCCTCCTCTCTGTTCTTCCTGACCTGCTGTGCTTCAAGTTTGTTCTTTCTCTTCTGTTGTTTGTCTTCCTTTTCTTTTTAAATTTTCTTTTCCTCCTCAAGTTCCTGAGCTGGAAAAAAAGCAGGCAGCAGAAAATGCAAGAGAGGGAAGATCACTGCTGTTTACAAGAAAAGCTAAAGCTTGTCTAACATCAGCCACAGAGGGGTTTCCTGAGTAACTAAGGTAAACACAATTCAGTCGGGAGGGCTTTTTTCCTGTGAAATCCATTGCTTCTGGTTAGACTTGCGTCTTCCAGTCTCCAAATGCTGAAACACCCTTCACTCCCTTCTGTCATGGTGCTTGGGGATCTGCTGCCATGCCTTCTCCTGCTGGCAGAAAGCACTGTGGCAGTGAGGGTGGTTGGGTACAGCAGGAGCAGCCCAGGAGACGTGCTGGAGAGGCAGGGATGTGCGGGGCAGTAGGGGTGTGATAAGCCCTGTTTCCTGCCCTTCTTCCAAATGACCACCAGACACTGTGTTGGTGTTCCTCCAGCTCTGGTGCCAGGGAAAATGCTTGGTTCCAGGTCAGTGCTCCTGCTAAGGGGTTTGTGCTTGTGAGTGTATAGCACCAGAACCTTACAGCAGCTGTCATCCCTTTGCCAGCAAGTAGCTGCTGATAAAGCCAGAATTCATGGAGCAGCATTGGATACTTACAGAGAAGGGCTGGCCCTTGGCTCCATTGTTTGTAGCACAATGCTTTTCATTCAACAAGGAAGGCAAAAACCAGTTATAGTTCAGCTAATCTTATCTTCTTTTAATTAATCCTTTTCAATGGAAGTTCATTTCCACTTGCACAATCAGCCTGGCAAAGGCAGATACTCCTGCAGGAAGAAATCACCCCAGCAGAAAAATCACTCTTGAGATCAAGCCTGGGAGACATGAGACAAACAAGCAAACCAGATGTACAAAGATAACAAAATAGGAAATTGAAGTTTATGCTGCTGTCTCTCCTAAGTTGGCTGAGTTGTTTTGCACGTGTGACTAATGTTGCAGAGGCAGCTGCTGCTGCCAACAAGAGCCAGCATCTCATCAGGACTGATGGAGCACCAGCCTGACTCTGCACATACTGGAAAACAGCAGGAGATGGAGATGGCTGCTGGAAGCCTCTGGAAGTGGCCACAGAGGCTGGGTGCTTTCAGTTCTGCTGCTTTCCAGTGAATCTGCTTTATGCTGTACCTCCCCAGCTGCATGTGAGCTGCTCCTGGGGCTGTCTGCATTGTCTGATCAACTCCCACTGGGTAGCTGTAAGAGTCCTGCCACAGCTACGCTGCTTTTACTAAAAACTTGAGCAATGTTTCTATTTTAAATATAGGAACATAACAAAATCCTTTCTAGGTTTGTGGAAAGGGTTTGGAACTTAATGCCCAGTTAGGGCAGATTTTAACACAAGCTTAGAAACAGCATTACAAAAAGGAGGGAGCTTTAAAGCTTTGCCTTAGGGCCGGGACATATTTCACAGACATGGTCTCTAAAGACCCATACAAAGTCTGGGAGATACTGATGGCAGTGGTGGACTCCCACTGAGCTCAGAGCAATCAGATTTTTGCCATTAATTTCTCAGTAGGCATTAACAGAGCACAGCTAGCAATGTGATAATGGACTCTGCTACAGCTCTGCAAAAGGTGAAACCAGAGTGTAGTAAAATTTAATATTTCTCAATAACAGCAAATACTCTGAATTGTGAAGGTTCTATAGATATTGCAGAAACATTTATTTGGAAACTAATTGGCCAGAGTACTTGTGGATACTTTTAGCATTTCCTCTGCTAGCAATGGAACTGAAAAAGCCAAGGCTGATGCAGTTATAATCCCATTTCTGTATTTACTGTGTTATATGACCTCAGGCAAGAGCTGATCAGCCAATTCCTGACTGTGTGTATGTGTTGCAGAGCCTCATCTCTCAGACATTTCCTGGGGTCAGTGTGGGCTGCAGCACTGTGTTCAGGTAGACCAGCAACAGGCCTGTGTACCTCCTGGACTGCTGTGGACCCTTTGCAGTAGCCCCCAGACTCCCAGATGCCATTTCCTGATTGCCAGCACAGGCAGACAGGTGCTGGTGTGGCTGGTGCAGGTGGGATGCAGGGAGCCCATGCTGAAATGGGGAGCAGCACTGGGGGTCCCAAGGTGTGGGTGAGAAGAGCTTTTACTCCTGGGGGACGTGGGGGAGCATGGCTGGAAAAGCTGGCTTGGCAGCACAGAAAGTTCACCCTGTGGGTTTGAGCTCATTTTGGGTGTAGCGAAGAAATCAGCGCTGGAAAAACCTCCAGAAATTTCTGGAAAGCCTCCAGCTATCTGTCTTTAAAGGTAACACAGCCTGTTTCCTCTTTGCTGGCTCATGTGTGCTCCACTGCAAACTTGGCATTCTAAAGGCAGGTGAGGAACATGGGGACCAGGAACTGGACCAGGCTGACAGAGCAGGAACAGATGGAAAACCTCCCAGGTCAGGGTAGCCCTGGCAAACCTGCCACCACACTGCTGGGTGCCCTGCTGCAGTGAGAGGGGATTCAGCTCTGGGCCTGGAGGAGCTGATGAAGTGCCCAAGAAAGGGTGAACTCACCTAAAGGGGCCGTGGGCAAGAGCAGAGAAGGGGAGGGTTGTGTTCCCCTTTGGTGGTCCCAAAGCTCCAGCTGGTTTCTCCTCTGGCCCTGTGAGCATGCAGGAGATGTTTCACTAAAAAGCCCCTTGGGAATTGCTTCATCTGACTGATACACACAGATCTCCTGCAAGGGCTGCAGCACTGGGTTAGACTCAAGAACATTCTTTGCAGATGCAGTAACCTGACTCTGTGATTCATTTATCCCATGACTCGGTGTTAGCATCAGAGCTGCAGCAATTTCAGGTTTAAGGAAGAACCACCCTGTAAGTGGTGGTTCAAGAATATTTAAAGAATAATAAAGAATAATAAAGAGTATTAAAGAATAATTTACATTGAAGTAGGTAATTGGCATCTCAACACTTTAATATATCCACTTACAATTACATTTTGTGTTACAGAGTATTATGTGAGGTAGCTAATGACACTGTCTTCCTTCCCCTTTGAGCTTTCTTCAATGGGCAAAAAACCATGCTGCAATAAGAGGGCTGGTCTCTGTAAATTACTGGCTAAATTGAACTGGATTCTCAAAATTAACTTTAAAAGTCAGTTGAACTGCTCTCCCAGCACTGCAAAGCTGAAAATTATATCAAATTCCAAATTATATGTGAAGAAAGCAAACTGGCTAGTTCTGGTGATCAGAACTACAGCTTTTATATACTATTATCAGTAATGGTCCCTGACAGACTTCTCTGAAATAACAATACTTCCATGGATGGGAGGATACCTTGTTCTTGATGCAGGGTATTTTGCATCAGGCTGTAGTTGTGTCTCAACACATTTATGATAGTTAATTCTCCACTAATTCTCTTGCTGGAAGGAATGCAGAAAGCCTCTTTCAGATGCTGTTGGCCACAGAAATGCTGAAAAGTTCCTATTTTCTGCTTTCTAGCTTAAGAGAAGAGAATGATATTTTTTTTTCTTGAAACAAGTTTTTTTTATCATGCAAAATGAAAGTCTCCTTTGAGTAAAGCAAATCCAGGCTGCAGATTCCTGAACAGGTAAAAACCCTTAATAGCTAAACAGAAAGGGAATTTTTGGAAGAGAATATAGTTCATTTTATCTTCAAATGATTCTTACCTTCAGTTTGTACTTTATTTTTATAGAAGAGCTTTAAGAACAGCTTCAAGAGCTGTATAAAAATTTGTGTTGTGTGAAATGAAGTGTTTGGGGTTCAATAATGTTTGGATTCATATAATGTTGGATAAAATGTAGCATAGATAGACTATAAGTGTGTCTGTCCTTACATGGCCCCAGCCACTACCCCCCGTGCTCCCCAGGCTTCAGGATTAGGCTGATGGAGAAATAAACCTTTCAGAGGCTGCCCAAAGACAGTGGCCTGTGCAGGGGAGGGCAGAGGAGCTCTGCCCAGCACAGCTGGGAGCAGCTCTGTCCCCTGGGAGGGCTCCCCAGCCAAGGTCCAGGCTTGTCCCGAGGTAGCCCAGCTCCTGGGGGCTGCAGGAATGGCACAGGGCCTGCAGGACGCTGGAGAGTTGTGCCCTGCCCATTTACAGAAGGTTACAAATGCTCAGTGGGTGTGTTTCACAGAGGTACATGAGCATGCTCCTGTGGAGCCCCTGGGAATCAATGCTGGGTCTTCACAAAGACCTTGGACATTTTGTCCCCTGGCTCTCCTCTTACTTGGGTTGGGGAAGGTGGTCCTGTCACAGCTGTGTGGAATTGTCACAGACTCAAACAGGACATAGACAGGGGACATCATTTGTCTCCATGTAATTATTGGTCTTGATGGCCAAACCTTTGTACTCAATGAAGTCAGCAGAGCTGCAGTAAGCTACCCCAGTACACAGTGTGGCTATTTATAAGGAAAAGGCAACCCCAATGTTTTCTTAGCTTTGCAAAGGCACAGCAGCTTGGAAAGATGAGCTGTTTTAATGTAGATACCCAGTTTTAGGCAGCCACATTGCTTCACAGTTCCAAAAGTCATAATATTCTTAGGAGAATAGCATCCCTGGCTTATCAAAGCAGTGCAATCCCCCTGTGTGCGGGGAATAACGTGCTCTGATTCCTTGTTGCAGAAGGATTAATAAATTGCTTTTATTAAGCTAAATTATATTACATTAATACTGTACTATACTAGAACTATATAGCACTAAAAAGATACTAAAGAAAACCCGTGAATGTCTCCAGACAGTCACAACACAGTTTGACCCAATTGGCCAATCAATCCAAACAATCATCACCGGTGTCCAATTAACAAATCACTCTTCGGTAAACAATCTCCATAACACATTCCACATGTGCCAAACAACAGGAGCAGCCAATAGAGATAAGAATTGCTCTCTTCTTTCTCTGAGCTTTCTCACTGTGTCTCACAGCTTCCCAGGAAAAATCCTGGGAGAGAGAATCACGTCTCTCTCTGTTCAGAGAATGTGAATACCACACTGGCTTTAGTTTCTTTTGCCAGAAAATGGATAAGTAACAGATGCACTGAGGAGCCAAGGCTGGTGCCTTCCTTGTGAGAAAGTGAAGCTGAAGACCTGTCTCTGGCTCCACAAGTCAGATCTGGTGGCAGAAATGGTCCCTCACCTCATTCCTAACCTGTGAATGTCAAGCAGGGTCTTGCCTGCTCTCCTTCCATATTTTCTCCTGTCTGTAGCAGTAGCTGCACTGAAGCACCTGCTGCTTTGTACATCTCAGTAGTCTTTGTTAAAAGGGGGTAAATCACTGCAGTGCCTGTGCTCACCCAGCAAGGCTTTATAAAGCAGTGCACTCCTTCTTTGGCTCTAGAAAGATGTAAAGTAAAAAGGTCAAGCTATAAATCCAACTTTGTACTCATAGGATATGTAGGAGGACAAATAATCATATCTTGTCAGGCAAATGACTCTTTAAATTATTTCCATCTCCACACATAGAAAGTCACAGCTACTGAAATGTACAGCTCAATAGGTAAAATGTGCAGCCAGCCTAGAATTGCAGTACATCTATTTTCAGGTGCCACAAAACACATGTTCATCAAGAAGGCTATTAAAAAATTCATTTCCTAACGACATCAGCACTAGGCTATTGAGGAGATCAAGTACTGGGTAATGAATTTCACAGGCAACATAATGTGCACTATAAAAAGGTGAGCTATGAGGCAAAGTCATTTCCTTAGGAGAAAGGTAAGTGTCTCAATGGTCTTGGCATAGGATAACTATATTCTACTTTATCTCTGCAGTTTGATATGTAAAGTATTTTTAAAAGGTCACTTCCTTTTTATATTTATAGAACAGTCTGCTTTTGGCTGCTTCTTTGGAGAGGTGCTATAGGGCAGGAGTTAATTTAAAAAAACACCCAAGCCAAAGGTGAAGTCCCACTTTTTTTTTCCATTCTGGATATTTAAGCTGTAGGAGCTGATCTGCAAGAATTTTATCCACAATAAAGCAGGTTCAGAATTTATAAAGAAGATGATTAAGACAGGCTTACTGACTCATGCAGTAAGCTAAGTCAGGAGGATGGTAAATGGAAGAGAAGGAAATTACACAACCTGACTAACAAATGAGTTAGCCAAGAAAGTAACCACTGAGGTGTCAGCTCCAAGACAGAAGGCTCCCAAAGCCTGAGGTTGCCCAGGGGAATGCTGATCTTCAGGCAGTCTCTAGTCCCATTTTCTCCAGATGATTCCATTATTCTGCAGCATGGCCAGGCTCCCAGTTATCATTTATCTTCTCTGTGGCACACAGTGGTAGCAAGTGACAGGGATGGGAGGCCTCTCCAGCCTCATTCATCACCTGGCTTTGGAGAGCACTTCAGCAAGCATCCAGTATTAAGGTAAAAATGTAAATGTTTCCTTTAGCAGGGTTAATGAAATAAAGCTAATCACATTTTCTGGCTGCCTACTTGTGAATCAGATGGATGGGAAAAGGTGTTTGAACGAGTATTGATTTTACTGAAATTTTCTTGGAAGGTTGTCAAAATATTGTTCCTCAGGAACTTGACCTACCTGCTACAATTTATCTTGGCATATTTTTTAATACCCAAATTACTTACCATCCCTTTTGTTCTCATATCTGTGCCTGAAGAGTTTTCCTATTTTTCAGAGTTGATACTCCAGCCTGTTTGGAAGGCTGGTGGGGAGAGCTGAGGGGGCTCTGTAAATAGCATCCTGGTTTGGAGCCAAGAGACTTGGAGCCTGATGTGGCTCTCTGTGCATGAAGCAGTGACCAGCCCCACAGAGGGCACATTGCTCTAGCCTGAAGGGAACCTCACGGCCACTGAATAAAACCAGAGTTCTCTGTGGCTTCCCTGCAAAGTTTTGTTTGACTACACAGCAAGCCATGTGTTTGAGCTGTACATTTGTCACCGTGTCTCCAGGTGTTTGCACTGGTGTCCCTGACTGTCCCCACCTGGGAAGGGGACATGGGGCTGCCAAGGCAGTGCCAAGCACTGCTCTGTCCACAGTGGAGGATGCTGGTTCCTGCTCCACGTCTTCTCTGGGCTGGGAATGAGCTACAGCCTCGTTACGTGGGATATCACAAATTTCCTGGCATGGAAACAAATAGCAGCACGCAGCACAGAGCTGTGTGAAGTTGTTAGATCCACCTGCACTGGGTCAGATATAAATAAGACTGATGCAAAAGGTGTTGCCAAAAGGGAAAGCAGGCAACAGCTTTGAACTCTTGTGCAGCATCAGAAAAATGCAGTGTGCTGACTCTAAAATGAGTAAAGGAGAACCAGCATGAAATAAAACAAAATCAGTGTCTTTGTAATAAGTAAAAAAGTAACAGGTGATAAAGTTTGAGGATTTGGCAGCTTTCCATTTTTTCTAAATTTTTTTACAGTTGAGTCATTTTCAACAGTAATTTTTCTTCTAGAATAAAAATAACCATAAACTTTCCCCTGCAGATAAAGATCCTATGGATGAAATAGCTCCTTTGTCACAAGGAGGAGGCTCAGGAGCACAGAAGACAGAACATCTTGGCATTAGAGCAGCCACTGTGCCCCAGCTATTTGTAAAAGTTTGTGCAACTGTGGTTGTACCAGCTTCAGACCATACACTCCGAGTGAGGAGAGGCCCAGGGGGCTGGTATTTTTTAAATAGAATTTAGAAAGTCAAAAACACATTTAAACAAAGTTCAGCCTGACAATTGCTTCTAGGAAAGCAAAGCCTGAGGCCACGGGTGAGACTAAAAGCTCATGAGTTTGCACAGTAACATTTCCCTTGTCTAAATTACCCAGTAGAATATGGTGGTAGTTGCAGACTTACATATGGAACAAAATTTTCCAATCTAGGTTTTCTTTCCTTCTCCTCTTTCAGTATCAAAAAGTTTCTACCTTGTTGCATTCATATTTCTAAGAAAAAAAAAAAATCAATTGATAGAGTGTTGGATCTGAGTAAATTTATCCTTGCAGAAAACAATTTTCTGTCAGATTATGTTTCCATCCCAAAACTTACTTGCAGGGATTTAGCCTGTCTCCTGTTATTATGCTAAATGAATAACAAGCAAGGAATGTTGGGGGTTTCCCCATTTGATGATTTATCTTTGTTTTTACCTTTTTCTGTGTGTGTATATGCTGTTCCTGGCCTGGCTCTTACACACTGAATAGGGGAGTACAGGTACCAGTAGATCTAAGTGGTTTGTTGTGCTGCTATAACATTTATTAGCAGGTGGCAAAACATGTAGCCATGGTAAAAATGTGTTTCTTTGCAGAAATTATATGTTGCATCTCATTCTAGCAGTCTCATACCTTCTCTTAGGTCAAAGAGGAGAGAGAAAAGTGGGAATGGGAGGTTTCTTTTTGCATTCAGGCTCAAGATACGTACAGTGTGAAACTAAATGGTATCTAGGAGATAGTTAGGAAAAAGATCCACTTAAAGGAAGGATACTTTTGGAAAGAGTTTCAATAGATGATAAAGTATGACCATATGTTTCACCTGGAGATCTCAACAGACAGATGCTGTGCCCCTCCTTTCTGTGTGTTGGCATGAGCTTAGGGCAGGAGGAAAAGAACCCAAAAAGGCTTTCCCAAGGTGACCCTGAGCAAAGTTCTGTCAGGGAAGGATCCCACTGTCTCCAGTAGATGAAGTGTCCCAATTGTGGTGACTGCAGAACAGTAGGAAAACTTCCCTGATGTGGGCGACTCCCTTGAAAAATGTGCTCAAATTTGCATAAACACTTAGTTCTCATTAAACATTTAAATGGAGTTGCACAAAATGCCCCCCACAGCTACACCCAAACAGATTAACTTAAGCAAGAATCCAAACAAACCCAGTGGACCCAGATTTGCTGACATACCCAGGGAGACACAAAAGTGGTATAAAGCTCATCATTTCTTTTAGATCCTGTCTTGGATCCTGCTCATCCAGCCCAGAGGACTTGGAGGCTTTGTGGCACTCCCACCAAGGCATTCCATGAGAGCCTGGCTTCTATGCCAGGATAAAGCATGGGGCTCTACTTTCAGGCTGATGCCAGGAAGGCTTTTGGGAAGCATATCACTGAGCAGCAATTGTAGGGGCTGGGCAGTTGCCAAAACATCCCTTTTTAAGATCTCTTTTTAAGATCTTCCCCAGGTGTGTGGGACCTGCCTTGCTCATGGGCTGCAGGTTTTTGTCTTAGCAGAGGAAAGCAGAGCACATTGGACCATGTCATTACACAGCAAATCTGCTGAGTGGCTGTGGGAACCTCTAAAATAATTGTGCCATAGTTATTCACCAGGGTACATTACATTTGGAATCAGAGGTCACTTTCCTTTCTTTACAAGGGAAAACATTGTGACTGAACCTGTAATTTTGAGTACACTAATTCCAAGACATTTGCAGATACCAAGTGGTTTCCTGGAATAACAGCCTCTCTCAAGAGAAACGTCAAATGCATTTAATCAGCCACATTTAGAGCTCTGCTACATCTACAAATGAATTATTAATGATCTCAAATGTTTTTGAATGATCCAAAAGTCAGGAATAACGTGGCTCTTCAGCTAATCAGCTCTGATTCAGGGCTTCTCCTTTCCACTTTATGCACTAGAGGCTCTGCACCTGCCTGCTGCTGCTAACTGGAGTTCCTGTAGCTCACATTAACCTCTTTGGAGGCGCCTGGGTAGCTGAACAAACGCAGAGTGCAGCTGACATCCAGCTGTGTCTGCATGGATTCACGCATCACGTCGTAAATAGCCGTGGAGCTGGGGAAGGTACGGGATGCCCCGGGGAATGCTGCTCCCACACTGCAGTCACCACTGCACTCCCATGGCCACAGAACTCCTCTGCCCCTGTGTGTGACCTAGCTCATGGGAGATGGGCTGGCTCAGGTGTGTCTGGAGATGCAGGTTTGAATCGTTAGTGTTCTCATTAGTAACAGCAAGAGTGGCAGGATGAAGCTGTGAGACAAAGCACAGCTCTCAGGCTGCCTGTGCTCCAGCCTTGGCTCCCCTTTGTCATGTTAAGAAAATCATGGCTTATGTCACTTCTCCTGCAAAACAAGTGTCTTCTAAAGTGCTTTGGGAAGTAGTTACAACTGTCACATTACATGCAACTCAACCCCCTTCCACTGCACTGTGGAAATACCCTTTTAGAAGGAAATAATTGCTACAATCTCATTTCTCCAGTTGAGGCAATTTGGTTACATTAATTTTTGAATCAACAAGTGTTCTCATTTAAGAGCTCCAGCTGACAAAATAATGGAATCATCAAGAGGCAGATGTAAACAAAGCACTTGCAGTAGCATATGAATTAATGAAAAAAAACTAAAACAACATTTACTCGTACTAATAAATGAATTCTAGGGTATGTACAAAGAAGAACTACCTCAGATCCTGAGGAAGATGTTCAGGAGCTTGGTGTAGTCGGACCAGATACAGAATTTCTGTTCAATCTGTGTGTTGGGGAGGACCTTAAATATGAGGACACAATGAAGCAAGTTTTAGGAGGAATATTTGAGCAGAAACATTTTCTTTGCTGGACAAAAGCCACTGACACAGAGAGTATAAACCAGCTGCATCTGGGATGCTGTCAAATCATGACACAAAAAAGGGAATTAAAAATCTGTTCCTCACTCTGCCTGAGTAAAAATTGCAGGGTGGTCACTTTATTTTGTATATAATTATAGTAATAAGCTCGATAGTGTCTCTGTTATGGATTATGCATTCTGTGTGCATTATTAACAACATGACTGTTTGTCCCAGTGCACCCATAAGGAAAACACAAACCACAGACAAATGAAAGCAGAAGCAGCCATGGCTATTAAGAACAATTAAGTACTACACAGCCTCTCTGCAGGGAGAGGCCCTGGAGTGGTTTAATGGAGCAGATCTCATGATGGGATGTACATTTGGATAACGCTGTCTTGCATATTCAGGTATAACTATTGCTCTGCTGCAGGAGCCTTGGTTGCATAGCAAGAGGCAGCTATATCTACCAGGAGAGTGCTGCCTATTTAATATTTTCTCATTTCATTTAATTCCAATATAGAGTTGGAGATGAGTTTGTTAGAAATAAAGCACTTTGTAGGGAGATCAGTTGTCTGCTTTCTGTGGCTTGAAGAAGAAAAAGTACTGATGTAACTTCTTAGCTTGAAATCAGCTTGATGGTTCCATATAGTTCTGTTAGACAAAGTTCTGTTATTTCAAGCACAACCAATCTTATTTGTGAAGATGAACTACAAAGTCCCTAATGGCTTGCACACGCAGTGAGTGAGGTGGTGTTCTTCTAAAAAGTGATGTAGTTACTCATGCCAAGATTAGGATTTTTCAAAGCTTATTTCCTCTTCCACACAGTGTCTGACAGCATCTGTCCTTTTATGCATAGGTTTGTACTACTGGTTTCTTAGATCCAAAATCATTCTGGTATCCAAAATTTTCATTGAGCTCTCCTTGAGCAAGAGCCTGGAGGCAGTTAAAGGGTTCCCCAGGGCTTTGGTCAGCTCAGGAGCCTGGGTAGCCCAGGGCAAGGGAGTGCTGCCAGCTATGGCAGGAGGGGAATGACGCTAAGGAACTCCCACCTGACATGTGTCACCAGCTGTGACATCTCTTCCAGGTCCTAAACATGCCTGGAAAATCAGATATTTTATTGTCTGGTGTGAATTCAAGGAATAACGTCTGGAACAGGGGCTGAGCTCCAGTCGGCTGCGAATGCTCAGGGTAATGGCGACACTGAAGATGAAGTTTTATTTCTGCAGCCTTTGTACTTCATTAGACATTGCCTTGCCAAAAATCATCCCCACCCCACTTAGCCCAGATGAGCTGCTGCGGAATACCACAGGGAAAACCACTTTTAAACGATAATCCTGGAAATGAGCTGTCCCAGTGAAAACCACCTCTGACTCACAGAGTTATGCAAGCACATTTCCTTCTGTAAGAGAGCCAGAACCTTTCCAGACCATCTACTGCAGGTCATAACAGGAGCTCAAGAGACATTTCAAGTGTCCACATAGTGTGCTGAATAGTAAAGGTTTTCTATGTGTTTATGTGATATGTAATGGTCATTTCACGGAGAAGGAAATAATACTTTTATCAGACAAACCAATGCTATTCCCCACAGAGGAGTTCCCTGCCTGCCTTGCCTTGGAGCCTGCCTCTTTCTTTGTGGTTGTCAGCGTGAGAGATGGAGATCATCGTCTGCAGAGCTTCCCAGACCTCACCTAGGAAGGTTCCATTTTGTATTTTTTCAGAGCTTCATCATCAAGCCTGTCTCAGCTGGACAGATCATTATGTTCCTCCTGCTGCCAAGAAGTACATCTCTTAATTAAGTCAGGTCAAATTTTCAGTTGTAGGAAATGCAGTTATTACACTGACTGACTGACTTCAGCAAGCTCTTTAGGTACCCCCTTATGGGTAACACCAGTTGATGTTCTTATGGCCCAGAAAACCACAAGTTTATGCTTACAACTTAATTTGTAGGAAAAATAATATATTTCAGAAGAGTCATCTGTAGAAGTAAAAATATGTTTCCAACTAGTATGACTTTATCAACTGTCACAAAGAAACAAAGTCAATTGTCCAGAAATAATTTATTCATCAACAATAAAACACTGAATAGAAAAAGCCTTGTAAATAAAACTATATATATATATAATGCTTTATTTTTTATTCGATACTGCACAAAAACCACTACAGACAGTAACAAAATAATCCAATTAATCTTAAAAATTTCAAATTATAATTGTCACTCTTCATTTATCATGTTTTATTAACAATGCAAAGGTCATTTGTTTACATATTATACTTTAACTTGATATCATTAAATTGTTTCTTAAAACACTTGAAGCAATTTGTTGTTTGCCCCATCATTTATAACATATAAGTATATCAATAAACAATATAACAGCTCTGAGAAAGATATGCAGACTGTTCAATGGTAAATAGTCTACCATAGGTTGTTTAGTGTGAGAGCAGGAAGAAATCACAACTGAACTGGGGTAGAAGTCAACACATTGAAGAGAAATAATACTTGGGGAACAATTACATGTTTTCCATTGCTCGCTTGGTAATGTGATCTCTTTCAAGCTCTGATTTCTCCTGTTTTAGATACTCCAGCACCTTTGCCAGCATATCCTCATCCAGGTACTGCCTGGTCTGTGTGTCATCAGCTTCCCCAGCCATGGAGAGCCTTTTGCTGAGCGAAGCCAACTTGGCAGCCTCCTGTGGTCCCAGCTGGTTTAGGTGCTCTCGGATGGCCTGCTCCAGGTGCTCCTCTTCCTGCAGGTTGCTCTCCGAGGCTGCAGCCGGGACTCGTTTCATCTGGTTCGTATTGATCACCTCAGGGTATTTTGCCAGCACCTTTGCCAAGTAATCAGCCAGCTCTTCATCCTTCTCATTCAGTTTCTCATACTCCGTTTGTCGCCTTTCCAAGTCGTTCATCCAGGCAGCTTTAGGGAACAAGTGTCCTTTCAATCTTCTGGGAATGTAAGACAGTCTTGGCAAATCATTTTCTTGATTAAGACGACTTAGTAAGTAGGAGGGATTCTGATTTGCTAAATTGTCATTTCCCAGAAGGCTGACAATATCTTCAATATTGAGGTCTTCAGGTAGATTTTCTGGAATAAGAGGCTGCTTCATGTACCCGTTTTTAGAGTTTATATTATTTTTAAATGTGTCACTCTGTCCTAGATTGGTTTCAGTTATCTCGTCGAGGTCTTCTGGGAATTCCATTTCCTGCTCAGCTTCCAACCTTTCGCTCTGAAGCTGCTTTTTTTCTCCAGCTTTCAACATGTCTATTAAATCCTCAGGAGGAATTTGCAAATTCCTTGAGACTTCTATCAGCTGAGCTATAGCCTGAGGATCAAGTTGTTTATCCAAAAACATGGATGCTCTTTTTTCCTCAAGTTCTCCTCCAGTCCTTAATTTCCTATTCCCAGCACTACCCATCAGCCTCTTCAGGTAATAATTCATTAGTTTTGAAACATCCTCTGACACTTGATCTTTATTTTCCCTTCTTATTTCATCCTCAAGGAAGCTGAGTTTTCCTGATCTTTTCATTTCGTCGTCAATCTCCTCTTCGTGTTTATCAATTTCCTCTTTGCTATCTTTTATCTCTTCCTGGGTTTGGCTTTCCACTTTTTCCTCTATGGGATTCCAGTCTTCTCCTCCAACCACATCTTCATAGGCAATGTTATTCACTTTATACACATCATCTTCATCATCTGTATACAATTTCTGGTCCTCATCCAGCCTTTCTTTCTTGTGGTTACTGGGTCCTGCCATCTTGCCCAGCTCCTGGAACACAGACTCCAGCGTGGCAAGGCTCTGGGGCGTGTACTGCTCTTCCACGATTTCGTTGGTACGCTTGAAGGGACTGTCTCTCGAACTGTCTTCATAGTGCCCAAGTGGCATCTTAAGGTACTTCTGCCACCTCTCAGGCCACTTGTAAGCCTCGTAATCATCCGTTACTCCAGCTGGAAAGTTGTTATCTGAACTCAGACCGTAAGGCTTATTCTCCTTTGGGGCAGCTTTTGACTCCTTCTCAGCTTGCCGCAAGGCTTCCAGCATTACCTTAACCCACTGGGACTCATCTTCAGTCAAAGAATCCCGCACGTTATCCGGGAGGTGAAGCTGGTCCTTGCTCTCTCTCTGTGGGAGGAGGTACGGGACACTTTGATAAGAGCTGTAATCAGGGCTGCTGTCTCCCTTGTTGGTTTGCTTGCGAAGGTCTTCTATGTATTCCAGTGCTTTGATCATATCGGGATTTGGGAGCCTTTGTAAGTTTTTCATTGCATAGTCTGGATCTTTCTGAAGCAGCTGGTGCTGCTGGAAGGAGGCTGCATCAACCCAACAGATTAGGACAAAGAAAAAGGTGAGAGCACAGGCTGCTCCAGGCTGGAAGGTTTTAGTTTCTGCCATGTTTAAAATATTTCCTTTAAATAAAGAAGAAGAAGAAAAAAAGAAGCTGTTAACACATGGAGACAGGCTTAGGAAACAGAGCTATGCAAGAAATTTCTCATCTCTATGCTCCATGTACTTTATGAACATTAATTGTCCAATGGCAGCACCAAAGTACAAAATACCAATAACTCATGGAATGCCCATAGACACACCTAAATGTCATTTTGATCATGAGAACAAAGCACCTAAATGACAAAATTGGTGTATCCATACATTTAAATGCTGCTCAAAATACTAATATTAAAACTGCAGACAGAAATATTTTGTGAGATTGCTTCATAGGGCATCTAATTTCATGCCAGGACAATACTGCTGAATGGTGCTAAACTGCAATAAAATTAGTGTGATGAAGTGAACATGACATATAAAATTACTTGCAAGTTTATTTCTGTCAGCACTGAGAGTACTGAAGCTATTATTTCCTTTATTTTCCTATTTCATTAAAAAAAATTATTTGTATTACAAGAGAATATCAGTTAAAGACTCTATGATTCATCTTCCTAGGGCAATTATCTCTTGTATGAGAGGAAAAATATAATTTATCCTAAAGGTACAAAATAATTTTACTGAATCCTTGAAAGCCCATCTTGGAAAGCAGCTCAAGTAGGTAGGTTCTGAGTGGTGATTTCATTCATTTGCTTATTCATTCACTTCAGCAGAAATTGAATCAGGTCCCAGGACAGGCAGAAACATGACCACTAGCAAATTTGGTTAGAATAAATCAGTAGAAGTCCATGTCTGCCCAGCTTACACCAGACAAAAATAAACTCTGGAACAGAACCGGGAAAAATACTCCTCTGACAGAATTAAGATGATTACAGTGTCACTGTGCATGAGGATACAGCTGCAAAAGCCCAGCCTTGCAGGGAGCTGGGCACCCTCCACACAGTGCAGGGGAAATTGCCATCAGTCATTGCCCAGGACACACTCAGGCACTGGCACACTGGGGCCACGGGACAGATGAGACTCTTCTGATCCAGTTCCATTAACAAATAAAGTGCAATAATGAGAAAGGAATGATAAAGATATCAACTGCTTTGATCAATTGACCTATTTTGGTTCCTTTGGTTTTTGGCTTGGTAAAAGCATCCTGTTGAGACTCTGGTGGTCCATGAGAGCCTGAAAGAGCTGTGTACACCCGTGTTTACCCACTGCTGGAAGCAGAAAATGAGCATGAATATGTTCATTTCAGCTCACTTGTAGATTTTTCCACTCAGTTTTTGTCCTTAATATAATGTGACTTAACTAAATAATTGAAGCATTATCAGTTCAGAGAGCTGCTTATTTTCCCCCCTTGAGTATGCATGAGCAGGCTAACAGGCATAATAGCAAACAATTTCCCCAAACATTTCTGACTTCATGCCTGAATACATTTGAGCATTGATTTCACAAATGATTAGTTCAACAGCTGATTAGACAGTCCCACCCTCTGGATCTGAGTTTGCCCTGAGTCAAAGCCAACACATTGCTTCATTTTCTGTCAGAAAGGGTATTAGCCATGTACATAAATATATATATACATTTAAAAAAAATTAGAAACCTATCAAACAACCAAACATCACCTAATTTTCTGTTTCTGTAGCAAATAAGTGAAAGTAAGACTTTATTTTTCAGCAGAGACTGGTTATTAACCGAGTTCGTTTGATCAGCACATGAGAAACTGTCCTTTCCAAGGGATGGGGGAAGGGAGAGTCATTCTATAATCATCTGCCAAGCACCTCCCACTCACAAAGACCAGGAACTCACCCTCCTTTGCTGCACACAATTTGGATCGTTACAGCCTTTGCAAGAGCTGTCAGCATCCCACTAAAATCAAAATGTGTGCAGCCAGGCAAAGTTAATTTGGTGTTCCACAAGGATGTTGCTCAATTGGATATTTCCTTTGCAGGAATAACATTGGCTCCTGTCTACATATTTTGTGTGCATTTGCCTCTAGGTCAATTTTTACTTCTAATTTATTGGTAGATGGTATTTTAAATCCTTGTCAAAAAGATTTGGGAATGATTTATTTTACAAGCTATGAGTTCAGGTTGTAAATCTTGTAATTAAATTTACTGCGCTATCGAAGGTAAGGGGATTCCTCCCCAATCTTTCAGACTTTAATTCCACGTTTGTTTTTAAAACAGGACATTTTAGCCTATCTTTAGGAAATATTGTAAACATTCTCCCCTGTGCCTCTGAAAGGACAAGATGCTAAAACAGCTCTTTTGTCTTCAGATCGATAACTGTGAAGCCAGTCTAGATGGAGAGCATATTTTCTCCTCTATTAGAACCTAACAAACAGGAAAATAATCTTTTAGCCAGCAAATGAAGATGAAGAAGCTTCTCTTTATAAAATGAGGCAATCATGATCAAAATTTAACACATACAAAGGCAATAGATACTGAAAAAAGTTCCCTAGAAAACAGACACAGAAAATATCTCCTTTCTGGGATGTTTCCATGGTAGCAGTAATTTTCTCTCTCATTCTCCTGGCAGTTGTTTCTGATGTGACTCTAATGTTTCCAGTGAAATTTAGCTATGAAAACTCATAGGTTTTTCCTATAGACATGTCCCTGCCCTGAAAGCCTTAGGTGAAACCTAACAACAGCTTTCCATAGGGAAAATAAACATATCATGCACTCTTCCTCCCATTTCTTCTTTGCAACAAATAACACGCCTGCAGTAAATTTGCCTTGTTTAAAAGCATCTCTAACCCTTTACCCTGTGGAAGGAACTGAAAACACAAACCAAACAGCAATGAAGGGTAAAAGCCCAAACCCACGGCAGTTCTAGTGAACATAAGGACTGTTTGCATGTGGATCCATCTGGGAAGTGACTCGGAGGCTGTTTGCATCCGAGGGAACCCCCCGCCCATCCGCTGAAGTGCCGTGTTGGTGACCCAGCGTGGCTGAGTGCCACCGCTCCCGGGAGCGCTCCGGCCGGTGCTGACAGCACATGGATACAATAAATATCTATTTATACGTGCATACATACATTTTTATATGTATGCAGTACCTGTATACAATATATATTGTGATAGGGGCACATTTTACAGAGATGTGTTCTCTTGCAAGACCCAGCCACAGCACCACCGGCTCTCGGTGCGACTTCGCTGCTCTCGGTACTGGATCCCCTGCGCAGCCCCGGGGGATCCGTGCTCCCTACATCCCAACCTACATCCCTACAGCCCTGTATCCCTACAGCCCAACCTACATCCCTACAGCCCTGTATCCCTACATCCCAACCTACATCCCTACAGCCCTGTATCCCTACAGCCCAACCTACATCCCTACAGCCCGGTATCCCTACATCCCAATCTATATCCCTACAGCCCTATATCCCTACAGCCCGATGGCCCTACAGCCCTACCTGCGCTGCTGCTGCCGCCGCTCCGCCGCTCCGCCGCCTTCAGCACCCGGACAGCGCCCGCTTATAGCGCCCTGGCCGCGCGTCACGGCCGCGCCCCGCCCGGCCCCGCCCGGCCCGGCCCCGCGGGACCCTCCGCGGGCGGAGCGACCCCGAGCCCGCACGGCGCGGGCACACACCCGGGCACGTAAAACCGGCAGCGGGAAAAGGAGGGGGAAGGAGAAAAAAAAAAGGAGAAAAGTAAAAAAAAAAAAAAAAAAAAAAAAAAAAAAAAAAAAAGAGGGGAAAAAAGGCACGAGGAAAAACAAGGAGAGAAAAGCAAGGCAAGGAAGAAAGAAGGGGGAAAGGGGAAAAATGTTTAAAAAGAAACAAGAAAGAAAAAGGCAGATGTGATACAGCCAGTACCTTCTGCTTCTTAGGCTGGGAGGAAGGACTCGATAAACCCGACCTACACCTCGGGGGGGTGGGTGCAGACCAAAGCAGCAGCAGGGGCACACGCCCAGGGCTGTGGGCAGGAGCGGAGCTGGGGACACGCAGCTGGAGGTGGGTGTGAGCCCAGCTGCGAGGATGACTCTGCACCCCAGGGTCAGCGTGTGTGTGCCTGGCTGTGCCCATGCCTTGGCAGGAGACGGCCTTTCAACAGCTGTGGCCAGCAGGGGTTTTTATTTTTTCTCTTTGGGTCATTGACTGAGGTATTGTGGCACATTTCTGGCTTTGTCACAGGGCACGGATAGTTCATGGCATCTGTGGCCTTGTCATCAGGTGTAGGAGGCCCTGGAGCTCTGGAGCAACTAGAAATGGACGCTTCTGAGGGAGGGGGCTGAGGGGGGAAGGACACCCCTCCATTGTTTGTCTCAGGTAGATGGAAAAACTGAAGCACGTTGGGGAAATACAAGGCAGAAGGCTCCTCCTGCTCCTGCAGCACCCATCCCAGCCTGTGTGCCCTGGCTGTAATGGCTGTGGATGGGACAGGGGCCAGGCTGGTGCTCCTCTGGATGGAGATGGAGCCAGAGAGGGATTGCCCATCCCTGGGGCACTGCCAGGCACTGCTGAAAAGGCCCTCGTGGTTTTACCTCCATTCTCAGCACTCAAAAAGGGCAGCACTTGCACACCTGGATCAGTGGGGTGAGTAAATACCACCATGCCATAAATCACAGAACACAAGATGTAACACATGGCTTCAGCTGATATTCAGAGTTTTAGCTTGTTCCTTCTGCTTCCTTTCTATTACAGAAAGGTTGTTTTACTTTGGCTTTTAAATAAGGATTCCTTTTCCCCCAAAATAAATCTTTCCTGACAATTTTGACCTTTTACTGCACAAAATTCAAAAAAAAACCTAGGATGAATGTACCTTCCAAGCCAATAAACATTACAAAATTAAATTATTTTAAGAACAGTAAGCTAGAAATAATTGTAGCCATGAACAGACAATAAGAAAATCCTGGCTGCATTTGCTGTAGCTGACATGGAGATCTGGAAATACAGATCTTGTTTCACCTCACGTAGTTTTATGAGTAAAATACAGTATCAGTTTTTGTGCTGAAACTCTTCAGCAGCAGCTTTATTCTGGCCCCAGATTCCATCCAACACATGCACTTTCATTACCAGACCCAGGAAGTAAAGAGCCCAAAAACTACTGCATTAGGGCCCGTGATAGCAGCCCTGAGGAAGGGAAACAGAAAGGCATTGCTGCAGCAGCAGAGGGCAAGGTCCAAGTGCCCTCTGAGCAGCTGGGAACTGTATTGCTGAACACCACATCCCCTTCAGCAGGGCTCTGAATGCCCACGAAACACAGCTCTGCAGACTCTGCTGTCCCTGATACACCTCAGTCCAGGGACAGAATACTCAATGTAATCAAAACCAACAAACAAAATAATAACAAAAAAAAAATCCAGAAGAAAATTACTCAATTCAGACTTTCAGGAATTTTCCTGTGCTTCTGCGGGTGTTTCCAACAGGGTCTTGTGCATTCTGTCACCAAATGACTAATACTTATGGAGCAAATTCTTTCCCATGAAATCATCCTGTTGAACCCCATCCATCTATCCCTGATCTTCTGCATTAGAGCACATTTCAGACAACCCAAATTATTTGGCACATGAGCAAGATTCCATCCTCCTTAACCACTCACCTCAGATTTACAGCATATAAAGTCAGCCAGACACTTGGCTTAGGTCTCTGCTGTGGCTATTCTGGGTTCAGTGGATAAAATTTTCCAAAGGCTCTCTACAATCCATCTGTCAATTTTACTCCATATCAAAAAGTGTTGCCTGGACTTTGTGCTTACGATTGATTGCATCCACACAGCCCTATAAGGAGGGCCTTGCTGAATGTACTTTTTTTGGTCATATTGAATGTACAGCATTCTTTTCCTTAGAATGAGTCATGCAACTGAAAATTGGATCTGTTCTGTCATCAGAAGTTCCATGGCATTTTATACAGAGTAAGATCACATCACAGCGTCTCTCAATTTTAGGAAATTGCATTAGAATTAGCTCAATATCAGCTGCTTAAGCAAAGGAGCTGGGTAATCTTGTTTTTCTGAGTGGATTTTGACCATGTGCATCCTTTTGTGGATCCTGGGAACAGCCCAGCTCTATCCGCAGTGATTTTTCTGAACAGCTTGGCTTGTCACATGCTCTACCTTACCTAGTCATGCATCATGAGAAGATAAAAGTTAATCAATCAACCCTGCACCTTGCAGCAAAAGGCTTTTATTTCATTTTATGCAAGAAAGAGGGCATGGGGTTGGGAGGGGAACTTCACTGCAGCAAACAGAGGCTGGAGGGTTCCTGCCCACTCTCTTTTGTCATACCCCAGCTGGAATATCATCAGCCCTACAGTCAGTGGGAAAAGAAAAGCCAGGAAACTTGTCTTGAGGAGGAAGCATGGTGTGCCAAAGGCCCTTGGGGTCACTGTCCTTGTGCCCCAGGACACACCAGCACCAGGGGGGTGATGGTGGCCAGAACCACAGCAGCTCATGGACCGTGGGCTCCCACCACACCTGCCCACTCCCAGCAGAGGCCGGAATGATGATCTTGCTGGGATGACCATCCCAGCAGAAACAGGGGGGCAGCACATTTGTCTGGCTGCTCTGGCCCTTCTAAACACCAGGATGGTTTGCAGTTCTGCAGCTCTGGCTCTCTCCTCCTCTAATTGGTGCCACCAAGATCAGCACTGCTTAAAAATAAAGCAGGGTTGTGTCAATATTGATTATTTCCCTCCCTTCTTCTGTTTCTAGTAGCAACTAAAAATAATTTACAATTCATTACAGACATGACATCTCCTGCAGAATAAATGCCATTGTCACGTTTAAAATTCAGTCCATATCTGACTTGAATATCTTCATTTACTCCGAATATAATGAGAAATAGGAGGTTTTCTTTCCTCAGAAAAAAGCTCATCTGCCATCATAGATACAGATTCTTTTAAATTATTTTAATTTTAAAATACTTGAGCTCTGCTTGTATCCAACATCAGACTCATCATTTTCTGCTCATTTTGCATGCCTGAAAGATCAATCATATTTGTATGCAAATATTTTTGGCCTCCCTAAATTTAGTGCACAATAAATGGCTCAAATTTCATTTCCAAAGCCATAAGGGGAGGGATAAATACAGCATTGTGAGGAAAAATAAGGGGTTTGCAGTTTTTAACCACAGTCCTTTAAAAGCAGGGATGTCAAGGCAAGCATCCACTGGCTGTAGATCACCGGGCTTTATTCAACACTGCAACGAGATTAAGCAGGTTTAACACCAGCCTGCCCTACACACCTCCCTGAGGGGACATTTCAAGAACAGGAAAAGCTAAGGAAAAGTAAAAAACCAAATCTGGACTTTTATCCAACATCTACAAGTTCAGGATTTCAGGCTGCCTGCTTATAAAAAAAATGAACTGAAGAGCAGCGTCAGGCAAGGCTTGGCTGGCAGCCCTGCACACGGGGCTGTGCCCCAGCGCTCGGCCAAGGGAATCATCCCTTCACAGCCTCTGCACCAGGGCTGAGCCTCAGCTCTGCCTGCTTGGCGCCCTTCCCTAGGGCTCTGCCACCCCTCCAGTGCCCCTGGTGCGTGTCTGCAGGAGGAGCCCAGCCCTGCCACCTCACTGCTGCGGCCTGCCCGGTGACCTACACTTATTATGGGATGCCTGAAGCTTGGGATAATCAGGCTCCACCCCATAGGAGAGACCCCCTGCTCATGGGATCTATCAGCTCAGCCAGTGCCAGAGGGGCAGAGAAGCCTGGGCTGGAAGGAGCTGCATAAGCAGCAGATGAATCAAGAGGGAAAGAGTTTACTGCTATACTTGCTCCAGTATAGCAGCCTCCACTTTGAGTACCCTGCACAGGAATAGCAAAACACCAACGGATTAAGGAATATATGCCTTCTCATAGAACCACAGAATTATTTTTATCTCCAGGCCTCCCACACACGTACTCACATATTTTCTCCTGTGGAGTTTCAAGGCTTTTCACAAGCCTGTGACATCTGCTTACCAACATTTGGTGTAAAAATATCGATATCTGCTCTGCATAGCCGTTCTGAGTGCTACATTTACCAGCCAGTAAAGATCAAGAGTCTCCTGGGAGCTGGCTGGATCAAACTGTCATGATTTCAGCACTGCTTTGCGTCAGACAGCAGAATTTAAAGTCAAAACACAGATAGTTCAGGGAGGAAGACAATGTGAAGCCCTGAGTCATACCCTGCTGAGGGTGAGGAGAACAGATTAATAGACAGCAAACATGAATGAAACTGAAGGGCTCATTTAGTCATGCGGCTGCTTCTGAAACCCAAAATAGGATTTATATTTAGTCCTTGGGCATGAAAAGAGGATTTCTTTGCACTTTGCCAAGGAGAAGTTGAGAAAAGAGTTTTAATTAGCATGGGGCAGACTCCCCTTTGCCTTGACTCCCCGAGGGGCTCAGCTGCAGGACTGGCTGTGCTCAGGCAGGGGTTGCTGCTCGCAGCCTGCTCTAACAATTCGTCATCCAGGGGATGCTGCACGACCCAGCAGCTTTCAGCATCGTTCAGATATGGAAGAGGCAGCCTCTACTCCAGCCCTAACCAACTCTCCTCTGCTAAAGCTGAGTCAAAATAGTCTTCTTGTAGCCAGGGGGGGTTTGTCTGGGGAGCTGCACCGCTCCCAAGTGCTGGCTCATGGGGAAAGGAGACAGACCTACCATGTCATTGCAGTTGGAGAATCTGCACAGGTTCACCCAAATCAGTGGAGATTACATAACTGAAACCGTTCAGAGCAGCTGTGGCAACACTGAGCAGCAGCAGCCAGCAGAACCGGTTTGCCTGTGCCTTCCCAGGGCATGCCACCTGCTCGTGTCAAGATCCTCAGCTGGTGTGAGTGCCCAGCCTGGGGTATTGGCCACCTTGGGGTATCTGGGTCTGCCAGGATTGCCCTTCAGTGATGTTTTCTCTCATGAGAGAACACAAAAGTTTTACATGAGAGGAAAAAAGTTTGCGCAATGGTGATCTGTACGCACATTTATGTGAGCTTTCATTTTAAATAAACAGAGAGAAGTGCTTTCACAGCTGTGCATAAGATTAGGTCCATTATTTAGTGCTCTGCTAAATCATTCAACAGTTCTGCTCTGCAGAAACTTCATGATCTTGGGGCTAAGTCATTTCTATTCCTTACTTACATTAAACCCTCATTAGTTTTTACATTAATCACCCATAAACATGAAGAAGCTCATGGATTTTGGATCTCTGTCTCTGGAAGAAAAGTGTCCATTTTATTTTCTGCTGCCTTGTCTGACAACACAACATGAGGTTCAGAGGAGCAAAATTGCCACTCCAAATTAACACTTCTGTGCTTCCTCTTTTTTTCTTTTTTTTTTTTTTTTTTTGAGAGTCCAGCCATTCCCAAAGCATGAGCCAGCATGCTGGCATTACTGCACGTGGGGAAAGGTTCTTCCATCCCCAAGCCATTAGGGCAACAGGTGCTTTAGCAATGGAGCATGTGTGAATTTATGTGCTAAAGCTAGGAGGGCAAAAGCCATGCTCTGCTCCGTGCCATAAAACATTATCACAATTTTCTCGTGCATTGTCCTTGTCAGGGTCATTCGTTTCCCTGGTTTCATTACAGCCTGTTTTGTGGCCATAGGTTTGTCCTTTGCTCAGTACCTATGTGCATGAATTCCAACCCTATTGCTACAGTAATTTATACAGATCTGGGTCAAAATCAAATCCAATATTTGGTCAAGAATGTGACAAGAATAGGCAAAAGAGACTCAAGTGCAAGGCACAGCACAAAGACCATGTTATAGAATTCCCTCCTTCTACAAGAAAAGAGCAAACAATTTGATTTGTTAGCACGTGTGGACGAAGCAAATCCACTTCACACCATGCCCTTTTTAAAAAATCTGTACTAAATTAAAATTTAGTCAACATAGTTATGAGTGATTGCATCAAAAAGAGAACACAAATTCATGTCCTCCCACGTGGTTATGGCTATTAGCATTTCTCACATCAGCATCAAAGCAGAAATGTTGTTGTTTTAGGGTTCAGCTGTGCTGACTTTGAATTTCAGGATATAGACCCAGGGAGAGCTGACTGGCTTCAATGGCAGCTTCCCTACTTCAGTGGCTGTGGCATGAAGGCAAGTCCAGAGACTCAGTGCAAAAAGCAGAAGAGATGCAGGTTACTAATTTACCCCCACTGCTGCAGGCTGTACTCAGGAGTGAGCACAGAACCAGCACAGCCCACTGACCTACTGACACCCACTCCTGGGTGGTGAGGGTTTCATGCCCTCAAACAGATGTGCAGGAGGCAGATTCTGGGCAGCAGGAGACTGAGATATCAAACAGTGTGATCTGTGAGCTGCACAATTCCTCAGTGGGCAAGTGTACATGGAAAGCCACCATGCTCCATCCAACCTGGGATGGGGTGGGAGCCAGAGGGTGGGTACAGCTGGGTACATGGCACAACCTGGCATCCATCCACTGCAATGTTAAGAGCTCTGTTAACATCTATAATTTGCTTTTTCTTATCACTCAGTCTTGAAAAGGTCTCTTGAGGCAGGAAAAAACTGATAGGCAGGCTGCTCCCTTCTCTGGCAAAAGTCAAAATACAAGTTGTGACATTGTCTCTCCAGACAGGCTCCAATCTACAGGACAACTACTAACATTTCTGCAAGCTGGGAAGAACGTTTTGTTTGGATGTCCAAACTGTTTTAGATAGCAGTCTCACATCTCTCTCAGCTATAAGAGCTTTGACTGGCAAGTAAAACCCATATAATCAGGTGAAAATGCTGTGATTTTCCCCTAAGGCAAATACTTTCTGTCTTATATACCTCACTGGTAAGTGCCTGAGATGGGCTAAGTGTCCTTCACAGCCCTGAGGTTCCTGCCTGGGAGGGTACATTTTTCACCAAACTTGTAGCTGGTGTGTCAATTTTGAAAGAGGTCTGCTGCTGCCACTGTGCTGCAAAACATCACCCCAGGTCCATCCCGACAGCAACAGGGCTGCAAAACCCAAAAAGCACAGCCCAGGAGCTGCTCAGAGATGCAACCTGCATCCCCAAGGACTCAGGGGCCATCTTCCAAAAAAATGCCAGGTATCCTGTCATCTGCTCCTCCTGCATTCAGCATGATGCTGCGTCTCATGGAAGTGTTCTGCTCTCCCAAAATAAATGGTCTGAAATTCAAGGCAAAGGCAATTCATTGCAGCTGTTTAAAATCAGGTCACAAAGCCCTCAGTGAATTGCTGTCAGCATCACCCCGAGCTTGGCTCACAGGTGCTCCTCTGTGGACATGGGGTCACAGGGAGCTCTTTGGCTGGCTGTGGGTTTCCACTAGTGTGCCTCAAAGATGGACCAAAAGGCCAGATGCTCTGCCTGGCACTGGAGATCTTGTCTGAAGAACTAAATGGATTACTTGTCCATGCCAAGAGGTTTTCACCATCTGTTGCAGATGTAATATTGATGAGGTTCTCAACTGTACATAACCATTTCATGATGCTATTATATGAAAAACGCACAAACAAACCAAACCCAGCCATACCAGGTTGCTGATGCTTGCTTTGGATCAGGGAGCCATGACCATTCTGTTTGTTGAGGTGGATTCTCCTCGGTTTCCCCTGATGTGCTGGTGCCTGTTGTGGCAGGCGTGTGTCTTTGGTGCTTTGGTACCTCTCTGACCACGGCTGCAGAAACTTTGTGGAGCCCCTGCTGGCTGGTTCTCACCCTGATGCACGAAGGTCCCTTTCTCACTCCTCATCCTCTCTTCCGCAAGGACCTGGCAGCGCTGGCACGTACAGACTTGGTCCTGTGCACAAGCAGAGCCCCTGAGCTCCTGGGAAGGACATCAATCCCATTTTAGTACGTTTTTCGAAGCATGGAGGTGTTTTGTATAGGACAGGAAGAAATGGGAAGGAAGAACTGTAACGTGAGGAGACACAGCAGGAGCTGGTAAGTGAAGAAAGCAGCCAGCTGCCAGGGATGCAGCTGCAGTGCCTGAGCCAGCAGAGCACAGAGAGCAACACTCCTCTGGAAACCACAGACACAGGCTCGAACTGGGAAGACCAGATGGTGCAGGAGCTGAGGCAGGAATACCGAGTCTCTCTTTGAGGGTCTGTGCCAAGGAGGTGGGACCAAAGGGTAATTAGGCTGATGAGCAGTGATATTAAATGTATTAAATGAGGCTTAAATGTAAGAGAAATCTTAGGAAAAATTAGTTGAAGGGAGAAGCATAACAGAGTACATCCCAGCACAATTAACCTGCAGGGAAGCAGAAATACAGAACCTGCTCCCAAAAGTTAATCCATATAAATACTCCAGTTATGTTTCCTGATTTTTACCTACCAAGCACATATATGAATTCCAGCCATTTATTTGCTTTTAAAAAGCAGTAAACCCACAGGATTCAAAATATATGCTTCAGTTGTAATGAGACCAAATATATTTGGAATATGCACAAAATTAAAAACATATCTAAGAGGTTTGAGCGGCAATCAGTGTTTGCTGAATGAGAGCCCTTAACCATGATTTTTAATTAGTATTGGCAGAAATCTTAATCCTAAATTTATGTTGCTACTTCTCACAGCTGCACAGACAGCCAGGGCTCGGAGACCATCTATCGACAGCAACACCCAGACAGCATTAACTTGGAAACCAAACACAACTGCAGAGGCTTTTCTGTGCCAGTGGCATCAGACCAGACCAAACCAAACCTCTTTTCGTAATTATTATAACCAAGTCCAACCAATCCTTTTACAAAACAATGACACTTCAGAAGACACCCAAAAAAAAAAAAAAAAAAAAAAAAAACAAAAAAAAAAAAACAAAAAACCCCACAAAAAAAAAAAAAAAAAGAAAAAAAAAAAAACCAAGCAAGCAAAAAAAAATCAGGCAGACAGATAATTTGATTACTCTGTTGATCATCGAAAGCAACACCTACAAAGCTGCCTACAATCCACTGATAAATGTGATATCTTCCCATGGCTATATTGCATATTAGCTTAAGACTCCTCTAACCTACAGAGTAGCTGTTGAATTCATACTTTGTGCTGAAGTAAGTCTTAAATTCATAAAGCAACATGAATTTTAATAATGCTGAGCAAGTCTTGCCTGACATATCAGCTGCATTAGCTTAAAAAAGATGTATCACCAAATACAATAGTATATAACCACATGTGCAGAAAATTGTACACACCCCAAAGAGGTGGTTTGACCAGTTTTTTAGGTAGAAAAGCAATGCAAAGCAAAGCAATTCAGGCTATATAGTTTTATAAGTCCCTAAATCCTTACAAAACTTCTGAGATGACCTTGTGCCTTAATGAGGTCTCTAAGTACTTCGGCTGCTGTGAATCATTCCTCTCCAAAACTTACTTTCAATTGTCTTGTGAGTATAGAGGTCTTGCAAAGTAGTTGTCATTCCTATACATTTCTTTCTGCTTCATTTAGAGGCTACCAAGATACTCTAAAATAATCTGGAACAGCTGTGATATAGAAATAACTCCAGCTGCAAAATAGTATCCCAGAAAGAACCAGGAGTGCTCGTTTTGCTTGGTGACAGCAAGTATATCCACTCTTTTGCACAGACAGAGAAGGCAGACATGACTCTAAATAAGAGCAAGTGTAGAACTTGCAGGGGACAGAGTGGATGATGGTTAAATCAGCCCTTCACATTCCAACCACTTCAGTGCTGACACATTCTAACATATGTTTTTTCCTGCAATCTTGCCTCTCCTTCATCACATTTCTGAGCATTCTCTACTGTGTCTACCCCGATGAAACAAACCCTGGCTGGGACCAGCAGAATCTGCTGTGAATAGTTTGTATTCCAGTACAGCTGTTTGTGCAAGGATTACATCTCATTATACCAGTCTGGGGGAACATAGAGCATTTTCTTCTGTCTAACTGAGTTCAGGTTAAAAAAACTTTATATGTAAGTAGGAAATTGTCCCTTTATTTCTTTCATGCTGGTTTGCAGTATTTAACAGCATCCTACTACAGTGGAGTGTAACTCCTCCTACAGAACAACTGGCAGAGCAGAGAAAAAAGCAGCTTCCATTGCACTTTTCTTACCAAGCTTTCCATAATCTTCCTGTAGACTTTCTTGTAGCAGTCCAGGGCAGTCAAAGCCTTGGTGACCTTACTGCTGAATAACAGTAACCCTGTGACCATTCCATTAATGTCATATGAACAAAAGTTCTGTAAGTTATTTGCCAATATTTGTCATCTAGAGACATTTTGAACAGCCACCTTCACAGAAAGTCATATCACAGAGACAAGAATATTTCCTTGACCAATTATTTGCTATTCTCTGTTGCAACCCTGAAATATTTTGAAGTGGTTCGCTTATGACTCAAAAAAGGAAAAAAAAAAGTAAATAAAAAAGGAAAGATCAGAATCAAAGATTTTGCAGCTGATACAGTCAGCTCATGACCTCTTGTACTATTTAAAACCTAGACTGAAGGTGCAGAAGGCAAAGGCAGAGTAGCATATAACTTGCAAGACTGATGAGGGAAAAAGAGGTTTCCAAAACTGCAGTGCACCCTTTTGCACTGTCGCACTGGCAGGGGAGCATTAGTCAGGCAGACAGAGAGCTTTCATCTAAAGCAGGAATATTAGCATGCAGTGCCTGACTACATTTTCATTTGAAGCTGAGCAAGGCAGGCTCATTCTCTCCAGCAAGGCAGGCTGATGCACTCTCCCAAGAATCGTGTCTTACAGAAAAATAACCATGAAATATTAATCATTTCCTATTTAGAGCTACAACTGTCACAAATGATGTAGCTCTCTCATGTACAACCTCTTGGTGAAAAACTGGATATGGAACACAGCAAATGGCCCTGCTTCCCGAGCACAGAAAAAGCCTGCACTGTGCGAGCAGGAGCAGGAATAGTGCTGAGTCCTGTGGCCAAACCCAAACCACATCATCCCCTGCCCACTGCCAGGTCACCCCACCTCCCTGCACCATGTGCCACGTGTTTAGAACCGAGGAATTGCTGCCAGAACCTGCTCACAGAGTTCCACACAAAGAGGCTGGGGATTGCCCCACACACCAGGCAGCGCTGCCAACCCTAGCCAGCAATGAACACAGCACAAGAACACCAGGAGGGCACAGAAATCCGTCTGTGTGGGGGTTTGTGCTCGGAGCACGCCTATGGCACTGCTGAAGGATCATCCTGGAAGCTCCACGTGAGTTTGGAAGCTGCTCATTCAGGGCTCATCCCCAGTGCCCCGTGACTTGCAAGGACTGTCATTCAGCCGAAACAGCAAATGATGAGAAATAATGTCTCTGAATAGCTGATAGGCAATCCAGAGCATGGAACATTTGCATAAAACAGTCATTGTCATTTCACACATGCAGATCTCTGGCAGTCAAAACCTCACAGCAGATCATTCAGGCACCAAGGGAAAGAAATTAAATCAGTTGTTTGCTACAAATAACTCATCCAGTTGTATCTGACATGACACTGCCTCATTACTAGATACTGTCAATGCTCCAAGGTATGACCTGTGCCCAGGACCTCAGGGCATCAAACCCCATGTGACATCTGAAGACACACGCTTGGCTGTTGCAGGCTGCTGCAAATGGGCCAGGAAGATCAAATTTTTCACACAGGTCAGGGGGAAAAAGCACTCCCAAAATAAAGGTGATGTTGACCAGACAGAATTGGGTGATCTAGACCACAAGAAATTGATGTCTGTAATTGAATGTTTGTAGCTGGGACGCTTTTGGGTTTGATGATAATTTTTTTCTATTATCAAATACACTTTCAGCCGCATATTTAGTGGGTGTCTTCTGATCTTTCTCAATAACAATTATATTTTTATCTGAAATAGAGCCTCCTTTTCACAATATAGCATTTGTTGCATATGCAATTTCTTGAAACTATGTGATTCTGTAGCACATTTTCCCTCCTGATACAATGGAAATTAGTTTTTAGACAGAATCAAAACATCCAACTATTACCTGTGTTACTGGGAGCTTCATAGAGGCAGAGAGGGAAGCCATTTTAATGGAGCTGGCTTCTGTAGCCACAAAAAGTTGCCCAGCTTTCAGTTCCAGTAATGGTTGCAACACACTTTCTTCAGCCATTGCAGTGTGATACCATCCAAGTCTGGGCTAGAAAACCTTGAAACACTTGCAAGGACAATTAGCAGTTGTTCTCTAATGCTTGAAGGCAAATCAGAGTTGTTGTGCATCAACGCTCACCCACTCCCCAGCCAAGGGACTGGGACCGGGACTGGATGGAGGGGATTAGCACCTTTCTGCCTGTTCACAGTGTCCCTGAGGGTAGGGTTTGTGTCAAATACCACAGCCCTCCTTCCCCAGCTGTCTGCACCTCACTGGAAGCTGCCACGGGTTGCTTTTGCTCTGTCTCCACGAACAATGAGCAGCCTGCAGGAAGAGCTGACAGAGAAAGCAGGCTCCCCTTCCTAACAGAACTAGGACAATGTGTTTTCCCAGTCACTGGAAATAAAGCAGCTGATGGAGTTTTCCAGCCACAGTGATGGATCCAGGCTGTGATGGGGCTCCAGGTTGTGGTGGCCCTTCTGCTGGCTGTGTGACCAGGCTGGCTGCAGAGCCGTGTCTTTGCTGCAGGGACTCCATCAGCTCCCTCAGCCTCCCTGTTCCCAGCTTCTCTCCCTGCAGAACAGATAGCTTTCCCTGCCCATCTCAGCTTGAACATTAAGCATTCAAGACTGAGAGGCCCCTTAACTATAAAAAAAAGGCATAAATTTTCAGCAGGTTTTGAGGGGGGTATGAAGGCAAACAACTCACAGGATAGAAAACTGCTCAAAATAAACCACAAGAAGAGAGAAATGTGACATAATAGCCCCTTGTATTGTGACTGAAATCAACTGTCTATGGCTTTGTACAGAAGTTACCTGCAAAAATTTCTGTGTTCTATAGCATTGTGGCATTAGAGTGGGCTGTAGCTCTGAAGCACAATGAATTTAATACAATTTAAAATATAGCTGTTTACAGCCTAAGTAAAGAACTTTTAATAATCTTGTATCACAGGCTTTACATTTTGAGGTATAACACTAAAATCCAGTAGTGAGAACAAAAAGGCCAGGTTCAGCTATTCAGAGCAGTGAATCTTTTTCTCCTGATGTGCCATACACTGAAAGGCATCAACGCTGTAACAAATATTAAGAAATCTGTCACTTGCTATCATCCAGCTGGAAAGAACAAACTCCCCAGGGCTCACTGTTGACAGTACTGAAAGAAAGAGCCTCACCTGGAATCACACTTTATTTCATCAGGGGGAACGCTTCAGTGTGCAGCCCTTCTCCTTCAGATATGGGCAGCAGGCAATTTTCTGCGCTAATTAAAGGATGTTAAAATGAAATCAGCTACTTCTTATTGCCTGTCTCACATTTTGTGTTCATAGGCGTGTTGAAGCACAGCTAGGGGTGGCTAAATATTAACCATGAACAACTGGAAAAAGAAAATCAATAATTTCTAGATTAGTTGCCTTTTATTTCCATTCTAGTGACTAGAATTTCATATGCCATTTACTTATTTACAATTCACATGGCTGAAGCACCCCTGGAACTAATGAATAACCACACACCCAGATTTTCCCCCTAAACTTAAGAATTTATGGGAAATGGAGCAGTGGATCCCTGTGGGCAGGTACATGTGTATTTGCTGACAGCAAATCCATCCTGGAACTAACACAGCTCTGGGGATGCCGGAGCAGGGCTGACCTGGGTTCACCCCAGCAGGGTGCACAGGCAGGCAGGGGCAGGTCTCACGTGCCCAGGTGTAAATGTCCCCCTCACTCACTGCCAGGGTGTTTGGGCTTTCTCAATGCTCCCTTCCTGGTGCAGCACAGAAGGGACGAGGGGACAGGACAGTGCTTTACAAACAGCCATGGCTCCACTGCGAGCCTAAGCCCCAGGTACTCAGAGTGCTCACACACTGTGGGGGATCCAGAGCCAAATCAAGGCTGCCCGAGCCCACAGAAATACCTCAGCCCCTGCACCACCCTCAGCCTGAACCCCACACAGCCCCAGCACACTCCATGTGCAGTTACATTTCACTATCAAAGTACATCCCAGCCTTTCCATAGACCAGGCTCTCCTACAGAGACAAAGCCACACAGCACCCAAAACCACACCAGACCTGAATCAAACAGGTACAAGAACGCCAAGAATTTCCCCAATGGCAGCCATATTTATCCACACACATTGCTTTGCTATGGCCCTACTGCCCACACAAATGCCAGCTTAGGTTTGTTCCTCCCAGAAGCTTATCATGAAATCCCAGTGTCTCGGCTCTGTGACCCCCCAGAAGCAGAGATGAGAGCACAGAGACATTTGGGGTGCAGCCAGGGCAGAGCCCGTGCTGTGAGCCCTCGCTGCCTCCTGCTGTGCCCACCAGCACTGAGCAGTGCCAGGGAGCAGCGTGGACACAGGAGCAGAGAGAGCAGCATTGCCTCTCTCAGGGCTCAGCAGAGATCTCGGGGCTCTGCTGCTTCAGCCCTGTCCCTCCCCAGCACCAGGAGAGCCCTGCTGGGCTTGTTCCTCCTCCGGAGCGCTCAGCTGGCTGCTGGGCCTCTCCCACACCAGCGCTGATGGTAAGGTTTCCTCTGCTCAGGAGCAACTGGAAGCCCCAGTGCAGGATCACTTGCTCAGAAGCAAACCACCACAGCTGGCATGATTAGGGCCTGCCGGCGGAGGGACAGAGCAGGGTAATAATGCATGCTGTCCCCACCGTGTGACACGCCAGCCAGCACAGCACAAGACAGATGGCTGCTGCCTCTGACAGGCGCCACCAGAAATCGTATTTCAGACAAGTCAAATCCATCCATTCTAGCGAAACACCAAAACATCCCAGCTTGGAAGCTTCATCTCCTTACTGACAACAGCGAAAGAAAACAGCTCAGATATCAGTCACACAAGTTTCTTTTTGCTGTTGGCAAGTTTAAAAAAAAAAGCGTGTTCAAAACAACAGTAAATAATCTGCCTAACGATTCAGAAATATCTGCATTGTTTTGTGCCTCTGTAACAGCATTAATCTCCCTGGAGATCTTTCAGTGGCATGGACTCACTCAAAAAGCAGCAGTGCAAAACCCCACATGGCACACAGTCAGCTTGTTTGTCACACAGGCTGCTCTCTGGAGCCCAAAGTCTGAAATGCATCAGGATAAGATAGGAAACAAGATCAGCAACAGTCTCTGCACCTGCCAGGCAGCAGCACACAGAATAAGGACAAATTAAGAAACACAGGGCCTGCATTTGGGTATGTCACAGCAAAGGTTATCTTCGTGCCAACTTGTCCCCTGGATTGATTCTAATGCCCTGTAAGTCTCTGCTAAGGTCGCAGAGTTGCCCATCTGCAGACAAGAAAGAACACAATCTCAACGTTACCAGGTACAAAATGTTTCCAGCTCAGGTGGTTTTCCCTGTTGATGGAGCTGAGTCACACAGGTGCTGGGAGTGCACACAGGCCCGTGCACATGGCAGCTGCTCTCAGCCCCCACCTTCTCTCAGGTTAACAGAACAGAGGGTCAATAGTTACAGAAACTTATTGCTGCTGCTGGAGCTCCTCGAGGGGGAGAGGTGAAACCAAGAGTGTTTCTTGCTCCAGGGGAATTCTTGCCTTTATTACCAAATAAAATTACAGAGAGTGACTGCTGCAATTTAAAATCCTCTATCTATGCTTTAACTTCTGTTCCCGTGGGGGGATTTTCCCACTGCTGCAATGGAGCACCGTGTTGCTCTGCTCCTGTTCTTCAGCAGCACACTGAACACTGGTAAGCCATCCTGTGAAGATGACACTCCTTAGGACACCCCTCCAGGCTGAGGTCCTCTCACCCAGCACTCTCTGGGGGCTGGAGTCAATGGTCTTTCCAGGCTGCTTCAAAAGAGGGCACCCAAGGGGCTATTTGAGAGAGGTGAGAAATGCTCCTCTTGCTGTGGTGATTTCATTTTAAAAAAATCAACCCAAGTGCTAGAACACATTAGTGACCCTGAGTGGAAAATGTCTGCTCTGTAGTATCTGCAAAAGCAACACCAGGTAAAACCCATCCCACCCACCACACCCACACATTCCTGCTCATGCTCAATTTCAGGCACCATTCAAACAAGAGAACACAATGTTTTCATCAACATCAAATATTAATTAAATGTTAATTAAATGACTGCATTCAGATTGAAATGCCCTTTATAATGTCTCTGTTGCACTGGAAAGGGATGAGAGGCGAGGAGCTTCCCTAACTGCTGCTGGTACCGAACTCTGCTCCAAGGTACCCCATGCAAGAGTAATGTCAATGCACGGGCTCAGTCTTTAAATTCAGCTGAAATTTTAGAAGTACCTGAGTTCATATGAAGAAATAGCAGCAGTGGCAATGACCACCATCAGTCCCAAAATAGTTTTAATCACTTCTTGCTCCATCTTTACTGTAATTATATGAGCCTTTCTTTGCAATAATTACATGTCATACCATGGACGAATGGCTTTTGATTTAGTGATCTCCTTCAGTAACCAATGGTAAGATTAAGACAGTCCTTCATTAAACATTAATGATTAATACAACAATACATCTAATAGCTACAGATATTAGAGTAGTTTCTTCATATTCAGTTGTTGTCCAGAATGATGGCTCAGGAGGGCTTCCATAGGAATATTGGGAGTTCTGGGAAAGGGTTAATCATCCTTCACGAGTCGCTAAGCAACAGTGTTCTGCTCTTATGGCGTGTCTTGCCAGCCAGAGCCTTGCAATGATACAACTTCTCCGCATCTTATCCAGAAAGTTGGCTGAAAACTTGCCTGCCCAAATAGCAAACCCCTGGGCTGCTCAGAGGCTTAAATTTAGCTTCTGGTAGCTATTAGTTTTCAGATTGATTTATAGCATTTAATTTTCTGTTCCAAAACATACTGGTTTTTTAATATAAGTTAAATGATGGAAAAGAGGTCTAACTAAAATGCAGCTGTAGAACTAAGAACAAAGAAGCCCTAATATTCAGCAATATTCATATCCTACTAATAAGCCACTTCAAGAGACATGTCAAATATAACAAATAAAAGCAAACTTGAAAGACTGCAGAAATTCAGAAGCCAGGTTCAGGCTTCAGGAGCAGTCTCTTCTCCCTCCCAGAGGGAAAAGAGAGGTACAAGGAGGGTACAGACAGCTTCAAGCAACTGCACTGGAGGTGCAACCCAAACCACACCAAGACTGCATCAATCTGATCTGACTGAGGGCTGGTAACTCATAAATCAGTCTTATATTTATTTGTGTTTATGTGGCAATACATAGCTCATAAATACCTTAATCAGAGGGAAGGATGCCTCCTATAATGAGCAGGGCTAAAAAAACCAGGCACCTGGGAAATACATTTCCAGCCTTTGAAAGTTAATTTTCAGGGACTCACTTCTGCACAGACTTGGGGAACATTTAAATCCACACATGAACATCAAGATTGTTTCAGGCACAGCACATGTAAATCAAGCACTCCTTGCTCAGCCTCAGTCACTCACTATCAGCCAGCCTCTGTGAAACAACACAAAATCTCTGTGCTGCCAGCGTTCACTAGCAAAAACTACTAATCAGATTTCATGGAGCCAGGTTTTGCTTTGTTTCCTGCTAATTTCCTCGCTGCCTTATACAATACAGTAAGACCTGTTCACAGTAATATTCTGGTCTGTGTTTGTTACAGGGGATGTATCCTCACTGGGGCAAGGAAGGTCTCAGCCCGAGCTCTGGGCTGCTGCCCCTGGATCTGTGCAGGAGTCAGACACAACCACAGGGCTGGGAAGGCAGCCAGCAGCTCTGCAGGTGCTCTGACCCTCCTTTGGTCACTTGACTGATCACTAGGTCTCAGCAAAGTAAAAAACCCAAAGCTGTTCTGGACTTACAGTTGGGTTGATAGATAAAAGTATCTGGAGAGGGTCAACTCTCATGAGCAGGAACACTTTGACTTGGGAGCAGAAAAGACATCTCTGTAAAGCAGGTCTCTGAATAATGACTTTGCCTTCTGGAAGGTTGCTCCAAGCAGGCTGGGAGGTCTCCTTTGGAAATACTGAAACTAAAGACAAGGCCTGTGTGAAGGAATGTCACATTATATTACCTTGCTACATAATTAGTGCCTTAGGCAGCCAAATCAAAAGAAAAAGAATGAAAACCTATGGATTTGGAGAGCTGGGTAGCCTAACTTCCCTGAGAAATAAATTACGCATCTAGCTTTATTTCAGTCTCAATGCTGATGCTGGTATTTGTTCCCTACATTTTGTAAAGATATTTAAACAAGTGAGCATTTTTAATAGGAATGCTGGGGTATAGTGTGTTAAGTTAGTTTTCATCTAAATTTCTTAAAACAGGATGACTTCAATAGTGATGAAGAACAAAAAACTTTTAAGTGAAGAAAGACAAAAAAATCCTTTGAACATACACAAATGTTTGTTTCAAAAAATTCTCTATTTTGTAATGAACTGGGTTTGCTTTTAAAATACCTTGATCTCTTGCCATGTGTGGATGGATTATGTGAGGAGAGGCTGAGCAGGCTCACACCTAAGACCACATCAGCTTCTGGACTTGCAGCTGGACCAGGGAGGCTTGTGGGGTGCAGTCACCATGGGCACTGGAAAACCTGACTGGAAAGACAAAAGTGTGGGGAGATGGCAGCGTTTGTGGAAGCAGAACCAGCAGATGAAAAAAAGAGCTCAAAGAGCCAGAAGGAAACCCAGGAAGAGGAAGCTGAGGGTCTCCCGAAGAGGCAGGGTGGAGGTGTTCCTGATGGTTATTCCCCTCCTGCTCAGACACAGGAGCTCAAAGGCACATCAGTGTGGCTGGGCACTCAGTCAAGGTCCTTCCTTCACTGTGCACTTGAGCTTGGTGCTTGACTTGCAAGGCTGATGATATTTAAAATCCTCGTCGGAGTTTGTTTCTGCTCTGGAAACTTGCCCATGCTGTGAAAGAGAAATTCAGCTCTAGCTCAGATGTGAACTCCTTTGAAGTCCTCATGGCTGTGTTTCAGTCCTTGTTCAGCTATGACCTACCAGCCAAAGGAAACCTGAACATTTTTAAGCCAGGCTTTCAAACACACTTGCTAAATCTCTATCGTTCATGGTGTTTCAGAAGGGACAACAAGCTCCCCTGTCTTTGAGTGAACTCCCTCCAGTTCACTGCAGTTAGGTAGATTCCAAGTGCCCAGGAATGTAGTCAGACTCTTTCAGGTATTCCAGCAGCAGGGATGGACAGTGACTCAGTGAAGAGAAGTGGAAGTGAGTCATGAAGCAGCATTTCCCCTTACTGAGCCAGTGTCCTGGCTGAGCCAGGGCCTCTGAACGCCAGCGTGATTACATTAGATTTCTAGTGCTTTTTCTGAAAAAGCTAATGAGACAAAGCTGGAGAGGAGAGATCTGAATGCCCCTCTTGGAAAGGCAGAGCTCCCCATGCCACCAAGGCCACTCTCTCACACAGGAGTAAAACACCCTGCAGCAGGTGTGCTAAAACACCTACACCTTCACTGCTGGGGCTGCCTGCTTTTTTAATAATATGAACATAGAGCTGGAATGGGCCTCTGAAGGCTCCCTCCTGCACAATGGTATTAGAAACAATTCATTAATATTATCTAAATTACTTCTATAGGACCAGGAAATGCATACGGACACCCTGAAAAACCAGGAAATCTCAAGTAATGCTCAAATGCATGAATAAGACGTGCACTCCCCCTACCCCCCCACAGGCATGCTGCAATACAGTCAGACAAGAATCTGGGGCACAATTATTCCCTATATTTTGAAAAAAACAAGCAAAACTGACAGCAGCATGCATTTACTTGGAAACAGTAAGGTAGTCTTTCTGTGTGCCATAAATTCACCTGTACTTTTTCTAGCTTCGTAACCAATGCTTCCCCATCAATCTCCTGTTTTAGTATCCAGATCAGATCTGGTTTAGTTCACATTTCCACAGAACTCAACAAACCCTCACTCTGCTGGGGCAGATGGTTCAGAATATATCAAACTCTTCTCATGCAGTTGCTCCCAGGCATCTTTCACTGAAAACCTTCCCCAGGGGGGACTGGGCTAACCTGTCACCTCTTATTTTAACTTACTTTAAAGGATGACTGTTGAAGATAAAGAAAACTAGTTACTTATAATAATCAGTCAGTGCTGACTGATTTTTTGGAAAAAAAAATCATTTCTTCAGCAGCTCTAAATTCTCATAACCCTACAATTCATTGCTATACTTATAGCTCCACATATAGCTATGTTTGATATTTATGTCTAGTCAGGCTCCATTTAGCCAGGGAAATGCCACTACATGGAAGGAAGCCATCTGTTCCAAAACAATCAGGTTGACCTTGTTTTCCAGCAGGCTGGATCTAAAAGAAGGGCATGTCTTTGTTTCTCTGAGGAGACAAGGTGCCACGCTCTCAAAATTCAGAGCAGCTTCACAGGGACACTCAGAATCCTGCCATAAAGTCCAGAAGGATATGACAGGCAAGATCAGGCTGCTAGAGCACGGGGTGCAACAGGTATTTCCATCTTCATGGGCATGGACTGATCCTGAGGATTCTGCTCGTGTCTCCTGAGCAGCAGGGAGCAGTTAATGCCTGCACCAGAGCCTGAGCTACTCATCTGCCTTTGGTACCTGTGAGAACAGCTCGTGGCTGGTGCATGGAGTCATCTGATGTGCTGGCTTACATGGGACAGAGCCCTCTGGAAATCCCACAGTGCCTGATCAAGGATGGAAGATGAAAGAGAAAACTATTTCTGACCTTAGAAGAAAAGAAACACATCCCCTCAGGCACGGGAGAATAGGCACCTCTGTAAAGTTTTAAACTTTTAAAATTTAACTTTTGAAGCTATTCTTTTTATTAAAAAAGAAACAAAGAACAGAACTATCACAATCCCATCTCTGAGTGCTCTGTCAATAATTAATGATGACACACCTAATGTAACCAGCTCTGGCATTACAAGAACTCCCTAATGCTTTGCTGTGTGAGTAAGGCATTGACTGCAGCCCTGGGGGGCTCCAAAGAGCCTTGATGAGCTCTCCCAAGCACAAACTGAGAGGCCAGAAGTGAGCGATGAAATCTGATTATTTGACCAGCAAACAGTCATGCCTTTTCCTCCACAACACTGTGATCACTAATGAGCACCAAGGCAGGCAGCAGCCAGGCCTGTGCTCAGATGAAAGAGCCTGAGGGAGGGAACACCCACCCTCCAATGCCGTGGACCTCAGGCTTGGACACTGATCTATGCCAAAGACACTGATTTATGCCAAAACCTCCTGGACAATTTCTGGGTACTGTTGATTTGGGCTGGAAAAAAAATTCCTGAACCCATCCTTTAATCCCTGTTTGTTTTGGTCCTTTGTGTTAACCTTTCTCCAATTATTATTTTTCCAAACAAACTCACATTTTTGCTGAGTACAGAGAGCAAAAATTAAATGGCTGGCTGAATCAGTCATTTAAAAAAACCCAAAAAGCCTATACTTGCTTTGCAATTAAGAGAAAAAAATGTGTCTGGAGAATAGGGAAAAATTTCAAACTTGTTTTTAAACCTTCCAGTCCTTCCCACTGAGAATGCTTCCAGTAATAGAAATGTCAGAGCAAAGGCCATCAGCTGTCCTCATCCACAAGGCAAGGGCTCCAGGGAGGGAGCCCAGAGGCTCCCAGGTGCTCAGGATTACGTGCAGACTCAGGCTTTGGTGTCCCACAGGATTTCTTGTTGCTCACGGCTTCTCAGTGTTGTAATACACCTCACATGGCCATTTTCTCTGGGTGGCTTTTAACAACCTCTTCAGAATCTTTTGCTTTCTTGCATCCACATCTTTCCAGAAATCTATTCTTCTCTATTTTTAATATGATATTTGACTACACAACACATCTGATTTCCCAGGGAACAATAGCTCTTCAGGAGGACCCTTTTTAATGAGCAACTAAAGAAAAGCATCTTCTGTAGAACCAACATTTGAGACAAAAAATATTGATTCTCAGAAACAATATTTGGTTTAGAGTCTAACTGGATTCCTCTTTTCGATTTTGTTTTATTCCCACACTTCCTAAGTTCCTGTTTGATTTCCCCTATTTTCAATATTCCTCAGGTTTTGCTGGCAGCTCTGGTGTGAGACCTTCATTATTATTGCATATCATACAATGTATGCTCCATCTGCAAGCAGCACGATTTGCTTTGCTGACAACTTCTTCCCTTCTGTACAAATAACCACCCTAAACTCTGGTATCCAAACTGGGCTCTATCCCATAACATAGAGTGGGATATCTATCTAGGCTCAGTGGCTTGTGATGCTGAGAATCCAAATCTCACAATAACAGGAGTTATTAGTAAAGCCAGGTATACTCATAATGTCATTTACTTATTAGAATCACATCTTTCAACATGTAAGTCTCTCCAGGGCCTGAAATTAATAGGAATTTGAGCATAGGAATCTCAAAGGCTCAGAAGGCAAACATGAAAAATTCCAGAAGGGATGTGCCACAGGACCAAAGTTACAAATCACCCATCCTCAGACACCTTTTTTCTCAGGCTTTGATTCTGTGGGGAATCATGGTTCATGATTCACTTGGTTCAAGGTCTCCAATTGCCTGTGACAGGGTATGTACAGAATCTCTCACTGCTGACATCTGTAAATTGAACTCTACCACTGCCAAAATCAATGCAAACCTCATTTTCTTCTGATCACACCTTCCATGGGTTTGACAACACTCTGACACATGGCAATGATCTGGGAAGCTACAACCCTCATAACTAGAACTGCTCTCCCCATCCTTCTGGCTCTGGTTTCCCCACCCAGGACAGTCAGTCTGTTGCTGGCATCCCATCCCAGATTTCACCATTCCAATGAATCCCCCCACTCCCTTCCATAAGATTTCATGTATCATCTCTGCTGGGCCTTTGCTGTTACCCCAAATATCTAAATACCCATCCCACCAGGAGGCCTGGCCCTGCTCAAGGAGCAAAGCCAGCTCTTCTGTAAGGGTCCAGACTGGCCATTGTATCTGCAGACTGAGACGTGGGCTCTGGAAATCATCTCATTACAGAAATGGCAAATCATCAGCTATTGCAGCTCCAGGACAACTCTTTTCCACAGTGATGGTATCTGGTTTCATCTGCCAGGATTTTTTTATCTATCAAGAATAACTCAGCCCATTGAATAAGCACGTTTTAAGGAAGCTGATGATAGGAAGCTGTAGAATTTGGGGTTAATGTGGGTGTGGAGGAGCTGATATGATCAGTTAAACTTTGCACGAATCAATTCAAGAAAGCAAATCCACAGTAAATTTGCCACAGTGCTGAAAGATGAAAAACATAGTCAGTTTTCAAAAAATAATTTCAAAGTTTCTCTTTCAACAGCTGTAGTTAATTAGGTTCTGCCTACATATCCCTGGGCTTTCACAGCTCCATGAAAACAATGCCCAAAGACAGAAAGGTTCATCAGACTCAAATGGTTTTGTTGTGTGGGCTCTCTCATTATTTGTCTGACAGGCAGAACAACTTCCTCATCATATTGTATAGGTAAAAGTCAAGGTTTGTAAGCAATCCTACACTCCCCATGGGCCCTGCACTCCACCTGTGTAGGCAAAGCTAAACCTAATATTTTGTCAAGACCAAGCATCATCCTTCTGTTCTAAGGCAGCTTCCACTGACCACCTAGGGGTTGGGATTGCTTTGGGAGGAAAACTGCCCATCTTATTCCACCTCTGGGTAAAAGGCAGCAGCTCTTGTCCAAGACATTTAAAACTAGAGAGGAAGAGTTCAGCAGAGAATAAATCACTATTTAGGAATTTATCCAGTTTTGACCTTGTCTGAAATAAAAGTCCTACTCAACCAAAACAGGATCTAATGAATTCTTTGATCATGGCATGTTGGCAGCTGAAGTTTAAAGCTCATTACGACGAGTACAACGTCTCTTGTCATGATACCAATTTAGCAGCAGCTCTAAATGATCCAGTCACCCCCAGAAGATGTTTATGAGCAGAAAAACTGTCAGTGAAGAAACCTGGACAACTCTGCTTTCTTTGAGAATACACAGCTTTAGGCTATGAGATACACACAGAAATCCAGCCTTCCAGTAAAATCCATGTCTTGCCCTATCAAGGGCACTTGCCTCCCCAAGAGCTGTCTTCTAGAAAACATAAATATGGTCGAAGTGGTTGTGGCAAGTGAGATATAGATGATGGTCAGAAATATATTACATAAGCTTTACATGAAATTGTTAAGTCATGCCTATGCTTGACTGACACCAATGACTATCCAAAAGCTATTTACAGTGGTATCAACAAATCAGTGAGATCATTGTCCTCTTCCCTCACTTCCCAATACCTGGATTCTAGCAGATCCAGGTAAATCAACTGCGTCTTCATAATGAAAACAGAAATTTAATTATTCACAAGCATTCCCCTTGAGCTTTCTCTGGGCTTTTTGTGAATGATTAACAGAGCAGCTGCTCCAGACAGCACTCTCAATCCCTGCTTGCTGGCCTGTTAACAGCAGTGACTCATCAGCACATGACGTCAAAGCCTCCTCTCCTCTGAAATGGCAGGAAGGAGGTTTCATTAAAAAGATAAAAAAAGGTATCAACATAACAGCCTGAACTTCCTCCCAAACACAGGGGTTTGGCCAGGGGTCATCTCTGCTGCTGCCTGAGCATGCACCCACAGCACCTTCGAAGTGTAAACTTTTCTGTTGAGACCATGAGCATACTTCTTCAGGCACACTGATTTATCAGATTCTGACTGAAAAATGAAAACAAGGCTCCAAGCCCCAGGCCTTCTGGTGAGCCCTGCTTGTGCACCCTGCTCAGCAGAGCTCGGCAGGGCGCTGAGCCCTGCCCTGCCCTCCCCATGCTCACGGCAAGGTGGGAGGGCCTCACGAGATGCTGACACAACCCAAAGCAGCTGTTCATCAGTCCTTGAAATGCCCCAGTGATGCTGCCCAGTAACACCTGATGAGGGTGCTCAGACAGGAAGAGAAGCATCAACATCCAGTGCTACCAAACTCCAGACCCTCCATCCTCTGTGCCTTGCTAAGGCCGTGTGAAATGTGAAGACATGAAAAAATCATACATGAACACAGCCCTGAATTTGTGAAACAAACGAGGACTGAGAGCCATAAAAGTTAAAAGCAGAAGTAGTAATCTAGAAAGGGGCTATTTCTATGTAGTTAAAACTCTCAGATTTTTACTTGAGACTGTAAGTCCTGTTAGATGGACCATGGCATTTTACCCAGAAAAACTGCAAAGTGATGGAGAGGGGAACAAACTGGGCAAGTTGAGATTTAGCTCTTACATGGGATTAATTACTATAACATATATCACATCTGTGATACATATTTTCTCTGCTAGCTTTAGGCAGCACAGCCAAGCCCCAGCCTCCTGTGAGCCCAGACAGCAGCTCTCACTCCTCAGCTGGGAATGGCAGGGGCAGGGGATATATTTAGCCCCAGTCCTGGCTGCCTGGAGGGCAGCATCACTTACAGCTCCTGAATCCCAACCTCCCCAGCTCAGTGTTGGAAGCAGAAATACTACTGTTAGCTCCATCTCCTCACCAAAGTCAGTCAATTAGGGAGCAAAGTGGAGGTTTGGAAAGTGCATGGGGCAGTGTGGGCCATCCACACAGACGGGGTTTGTGTCAGACATGGCAAGGTATGGCTGTGCTCACACCCGAGCTCCTTTCCCCCAGGCTTGCCCAGGCCACAGCCACAGTATGAAAGGCAAGGATGACTGAAATGGTAGACCAAACACATGTAACAGTAAAGGTGCAGAAAGAACTGTTACACACAGGCCAAGAGCTGCCAAGACACCAGCCTCTGTCCAACACACTTTTCCATTTTAAAATAATCAACAAAATCAACACCACCTTTCTGTCATTTTTGTGTGAAATGCGTTTCCTGTCTGACCTTTTGGCTCTGTTAGCATTCTTAGCCTTGGCTTGGTTTAACTGCTTGCTTTTCTGTGGGGTCTCTGTTTACCTGCATTCCAAATCAGTTTTCTCAAACAGATCTGCAGCAGAGATGGAAAGTTCACAGCAAAAATGCCCTCTGGGTGTCCAAGTTTACTCTGGACAACAAACATGCTAAAATGTGAGTGAAAATACCCTTCTTGCTCATTTTTTTTTCTAGAATTGATTAGCAATGAAGTCTTAACAGTTTTCCATATGGCTCTTAATCTCATATTTGGACCCTAAATAACATTCCAGTTTGGAAAAGCACCAAGCTGCCATCTGATCTAGTAGCAGAAACACCCTGTGCAAAGCATCACAGACTGCAAAATCCACATGAGCTAGACCCAGCTCTGCAGTTACTCAGGGGTAGAAACAGGAAATACAACACCAGAAATGTGGTCATTCCTCAAACAAGACCTTCCAACAGACTTTGCATTCTTGGCAGAAGCTCACACAGAAAGGAGACAAGAGAGAAAGGTTGTGGAAGTGCCATCAGCAGGAGCTGAGGGCTGAGCAGAACACGGCTCCCAGGCTCCACTGCTCTGCTGTCCCTGGAGAGACCGAGCCTTGCCTTCCCTCTGTGGAAAGTCAGTTCAAAATGAGTGGAGAGAGGAAGAGACAGGAGATAAAGGAAAGTTTAAGCAAGACTAGACATCAGGAAAAGGAAAGGAAGGAAAACCAGGCTGGAGAAAACGTGGAAGGTTTACAGAAAAAAAAGATGGTAAAGAGAATGGGAGCATCAGCTATGCAGAGAGCAGGATGAGTGAAAGCTGTGGGTAACACCACCAGAAGTATTCCCCTCCAAATGGTGTGGACACTGCACCTGAAGGCCCTCCTGCTCAATCTTCCCCCTTGCAAAAGCCTCTCCTTCCCCTGGCATGGCTCACCCTCTTTCCCTGCTCCTGCAGGGATGCTGGAAGCAGGGCAGTCTGCCTCTGCTCCCACCAGCTGCTACTGGGCACTTCTCTAATGCTCTTGGCTGCCCTCCCTGACTAAGAGATTTCCTGCTTCCCCAGCCTGTGCCAAGGGGAAGATGCATGCCAGAGACCTGGAGGAGCTCCCTCCTGCTCCTGGCCAGGATCACCTTGGAGCAGAAGGGGAGCAGTAAGCATTTTCACTCCCGTTGACTTGTGCCACTCTGTTACTGCTTGGCCTCATGCACACAGCCCTCAGTAGCTATACAAAGTCATTACTACAAAAATGGCAGAAACCCCTCAACAACCATCAGTACATTTATAAACAAATTTTGTATTTTCATTAAGGAACAGAAGGAAAATGGAGGTTCTTTCTCTATAAGAATCCATTTGCTTTTCTGATAGTTTTTCCTTTTACCAAAGTAATCTGCAAATATTTAGGGTCCCAGATTTTTCCCCTTTAGGGCAGAACTGGATTTTCCAACATGGCTATTACGACAGCCTTCTTTCACATGACACACAGGCTTCTCTGCCTGTTAATGCATGGCAGGACAAGCCAACCAACAGCAAACCCTTGTGTCTCACTGCCAGCCCCTCAAGTCCTTCTGCTGTCCCAAAGCATTTCATTTCCCATTTCCTCTCCAAGCCAAAACATCTTGGGACACTGTTTGGACACTTACTTCCCTAGACTAACCTGGCCACCACACTGTCAGAAACCAGCTGTCCATGTGTGCTCTTAGCCTTCCCCTCCACAGGCACCAGGCTGCAGCTGTGCCCAGCTGTGCTCCAGCACCCCACAGAAGCCAGCCAGCCAGAAATCATCCCTTCTGAAGTTTCTTTCTTTACTGTCTGCCTTCCAACCATACCCCATTTCCTATTTTAAGTTTCCTGCCATCCAGAAAAGCCCTGCCTGTTAAGGGTGAGCTTTTCTGTTGCTTCCCAGCTGGAAAATTATGTGTGGGAACCTCACACCCACAGCCAGAACCTGTTAGAATTTAAACAAGCTTCCTTTCTCATTAATTTTATCTTAAAACATGACTCCAGAGTTATAACAGTGAAAAGAACTCCCCTTTTCCTACACCTGAAAAGGAACAGCTGTTTCCTCAGTGCTGAGCCAGCCAGGCAGGGGGTAATTTAAACTCAAAAATGGGTACCCCTTTAAAGCAGTCTGAGCTTTCTACCATGTTTGTAACAGGGTAGAAAGTATTTGCTGAATCCAGGCGTCGTGCTCAGCTGTTTTGAGCAGTTTCAGAGTGTGAGAAAACAGGAGAAAGGAATTATGCTTTTCATTGGTTTAGTTGCTATTTACATTTTCTGACCAGCTACTCATCACCACCACTGAATACAGTTCAAGAGAATCGAGGTTAAAACCACTCAACAGCCCATAGTGAAGGCACCTTGTGCTTCACTGCTCCTGAGCATTACCTGGGAGTTGGACAGCAGAACAGAGAAGCCTTAAAGGGCTGCTGCAGGGAAATGGAATGCAGCTTTTGCTTTATCTCTGCTTGGTATCACAAGTAGTAGTGGGTTTATGTTGCAATAAAGGAGCTGGCATTAGGAAAAGCATTTCATCTCAGAAGGGGAGTTTAGTTTCAGGGCAGATTCTTCAGGAATGTTTTGAAATGTCCACCACAGGCTGATTTGAAGAAGTTACAAAAACATCACTCAGAATTTAAGTGCAGCTGATCCTGCCTGGGACTGAAGGATGGACAAGATTTCTTGAGGTCTTAGGCTTTCCACTCTTGTACCAGACTTAAACATAAATATTGGAATATACATTAGGACATAACCTTTTTGACAATTAATTGTTTTCATCACCATTCAGACAGAACTGTTGTGCTAAATGTTGATGTTTCCTCATATTAACCCAAGCAGAATGAATCAATGTTTTACTACTGTATTTTAAAATAACTTATGATGTTTCATTGCTCTCTCTGGTACCTTTTTGCCAGCAGAACACTTTTGTCATTTGCCAACATAACCGTGTGCCAGCCTTTGCGAAGCAAGAACTCATTATCCAAGGCAGTTTTCCCTCTGAGAACAAGCAAGGACCACCTTGACCTTGACAAGAGACATCATAAATACCCTCCTTCACCCCAGTGTAGCTGTCACTTTACAAACCCAGCCAGCTCCTTGTTCATTTTCCCAGAATATTTCCTTCTTGCTACATTGTCAGATTGTGCCTTCAGAGCTGTTATCCAGCATAATACTCTCCTAGAACCCCACCCTAAGCCCTCTGGAGAAATAAAAAGATTCTTTCACCTGACACTTCTGTGAAGATGTTCCCCTGTGACTTGTCATTGTTGGCTCAGCCCAGCTAAGGCTGACTCCTCACTGTCAGCATGGAGGAGGGCCCTGAAGTGTGATCTCCACAAGGCAGGGAGACTTAGAGCTGCTGGTAATTTATTCATGCAAGATCCTGGTCCAGAGGGCAGCTGAAATTCACAGCAAGCTGTAATGAATTTGTCACCCTGTGTAAATTAGGGATTCTACATTCAGCACTGTTTTTTACAACAGACACACAAATTCACCTCTGCAGGAGAAAAACATTCTATTCCTCACTGTAGAATGTGGTGTGTAATGATACATATTGGGTTTGGAGTAGGAACTCCAGAAGAAAGAAGTCTCAGTGGGGATTCTGAAAGGAGATGGCAGAAGGATGACATAAACTTTAAAACACCTTTTTTATGTTCCCCATGCCGTTTCCTTTCAGCGTTATAGCAATCTTACCACACCAATACACAGGAGTAACCAGATTTCTCCAAATGGCTAAATCCACAGAAATGTTCCCTACCTCATATTCCTGGACTCTCTGAAACCTACAACTACAGTCAAACGGCAAAAATCTTCAGCTAAACTGCTACTATCCCCTGGCCTACTGGGGCATTCCAGACCAGCCACAAGTTTGTCTTCAGTGTGTCCTTTCCACAAAAGTTGAACAAATTTTGTAGTGTACTGGGAATGCAAGTAACATACTATTTATTTCTAGTCAGCCAAAGGATTAGCTTTGAACAACTTTCTTTATACAGAAACATGTGTTTGTAAGAGCTGTTGAATAAGTCAATTAAAAGACAAGGTTAAGTGAACTAGACAACAGAATCTGAAATAACAAAAATTCATAGTATTGTATACTGCTGGTCTTGCTTAGGGTTTGCTGAACACTAATTTCAAGAATAGCTTCTTCCTTTCTCTTAGCCTGTGTCATTAATCATGTTCCAAGGCAACAGGTTTCCATGACAGCAAACATTAACTCTCTTGCAGCACAGCCTGTTATTTCTGCTCCAAACACAAAGCTTTCACTACTATGCTGTAACCCAGCCCAGCTACCTTCATGAAAAAAGATCCCTGAAATATGCTAACAGACATTTAAATCAACAGCTCTATTTCCTTTTTACTGTGATCCTGCCAAGGAACACACACACTACTGAATTCAGCAGGAATGCTGTCAGCTCCCCCAGAAGGACACTGTTACCTGGTCTGAGCTCAGAGTTCTGCCAGCCCTCTAAACCAGAAATCCAGTGATGCAGGAGGATGATGCAGACTCCATACTTGTAAAGACACTGGATAAAGTTAATGAAAACCCCACCACACGGATCAGCTGCAGAACTGAGACCTTTGGGTTTAGTCATCTCAGGCAGGGTGAGAGCAACATCCCCCTCACAGGAGCTGTGCTGACAGAAATACTTTCAAACGCACTTTCAGTGGAACAGAGCGTCATGGACAGGCAGAGATGGGAGTTCTCTCTCTCTGTGAACTGCCTTGTTATTTTGAGGGGACTGTGGACTGAACATCTCTGGGTGTCTTTGAAAGCCCCACTCACTCACACTCTGATCTTCCCTTATAAGCCAGCCCCACCCAACTACCTCACACATTGGTTCTGCAGGCTCCATTACTCCAATGCAGCACAGTGCTAAGCAGAGGATAAAAAATATGTTCTCTATTGAAAGGACTGTGAAATAAAGGAAAAAATAGTAATTCATTCTTTTGTAAGTACATTATTCTGTCCAAGGAAAATTCAGATACAGAATCACACCTGAACTTTGCCTTGTGTTTCCCACTGGGGTTTCTGAAAGCACAGGTGGGTTGCAGGAGCAGCTGGGGAAGGTATTGAAGACATTCAGTGACTCTTAGTTAAACAAAAGCTGATAGGAGGCAACCTCAGTGTCAGTTTTCTTAAATTATTTGTAAGAATTGACACCTTTTAATGAACACTCAGAAATTCACAATGAAAAAAGAAACAATAATTATAAAAATTCATGAATCTGTGTGATCCTGCTGCTCTTGCCTCTCACTCACAATGATTTGTCACATTTCTATTACTTTTGACATTATTACACTTATTTTTATCCCAGTCTAATGTTTGTCTCTTCTGCAGTGGTATGTTCAGAGGTGTCTCAACTCATGTATTGCAAATAGACAGAGAAGCAGCTCTGTCCCAACCACTGAGCAGCAAGATCACACTAAGAATCCTCCAGGCAGAGATGCTCACATGAAAATCAAGCAGCTTTTTGTTACATGCAGCTGGTGAGAGCAAGGAAGGGAATCTAGGCTAGGACCATGACTATGATTAATGGTTATTTTAGTAAATGCAATTTTGCAAACTAGGACGTGTGCTGGAAGCTTGTCAGCAAGGTGAGAGTTTAGGTAACGGCAAAAGATGATGAGATGGGGAATATTTAAGGAGCTTGCTAATAGTTTTTTGGATAATAATTTCATAAAGTTTCTCAGAAAACTTTACATTGAGCATTGCCTAGGATAGCCAGACAAGCTGGAAAGAGAAACATCAACAGCAAATATAAATGGCAGTCCTTCAGAGATTAGTGAGTATGTACAACAAGCCATATGCACCTCCTGCTCCAAGAAAAATCATGGAACTAAGACATCAGGAGACAGAAATTTTCTGGTGAGCTAGGCACTGCAGTGCACTAACCTGTGTAGGGTTCTGTTAGTGGCAATCAAGTTCACAAAGATGGGAACACGTGCAGTCTGATAGCAACCTAAAGGTGACCTGACAACCAGTGGGTTTCATTTGGGCCTCTTTCCTTTGGAGAAAGACCTGAGTTGAACTGAATGCAATTACAGCATTACTCACCTGAGTGATCCCTTTCACAAGGAAGGTTGTAAAACATTTAAATACAAGTTTTATGTTTCAAACCCATCTGTTTTTTCAGTATGCAGGCAAAAGTCACACCAGCTAAGGCTCACCTGCCTGCTTTGTGGAGCTCTCCTACACACAAAAGCAGCAGGATGCTGTAGAAGTTTCTTGAAGCAGGAACATAATTCAGCAGTTCTTTTAGAGTACTTTACATGCTTTCCATTCATCTTTGTAGCACAGAGGCAGGTGGCACAACAGGCACACCATATTCCACTGAATTTTTGCACTAGGGTAAGGAAACCAGACTAAATCCTTCACACTTACCAGACTAATTTCTTCCCACTTTTCAAGCTGACACTGGATACACCAGTTTGGCAATGCTATTTATTTTAGATGCCACACTGATATGGCTGGTATAAGTACCTCTACCCAGTCCATTATTTTCTTCCATCAGGAATTCTATTCAACTTGAAATGATGCAGAAAGAAGCCTTCTAGCTCTTCCTAAAATGACTGAAAAGATATCCTTATGATACCCTTATTTGTACCAAGAAATCTTTTTGGTACTCCTATTTTGATCTAATTCAGAATTCAACCAACATGACAGTTTTAAGAATCAGAGAATCACAGCATGACTCCAAAAGGGAGTAAAATCAAACTACTGACGATTTCAGTTAGTAGAAGTCACTTATAAAGGCAAAGAGCAGAAGGAGCCTCTTTGCACAATCTGAAGTGATTTCTTAATGATTTCTTAATCAGTTGAACACTGTACTTTAAAAAACTTAATTTCAAACTATGAGAAAATAATATACTAATCATACAATTTCATTAATTTACTATTAAATTTGATGCCTTCAGAGCTATTCAAGACCCTTCAGCAATTTTCATTGTCTTTTCCAGGCTTAAAGTATGCCTTTGACATCAATACAGAGAAAACAGATGGATAAAGTAATTCTAAAAAAGAGCAACATGATGCTATGAACCAGTTTGTCACAGTTTTACTAACAGACTGGAAAGCACAGGCAGAATAGTGGGCTGACAATGAGCAAAGTTGTGTTGTGTCAAAGTGCCCCCACTCTCCCAAAAACCCCCAGTGTCCCTCCTGTAGGGATATACAAACTGATGAGGAAGGAGGGAGCAATGACAAAACCAGAGTAAGCATTCAGGACATTTAAAGATTAGAAAGACCTCTGAAGGAAAATATTGATTGTACATGCCAGAAATCAAAGGGAATGTATATACTGAAGGGAAAGGCAACAATGCTTGGATCATTGTGGCATATTTGTCTGATAACTTCCCTAATTTTTGTGTAGAGTAATTTCATGATTTGACAGAAACAAAACATCTAGCTGAGAGTTATGGGCTCAGATAAACAGAATATCTCTGAGCTTTGGATTCTGTTAAAGGAGGACAATCTCTCTAAGGAAGCCAGTTTAATCAGTTTATGGAGTCTAAACTGCACTGAATGGTGAGTTAGCACACCTGGCTCCACACACACTCCACTGCAATGGTTTGTAACACACAGGAGGGCACACAGCCCAGCTGACTCCTCTCCACTATTTTATCATTTTCACAGCTTGCAAAGTTATAAAAAGCTGATGAAATTTCTCAACCTTCAAAAAACAGGGTATCTTCAACTACTAGAAAGCTGATCATCCCAACAGGTGCGTGAATTCGAGACTGGAAAACTCTACTGGGAAATATGGGTTTGGGACACAAAAAGATACATGAGATTATCTTCCAAAGGCTGATTTTTTCTCTTCCGGTTTTCTCCTGCACTCATACTGCACAATTTCAAAGTTTGGAGCCTTTGGAGAGGTCCAAGGGATCTAGGAAGGGGATAGGAAAATGAGGAGAAAGACAGAAACAGGTGATCTGCATGCAACAGCAAAAAAAGGCTTCAGTGAACTTAGGAGAAGCCTACCTTCAAACAGTCTTCCAGATTGAAAGGAGGCATGGAATGCACTCTAGGAGCAGTTGTAGCAGCCTTATTAGCAGACTAGAGCAGAAAAGAGAAGGAGGACAGTGAAAGAAAGGAGCTGCCCCAAAGAGACACCTATTTCCTCATATACTTCAACAGTTAATCTTGTCACAACAAGTTTGTGAAATCAGGGCCCACAACAATTTGGCTTTTAGAAAAAAATTATTATTACAGCAGAATAACCATTACATTCAAAATAATGGACATTTGTACAAAAGTAGAGTCATACAGTCAGCAGTGAAAAAAACTAGTAGAAACACCTCTTCAAAGTATTGTCAGAGGAGCATCTTGTGATGACAAAACCCGTAGCTAAAAGACGTGGTACAAAACAAGAGCTGAGTCCAGCAACGAGAAGAGAAACTAGACTGGGGCAATAACAACTCTGAGAAACTCATATACAGAGTAATGCAAAGCACAGAGTTGTTAAACCCTTTGCTACATTAGCTGACCTTCATCTTCACCATTATACAAACAAACCCCTTCAGTTATTGGATTTTGGTACTCCTCTGAGGATCTGGCACATTGGGAAGAATTTCAGGAAGTGCACTTTAGAGGTGCATACAGCAGTTCTCTCTCCAGGTAGTTTAACATTAAAATGCAGGCTTGTTCATGTATTCTTCCACTGTCTAGAAACAAAAAAAAAAAAAAAAGAAACAGATGCATTATGGAAATCTGACGTTTAAATCATGCCATAGCACGGCTGTGGCTAAACTCATCACACCAGTGGCCTTTCCACACAGTGGCTGAGTTCTGTGTGCACAGGGCAGAGCAGGTGAAACCTGCTCAACTCCCACAGCACGGCCCAAGCCAGTTCTACCACTGTGCTGCTCCCTTCAGGATTGTAATGGATCCTTCACTACCAAGAGAAAAAAATGAATGAAACCCATCACATCCAACTATTTTTGCCATCCCTGCTCAGTGTTACTCATTACATTCCAAGTTACAAAAGAATTCCTGCAGGGTTCTGAAAAAGGGTTACATATCTGTGCACTGCAGAGAAACCACACAGGTGCTTCTGAATGAAAGCAGAGTTTGCCAGCACATACTCTTTCCAATTTTAAACGTTAATAGCAGGTCATGTTTCCAATGCTATTAGTGAAATAGAAGAGATTTTTCTGTATTTACATGTACATATGCATACATAAAATATGAGCTTAGATTATGTTCTTATATTAAAGAAGTATCTTAGATACATCTTAAACTATTTCTTAGTAAACTCTAGCAGTTAAGCTGCAAGAGAGCAACAGCTTTATAAAAAGACCCTCCAGATACCAAAAGGGTTGAATTGAAAGCTTATGTAACTGCACTGCTGTGCCTGTTGAAACTGAATGTAATACACACTTGGATAATTAAGTACCAGAAGTGCTTAGCTGTGTTTTCATCTCCTGTCAAACAAGGAAGATGTATGAAGATGAGGTGTTTGCCTTTTGTCCTCCTCTGCCTTACCTCCTGCAACATGTCAGACTCTTCTATGGCTTTCACTGCAGTCTTCTTTGAAGTCTCTTGTACTTCTCCACCAATTATAAACTCATCAAGAATAAAATAAGCTTTTTCAAAATTAAAGATAATATCCAGCTCGCACACCTGCCAGAACAAGAGGCCACAACCATGTTTAAACCATGTTTACAGTATTTTAAGCACTACTAGGCCAAAAGCTGTTGTGATGATCAAACATCCTCAGCATAAGCACCCCTGTGGCAGGTAGCAGGGTGAAGAAACAAACTGCATGTTATGTAATGTTGAAGCTTCTGCACATGTTCTCTCCACATATACAGACTTACAGCAAAGATAGTCCACTTATTATTAAGTTCATGTTGGTTGTCAGAGATCCAAGCTGACTTCCTGGCCCACTAACCCTATCACAGGTTCTACACAGCCCTTGCAGTATGGGTTACCCCTAGGTTCACAGTTTCACAGAGCAAGACAATTCCCTGCCCAGCAACAGCCACCAACTAACTGCTTTTTAGTTTTGAGGCAGTACAGACATGTCATGGCACGCTGACTTAACTAAGATATGAATTAAGGTAGGCAGGAAAATTTCAAAAATATTCAGAGAAAAGATGGGTCTCTTATATTCTCTAAAGACTTACTGAAAGACTTATTTGGACCTTAAAAACACATTGATTTTATCTTTTGCCTCTATGTCCTTAATTGTTACACAGTATTATGAGACAAACAAAACCAGTATACCTGAAGATGTCAGGAGAGAGAATTAAAGTACTTTTACCTGTTTTGAGTTTTTGAAATAATGTTTCCTGAAGCTTTCCCTTCAAATTCTATACCAAGACAGACATACAAAGCATCAAGATTTATTCTGGTCAAGAGGAAAAAAGGATGGAAAAAACAATCTTATAACCATTTCAGCACTGTTTTATAAAATACTCTAATAATTAATTTCATTCTGGACTGAGAGCTCCTGCAGGGCAAGTGCAGCAGATGGAACACAAAGAAAATCAGCTCCACATAATTTTGTTTATCAGACAGACAGGAATGAGTTCATGGGAGAAAGTGAAACCTACGTTTCCAAAGTATCTGTCCAGGAGCTCCACATATCGATGAACGACCTCTAGTGTCAGGAGCTCGTTATCCTGGTCTTCTATTGCACAGCAGAAATACAAACTAGCATACCTGGGGAAACAGGCAAAAACAGGCAAAACCATGTCAGTGAATAGCTGGGACCTCAGTGCTCTGCTCATCTCTTACACGTCATTCATATGACAGTTAATTCTTATCTAGTTTCTAAAATAAACATTTTCTTTCACTCTTACAGTGTCCCAGAGAACACTTTCAAAGTTCAGATGATTTAAACAAATTATTATTTTAGTTAGAAGAATCAACTCCACCCCTGGTAAAGTGGGACACCTGTAACACTGAAACAAGCAATAAATCAGTAGTAAGTAGTTCCTTCAGAGCTCCTCCTCCTGCTGCAACAGCACTACAGTAAGTGGGGTTAATTAAACTGTAGGAGGAGCTACTCCTTCTAATTAAAAAATAAAAATAAGGCAAAGATGAAAGAAGTTACATCTCAGTAAGCCTGCTGGCTCTCAAATGACAGTGTTTTACAGAGGGCTAGAATGTATGAAGCTGCTTAGACCAAAGAAGCTTTGTAACTAACTTGTACCAAAACTTTATGTTTAAACCAACCCAAGATCTATTCAGCTTGCTGATACTGTAGCTGGAGGCCAACTTGTCACAGCTTCTGATCAGATGTTTATATCCCTCCCATCACAGCATGGAACTCAGTTTTTGCTAAATGGGAGATGATTAATTTACCCAGTGTACTACACATTAAGGCTACATTTGTTTGCTACAACTTTGGGAGAACAAACAGGCAGTTAATATTAGGCATCGTGTAACTGGGGACCAGTGATTTCTTTGGAAAAGGAAATGAGAATTAATACTTTCCAGAGCAACAAATATTTCAAAACCAAAATGTGACAGAATTATGAAAGCACCTTGGAACAGTTCCTCCAATCTCCAATGCTGATAAAACCCAGCACACACATCTCAGCCAGGCTACCCTGTGCAATTTGAAGGGGTAGTCATTGCCTTCTAAACACCAATACCTATTAGGTTACTCCTGTGTTTCTCATTTGCCAGACTGTACCAGTATTTTCCACCCCACAATTACCCTGCTGGTTTGTCCAGGGACACTGCCTTGTTATACTCAGATTGCCAATGGCAGGCTCCTAACTCAGCCCAGCACTATGAGTGTTGTTTGCTGCTTTTCCTTAAGTGAACCTTTCTTTTTCCTCTCCTAGCATGAGTTATTCATATGAATAGTGATTATACGTTCTTACAAAATTACTCACACCTTTTGTAAACAAGCTTGAGGTCTTTCCAGTCAACAAAACTACTTGTTTTTTGATTGCGAGACAAAATAATCTGAATAATTTCTCGAATGATCTTTTTCTTCTCTTTATCAGGTAGCGTCGTGTACCATTTCTGAAGCCTTAACTTCCCCTGCCGACTGAACAGCAGTATAAAGTGTATCTAGAGCAAACAAAGCAACATGGTTAACACCAGGGCCATGGCCGGGGAAGAGCATTCCTCTGCCTGGCACCAGAAATCCGAGTCCTGGCCACACACCTCCAACCCCCGTGTGATGGTTGGACATGGTGTCACTGAGGTCTGGGGGAGGCTCAGCACAGCAAAGATCTCTCCTCTCTCCTGTTTCTTACCCAGGCAGCTCTCCCCACCCTGTGGCACATCTTCCCTAGGTAAACCCTTTACATCCTCTCCTACCCATCCTCCTTACCTTGTGCAAACAACAGCTTTGCTTCCTTTTCTGCCCCTGCCCTGGGGAACAGGAGGAGCATCACCAGTTTGCGGTGGTGAGAAGAGGGCACCACCCCCTCCTCCAGCAAAATCAGATGCCTCAGCAAAGGGAGTAAAGACTTACCCAGAACAGGAGTAGGGAAATCAGGATCAGTGTGGCAGAGACTAGAAATATAGAGACTGAGATAGCAATCGTAATCACTAACAACTCTGATATTGCACTATTTCAGATCACAAAACAGCAGGCTCCTAGAAGAGGCAATAAGGGGCAGAAGAAACCTACTTTGGAAAGGAAGTTTGACTGGTTTTACTGAAGAAATGAGGATATTACAAAATTCAGACAACTGTATTAGTGAAGGACAGACCTCAGTGAGAGATACTGTATTAAATAAAGGACAGTATCTATACTGTACAAAAATTTCAACTTTAAAGCTAGTCATAACTTTACAAGGTTTGACCTGTGATTGTTTCATGCTTAGCATAAATAGTAGTACTGAAATACACAAGAGCCAGCTTTTAAATGCCAATGGGGCTTTGGGAGAAAAGTATCAATTCACATTTATATAAATAGTACTACTAGCAGGTTAAAATAACTGATCATAGTGTATATTAGCAGTATAGTATTCCATTCACCCAGAGCATGAAAATGGCTTTAGGAATGCAGGACATCAATTTGAGGACAACATCCTTCTCCAATAGGACATCTCCTGCTAAATGGAAAAAAACCCATACAAACCCACCTGGGGGTGGGGGGCAGATAGAGATGTGTTTAATGGCTGAAGACATCTGAACTGCCCTGCTCTTGCCAGGCATCCTGACTGCTGTTCTCACCAGCAGCCATCCCAGGAGCCAGGGGTCTGCAGGAAGGGCAGCCGTAGCTATATCCATTTGTGTGACAGGTACACTGCCAGTTGTCCATACAGTCATTGGTGGCTTCCCCTGATGCTGGGGGGACCAGGGAGAAGCACAGGAGCCTCACTTTCCTCACTTGCTCCCAATCCTTGCAATGCCCTGATGCAGCAGGTCTCTTACCACATCCTCACCATTAGCCTAACCTTATCCTTCCCTAGAAGTTTTTCAATCTCTACCCTAATCCCTTCTGCTCCTTGTTTCCTGTTCCAGTTTATTGCTGTACCTATACTTCATTACTACATTTCCAAGTGAGGATTATAAAGTTAATGTTCGCAATCACTATGAAGATTACAACTCGGATTTCTGTGAAGATACAATCATTCCAGACTCTGGCAAAGTCTGAGCAGAGAAGTCAGAAGTTTCTACATAAAAGAAAAAAAAAAAAAAAAAAAGGGGAAAGCTACTGGATTTTAAACAAAGCAATCATTCATAATTCAGAACCATTCTCTAGCTATTGAGTTGCACAGTTGAGTAATCTGGAGATAAGAGTGCTGACTATACTGAGAAAGACTTCAAATTAGGGAAAGGAGGAAGGTTTTAGTCATGTGTGTCTTTGGCAGGATCTACTACTGGATATAAGGCTCTTGCCATTGTTAGTCTAATGTGCTTGATAAAATTACAAGGATTTTGTAGCTGCATTCTGCTGAGTCCTATAATACTCTCCAGACAAGCTTCCTAAATAGAAACAAGTATGCTGCTGGCAGGACACATGGCCTGATTACAGTGAAGAGCAAAGCACCATGGTTTTGCTTTTCTCCGTTCATACTACCAGCTGGGATTTAACATGGGAATCTTCCAGCTGCCAGGGTTATCCCTTCCCAGGTGATGTAGGGACTCCCTGTCCACTTGCACACTGAGGAGCTGGCTGAATGAAAGGCTATTTTGCTTGCTGCACAGCACATTAACTCCAAAGCCCTTGTAAAGATGAGGATGTTTTGAAAACAGAGCACAGGTTCCACAGTTAAGAGCAGCAGGTCAGCAGGAGTCCATCTAAAAGCCATTGGGTAGAGGTAGCAGCTCTTTGATAAACAAATTTCTAAAAATATGGTGAATCATCAGATAGGAGAGGATGATCAGATTTGACTGAAAATGCAGGGAATGAGTCAATGAATCTCTCAAAAGCTGACAGCATGTTCAGCATAAGACTGTGAGCTTTGTGGCACCCTTTGTCTGCAGTGTTTCAATAGGAAAAGAAAATGAAAAGGTATTCTGGTTTAGGGTCAGCTGTTGGACCCAAGAGACCTTAAACCTGAGTGCCTGCATGTAATACACATATATATATCTGCAGAACTGCAACCTTATGCCTCTAAAAGGTTTAATACCACCAACAAACCAGGGAATCACTGTGAATATTACCACCACTTTCTGCCAATTAGTTACTGCAGGATGTTATGCTTCACCGATAGGAAAGTGAGCTGCTCTCCACTTAAACCTGCTTTGAGAACTCCACGGATTCTTCTACACATGCAGGTGATGTCTCACCACCACTTTTATGAGCTGAGGCAATGTTCTTTGCAATCAGAAAATATCCATTAATGCTCCTAGATGCATAAACAGTCATACACAAGCTCCAAAAATCTCATTTTTTTGTGTCTCCTGTCCCACAGTGTCATATGCAGACTGTAACTGCATACCTCACATGGCAATTTTATTATTACATTAATATATACACATAGAAAATGGCACAATTCTAAATTTTATAGTCTGCAGTAAAATAGTGCACCCTCAAGCCTAGGTACATACCACTGGTCAGCTAAGAATTACTGTAACAAAACAACTTATTAGAAAGCTGCAGGTGCTTAGAAGAAAAAACATCGTGTGTAGGGTTTCTTCTCTTTTGGTTCTTCTTCCTTTTCCTAATTTCTGAAACCCCTTCATTTTGGGGAACTCTGTAGGAGGTAAATAATACATTCTTAAAAGGCTAAATGGCTTTCAGCATTTTCAATTTCAACATCCAGTGCTGTTCCATTCAGTTCAGCTTTGCTCTGCCCAGTGCCACTGTCATGACACAGCACATTCCTCACCCTCATGGCTCTGTTCATTACATCCCACTGGAAAGACATTGATGCATCAATAAACCTGGTAATATTAAAGTACTGCACAAACACAAATCTAACAGCTCATCTGTCCTTGCTCCTTGACTGTGAAAACATATTTGCTTTCCTATAGTGCTGATGACAAGATAGATGTTGATTAAGAAATTTTTGGTTCATTTTCAGCAGCCAAACTGCAAAGAGAAGTAGATTATCCTGCAATGCTTTACTCATCTTTAGAAGTTCTAATTCCAGAGGAAAACAAAGGCAAATGACTTGCTACAAGCAGAATACCTTAGAAAGCAGGGTGCTTGGCTGCCTTTCTTACCATCCCAGGGCATGCTGGCTGTGACTAACAATCACCAGACCCAGGGCTGATGCCAGAGGGAATTTTTAGGTCCAAGACTGAGTGGGTTGGGATGAAGAGTACAGTTCCTAAGAGAGCACTGGCTTCCTTCACATGTGGAGTCTGTGCAGACAAGCTTTGGTCTGGGAGCTGAGAGTAATTTTATTAGCTTGTTTTACTGAATCAGACCAAACCACCCACACCACTGTGCAAAATGACCTCCATAAACATCAGTAAATAATCCAAATGACTGCACTTTTTATTTGTAGGCTATTGGAAAAATAGTTTGTTGAGTTATTTTTTAGAGCAAACATTTAAACCAGATTTCTAAACTGAAACTCTATCCCCTTCTCATGCATCTATTAATCAATTGCAGCAGTTACTTAACAGACTGCAAAGTTATGGGACCTTCTGTTCTATCAAGATTTACAAAACTGTACCAGGATAAAAAACAACACCCTTAGTTTCAGGGCTATTTAAAAAAAATCAAATGCTAGATTTTGACATAGAATAATTTACCAATAAATAGAATAGACATCAAAAATGCAAAATACAGAAGGTTTGTGTATTCATGAACAGCAAATAGGAGAGAGATAGAGGAAACTAACACACACTGTGATTTCTTTCCACCTTCCTTGAGGAACCTTTCCCTCCTTTAACTAATGGGCTGTAGCAATCTGATAAGCAGCTCACCCAAGCTTGTCTCTGGACTGCTCCCTGCCAGGACTACAGGTCCCCTTTGGTGCAGCCTTCCCCACTGTTTGGCCATTACACACTTCAGACTGATCAAACACATTACAACTGGCTCAGTAGTTTCAAACTTGGATCATTTTTGCCTTTACAGAGGGTTTAAAATTTAACCTAATCTGCAACAATTAGTACAACTGTCTAAAGGGCTGCATTCCATTACATACACACCAAACCACTTGCAGGGGTGGCAGATAAAAATGAATACATGAGAAAGGGGCTTTCCTAGAGTAATTTCTCCAGTTCACTGTTTAATAACACCAACATGTAAAAGATGTTCCATTTCTTCCTGCAAGGTGATCTCCAGGGGTGTGCAAGAGGCTCTAATTCACCTCACTGTGAGAAATAACATGCACTAGAACTGCTGCACCTCTTCCTGTAATTCAACCTGCAGAACATTGGCTGACTGGTTCCAAACCTGTTCTGTGGCATTTGGCTTCACCATGTCCCCGGGGGAGGAGAGGAGGACAGAGATGGGAACTCATCAAGGAGCCTCAGGGGAGGGGAGGCAGAAGAGGAAGACTGCAGAAAAAAGAGCAAGAATTCTCTTTCCTGTCTGGGTGTGTGGTTGGGCAAAGATTTGCTTGGTGAGGCAGCTCTGTCACTTCAGCAGCTCTGGGCTTACACTCTGCTTCAGCTGTAACCTCTCCAAATTCGGTTAAAAGCCCTCCAAAATCAAAGCCACCTTTATAAAACAGACACCTGAAATTCACATGCAAGTAAAATCTGCAAATTAGGAATTGCTATCCTTAAACAGACATCTTGGCAGAGTGAGGAAACTTTCAGCTTTCCTAAAAACTTTCTGTAGGGCAACAGACAATACAAGACATGCTAATCAATGAAAATTCCCAGACCACATAAAATGGGAAGTGGGATGAAAATCCAGACCTTCAGCTGCCAACAGAAGCCTGGGGAAAACCAGCCTGACTGGCTGTACCTGGTGAAGAGGAAGAGACTTGCTACGATAAAGCTCTTTTTTAACTTATTCTGATTCCCCTGAAGTCTGCTTGATCTGCTGCCACTGTTTTAGTCTAATAGATTTCATATTCTGCTTCTCTTTTACTATTTTTCATTCTTTCCTCTGATATGAAAGAATCTATTTCCCAACGTAGACAGCTGTCCAGATGTTTTTATCAGTTTTTATTTGTACGTCACAACTGAAAATCGACAAAACCTACTTTCACTAAATTTTCTCTTTTAAAAAATATGAACATTCACATTATTCCAGCCATTAGCTTTTTTCTTTTAATCTCCAAAACATTTCAAGAATAAAAAATTCCTTTTAGTTTTTGCTTTGTTTAGTGAGGTGGGTTTTTTTTTGTTTTGTTTTGCAGGAGAGGAGGAAAGTAAATACTGAAATTAAAAAAAAAAAAAAGTGAACACAGTTGGTTTGGAATGCCAGGTGTTTAGGATGAAATGAGAAAGATGCACTGAACAGACCTATTGACCTATGAACAATCTACCTACATGAGGACAAGACAGAATACTAACACACTCAAGTACAGGTGTTTTGGTATTCTGCTGTTACATGAAATCCCATCTGGCTACTGACCTTTAATAAACACTCTGGGGTTTCAGACACTTCTAAAGCAAATATGTAAAATTCAAAACAGACTACTTTATTAAAAATATTAATTTCCTTGTTTGCTCTGTCACTAAAACATTTATTCACAGCAGCACAGGAGCTGACAGATGTTTGTTAAATACTGTTGGCTCTCAGCTTTAAAGTTTCAAACACCTACTTAGTCTGTATGATGTAAGCAAATAAGAAAAAAGAAAATATACACAGACCCAGCAACACAGAAATTCTGAAGCAATGTATTGCTGCCTACCTGGCACAGGATTCTTCCTCACTTAATCTCCATTAGAAACATTTCTGAGCAATTTCCCCTGAACAATACATCCAAAGTCCATGCAATAAAAGCTGTGCCAGATCATTATAGGCACACGTGACCATAGTTACACATTGATTTGATGCTTTTCATGATGCAGAAGTCACCCTTATCTTATTACTGAAGATTTTAAATGGACTAGCACACCAGCATTTCAAGGATATTTATAACATATGGTATTGATCCAGACAGCAACAACCTTCTTGATAGCCTCATTTGAGTTAAATAAAACTATAATCAAAACAGTATAGCTGAGCTCAAGCTGCTCCCTCCTGATCCCTAACTAAGGACCAGAAAACAAAACTCAAGGAGCTTTCTAAGTGCCCAAGCTCCCTCTAGCTCTGCTCCCACTCATCTCTGTATGAGTCCTCCTGACCTTGGCTCATCCCTCATAAACTGGTGGCATTCCTTCACCAGTGAATCCATTCCTCCCTACAGCACAGGCATGGACTGGTGACATTCCTGCCCAGTGTCCTCCCTACAGCACAGGCATGGACTGGTGACATTCCTGCCCAGTGTCCTCCCTACAGCACAGGCATGCCTGTGCCTCCTCCTCACAGGCTGGGCTGTCCCACCAACAGCGACAGACTTCCTGCACTGCTCTGGAGAGCAGAGGCAGCACAGCTTTCCAAAACAGCTCCAAAGGGGTAGATGCAGGCAATGGCATCCAGGTTTTACAGAGGATAATTACTCTCAATTTTCCTGAATTTTTATTCCTGCAAGTGGAATTACTCCAGTTTTCAGGTAATAAGTAAGCACAGACACAGGCTGGAGTTTGCCTCAGGCTCTGCCATAGGAGAGCAGCCCAGGGAAGCAGCCACACCACTGTCCCTTCAGTGTCACCACAGGACAGACACAGCAGGGATGCGAACTGGCTGAGCTCACAGAAAGCAGCAGTTTGAAGAGATTTGAAACAATTGTTAGCTAGGTAATCACATCGCTTCTGCCTCCTAGGCTGGGCTCTTAGAGATGTTTTTATTTGCTTACATGACTTTGGGAGGCAGAGGACCCCTTCATTAGGTTACTACAAGGAGGAAGGGACCAGGGGAGAGGCTAACAAGCTGCTGAGAGCTACCCCTAATTCACTACAACCCCAGTGCACTTTACAGGCACAAGAAGCTATTTTTCCAGCCTGTTCCTTGAACTCAAAGTGAAGAAACAGAGCTAAAATCTCACCCAGTGGATCCCAGCAAAAGGTTTCTCTTTTAGTTTCATTTCCACTTGTCTTATCAGTTATTTACAAAGCCCTGCTACATGAAGGCACTGCAGTGCCCTTCCCTTGCCTCTGACCTCTCTAGGAGCAAAGTTAAAAACCTTTGCTCTGGGACAAGGCAGGCACACCCAGATGGTGACAAGCTAACCTGGCTCCTCAGGCAGCTGACTGCTCCAGCCTGGCAATTCCCATGTGCAGATTGGAACAGTGCAGATTGGCAGCAGCCTCACACCCGTTCCTCCAGCTCCCAACAAAGATGCTCACAGAAAACCTGAGCTCCAAAATGACTAAGGATACATGTGAGCTCAGATCATGTTTATAACTCTGAAAGAGCACAGAATAATTTTCTGGAAACACTGAAGCATTTAACTTATGCATTTTCAATTAAGAAATTCTCCATTCTCCCTTTTAAAATGGCATTTTTTCATTAAGGTAAAAAACCAACATGGATTTATCCTAAGTATAAACATAAAAGAAGCAATCACTGTTTACAGAAGGAAGGGCCAGAGCAGAAAATCTTCCGAAATGCTTTATATGTTGGCCCAATATTTAGCCTGTAGAATAAGAAAGGATCAAAAATTCATTCTGCTATTTCTCCAAGTCCTGTCATGAGACTTCAAAGAAGGGAAATGCCTGAGGTACTGCCTTTCCCATCCCATCTCCTGAGCCCAGAGGCTGTTGAGAGTTTCATGCAGCACCTCCCACAGCTTCTCTAGAGCTCGGAGCACACAGGCACTCACCCAACACCTCACCTGCTCTCCTTCCAGCACAAAGCCTTGCACGACAAAGGCACAACATGGTGCATTTCTGCATTTTAATCAAACAACAGTGAGTCTGTTTCTCATTCCTTTGTAGTTAGTGCCCATCACTTACCCTAGGGGGCTAAGCAGAGGATGGTGACCACAGAGCTCCTGTGCTGGTTAACAAGCCACTGAGAACTGCTTGAGTGTCTGAGCAAAACTATCCCCAAGCTCCAAAGGCAAGCAGCAAGGCAACAACAGGCATTTACTGGTTAGTGAAGAGGGATTTTAATGCCCTCCTTAACAGAGGAGAGCAGATGGACATCCTACATAAACTCAGCAAGCTAGAGAAGAAAAAACAGTGATGCATGGAGTACCTAGGGTTATATCTGTAATATTGAAAAACACACATCAGGACATTCCAGGTCAGACAGGCATGCCTGGCCAGAAAAGCACACCAAGTTTGCTTTCAAACACACAAATGGAAATTGCACCTTCCCATCCTAACCCAAAGCCTTTGCATGCAGTATTCCTACTCCCAAATGAAGTGCCATGCTTGCAGGACTGGATCTTGCAACTCCCTCTCTACATTGCAACATCTGCAGAAATGCAAAGGCCCAGGGGTGGCCACTCAAGAAAGCACAGAGCCAACGCAGCCAAGAAAATGCAGATGACAGCCTGCAGGAATAGGACAGTAGGAAATGAAAGGGCAGGGATGGAAATCAGTAACTGGGCACATGTGATACAGACAAAATTCTTTTCACACAAACAGTATTGTTTTAATTTAGGCATCACTAGCAAGACCATGACTGGCTCACAGAAATGCCTGATGTGGATGCCAAAGCATAAACCTTGCAAGTACTTGAGGGAGGGGTAGGCTCTATGTGCCCTCCCTGACTCACCAGTTTCCTCAGTACTTTCATCACATTGTCCTTTTGCATCTCTTGCAGGTAACTGATGGCTTCAGAAGGTCCATGGGATCGTTTATAAAGCATGGGATTTTGAAGCAACTAAAGACATGGAAAAGCAGCAAAATCTGTCATTTTCTCACCTCATGTCAGATCCAGCTGCCCATTATCCCTGCAGCCTTCTTCCTGCATTTGGCATCCCTAAATGCCATGGCGTTCTCTAAAGCCCTCTAGGCATCCCACATCCTAGTAACTCCTGGCTCTGAAATGCCTGCAGTTTCCTTATTTCTTTTTAAAATATATATTTTTTTTTAAAAGAAAATATTATTACACTGCTGATTATTAAGCAAATAATCAGCAGATGATCTACCCTAACATTTTATTTGCTTTCCAGAAATGAGCTTAATATCCAGGGATAGTAAAGCATGAATGGCAATTCCTGCATGGCCTGAGCAGGCTCCAGTATTAAACAGTGACCATCTGTAATGGTCACGGGCACTCGGAGAAGGAACATCCAAAACTGGCAAGTCAGAGATTACACACTTCCAAAGAATTGTAAAAACATTTTTCCTCACGAATCCCACAGAACACTGTTCTGAAGTCCAACTGAATGACAAGGAGTAAGAGAATGCCAGATTATGGATCAGCCCCTGAGCTGTACTCTCATCTAAGCAGCTTCCAGAAGGACACAAGCATAAGGAACAGGGCATGTGCAAAATCATGTGGTAGTCCCACCCCCAAGAATCAGAGGTTTAAGAATTATGGGACAGGAACTGCATGCAAACAACCAACTTGTGGCCCCACCCTTTATGTAAAGAGGGTTTACTGGGACACCCACAGCACGCTCAGCAGTGGACTGAAAAGAGTCATCTACACTGTGTACAAAAGTATTCCCATTTATTTTTTATACATTTAGTGATTAAAAATTTCACAGGACATACCCTGATTCTTTGTAAAGCAACCAATCTTTAAGTGTTCATGATTTCATGTGTTTCTATCACTTCCCCTGCAGTCACCTCTTTGCAAGCAGAAAGTCTACAAACTCAGGATCTTCTACACAGGATGATATTCCACTGCCATTTTACCATAGTAAAAAGTTCACTACAAGACAAATCAACAAAGAAATACCACATGAACTTTTTTTTGTCATCTAGTGTAAGAACTGCTGCCTTCAACAACACACTGATTTATCTGTCATTTTCTCTCCTCTCATCTGTTCTAATCAGTTGTCTTCCTTGTCTTTCAGAGGTAAATGCCTACAGGCAAGGTTCATTGTCCTCGTGAGGCCAATACACAGCTCTATCATGAATGGAAAATAAGCAGTCATTCTTAGAACTGTAAATAGTAAATTCTGTGCAGCACTGAAAACATCTTTTGCAGATCTACGTCCATTTTCACCATTAATGGCATTGAGAGTGTTGATGAGATCAATAGTCAGAAGAGCTGAGAGTTCATTTCCAAACACCAGGGAAGTGTCAGCAGCTGCAGTCACAGCAACTAATATTTCCACCCCAGCTTCTAGATCAGTGACTGGTTATCAAATGTCTTGCTAAGTGGAAACAGTGCTTGCCAACTCCTTTTCTATTCAGGCCAAGTACATTTTTAGAGCAACGGTGCTCAATGGGATTCTTTTGATCTTTCTCCTGGGTTTCAGATTATGCCACAAGTATTAATTTGTCTCCCTGTAGTGATGAGTAGCACAGGTAGGAGGGAATCACACCCTTTACTATACAGGCACCAATTCTGCATGCAGAGCTATGCAAGCAGAGCTCTGTATTTATTCACAAAGGTAATCCTGATAACACTGAGGCAGCAGTAGGATCGAGGTGTTGCAACACTTACAGGCACAAGAGACTAACAGCAACACATGTCCTTGGGGAGACTTATCTTTTTCTCCTCTGTGCTCTCTCCCCACTCTCTGACTTCGTTAAGACAGCAATCCTTCATGACATGTATCTCTGCTGCACCCACATATATCAGGAAGCAGAATTTAGTCTTTCTAAAAAGTAATTTTTAAAAAAAAACATGTCACAAAGCACAAGCTGGTCATACAAGCTGTGTTTCTCAGCTGGATATGAAATCAGCTTTGCTAAACAGACTCTTCCCTGAAACTTACCTGGAAATCTGCAAGAGAGCAAACAATTGGAACAACCCTCTTGCTAAGACATGGTACCATTTGCACAAGCACCTTTAATTCCAGCTCAAAACACAGAAAAAGGTGGCAAGCACAGCTCATTCCAAAACAGAGGAACCAGTCTATGGAAAGTTTAAATGACCTGTGTAAAGTTCATCATTTGAGAGCCTGGATAAGGCTTCTTCTTGGTTTATAACCCAGCAAACCCTTTTTTCTCGATTCATAACTGAGTGTTAACAACCCCTACGCCTTTCCAGAGACTAGATGACAAGAGGAATTTAAAGCTAGAGCTCCCTGACAAATGCACCGTTTCATCAGCACCAGATTCTCAAGCGAAGAACAGGGTAAGGCTGACAGCACTAATATAATGCAGTAACACCAGCAAGTGCTTGTACAATGGCCTCAAAAAAAAAAATAAAATTCTTACTTGTAAAAATGCATACTCACCTTGTAAAATTCTAACCATCAATACAGCAGCCAGACTCCAGATCGTCAATAGCAGCACTCTTGTAAAAGCAGTGCTCCCCTGGGACTATCGTGAGTGCTTTGAAAACTGGCATTTGTGAAGTACCCGCATCAAGGAGAGTTCTGAGATCAGATTCCCTGAAATCAGCTCCCATATTTACTGACCTTCAAGGGCAAAACAGGAACTCAGTTGTTTACATAAGCTTTACCAAAGGGAACTGGGTATGTAGGGCTGTCTCGGGGTGTAACCAGAAAAGTTACATCTCTACAGGGACTTAAGGTGTGGAGACTGCATTGCCATCTGTAAACTCATTACTGTGCATATTCTATTTGCAAACATAATGACAGGTACACCTTTCTAAATACAGGAGACTAACACATATTTAGCATTCTGGCTAAACCACTAAAGAGAAACAACATAGTCTGCCTTTGCGGATGGAGACAAACAACAGCACTTGGCTTCCACTGAAGGAGTTGAGAGGCTTCTGTTCAGCTGCACTGCCAGTAACTGGTAGTACAGGTGCACACAATGGGCAAATTGTGCAAGACAGCAGCTTGGGGCATGCCCGCAGAACCTGCCTCAAGCCTGAATTATCAAGCAGTGAGATGGTTTCTCTATTAACAGGCATCATTGACCATCTCTGCTTGGGAGCCTGCAGTCCCCCCGTGGGGAAAATCCAGCTGTTCTCTGGATGCTGGCCATCATTCTTAACAAAAGAGAGCATCCACAGCGACCTTTTCTGATCTCAGCAAACCAACACCAAGCGCAGCACTGGAGAGGCGAAGGGTCTCCCTTCCCGGACCCTGTCCGTCCAGCCCTTTAACCCGAAGGGCTGCTGCCCCTTCCAGCTCGAGCCCGCCACTGCCAGCCCTGGAGCCGGGTCGCACAGTGACACTGGTGACCGATAGAAGGCTCAGAACCAGACCCATACGCTCTCGCTGATGCACTACCTGATGGAAAGGTGCAGCCACATCCCAACAAGCCCCATCAGACCCGGCAGTGGAGCAGAAGCACCCGGGCTGGAGGCAATGCTGCAGTGCAAGCTCTCCACTTACCTGACAACAGGGAATACACCTGGGGAAAAGCTCTTCCCAACGATCCCGTCACAAGAAAACCCACCGCCCAACACTGACCCGCTTTGCCACCAGTCAGCCTAAAGACAGACAGATCCATACGAAACCTCACTCGATCCTCCTCCAGGCATTGGAGCCGACTGGCACCTCTGCTCCTCGAGTTACAGGAAGACTTTTAAAAGCCTCTCTGTAACAGCCTGGTTTTCCTGATTGTCTAAGAAAGGCTCTCGGCGTGACCCGAGCTCATCCCGAAGCTCGGAAAACAAAACGGAAAAGAACAGAACTTTCATTTCCCCCGAACAGGTGCAAACCTTGCTCGAGCCCGCCTGGGAATGGCTTTCAGCGTGCCGGCGCAGCCGGTGCCGAGGGGCGCGGGCAGCCCCGCTCCGCCCGGCCTCGCTCCGCACCCTCACAACGCGCCCGTCCAGGGGCTCGGCGGCTCCGGCGGGGCACGGGCAGCTGCTCCCGCCCGGCCCGGCCCCGCTCACTCACCATGGTGCGGCGGCTGGCTGGGAGCCGGCCCAGCCCGGCCCGGCCGCCTCCGTCCCGCCCGCCCCGCTCAGGTGAGGCCGGGCCGCATCGCCTTCCCACAATGCCCCGATAGGGAACTCCCGGCGCTCCTCCCGCCGCCCCGGGGAGCGCCGCGGGGCACGGGCAGGGCTGCAGGGACGGCACCGCGGGGCAGGGGCCGGGGCAGGGGCAGGGCTGCACGGAGCGACAGCCCGGCAGCGAGGGTGCTGACAGGCCGCGTGTGCCGGGCCCCCGCCCTGCTGCCCCGTACGAGAGCCGCTCAAAGGGCGCCTTTCTCACCTCGGCACAGCCGACACCAATAAAACGCAGTTATTGTCATCCGCTGGCTCGAGCTACTCCCCGGTCAAGCATTCATGCCCTAAAGACACGGGTAGATCTACAGGCATGATTGCTCTGCTGCCCATCTCCATCAAAATGGAACTCTGATAGTTTAAATACCTTCAGTGACTGGGCTTGGCTCACCGGTGCTTTGTGATGCAGCTGGATGAGAGGGCAGGACATCAGTAAATCCCTGTAACCTGTGGCGGGGATTTGCTGATAAGCAGCTGGTGCCAAAAGAATGCGCAACATCCATAGACTCAGCACTTGAATCAAAAGATCTAAATCCACCCCTAAGGCTTCTCAAATTCCTACGAGGATTCTGATCCAGATGCAAACTACCGCAGGAGCATAAAGTGAGAAGACTTAGCGTGCTTAAGTCGCACGTCTGTAGTCCAAAGGAGAGACATCTCCCAGAGCACGGCATGCATCAGTTGAGGACATGGATCCCAGCTGCTCGGGGAGGGAAGAACTGTGCCCTGCTCCTGGGTACAGTGGTGCATGTGAGCCATCAGTGAGAAAGGGAAAGAAATCCAAAGGCACCTGGTGACTTCAGGGATCCCTGTGGTGTCAACAACAACCCTTCTGCAGCCTCTGGCTTCAGAGAAGGGAGAGAGATCCCTAATTGCTAAAAGCAATTGTGCATGTACAGCAGAGAGGACAATTGGGTTGAAACCTGCTCCCAGTTAGAAATGCAAATTTGCAAGAGCAGAGTGCAAATGCAGGTGAGTGCTCCTTATGCCCATTCAACAGTGTGGAGGTAATTTCCACATTTCCCTAACTGTGCATGATCCTACTCCCCTCAGCCCTCCGTAAGTTTTGTGTTGGTCTATACAGACACACTGTTCCTGGAGTCCTTCACTGCTGCTTGCTGAGCTGTGGTTTCTGCATGTTGCAGCCCCAGCCCACCAAGCAGCACGTGGCACGCTGTGCTGTGATGCTGCCGGCTGCTTAGTGCTCTGGTTTCACTTCTGGAGTGCACCACACACGAAGTACAAGGCCCAGCTCCCCACAGATCTCAGAGATACTCCTCCATCTGCTCACTTGCCCCTGGCCTCTGCCCTTCCCGAGTGCACAGCCCGGGCCCATAAAGCAGCACGATCTCCAGAGGGCAGGAACATCTCACCCTTTGTGCTGTGGGGTGCAGCACATCCCCTGCCGTGCTGCCAGACAGCACTGGCCTCACTGGTTTTACTGGGGCACCACCTTGCCTTCAGTGAGCCTGCCACACACATACTTAGTGCAATCAGAATCTGTTAAAGCAGACCAAAACCTTTTACCACATTCTCTGAAAGACACACACAAAGTGCCACAGTACCCACACCGCCTCTCCCAGGAGATAAACATCTGCCTTCCCCATAACCATGTTCATACATACCCCTGTCCCTTGCATCCCTTGCACCCCCAGCTCTACGTGCTGTGGCCTATGCAGAACAGGGGGCTGACTCTGCACTTAAACCCCAAACACTCCCTTGGTGAACGGGGAGTGCTCACAGAGAGCACTGCAGCTCTGGGAAAGCCAGGTCTCAGAGAACACTCAGAACTGGATTTGCCTAACACCCACGAACAGGGATACCACAGTGCAGCTGTAAAACAGATGTGAGGCATCAATACTTCCATCTCCAAAAGGAATTTAAAATTAAGGGATGAACATACCCCTTACTCCCCACCTGTGTAATTTACTCAGGTGATGGACAACAATATTTTTTTGCTTAACAACTGTTCCCCAATAATTTTACTTTTCTATGCAAAGATGTTACCTAATTAGGCCATAAACTCAAGAGAACCAGCCTGCTGCTTGTGTGGTTTTGCAAGTAATCAGAAAAAAGTGGCAGCAGCAGCAAACACAACATGCATAGAGCGAACATTAAGAGCAGTAACCAAAGTCAGCCTATTATGGCCAATCTTGGAAGCTGGCAGAGAGAAGCCCTAGAGAAACAGGCCTGCAGATATAGGATCATGCCTAAATTAGATGCTTTCCAGCTCAGAAAGCCAGGCTGCACTTAATGACTGCCTAACTAGCCATGGTAAGGACTTGGAATTCTCCCCTCCCTGCCTCTCGGCCACTATCACTGTGTAGCTGCATAATTTTCTGATAAAGAAGATAACCATCAGTAGTTCCTAGCTGGGAAGTTTGAGCTATTAGTGTTACTCAGCAGGGGGAGGCAGCTGGGGCACACAGTTGTGCCAGGTGAACCAATGGGGTGAACTTATGTCAGTTAAATGCAACAACATGAACTCCTTCCAGTGCTTCCCTTAGGCCCAGTTAGTTAACTTGAACATGAATGTTTGCAAAGTAATGCATATTTATTTCTCTAACTCAAAACTGCTGCAAAAAGCAGAAAGCAGTTTTGAGACCCTTCTTTTTTGGCTTCCTCTTCTGCATGGAAGGAGTATAAATATTTTCTTTTTTAAGGGTTCTTTGAAACAGGCTTTAAAGAGAGGCAAGGAGCTTTTTACTGCTTTGGCATATTTTATCCTTTTTGCTTATATTCCACTCTCCTAGCAGCCTGTCATATTCAGAAGTAGAAAACATTCACACCAAGAGTTACAGTGGATTCAGTGAGCCTTGAGTGCCTACACCTGATGAAAAAACTTCCCTGGCTCCTAAGTAGCAGTTTTGGTGGCTCTGGGCATTATTTATGTGAAAAGAAGTCATTGCTAAAATGTCAGATGCCTAAACCTGCAACAGGCTTTGTCTTGGGTCCTCGTAATCTCTGCAAGCTTTGTGCATTTCAGAAGCTAATCCTGAACCATATAAATAAAGCTATATATTCAGCAATGGTTTACAATTAATTGGGAAGTTATTTTCCTGTGCATTTTAAGAGAAACAAATCCTCTCAGCTTCAATTAAGAGACACAAACTACTGTCTAAAGAACAGTAGGGAATGAAAAAAATCCAACATTTTCACTTCCTTTGAAACAAAACTGCACAAGCTTTCCTTCTGAAAAAAACCCAAACCACCCTTTTATTGCAGGAAGAAGCCTTTTCACTGACACCGAGTACCACAACAAATGAGACAGAACACTGAACACTTATTCTGATTCTAGCCAGCAGATGCTTTGGTGTTGTTTTTCAACACCTGAACTGAGCTCACAGACTCCTTCAGGTAAGTTGCCCTGTGCAAACCAAGGAGTTGAGGCTGATGAACACTCCACTTGGTGATTTTATAGGAGACCTGCTGTGCAGGTTTTTAACCACTTGATACTAGGTCTGTGGGGGAAAGAAAAAAACTTTAAAAGCCCAATTTAAATTCAGCTGCAGGAGGTAGCTTTTAATTGCACTTCGGATCAATAGAGAAGCAACCTAACACTTGCACTTGGTTACTAGGCAGGGCTTGTACTTTTCCAGACTGTTTTTCCTGTGTTCCCTTTTCCTTATTTGCTCACGAAGTCTGGATTCTCCACAATTTAAGTGCAGAACAAAGCATTCATATCACTAGAGCACATACCAAATCATGTACATGTGCCACAAATGTTGGTACCTTATCAGCAGCAACATGTTCAGTAAGTAATCCCAACATTTATAAAGTATTAGAAAAGTGTTAAAATAGCAATCCAAATAATTATAGTCTGTACTGAAGTGATAGGTGTACACAAGCACTTAAAGGATGTCAAGTAGCATTCTATTTAATTTTCCAGCTGTATAAAATTAAAAGCAGGCCAAAAGGTAAACAGGCATTACCAAAGCTCCATCAAGAATCTTTTCAATCCAGAGAAAACTTGTTCTTGTAGCCCTCTTGTGTTCAGCTGGATTAACAGCTATTACAGCCACAGCATCCTCCCTTATCTCCCCAAAATCACAGCTCTGCATGCCTTAACCACACTGCCAGTCAGTTCTTTGTCCTGTACACCTCCACTCAGTTTCTTTCATGGTTTTCCTCTTTCCATCCCGGTTGTAAAATCAGAACCCATTCAGGCTCCCGTGCTTGCAGGCAACCCAAGCTCCTGAAACAGCAGAGTGCCCAGTTGGTCTATTCATACCATAAAACAGGGAACCAACTGCTTTGGAGTAGGAGGACTAAAGCACCCCTTATTGCCTCAGTGATCATGCTGATATTCCCAGCATTTCTTCTCCATAAAAGGACTGTAATGAACACAATTTACAGCCTTGTTTCTCTCTTTCAGTTAATGCCTGTGAGTTCAAGTTTTAAATTGAGTGTCCCACAAACACCATTTAGACACGTGCAATTCTCTACCCTTGCAGAAATCACCCTGACATTCTCCAAAGTCTGACTATTGACAGTTCTGTTTATTCCACACGTTCCCTGCCAATCACCAAGTTATGGCTGCACTACTCTGGGTGCCCAATGGGATGGAGCCTTGTAACTGAGGATAAGGAAGTGGGTTGTTTCCTAAACCACACTCACCTTCCATGTCTGCTGCCTCAGCCATCCCTCATTCAACCACTGCAAGACAGACCAGCAGGCTCCGGTGAGCAGGGCAGTTGTGCTTCAAGAGCTGCTTTCGCCTGTCTCAGGGAGCCAAACTCCACCATGGATGTGCTGCTGTGGAGGAAACCTGGAGAAGGAGCCGTATACTATGGAAGAAAGAAAGAGAAATGAATGAGAACAGAGAAAAGACCAAGGACAGCACTAGAACTGACAGCCAGCCATGGCTTAGCAGCAATGCCATCAAGGAGTACAGGCAAGCAGTGCCCACTCTTGATCAGCTGCACAGGTGCACTTGAGCTCATGAAAACTTAAGAGTCTGACAGATACACATGTAGATTTTGAGAGCAGCTGAAAACAGGCTTCAGAAAGAAGACTCAGTATAAATAGTGCAAGGCATAGTATCTTCTTTACTTGAAAGACAGCTAGAGTAGCAAAGCTAGGAGCAAGTTAAACCCTAATGTGTATTTCTCTATAAACAAGGTGAAGAGGATAAAAACAGGTACCTCCACAACCCATAATATCTTTGTGATACAAAGCAATTTAGGAATGAATGTACCAGATTTTCTGCAGACAAGCTAGTTAATCTCACCAAAATTAAAATAATACATCAAGAGTGAGTAAAAGAATATGCTTTCACTTCTTTGTGTGACCAGATTATATTTGTCAGAGTATAAAACTTGTCAGAGACCCTGGGTACAAATGTGAGTCAGACAGCAGGTAGTTGCAGCAACTCAGAGCTGCTGATATGCTGGGGGGAAAAGGGTCATGCATAGAAGCAAAAAGCAAAATTTCTCATGACCCCATATCACTTTATGATTTGATATTTAATATTATGAAAAAAATTGTAGAGATTTTATTACTGATATTATTTTGAAACTTTGATTGCCAGATAAAACAAGTAATGCTGTCTTTGAATCGGTTGAACAATTAGCTTTTGCATATTAAAAAAGACTACACAGCTGCCTAGAGCCCATGCCCTTACATCTTCCAAAGGGGCAAGAAACTTTACAGGATCACTTGATAGCAGCCACTTCAGAGATCCTTGATCCTTGCCTTTTGTGAATGAGAGGTAGAGAAAGCCTTCAAAGGCCACATTGAAACTCCTTGTAAGGTGGTTAGTTGATGACAAAATTAGTTTTTAAATGTTAGGCTGGCAGACATTCATCATTTTCTGTAGCATTTGATCACGGCATTTCAGAGTTAGTCAGGTCATTCAGCACTGAGGACTTGGTCAACAGACATAAAAAACCTTAGAGAGCTTTCCTTCTGAACTCTGTACTAGTGAATATGATCAACATAAAAATCTGTCCCTTTCCTGCATCTACTGTATTCTAAATCTCCTCAATGAGTGAAGTCAACACTACAGGTACTAAGACCTGGCACAGCTATCTGAAATGTAAATGAAGTTTTCAGTATCAGGAATTTGAGAAGTGATCAACTGTGCATTCTCAGTTAGAAAACCAATACATCTGTTTTTGTGCTTTCACTACAAGGACACCATTTGCAACTATTCAGCATCTTCAACTTTAACTAGAGTTAAAGTTTGCCTTATTCAAAACATATGATGGTCTACATAGACATCTAAGTAGGCTTTTCTGACTATAGATCAGCAACAGTTTCACTTTTTCCAGTCAGTTTTTGTTGGAACTAGAAAACACTAGAATTTGCCTTGGGAAATGTGAGAAGTTTAAGCAGTTCAAAATGAGACATATGTTTAAAAAAAAAAAAAAAAAACCAAGAAAAATTATTATATACCACACAGGTTCTTCAGCCCTCATTCAGAGGTGGCAAGTTTGTCAGTCTTCCAGATTCCCTCTCTGACTCCCAAATACCCCAAGGAAGCAGTGAGCCACACACCATACTCATCAACCAACATTCAGACATTCCAAGTGTTACAAAGCCAGCCAGTGCTGTATTTGAGCCTATGAAGACTGTGAACAACTGTGAGGGATAAGGATGCTTTCCAGTTTATTTCCATCCTTTCCCTGTGAGAAAGTATAACGAAACAAGTGCAACCACAACTTCTGTCACTGTGTGCTCTGTATAGATTATATTGTAGGCTGTGCTCACCCCATCCAGCAAAATTAGCATTTCTTTGGCACCTCAGACAGGTCCAAGGCATCTCAGGAAAAGATCCTCTGTAGATAAGAACTTTTGCAGAGCTCTGAAGGGCAGCCAGATGAACCAGAGAAGATGTCTGTGTGAGCTGGCAAGCAGAACACAGGATAGGGTTATACATCCCTAAGTGGGATCACACAGCAGTTGTTCATGTCTCAGCTCACTGGTTTATTGTGGGCCTTTGACCTGGTGCAGCTCATTCAGTTCCAATACAACACACACAACAAGCTCTCCCAGGAATCTACATTTTGTACGTGGGGCACGTAAAGGAAGAGCCAGAGCACAAAATGGAGATTGTGTTTTCACAGGATGGAAAAAAAGATGGATCATCCAAATAGACTAAGTGAATATCAAGAAATATTTTATTGTACATGTAATCAAAGTTTAAAAAACAGACAAGGAGGAGCAAAGGACAGATTTATCTAGATTCTCTTAACTATGTAGGGTACAGAAATACAACTAGGAAAGAATTAGCACATATTAGTACCCTTTGCTCTCCTTCCCTGCCCCAATGGAAGAGGTTACACAAGCGAGATCTGTAATGCTTCAAATCAAGGCTTCTCAATAATTGCACACTTGAGCTGACATAGCTAAGTATGTTCAGTTTGATGAGAGAATGAGTGCCTTCAAAATAGTTGTTTATAAACAAAACTACTCTCTCTTTAGTGGTTTGTGAGCATTACTCATTCAACACCAAGAGTATACTTAAAAGAATAATGATTTAGTGGCCATAATTGTCATTACATCTGAACTGACACAATCTTTAAGTATATCAATTATAGAAAATAGATTCCTTAGGCAGTAGAGAATATATTATCTAGTGGCAAAAACATAATGTAAAGAAGCAGAGGAGGTATTCACAGGGAAGGGAGGGGGGAGCTGCGTGCTGAGCAGGGGCACATTGAGTAATCAGAACTAAAAAAGCTGAGTTCTGGAGTGCTAACTGCAAAGGAGTCACACCTCAGCATTGTGAGTATAGGTTTCAGAATGTCTGGGTTGAAAAATATGGTACTCATTGCACATCTACATCAATCTCCCACCTTAACTCATGCCCTAGATCCTCCTAACCTATTACAGTGGGATATTAAACAATTCTAGTACTGTAATTCGTGTTCTGCCTTACATGCTGTGAGGAAGAAGGCATCTGTTCTCTTCCAGAACCAGACAGGATGAAGTCTGAAAGTGAATGCAGAGACTTATTCACCCCTTGAATGAACAAGAATGCTTGTTCACCCTGCAACACTTTTCTTCCTAGTTTAGAAGGGTGAAGGCCTTCAGAGCATAAAGCTGCAACTGTTCTTCCAGTGCAAGCTGATTTTCTCTCAACATCTTAGAAATAACCCTTCCCAAAAACCCTAAGCTATACAGCATGTAGCCAGAGTTGAATCAAATTGATGTGACAAGTGCTAAATCCTGGATTGAAGGCAAGACAAGTTTTGGAATCCCCACAAAAGATGATTTTGTTTATTCTTCAGTGGCCCAATAAGGCCAGCAAATAAACTCTTCACAAAACTTCCAGAGAAGGCCCATGGAAAAGCAGACAAAGTAACAGTAACTATCATATTCTGGATTCTAATGCCCTTTGGAGACTATCAGATTTTTGGCTTAAAATGCAAGTGAATCATGATGTATTAATGATCTTAAACTATTTCAGCCTACAGCATGGTCCAATGCAGATTATTAGTGTCAAGTTACACACCTAGGACTTGAATTCACTAACACTCATAGCACCACTTGATTGTTGCTGTAAGTAAAGACAGTCTAACCCTCAACTCTTCTGCCAGAAAGAGCGTATTACCTTTGATAATTGTGTAACACCACCTACTCCAGGCCAGCTGACCTACCCTTTTTTGTCCTCACACATATTGCATCTGTTTTCAGATAAATCTTAACAGCTCCGAGCTTAAACTCTGTGACATCACCTTAGCTTCCAAAGTTACAAAATAAATTCTCATTTAGAGTATTCAAATGTAGGAGATTCACTCAACTGACAAACCAAGTTACTGACAGTATCTCTCACTAGTTATTCTCTTTATGTGCCAACTGCACAGTCATAAAAGTCTCACAGCTCTTCTTCATACTTCTCAGCTTTGAAACAGGAAAGGATCAATATAGATATATCAGGATTAACACTCCTAGGAGCAGGGAAAAAAGCAGCTGTTCTGTACCTCAGTAATTATTGCTCAGTATTTATCTGTTTTAAGCAACATCAAGACAGTATTTGAATTTATGCTGTACTTTAGCAGAGACAGGTTCCCTAACATTGAAGAACATCAGCCTTTCCACAGAAAAAAATCTCTAAAATTTGGCTGGCCATTTTTTCTTAACCGTTCCTTGTAACAAGGCAGGTTTGTTTAGGTTTCCATTCTAACAACATTATAGTTGTCAGAGTACATGGCTCATACCTGTGGCCAGTCTTTAGAGTAGGTGGGCTGCACATTTTCATAACTACAGAAGTTTATCAGCTATCCTAAAACACTACATAAAAAGCCCAGGATTGTTTGCAGACTCACCAGCTACCTACACAGAACAGCTGTTCCACAAAAGTGATTTCACTAACAATTGAACTTGAAGACAAACACTACAAGAAAGCCAATAAAAGATCTTGTGTGATCAAAGGTTCTCTTACTATCTCATCTGAAAGAAGCTACCTTCCACTTTAAGCTATCTCCCCCTTCCATAGGAATAACCAACATACCTTTTGGAGTCAATTTACTGCTCAAGAAACATTTCAACAGAACTGCTTTTTGGACAAGAGAATAAGTTATTTTACTATTTGCACAAATTGAATTTACTACACTCATTTTACTCTGGTAATGTTTGAGCTACAAGGTATCTGTACAAGATATATCAGCAGAGATAGCACATTGTTAACACTACATTATGTAAACTGAGAGACAACAGGTCCTTCCACCCAGGTGTCATATTGCAGATAATGACACCTGTCCGAGAGGCTGCGGAACCGCACTTCAGCACCACGGAGATTCCCGGGGAGCCCAACAGAAAAGCTGTGCTCTACAAGGGTGACTGTCCATCCTGGAACAGCAGCAGCAGGAGACTCAAGCAACCAGTGTTTGCAGTAATATTCTTGAGGAGGGTTCCATTCATTCGGTGCATATTGCTGTACATAAGGTGCATAAACCTGCCACGGAGGAGATCAGCGGGAAGAGAATCCAGTGGCAAGGCTGCAACCAACTACTGGCGTCATGTCCCAGATCTGGAAGAGAATTGTGGAGAATTACACAGCATTAGTGTCAGACTCACAGGTCTTTCTGCAAGAGGCAAAGAAGCAAACATAAAGATATCCCTGGACACAAGGTAACAACTCCTTTTTAACCTGTGCTTGAGGAAGAGCTCATAAAGAGTTACACCCGCATTACAAACCAAAAGCCAAATTTAGGGCTGAAGAGTCGTCTTGAACTTCCATGTAGGTCTGTTTTAAGAAGTGTTATGCAGTTTGTCACAAACATGCTTAGAGGCAAACAAGAACAGGATGGCACAGTCTCAGTTCTGACATGCATGGTGAATGTAGAGCCCAGGCACAAGAAGATTCTGTATCAGTCTGAGCTCCATATCACTGTCTCCTAACAAGGGCTTTCAGTGGCCATTCTCCAAGCCATGGAGCTCAGAGCAAAGGAACCTGCCCATGTCCTCAGGTCTGTGTCTTTAAGGCTGCTGGTAGATTCTCCTGCTGCCCATGCCTGCTATGTTTGTTCAGAGACACAACAGCTACACTTCATACAGTGGAGTTACAAGTAATTTCCTCATTCAGCTGCAGAAGAACAGGTTAGCAAACACAATTCCTTCTTCACACAATAGGATAGCTTGTAGAAATAGTTGTCAGAAAGAAAGGAAGAATATACAAAAATGATCTCTCTATTAAATGTCTCTTAGAAATGCAGGAAAGAGATGCAGCAATACCTTCACAATCCGGTCGCTCCCACAAGTCACCATTAGCCCTCTGGAGATGTCCATGGACATGTGTGAAATGTTGTGTTTGCCTTCATGAAAGGTTGCCAGGGAAGTACGGCTGCACAAGAACAATTGAAATGAAAGCCCGCCATCAGATGAAGCTTCATGGCATCATTATAGCAGTGCAAAATAAACTTAAAAAAAATTAGGTTGCTCAAGTACTAATAAATCTATTCCAAGAGCTGCAGTGCCGTATTAAAGGGGACAGAACTAAATTAGCAAGTCATGCTAAGACACTGCTTGTGGAGTTGTACAGGTGTGACATTTCTTGGCCGTCTGCAGCACGACTGTTAATAATACTAGAGCAGAAGTGGGACACTGAATTAGCAAATACCTCTACTCCTGGTTAACAAAGTCAAGTTCATTTTTCCTTTTTTTCATTATTTTCGAAAATAATGTTGAGCTCTGAAGAATATTCCCAAAGTTTTAAAAAGTGTACATGAATTAATGCATATACATCCTGGCAGCTGAAATGCATTGCCTGGCACCCACTTAGCAATGTTAAATGCAATCAATAGCTTTTAACTAAACTGAAATGTTGAGACAAATATATCTCAAGTCTAGATCTGGGCTCCCAGAAAAAAAGAACTAAAAAAGGATAAAAATGTTGTAATTCCACATCTGATCCAAATGCACTTGCAGGGGCAGATGGGGGGATCTCTGCCATCACAGTGCTTTCAGTCCCCACGGCCTAATAGCAGATCAGCTCAGTGTGATCTGTAGCACTGTGTGTGGATGTGGAGCAAGCCCAAGGGTTTCTGCACACCAGCAGTGTTGCTACAGTTTATTATTCCCTAATACTCACTCTTCATCCTTGATCGACTCAAAACAGGAATCACAGACTCGGACCTGGAACTCAAATCCCATGATTGGGTAGCTTGACCGTTTGGTGCTGCACTTGCCACACACTGCTTGCCCACATTTTCTGCAATGATGCTTCATGGAGGAAGAAGAAAATAAGTCACTATACTATGTCACTTGACCACTGTACCAAGTGTCCATTGCACAACAAAAACAACAAAGCTTCTGTTTTGCAACCTATTAGAAAGCAACCTGCTAGGAAACACCCTGTTCCTTCAACCAAAGATCAACATCTCTGGAGTTCTGAACAGTCATTTAGATCATTAATGGATTTATCTCCATGCTCTGTGTATATCCTCTCTCCAGCAACCTCCTTCTGGGAGAAGGGGAAAAAGAGGCTTGAACAAGCAATCCAGTTAAAAACATTCTGGTGCACTAAGAACAGGGCCATTGGTATTTCACTGGAGTGAGCATCTACATTCTCTGCTATGGGGCACTGTTTGCCATTTTACACAACACTTGAGGATTAGCTGTCCATAGTTCTAAAGCATGGGAACATTCAGAGAAATCCAACAGAACACTCCTGCTTTCATCTGTGGCAGAAGTTTGATGCAACACTTTCACAGAATTTGGAAATGTCTTAGCAGTGCTTAGAAGCTGTAACTTCTCAATATACCTCACTTCAAAACAGCAATAATACCAAAGATGAAAAGATCTACCAGCCTTAGTGGTCTTTGGTTTACATTTTGCTCAAGTACTGAAGTACAGCTAAGCACTGAAACCAGCCATCTCACCTGTCTCAACCCTATTGTCTTTGTGTCCCACATTTGCTTTATATTCCAGAAGAAAGGTTGTTCACACTTCTGACAGGAATCACTTTCTAGCCATTGAGGAGCCTACAAAAGAGCAGGAGATGTAAGCAATCAGAATTGTTTTCCCTCACACAACAGTCAAAAAAGTTTAAGAACCCAAAGTAAAGTCTTACTTGGAAAGATGCCCTGGTTCAGTTCTGGACATTACAACAATAAATTGCAAAGAAGTTTAGCACAGAAACCCCAAACCCAAGAATACAGTTATTGGTTACACACCTCCTGCACTTTTTAAGCCTACAGGAATATGTTCTGTTACTGCCTTAATAAGAAAACTCATTCAAATACCAAAGTTCCTAAACCCACTGCAGGCATGCAAAGACTGCTGCTCTGGTTGTCTGGATGACTTTTAAGGACCAGTGTAGTCCAAACTGCAGAAGCTGTGAGGCAGCAATCCCCTTGAAGTGGGTGTCCAGAAGTAAATTCTGTGAGTAATTATCTTTTCTACTTTCATGGGATTGCAGTTTGAAATAATTAGGAATTCATCTGCATTTTCCATCCTGCCCCCATCTTTGTTAAGCATTCCTTCTCCCACCCACACACTTTTCCTGCCATAAATGGACTAAGCCAAATGAAAATAGAGCTTTTACACATTTTAGCTTTCTGAGATACTTTAACTGAACATCCATGTAAGAGATAGAAAGAGAAGCACAATATTTTTAGTATATGGACTTGAATTTGAACATGGATATTCTATACAACTTTATACATCTCATGAGGGAGTCTCCCTGAAACTTGACAGGAGGAAAGCTGGAACAACAAAACATTTTTTCTTTTCAATTCACGTACACTGCTGACAGTAAGAAAACAAGAGCATTCTCACTTGCACCACCATGGATATGAACTGATGAAGAAAGAAAGTGTATGGCTGGGTCAATTGCTGTGTACTGAGATCTTTAAAAGAAATGTTGCCTGAGGACTGAACCTCTGCCTCTCACTTCTCTACCTGCTTTGACACAAGTTGAGAATTTATTTCGAGACTACTGGAGCACAGTCCTTTGGATTCTTTACCGCAAGAGTTTGACTGCTTTAGATTGTTCCAGAAGCAAAGGCCACAGCCATTCCAGTGAACCTGTTGTCTCTTTGAGATAAAGCTCTAAGCAGTCCCAAGCATCTCCTGCACTTTTCCTATCCTGGGAACCCATTTACTACAGTGGAGCATGGACAGCCATTAGAACAGAACAGGTTTCAATAATATCATTCAGCTTTAAAGTGTCAATGTGAGGAAAGCAGCCTACAGAACTGACTAAGGAAAGTCACATTAGTCTCTGAAAAGGGGAAAAAAAAAATCTTTGACCTATGATATGAACTTACCTCCTCTCGGCTGATATCCATGTTCCACACAGCAATTCCCCCATCAGCCGAACAAGACACCAGCTGCCGTGTCAGCTGGATGTAGCAGATAGCCTGCACCTTGTCACTGCGAACAAAGCACACACCAGTTACCCACAAGTATTTAAACAAAGCTTGGTTTTTCAGCAAATCCTGATTTATACTTGTAAATAAAGCTACTGAGGAAGCTCCAAACTGATTTTCAGTTTGCTAAGTCCACTAAGCAGAGCTCTGAGGATGAGTGAACAGGTGCTGTCACCTGAGCACTATCCTAGCATCAGGATGTTGATGAGAATGTTCTTACATGCCTGACCAGAATACCAGAGGTACAGGTCCATGTTAACATTTGCTGGCAGTAAGCCCTGATGGTGAACTGAGTGTCAACTGACTCATAGTGCATGTGCAAATACTCTTCTGTGTTGGCAAGGAGAGCCACTTATCAAAACAGAAACAACTGGATAAATAAAGAGAAATATTTGTTTTAAGATGAAACTAAGCAGCAGACAGAGGTTCCACTTTTTCTAACAAATCACAGTGTCAGGCTGTAGCTAAAAAGCAAAGTATGCATTCACCAATAAGACAATTTAATCGTAAAGAAATTAATGTCAAAACAAAAGTCTGCCCTAAGAATTTAAACAAAGAATCTGAGTAGTATCAAACTGCTTTGCAACATCTAAATTGAATTAAAAAGTCAGTTTGCTTCTCAAAATAACTTCCTTTCCCATTCAGTAGGAAGAAAACCTAACTGTTACAAGTACCAGCACACATGAGGTAGCAGTAACAGCAGTATAAAGTCCTCCAGTCACTGACTTCAGTCAGTTTTTTGTAACCAAGGCTGTATTATTAATTCTTTAGCCATAAAACTAAACCCTCTAGATTTAACAAGAGTTCTAGGGCTGAGGCTATCAGTCTTGATCAAAGGTGGATAAAGGCATCTATGGAATTAGACAAGAGGAGAACACACTATAGAAATATCTTTAAATAGAAACAAGATCTCTACTACCAGTGCATTTCTAAGTAGAATATATCTTCAGTGGTGAACTGCCTGTCAGACTGAATTAGAGCCCTACATTTAAAAATGGCAGCTAATGTTGGGCCTCTAAAAATTAAGAGTTGACTGTTACAGACAACTACCTCAACGTCAGAAGAGGGGAAACATGACACTTTCGGAAATTGAGAGACTACCCCTGTAATTTAGCCAATCAGTTATCACTGATAGAAAGACAGAGAGAACAGGAACATACTGAAGCTTATTTTATATGTATAAATGAACATGCTTATACATAAAGGTTCTAGCCCTCCTCTCACAGGTAACTCAGTGCAGTATTTACAATACAGAGACATGCAATTTTTACATGAAGGCCAAACCAGATGATTTAGGATTTTTACCCACCTCCTTCTATGAACTACTTCTGTGCTACTTCTAAACCATGGTAATAAGAACGTATTAAACCCGAAAAAGAAAAAAAAACTTTATCAGTAAGGCTTTCCTAGTACTGATTATCCTTCTTCCCCTTCAAAGTACTCAGGGTTCTACAAAGAGTAATTTTCTCCATTATCCACAATGATTCAAATATCTTGCCACACTGGGACTGTGTGTTCATTACAGGACGTGTATGAAAAATAAGACTCCATTACATACTGATGTCCCTGGAGCAGCAGCGTTCGCCCCTTCCTTCCACCAATATCCCACATGATAATGCTGTGGTCAGAGGCACCTGAGAAGAGCAGCCGTTGCACAGGGTCCCACCACAGGGAAGTAATACTCCCTAGGAAAGAACATTCTGCAGTTAGATGTAAGGGACTGGCTCCCCAACACAGTGATGCCCTCCTAAAGTGAAACCTGAGGTACTGCCTTACTCCAATAAGTATGTTACTCCAGTAACATATTGAAAGCCTTACGGCAAAGGAAGCATCCAAAGGAAGCAAAGTGCAGTCCTGACAGAGGGGCAAGAAGTACTGGACAAGAGATGTCCCTAAGACAGATACAGCATAAGCCAGAAAGTCTGAGTTCTGCCCCTTGTATTTCAGTAGGTGATTTTTTAAGAGTTGCCAGGCTGCTATGTGAGCTTTTGAAGAGAGAAGTACTAACACTTGCCAAGCAGAAACCAGTATCTACCACACAGTGAGGTACTTGGTCAGTGGTTGCAGCACAGCTCGCAGTGTTCTCAGCTAAAGCAACTCCCTCACATAACCTTTTACAACCTTAAAATAGCTGGACTAAGAAACAAAGTGAGAATTTCACTCCTCTTAGCAAATCTGCCACTACTCACTAAATTACAAAACCAGATTTCAGAAGTGCAACTGTGAATTAGGGATAGAAAGAAATTAGTCATCTGACAGTAGCAGCCTTACACTAAACGCATACGGTAAAGTGGCCAGTAGACTAAAGCAGTAATTTTGTTACTCATGCCACCTACAGTTGTGGAGTTGGGACATTTTATTCCCTTGCAGAGAGCCTTCCCTTTAAAGAATCCTTCCATTGCTCAGTTGCCATCAAAAGACTTGTTAGTCCGAAACCAAGATGACAAATGGTAATTTGAGCCCAAATCAGTTCTTTCCAATGCTCTGAAGATTTTTTTTTTCTTTTTTTTTGCCTCCTTTAGGGCTATGCTGTTTTCAGACTGACCCATTTGGAAATAGCATGTGCACCAAAAAGGTACTAACTTTGAGTATTATCTCAGCATTACACAGAGCAGGCTGTTATACATGGTGAATTCTGGAAGCTGAGAACAAACTCTGAAACCATTTAAACTGCAAAGCAGCTGCTTGTTTATGAAGTCACACTTAGCAAGAGCTAGAAAGCAAACAAGATGAAATCAGACTTTTAAAGTCTGTCAAACACAGCTGCACTCAAAGAAGAATTAGATGCCATTTAAGTTTAGACTTACTACAACTTGACAATATTACACAAATATGGTGGAGAAAAAAATGTTACACATCTGATTTGCTTTAAAAAACAAAAGTTGAAATAACTAATACTATACCAGTTGAAGAAAAATCTGTTTCTGCCCCTGAAATAATATTTTATGCTAGCTCTATTCTTGTTTTAAGGATCACAGTCCCCATATAGAAATACAGGAGGCAAAGATGACTGCTGTGTGGACAGCACTGCTGCAGCTGGTGCTTGGAAGCCCTCACAACTCAAGACAGAACTACTAGAAAGTGCCACACAGACGTACTGCTTTCAGACTAACTGAAACATCTACCAAGAAGTTGCATTTGAACACAAACCAAAAGCATAGAGAGGCAAAGAAGTCTCTAAGACCAAGAGAATTATTTTGTTCTAAACTGAAACAATCTGAAATTCTCCTTGAAAGCAGAAGAGACATTTATCACTTGAAAATCTCAACCTGCCTCTACATTCAAAACCAGCTGTATTATACAGTCATCTGTAGATCAGGAATCTACCCAGCTTTAACAAAGCCTACTCTATACTTCCAGCTGTTAAACAAGGCAGCCTTTTCCAGTTCATCCCTACCCACATGCAAACTGTCAGCTGACTTGAAAGTTGCAAGTACCACATGGGAAAAGGCACTGTCTTGTTTATTTTACTCAGCATATTATTAAATTACACAGGATTCTGTGATTTGCATTCTTGCCTTACTCATTGCAGCAGACAGTGGCTCTGTATCACATTATGGACCACCTGATTCTTCATTTGATATAAGGACTTCAGTTGTACTGTAGAGGATGAGACATTTGCCTTAGACTAGGCAGTTTCTCCAATGTTGAGACTAAAGCTTTTAGAGGTGGCCATCTAGTGGATAACTTGTGTTTAACTGAATGCATATGTTAACTTTTATTTTTCATCTATAATAAAAATACCTGTAAGTATTTATAAGGCTAAGATTTCCCTTCAGCAAGAATGTGTTTGTTCTTTAACAGGAAGTCAAGTACAGCTTTCAACACCTTATGATAACCACTACCCTGGACTGGTTTTTTATCCAGTATCTACCCTTAAGAGGCAGATATGCAATTGAACAACTCACTCCAACTTACAAAGAGGTACCATATCTGGGACAAGTGGCTTTAAGACAAAGAGTTACTTTACCTTCATGCCCTTTAAGGGTTGTGATAACTGAACAGGTATTCTGCTCCAGCTTCAGAAGAGTGATCTGTCCAGAATAATCACCAACAAATGCATGCTGAGTTTCATGATCATATCTGAACACCAGTCAAGGAGAAGCTTCATTTGTTCAATGAGTATTTTACATGACTGAAACAGCTATAGAGTGGGAAAAAAAAAAAAAAGGAAAAGAACATTTTAATATGCCAGATAAATATTTACATAATTACTTTTAAAGTGGTTGGAGACTGTAATAAACCTTTTTGATTCCTTCCTTCTCATCACATTTCCCTACACATGCAAGTAAAACTGTATAGAAAATACAAGAAAAGAGTTTTAGAAAGCCACTGGAGAAAGCCATGAGATAATTCATGCCCTAGTTTGAGGCAAGCCAAGTAGCTTCAGGCCATTTCTAGCAGCTATTTACAGAACACACTCATGCTTGTCTACAGGATGCCAAAACTCATAAGGCTACTTGTTGCAGTGCAGAGTTCTCTGCAACCATTAGGAACACCTCACTGGACACTGGGCTGATTCAGTCTTACCTAGTATCTTCTCCAATAGACCCTTTGTTTTCTAGCATGTTGATATCCCCAGGAGAAGAACATACCAAGACACCAAGATACAAGGATGCTGACCCTCCACAACAAGTTCACCTTGCAGTGGAAGGACACTCCCAATGTTCTGCCTACTGCCAAGGTGAGACTGTCTAATTTCTTGTCCTGTTCTCTGGACTTCCCAGTTTACCAATGCAGGTCCTTGAGGGTGGTATTGAAAATTAACTTAATTTCAGAAAGGATTCTGTCAGATAACACTGAGATAAAAGCCACACCACATCCTAACATGGGATCCATTAACAAGGTGACACATTGGGCATTACACCTCATAACAGTTCTGATACTCACTTTTTGCCACAATGCAACTATGAACTTCAGAAACCAAAGCATGGCAAGCCAATGGAACTACATAATTTACTGCTTTTAGAAGACTTTTGTTATTCAGAATATAAGCAAGAGCTATGAAAGTCCCATGTAGCTAACACCACATAACCCAAGAGCTGTGTATAAACTTAGGTCTCCTCCTTGAACCACACAAAAACACAAGCAGCAGCTAGAAAAGTAGCCTCTGGTATCCAACAGAGGCTAACTTTAAGGCAGTCTACCAAAAAGCCCACCAGCCTAAGTGAAAATGGACAGGCTATGCCATCTGCTGACATTCCAAAATCTCCTAAGCCTTCAGGATCATGAGATAAACAATTTGCTTTCAACAAATCCTCTAACTCCCTGAACATGTGATCCTTTCTTCATCTTGAAGTTCAGGCTTGCCTTATCCCCACTAATCCAGTAAAGAATAGGCACTCTGCTGTGTTTTTCAGAAGCTTATACATAGGATCATTAACAAACAATGTTCTAAGGAACCTCCTGACAGGGAGACCAAGCACCTAGTATACACATCAGCAAGCTGGTTCTTCCAAACACAAATCCAAAGGCAGATAAATTAAAATGGATTTTCAAATGTCAAGTTATTCAATGGATATTTATTTTTATATTGATACAAAAGGTCATGCTCTTTTCTCCATTTTAATAATAAACTGTGCCATTATTTGCAATAGCATTAGCTATAGAAGCCACTGAATTCAGTGAGGCTCAGACTGTTCACCAGACTGCTGTGAGCTGGTCTCCAACACACACACCAGCTTTAACCTATTCTGCGCTGCATTCGGCTGAGATGAGCCACACATGGAATGTTTTGTGGGACACAACTCCCCTGGACTCTACAAGAAGCAGTACAACAGTACAAACCTGACAGTTCTTCAGCCAGGAAGGCAGGGTCTGCACAGATGGGAGGCCTCAGAAGGACAGACATGCAGCTGGCAACTGAGTTTTCTTCCCAGCTTCTCACCAGGACACAGGTGTACAGCCACCCTAGAGAGGGCTTCATGTTTTCAGAGATGATGTTGACCTGTTTCAGTTTTTCAATCTTGCTACTTCTAAAACATTATTGCCATCAAACCTCATACAGCAACTAATACCTTTAATTACTGTCTGGCCACATCTAAACTGCCACCATTAACAAGTGATAAAAAATAGTTTCGTTTGCTTTCAAAAGCTTTGATATGTGAACTACCTTTCAAGCTACTGGGTTTCTAAGTCTTTTACACAGGGTAAAGAATGCCTTGAAATACTTACAGCTGAATAGACAGAGTGTCTAAGCTGCCAATGCTGCAGTTAAACATAGTTTGCAGAAAGCAAATTGTACAGAGAAATTACTACTGGCGAATAAAGTTTCAATATACCTGGTAGCTTAAAGATAGAAAAGATTAACTTGAGCAAAGACAGAAAAATTAAAACAGTCCAAACGGGTTTCATGATGTTTTATGGTCTAGGACTCAAAGGCACACTGGCATCTGTTGAACAAAGTGACTTGCCAAGGAAGTCTATGGGCCAGGCTATAGATACTGTCATTGCAACAAGATGCTACAGACACCTCAAAATTAGGAACTAGTACAGACTGGGATTTCTGCAGCTCAAGGTCTCTTCTGCTATCTAATAACCACTAACAGAAATAAAGGTATTAAACTTCTAATGAGAATAAGAGTTAGCAGACTTGCAAGAGATGTCACTCTAGTTTTTATACATGAGAAGTTGGGAACAAATTGAGGTGAAGGAACAAAGTACTCTTCCATTTTCAGGGTAGCAATCATTTTTTAAAGGATACTGTAGACATGAGGCCCAAGAGGTGAAGTAATGCCTCCCCAGCATGCTCCCACTCCTGGTGCACATCCAGCTGATACACTTGTCATGACCTGTGCTGATAAGCCACTCTGATGCCAGGCAGAAAGTAATAGCAGACACTCGATTCTGGTGAGCTGTGAGAAGAAAAAGATTCCGGCTATTTTCCCCCCAAAATCAAAGTGCATTCCATACTTCCATTCTAATTCAGACAGAGAGAGGTTGAAGATGATATCTAGGCAATGCCCCAGGGATATCTCTCACCATTATATAATACTTGCATCTCAGCTGAATGAAAAGGTTCCCATAGTTCTGTTTAGGATTTGCCTTCTGAATAGCTCAAGTGAACCAAACCCATCACTCAGCTGATGTAAGCCATTCCCCCAGAGAGAAAGAAGCTAAGTTCAGCCCAGATACCCAAGGTTAAGGAACAGGCAAATCCTCAGCTTCCTCTAGTTAGCTCAGAACTTCTGAGAGTAATGCAACACATCTAAAAACTTGAATTGCTTTACTAAATGCATGTTTTTGTAACCCAGAGAGCTATGCTCACATTCATAATTCCAAGCACCTGAAAGGATATCTAGTCCATGGCATTCAAACTGCTTCCTGTGACATCAACCAAACCCCACCCAGCTTTGTTGAGAATGCTGCCACTAAGCAAGAAGTTACACGTGCTTTAGAAAGAAGCCTCCCCTGTCCCCCAGGCTGCAAGTACTTCCCTTGACTGAATTGTCAAATCATCTCCCTTAGGATAAAGGGAGGTTTTGTTGCTTTAAGAACAAGGTCTTTTTCTCCCAAGCAAGAACATTGCTTCTATCGGTGTCAGGGAGTCACAAGACAAACTGCACTTTGTTTTGCTACATAATCTGCAGTCTTTAAGAGCTTCAGGCCTTTCATATTCCAATTTTAGCCAACAACTGAGTTTTGTACTTCTCTAAAGGATGTGTACAGACAAATGTTGAAATTAGTATCTCTATAAATATTAGAACAATCCCACAAACCCTGTTTCCCACATATTGGAAAAATTAGCTCTTTTTCCTCCCTGTTGCTCTCCTAGGATGACAGAGGAGGTATGGACTCTTACCTTGAGCTAGGAGTAACCAAGCCCATTGATTACAAGAAGTAAGGAGAGAAACTGCAAATACCAAAATCACCTTTAGAAAGCTCTTACACCAACATTCATGGAGTACACCAACATGGAGTACAACTACTCCAGCTGAAGAGCAAAATCCAAGCTCACTAGTTCTGGGTTGTTACATTGCAGGCTAATGATGTAGTGAACTTAATGATAATGACTATAACTTAGACTCACTTGTCTGACAGAACATTTTTCTTATGGCAGTTATCCCCCAACTAAGTGACATCTGTAAGGTCAGTCAGAGTTAAAGCATATCTAGATTTGATTCATGTGTGACTGTGTCCAGTTTCCCAAGTATTGTAGATACCTTCCCTTTACACAAATATTAGTGTAGATAGGTAGTGGTTAACTGTTTACCTGGATAGGTCTTGACAAAGTTCATCTTATTAAAGTCCTCAGAAATATGAAACTCCTAAAAGCGAAGTGAAATTGTTAGAAGATACCACAGTGGCATAAAGCAACATTGATACCAAAAAAGGAGCAGCAACCTCAGACGTGAAATTTGCATAGCAGCAGTATAGCCCACAAAAAACAGGCATCTTCTGAGGCTGGAACAAAGCACACTGAAATACCAACTGTAAATTAGGGTTTTAAGTGAACTGAATTTTCAACAGGGAACATCCTTTCAGAATTGAGTTTACTGAAGGGAGAGTATAGGAAGAGATAAGATCTCATTTGTCCCCAGCAAACAAACAGGAGCAAACAAAACTCTGTCTTGTAGTACTTAGGATCTGCATGTTCGTGACTTCACAATGGACAGGTTTAAGTGACAGGATTCTCTATTTGATCCATTAGACTTAATGAAATTTTAGAAGTCTCACTTGAAATTTCCAGTAGTTATCACTAAAATTCTATGCAGTTCTTTGTAGGCTATTCACAGCAGTTATCTGTGGAATCACTCTTTATGACACTCATGCGGTACCCTGGCTCTTTATGGGGCAGCTATGATTTTGACCTTATTCTCATAGAGAAAGGAAACCATTAAAGCATCTGAGAGTCACAAGATTCCCCTCCTTTACCAAGGGGGGAAGAATAAAACCCAGTTTCTGTTCTGCCACGTGTATGCTCTCCAAGATAGGGACAGCAATTACAGCAAGAGTATACAAAGAGAGAAGAAAGAATTCCCAGCAAGAAAAGAGATGAACCCAGCCTCTTATAATTTTAGAGCTAGTGATGAAATTTCTACATTATAAAAAGATCTGCAGCAATCAAATCCAGAGATGAATGTATGGCAGGATACAGACAGATCCATACTCCTGGCCAGGGGCAAACCAAATGCAGTTCACAACCCCTGTCAGAGCACCACCATGGCACTCTGCCCAGCTTACTGTACTGCCCTCAAAACAACTCCTTGGCCAAGAGTAATTGTTTGGGTCCACTGCTGCACTAATGGCTCAAGGGCTTCTTGAGGCTACCTGGCTCACATCTAACCAGAAGAACCTTTGCTTTGCAGTCCTCCCACATATGTCTCAGCTGAACTGCCAAGAAGCTCAGCCATTTAGCAGTAGCTGCATTCCAAAATGAATGGAAAGAAAACAGACTATCAGCTGCCAGCAACACATGGGCAATCTGAGCAATTCTAACCTACATTCAGCAGAAAAGTCACAACAACTTACCATGATAGCTCCATTATCCTGGCCAACAAATATCCGTCTGCTGTCATGATGATAAGCCATGGCAGAACATGGGGCTGTCAAAAAAAGCAAGTACATTACAGTATTTAAATAGAGGTATTAGGATACACATGACTTTAATAAAAGTCAATTCTTTCACTCAGGACAAAAGCTGTTTAAGTAGTTTGAAAGAAACTAGTCTGCCTAACTAACATCCCTTGGAATGACAGTTCAATTCCCACGTGTGAAGCTGAGGACAGGAACATGACTACTGTAACTCAGATATACCAACAGGAACTATATGCAAACATGATTTCCTGCCAAGGTACAACTCAGAGGAATTTTACATAGGCTGAAAGCTGACTTAACAGCAACAGCTGATGACACTTAAGAACTTGAGCTCACTAAAATTATTTCAAATGCAGCCCTGAAAGAGAAAAAAATGCATACCTTGGAAAGCTGAGAGTATTCTTATGTCTCAACTTTCTAACCACTTTCAGCTAGTGGTTAGAAAAGCTCTCTTAATTGGCAGACAAGTTATCTGACATCATTTGAGGCACCTCCAGCAGCAGATCCACAATCATTTACCTGGTAAAGGATGTGATTCTGACAGAACACTGTCACAGATCTCATCCGTCATGCAGCTAGTTTTAAATCAAAGTCTGAGCTAGATTTGCTGCAAAGCTCCCAAAATCAAGATCATTGAGGGAATCCAGCCCTTGGGGAAATAAGAAGGAGGTATTCCTACACACAGCACAGGTACAAAACCTATACTATGCCTGGCCACCACTTAGCACATCCATATTGTACTTACATGCCATGGTGTGATAGATGCTGGGCCAGTACTGCCCACTGTCTCTCTTCAGCCATACTCGGATTGTCCTGTGTCATGGGGAAGAGCAGGGAGAAGCCAGCTTAAGTGCATCATCCCCTACATCTGAACCACTTCATTACTTATGGATCAGCTCCACTGCCCTTAGCTTTTGTGCTACTCAAATATAATAGAGGAACAACATAACAGAAATGACAGCACTCAAATATTGCTCTAACATGACAAGAATACTGGCACCCTTGAAGAATAGGCACCCTTGAATTTGGAAAAGTTTTCTTCAAAGCTATTTATACATGGAGTTTCAGTAAGTATGAAATGGAAATACTATTTCAGCTCACCTCAGAAATTATTACAAATTGCATCCCTTTACTTCCTTCTTGGCTCTGGTTGATACAAATCAGAATCAAACTGCAGAAACTTTCTATCTTTGGAAGAGCAAATCACAGTTTGTTTACAGCAGATTAAGTGTCTGATACATTAAAAAAATTGCAAATTATTTTTAATGGAACTCCAAACTTTTAAATTTTTACAGCATCTCTGTGTAATTCACCCTTCAGCAAGCCAGATACTGAATATTAATAACAGAAGCACCTCATCTTCTAGACCAGCACATTACTGACATCTCCATCCCCAAATATGAAGAATCTATAGAGGACAGCATATCTAACTCAGTATTATTTCCTCTAAGCCATGCTACTAATCCTTCATGTAGGAATGCAAAGGACAACATTAGTTGCTGTTGGTTTGTACTGCTTCTCTGCCCTAAATATGATCAGGATTGATAAGCCAGTCAAACGTTAACTGAAAAGCTGACAAGATGGCTTGGACAGCATGCTAAGATTCTTTATAAAATTGCAACCTTCCAGACTCATCTCTTGGAAGGAAAGGATAAGTGGTCTTGTGAACATTTAGCATTATACTACTCTGATGACTGTCAAATCCTGGGAGGAGGGTGTAAGAGTATCAGCAAGGAAGTGCAAAGCTACTGTCAGTTAAAAACATTCCCACAACAGACACATTGAATGGACTCTACATCAAGAAGTTAAGAGCACACATGTAGACAGTGTTAAGGTTAAGTCCTCTTGAAATGTAATCTCCAAACCATTGTTAACCTTTTTGTTACTTTTTAAATCTAACTTCCTCATTCCTAAATGATCTGTAAATATGAGTATCTGGAAACACTGTCAAGAGGTTTCACTGAGATGTGCTGTTCTATTTACTGTTAGCTAATGGAAGTTCTAGTATTCAGAATTCTTTAGAAAAATACTAGGGGACTGATTAGTTAGACACCATGTGGGATCAACACTAAAAAGTTTAACAAAAAGAGCACAGAAGGAGACCAGTGTCTTGCACCACAACCGGAAAGTTTCAGAAGTTTTACTGCTCAAGATACAACAGCAGCATTCTAATCTTCCAACCCATTTCAAGACTTTTCTTTAAAAGACCACTCAAAAATAAAGCAGACAATGCCCACTCCTAATATACTACTTTTTGAAAACTTGAAAGCAATAGACGTGAGCATACACTGCCCCAAAATAATGATTTTCAGGTTTTAAATCAAGTTACTTTTTTACCAGTTTAGGGGCATATGTAGATTAGTCTAGTAATTGTTGGACACTAAATATTTTGCATTAAGACTGTCTCTCAAAAGCTATCACTTCCTCTTTACAATAATCAACAGCCTACCTTATGTCAGTGAGTCACCATTTCAGAAGAGCAGTTGCTATTTCTTGGTAACACAGAATATGGGAAAAACAGTGTTTTCGAGTAATTCTAACAAATTACTAGTAATAGTAATAGTAACCTAATAGCACAGGTTAACACCTATGCACCTTTATCAGCTTTTAAACTTGGTTTTTAAAGAAGCTCCATCATACTCAAACTGTTCTGAACATCTCAGATGGTGGCTTCTACCCTTACTAATTCAACTCTTCACTTCTAGGCAAAGTCATGTAATTATCTTTTACTTTTAAAAATTACATGGTAAGTTATCATGGTGATCAAAATCATGCATTGCTGATTTTTCAAAAGCAGACTTAGCTTTCTCTCAGTATGGTGGTTAATTGTACTGAACTAGAATAAAGGAAGCAAAGATTAGTTTTTTCTAAGAAGTTATTTAATAGGAGTATAACTTCTGTGTTGATCATCAACGGTACAGTCCCTCAGTGAAGTTGAGAGGCTAAGCAAATAGCTGCAAGAGTTAGCAAAATTAACTTCTGAAAGCTTCTTATTTTGGTTTAAGTAAGATTTAGACTCTGCTCGCCTCATGCTTGCAAAGATAAGCTGTCAGATAGCTTTATATCTAATTATATAAAGCTCTGACTGAGCAAAATTTGAAGAGATCATTTCACAGTAGTCAGCAAGTGACCTCTGCCAAAATGCCATTTCTCCCTGATTCTCCCTCCAACAGACCTGTTTTTGTGATGCACCTCCTTATGTTGGGACAAATTCGTAAAATACTAATTCTTAAAGGGCTAGAGAAGTCCTCCAGTAATGCTGCTCCCACAATCTCCTTCAACCACTCAATTCCTTTGTTATGACAACTGCCTTTAGCACTTTCCTCAAAACTTGGTCTTTAATGAAGAATCCTGTGCTCAGTACCTAAGAAGAACCAGCTACCACTCCTCCTTAAGCATTCCACCGGGTTGTTTGACAGCAGTCTCAGTGAAGACACAAAAATGCTGCAACTCATTAAGAAGCACCCAGAGATAGATATATGACTTTTTAAATTCTAGACTCAGGTCTCTGAGAGTGGCAGGAGGAAGCAAAACATTTTTTAAAGAAGATTAGAAATAACCTCCAAACTTCCCTAACACTCAGTACTGAACCAGAAGCTGCTTTCAGCTGAGCAGCATGCACATTTATAGAAGCACAATTCAAAGGGGTTTTGGCACAGGATTTTTTAATGAAATATAAAGAAAGACACTCAAAAGCCATCTTCAAGCAACACTGACTGTGGCCTTACCAATTTCTAAGAGTTTTTATTGTTCTCAATTGCTGTTTAATTGACAGAGTGAGTAAACACCCAACATTGTTGGAGAAAAAACTTGGGATTTGAGAGCAGAAAATGCTGTATTCCAACAGTGTTTGTGCTCCTGCTACACCAGCTGCCCTCTGAAAGCCAACAGCACAGGTGCCAGGGAGGGAGAATGATGAAAGACCAACAGTCAAATCCAAACCTGTTACAATACCAGCACTGCTGCAGGTTACTACAAGCTACACCAGCCCTGTTCCCAGCACTGCATCTTCCTAACTCCTTCAAGCCACCAACAACTGCTTTCCTACCCAAAATCAACCACTGGCAGTTGTTTTCCTAGCAAGAACAGAATACTGCCTCTTTCTGGTAGTTTAAATCAAAAATATTTATACTGTTACCAACCTTGTTCCCAAAACAGCAATAGGAATCTGGTTTAATCACAGTGCAATGGAAGCTCAAAGACCCAGCTGATAGTTTTTATCTAATTTCTGCTAAAACTAAACCATATATTGACCAATATTTAAGCTTCATAAGAAAAATAAACAACAAAAGCTAATACTGTACTTTAAGCAGCAGCATTGAAATGTGCCAGTAACTCCAGAGCTCCTGTTAGGCTGTAGTAAATACATTACATTCATCTTGCATTTAGGGTCTTGCACATAGCTTATCATCCCTCAGCATTCCCAGCTGCAGCTGGGAAACACTCCTCTTGCCTTAGCTATTTGTCTGCTGAGGGACACACTGCAACAATTCCCAACATTGTCTCGCAGCCAGGGTCAGACAAGATGCCAACAGGGACACAGAGTTAATCATCCTTTCTAGATAAGTTCTGAGAAAGCTTCACAGATGGCAAGTGTCCTGCTGAAAAATCCGATTGGGAAAATTAACTCTTTGTGTCCTGCAGGTATTCTTGTTTCTTTTTTCCCCTCTAAAAAAAAAAATCGTAGAACTTTGTTGCCATTTACAGATCTACTACAAAATTTTCTGTATCCTCTGAAAAAAATAAAACCATTGCTTTTCATTCTAGGAAATATAATTTAAAATAGGAAGAACTACAATGAGTAGCTCTAATGAGAGAATAATCTACAACATTCCCAGAGAATGTTTGTGTACCAATGTTTTCCTCACCACCCAACTTGTAAACACATTCCTCTGACTGGTTATTATGAAATACTTGACAGCCTTAGCTGCATTAAGACACAATAAAAAATACTTTAGCCCTGCTCTTAGTACACACAGCAGCTCTTTTGCTCCTTGTACTCTGCACTTTGCTGCCAGGAGCATAACCAGTTATGCAGTATTAACACCTACACCCCACTTGTAGCAAGCAAACAGGGGAGCACTGTTTGACAACATGTTGAACTGTAGGTAAAAGCTTTGATGTACTGTAGGAGGTATCCCAGATTAGAGGCAATACAGGTCTCTGAAAGTTCAAAGATTCTCACAATAAGGTGGGTGACACAAATCCAGCCACAAGTCCACAAACTCCCTTGGAACTGACACACACCAAAGGTGGGTGGTGGCCTCTCCCTCCTTGTACAGGTCTGTATCTGACATCAAAACTTGCCCAGATAAAGATGCAGCTCCATCCTTGGCTCTTATCAGCAGCCTAAGCATGCAAACTGCTTAACCTTCAGCATTAGACCTTGAGTTTAAACGCTGGCACTGTCTGCCCACAGGCAAGCCTCTGCAAGCCTGTACCATGAAACTCTGTGAAGGCTGAACCCTGCTATAGAGTCTTAAAAATCATTATTTCCTCTTCTCTCCTTCAGGAGGTCCATCAAAGCAAACTGAACACAAACAATCACACCTAAGTGACTGGAATGAAAGGAAGCTGCCCATTCCCATCATAAAGCTGTTATCCAACATGTACTGCACAAAGCCATCTCCATATTTCCTATGGATGACACAACCAACTAGACAGCTCATCTGTTTGCAATTTTTGACCTAAAAATAAATGCCAGAAAACCCAGTTCAGATAACACCGTTGGTCTGCTGATTTTCAGCACTCATACCCTCCTATTTCTCACAAGGTCAAGCTTTCCAAACAAAAATTCATGCAAATATTAATGCAAGTTTAGTTTTAAAAGTTTTATAATATTACAGTAAAATTATCCCCGCACCAAGCTACACCTCAAAGAATGCACTTTTGTACTTTTAAAAGTACACCGTTGCTTCAAATGGAGCCACAGTTTCTTAAGAAGCACCTCTCATCCCTCTTCACATTTAAGCATCACTTTCCACATGGCACAGGTGAAATTCCATCTCTCGCTATACACACTGCAGATCCCTCACCACTTTCCTGGCCACAACCCTCTGTACTACCTGCTTCCTCATTTCCACTTTCCTTTCATCTGAGTAACTGTTTAGCGACATTACCAGCTTCCGTGGCAGAGGAGCCAGTGCCGAGAAGCAGGGTCAGACTCTGAAGAGACCTTCCCCTCAAAGCAGAGGAGCCAGTGCACAGCAGCTGATCACCCCCTCTCCCCTCAGATCTGCCAACTCACTCCCGGAGCGGCTTCAGCCGGAGGGAGGCAGGTTTGGGACCTGCACACCGAGCCACCGGAACGGGCTCGCTCCACCGGGGCAGCTCGGGAAGCTCCAACTCTCCCGACAGGCAGGGGAAGCAGTGACACACTGCAAGTGTTTCAGCCAGAAGAGCGGAAGGCCGAGGGAAACACACTCCCTGACTCCTGTTCTGCTCTGCAGGACCCATTCCCACAGGACGAGCTGTGCTTTCCCGCGGCTCCGCAGGCGCAGGACAGCGCGCACGGAGCACAGCCCCTTCTCCCCGCCGCTGCCAAAGTGTCAGCCCCGCGTCCCGCACCGGGCGGGCCGAGCCAATCCTCCCTCACAGCTGATGCCATCCTCCTCCCCGGGACCGCGGCTCCGCGGATTTCCTTACGGCTGCAGGCACCCTGCGCGCCTCCCGGCAAAGGCACAGCGCACACACGGATTTCCCTCAGCAGCCCCGGCTCCCACCCCAGCCCCGCGGCCCGGCCCTGCCCGGCGGGGAGCGGGCCCCGGGTCACCTGTCCTCGCCGGCCGTGATGACGCCGTCCTCCTTGGGGATGAGGAGCGCGGCGCTCACGGCGTCCTGGTGCCCCTCGACCTTGCTGAGCAGGACGGGCCGGCGGCTCTGCGGCCGCGAGTGGATCTCGGCAGCCATGGCCCGTAACGCTGCGTGTAGCGGCGCCGCCCGCCGGGCCGAGGTGTCCCGAGTAGCGGCGCAGCGCCACCGCGCGCCGATGCCGTCACGGGCGGGGCGGGCCGCCGCCAGCCGTATGCTCTAGAATAGAAGGGCCGCGGGCCGTATTTCATAGAAGAGCGGAGAGGTCAATGCGGCGGCGGGACGCGTCCCCTTCGCTGTGCCTGTGGCCTGGGCCGCGGTGCTGGCTGTGCCGTCCCGTGGGATCCGTCCAGGAAAAGTCGTTGCCGTGACCCCGGCTCAAGGAGCCCAGTCGCTGCCCATCCCCGCTGGCGCGGGGCCACCACAAGGCAGCAAAGGAAAGGCTGTTCCCCCTGGAGTAATTAACGGAGGGATATGGGCTGAGGCAGGATGTGTAGCCACAGGAAATACATTAGCTCCTTTCTGTCTGTTAAAGCAGCTGTAATCCTTCAGCCTATAAGTTCTTAAGCAGCTGGATTGTGCTGTTATTGTCTCTGTGTTCACTGCATGGGAATGTTGGCCACGTAGCTGGATAACCAACAGCAGAATTCCTTCCCTCGGTGCTTGGTTTTTGGTCTTGTATCCGAATACCAGTGTTTGGATATAGCCAACACACGCTGGGCTTAACTGAAAACGCTCAGACAGAGCTGAGCCCAAAGAGATGAGCTCCAAGATGAGGTGCAGACAAATCTCCTGGAGCAGGGTGCTGGGGATTGTATTATTTGATAAACTGCCACAGACCATGTCACACACCTGCAGTCAGGGAGGGTGAATGAGGCTTCCCCAGGATCGTGGGGGTGGGCAGCAGACAGCAATTATCTTTTCCTTGACCTGTCCCAAGAGAGGAATTTTGTAGCTGAGAAAGCCAGTAAGGGAGATTGGCTACACAGCAAAAGAAACAGACACTGGAAGAACGGGTCCAACTTGAAACTTTAAAGATACATGTAGTTAAATAGACTTTGTTTTGCCTCAGTTTTTCCCTGCTTCCTTATTTTTCCTCTGTATTTCCAGAGTGACTTGGTCACTGAGGACAAGAGTATTACTCCAGGTCTGGCCTAACAAATCACCCCAGTCAAGACAACAGGCAATGACCACCTAAGCAAAATACTTGGCATAGCTGGATCTAAAATCCTTCAAACACAATATTTCAGGCCTTGACCATGTTTGCTGTGCAAGGTTTCCCTGTGCTTGCAAATAGCAATGCAGTGCTTGGCCCAGTGGACATATCTGTAGTCAGAATGATAATTTGTGATCCAAGCAGACGCCAAAAGGCACCTTGTTGCCCAGTGCTCTGGTTATTATTCAGACTTGTACACACCTATTCCTCTGCTTTTTAAGCCTGACCTGCTTAGCTCCTGCCAGTTGTCAGGGGTGAGTTTGGCTCTCCGCCCAAAGAGGAGACCGTGTTCTCCACATACAGAGGCTTCACAGCAGGGATTCTGAATGAACGTGCAGCTGGCATATCCACAGGGAAATGTTTTCAAGAACTACTATCCAAAAACTTTATTTGATGACTAGCGGTTATGAGCTTTTTTTAACCTTCCTTTCTTATCACATGAGACATTCCCTCCGGCCTCATCATCTGCTACTCATCATCCTGCCGCCCTTGGCTAGGGACTCGTGGTGGTGTTTTGGCGTGGAGGTACATCCTTCCACCCGCTCTTCCGCCTCCTGGCTGGGGACCCCGTCCCGCAGGAGCGGGGGATGTGCTGATCCCCGGTGTTTTCCTGCTCCCGCACCGGGGCCCCGCCGCGCCCCCGGACCGGCACCGGCACCGGCACCGGCACCGGGCTGCGCCGTGCGCGCAGCGCCGCCAGGGGGCGCTGCGGCCGCGCCGGGCCCGCGCCCCAGGGACGGATCCGCCGAACACGGGGACCGCGGGAAAGGGGGACATGGGGACATGGGGACAGCGGGACGTGAGCACAGGAGCATGTGGGGAAAGGGGTGCGGGAGAAATGGGCATGCGGACAGGAAGATACGGGGAAAGGGGAGAGGGGGACAGAGGGACAAGTAGATACAGGGAAGATGGGGACAGGGAGATGGGGAGATTGGGAGATGGGAAGAGGGTGACGAGGACAGTGGAAGGTGGGAAGAGTGGGGTATGAGGACAGGGAGACAGCGGGATATGGGGACAAGGACAGGAAGATCTGGGGAAGGGAGAGAGGGACAAGAAGATATGGGGTGATGGGGACAGGGGACAGGGAGGCAGGAGGATATGGGGACAGGGGGAGAAGGGAACATGGGGAAGTAGGATATGGAACAGGGGGATATGGGGACAGGAGGACATGAGGAACCTCCTGGTGAATCCCATGCAGAGGCCAGGCAGGAAAGTCACCTGTTCAGCCCCTCTGCTTGGCCCTGGTGCTTAGAGGACACTGTTAAGAGCTACCAACAGGAAAAAACAAACAAACAAAACCAAAACAAGAACAAAACTGTTCAAATGACATCATTTTGCCTCGGAATGGATTTAGAGGGCTTTGGGGTCTTTGGTTGATGGTTTTGTTATTGTTGTTTTTGTTTGGGGGCTTTCTAAAGTGCAAGGTGGAGCACTGAGGGGTGGCACTGCTTCTCAGAGGGACTGATAGTGCCCTGTCCCCCCAAAGCCCCACTGCTGCTGGGGACAGCTGGCAGCCAGGCTGGTCCAGGGGCAAGAACGGCCAAAGGTGACACGGGGCTGTGCTTTCCGTGGGCAAACAGCTGCCGGCAAAGCCTTGAACAAACCAATTGTAGTGTCCTCACCCCAACCATTTCAGGAAGGGAGAAAAGCCCAGATTGGTCAGATGCAGCAAAAGATGCATCCCTGCCTTCCCCCTTCTGCACCACCTGTTCTGGTCCCAAACCAGCACACATTAGTCTGAACATGGAACAAATGCTGCCTGTGATCCAAGGAGACAAACCCAGCCCTTCTGTCTAGGACAGGGTGGCTCACAGCCAGTGTAATTAACTGATGGCCACAGGCTCCAGGTGCTCGGTGCCCCAGAGAAAAATCATTTGATTCATTACCTCTATTGCACAAAAACACTTCAGGAGCTTAGACACTTAATTACAGGGAACATGGTGCATTAGTAGCCCAGATCCAACATTCAGGGGAGATGCCATGGACCTAGCAACCCAAAACGGCTTGGGGAAGATAATCCTCAGACCAGGGTTGATTGTGCATTGGCAGCATGTTGGAATGGGAATGACACTGTGTTAATGCACAATGCATGGCACACACATCCCAGACAGGGCCCAATCTTTCTTCCAGTCTGTACGAATTATCCTCACCGTGGTCTTGAAAGCAAAAATTAGCATCCCTGAAGAAAAGAGAGGACAGCACAGCACTGAGCTGGCTGTCCTGCTGTGGGCTGGCAGCACACACCCATCACTACTCCAGCAGCAGCACAGAAAAGTGTCATCTAGTAAGTGAACAGTGCCCACCTGGCCAAAGCAGCAAGCCCAGAAACAAGAGCAAGGACAATGCACTCTGTCACCAGCACCACCCTCTTGGGGAGGAGGGCAACTGCAGCTTCTACCTTTAGGTTCCCCGAGCTGATCTCCTCCTGGGTCTCACATCCAATACAAGACCATCACAGCTTCCTGGCACCACAGTAATAATGGAAATTATTAGTGTTAGACGAGTTTCAACCACTGCAGGTATTGGTATTATTATTACTAATAAATGCACACAGTTTAAACTGGTGAGGCTAAGCTCTTTAGCTTGTAGTTTCTTTGAAGTATGAGGGAGAGTTTTTAAAATGTTGCTTACAAAAGAGATATTTCAACTTGCTCTTTTTCATCTTTATTATGCCACATTGCTGCTGGGAGGCAATGCAGCCATGTTTTTAAGGGAGAGGCTGCTGTCAGAAGGCTGCCAGCAAGGGACTGTGCTGTGATGCCAAAGAGTGAACAGCAGTTGTCCCTTTACACAGGCTGAGGAATTAGCCCTTCCCTACACTTTCCACTCAGTCCAGCAAACAGGATTTGAAATCAAAAATGTTAATGAAATGCGGAAGTTGTAAAAGAAAACCAGCCTTTTTAGAGCTCTCTAAAGTTAGAAAAACAAAGTTAAGACATGGTTTGGCAGATTAATAGCCTGCTATTTTACCTGTTAATTACTTCATGACTAACTACTTTCTTCATTATGTACCTGGCTCAGGAAATGTATGGCAAGTTTTACCAAACTCTTTCTCCCTACTTATTCTCTAGGCTAAAGCAACTGTAATCACAAGCATTTTCCACAGCCATTCCCTGCCCAGGGTTTCAGCCTCAGTCTGAAGAGCAATCAGTCTCTCAGGGCTTTCCACCTCAGAAAAGTTTACAAAGGATGTGTTATCTGTGCTTTTAAAGACTGAGAAACTGAGGTGTCTGTAGAGAGCAGCCAGGAACAGCAGACAATGCGACCATCTGAGCAGCAATTCTGCAACTCCTGCTTGAAGTTAACCCATCCATCACTACAATAAGTTAAGCTTTGCACATTCATGGTCTCTGTTCTTCCTTGAGGATGGTCCCTTCCCAGCCCTCCTACCCTCAGACATCGAAGGGCTCAGGGGCCCAAAACCATCTCAGCTTTGCCAGGATGACAAAGTTCAACTGTGAAGCAGTTTGGAGTGAAGGAGGAATAGGCTGAACCAAGTAGTGGGAGCATTCACCTTAGACCTGGGAGTCCTAGAGGCACAGATGACTTTGAAAAAATTAACATGCTGCCTCTACTGACTGCAATCAGATTCCCCAAAGCCTTTCAAGAGCAGCTAACAGACTGCTACACTAAGGGTTAATAGACTACACTAAAAACTGCCTTAATGCAAAAACATCACACTGAACTCATTACTCTGTCAAGCAGGACTGGAAATTTGATATTAATCAGCTCCCAGGATGGAAGAGCAGAGTGTTTTTACAGCACTACTGAAGAGGAAGTTTTTAGCAGCTAACCTGACCCCCACCTTCCAAAGCTATTAACTCATTTCCCTTCACCCCAAGCTCCTCTACCCAGTTTATAGGTAAATATCACCAGCATCTTTGTTCAAACCTGCACTTTAACTTTTCTTTTCCAGCACTGAAAAAAAGAAAAAGTGCTGCCTAGGAGTGGCAGAGCTGAACTCCCCTTTTTCTGAGTGGTGACATATTTCACCCTTGTACTGCAGAAGATGGAAGCTCACCAGGAGTAGCTGAGACGTGTAGCATTCCCCCTCAGTTTGCTCAGAGCTCAGCTTGGGCAGGTAGTCCTGGCTCCAGCAGACTAAATAACCCTGTTCACCTTTGCCAAGCCACCCTCTTCACTGTCCACTTTTGGGAAAAAAAAAAATACCCAGTTACTCACTGTTCATGCTCTAAAGCAATCATCTTATTTTACAAGTTATTTCAGGACTAACAGAAGGGAATGACAGTTGTTTACACAGAAACTGTGCTAAGGCAAACCTGAAAGCTTATGTCACTGCATTTTTTTTCTTGCCCAAACCTAATCCCAAACCTGCTTGCTGCCCAGAGCAGACACTGCTGCTGTGTCTAAATCCTGTGGGAGCTCAGTTTCAATGCCAACCCCGAAATATTTGAATTCTTAACACAAACATTAAATAGAAGCAACTGGAAAATTAATTCTCATATTGCAATTTTATTTTGATATTAAAACAGCAGCTGTTACTCTGAAATACAATCCCACAGTGCTCCAGAGCCCAAAGATGACATCTTGCACCCCAGTAGTCAAAAAAATACAATGTGTGTGTGAATTAAGTCTACCTCAGGTCCTGGCTCTGGAGTTTCTGTGAAGCAACATTTCTCTATTCTTGCAGGATAAACCATGTTCAAGACAGATGCAGGACAAACCAATGCAAATGTCACTGTAATTGTTTACAGCCCAGTAACTATTCTGTTGTTACTTGTGCTCCTTAGGTCCATGAGATGCAAGGAGGTGTGGCTGGGTTAGCCAGGAGAGGTCTCCTGCTCAGCACTGGAATCTTCAGTTACCTGATCCCTACTTGTTTTTTGTTTGCTGCTTTTGAGTGTATCTTTTTTTTCCCTTCCCCACGTGCAGGGTTCACTTTCTCTTCAACAAGACAGGAAGACAATGAGGCCATGTTAGTTTCTCTGTTCACCTATTGCAGGAGACCTAGCCCTCAGCATGCAGCAGGAGCATCCCTTTCCCAGCTTACATGGATTGGGTGGTAGGCAGCTAATATATCCCATAAAACACCTACAGATTTATTCTTCTTGATGAGTGCAGTGTTCAACTCAAACAGGAAAAGAGAGGCTAGCAGATTGGCTCAGTATCTTGCAGCATAGTATGAGCTCTCAGCCTGGGGTTTGGACTGGGTTAGGAGTGACCATGCACAACACATTCAGGTACTTTCTGCTGGAAGCATTTTCTCTTCATCTTGTTTTCTTACCTGGCCAAGAGTCTCAACACTCCACTTTATGGACACATGCTACAGTCACCTATTCCACCAGGGCTGAGTCTGCAGGAATTTCTCCCCTGAGACCAGCAGCCTCTTCTCCCCGAGTGTGCCCTTCAGAGATGCCAAAGATTTATTACCTCACCCACCCAAATCCCTCAGTTGCCACAGAAGCAGTACAACAAAGAACCATCTGTGACAAGCCAAAGGGATTTACTGCTTATCTTTTGGAAAGAGTTTTGCAAGAGTGCTGCAAGGGGCATGAAGAGATGCCCATGTGCATATAAACTGACTCACAGGGAACCGGAGGAAAGGCCCCAAAGGTGCACCGAGATGTCCTCATGGGGCAGTTTTCAGCAATAACTTAGGCATACCAAAATAGAATTCTCTTCAGATACCAAACCTGTGGATAATTCATCCACAGCAGAATGACTTCAGAAAAGGTCATCAGAAGGACTAAAACAAGCAAAATCCAAACAACCAAACAAACCCCACCACAAAAAATCCAACCAACACCCCCCCCTACACACAACAGAAAGGTCTCACAAAACATCTCCCTCCTTTCACTCTTCTTAAATCTCAAAACAATTACACAGGGCTCTGGACCCCAATATCCATCAGCACATCCACGATCCACAACACTGACTGTTCATAATGCAGTTTTATTTTTTTCCTTTGTACAAAAACAAATATAAAATTTAAATCCAATAGAAAGTGTATACTAGCAATGACAAGTTTACATTACAATGAGACAGGACAATGCGATGTGTATTGAACACCACATTAGTTTTAAAACTCTCAGTGATACATGCACTATATAAAAACTGCTAGAACTTTTATTCTATTTCTACCAAGAATATCCAGCTACCAAGATACTCAAGAACCAAAAGTAATCTTGATAGGTGGTATCTACAAAATTAGACCTTTTCCACACACAAGAAGAAATCAACATTAATAGAAACATTTATCATTCTTTGTTAAAATCCTCTCACAAAAAGCCATACATAAAATTCTTAGTAGATACAGAAAAAGCTCAGAAGCTGCTAGCATAGGTAACCATTCAGTAGTTTAGAGAATCTTTTAGACATTTTGAAGAGATACTGTAGTTTTCAATCTGTATTTTCCCCACAAAGCCAGAACTATGTTGACTCCTGTTTCAAAACCTAGTCAGTGGTTAAAACTAGTTCTTGAGTGAAGTCAAAGAGTAGTGTACAAAATATTTAACAGAACAGGGGTGTGCCTGTTTACTTCTTGAAGAAAGTCTTTTCCACATTCAAGGTTTGTTTATTTGTCCCATAAACAAGATTGTACCTAAGGGATGAAACAAAAACAAGGATTACCATCATCTGCAAATAGAGTTAAACTTTTCCATGAAAGCATTAAGTCCACAGAGCACAGCCAAGCCACCTCGTCAGTCCTGTCCAGCCTCCCGCAGGTCTGTGAGCCCAGGGAAGGCATGTTTGGATAGGTGGCCAGCTCCTGTTTCTAGACACACAGCCCTGTTGATGCTCTGTGGAGGCTGGGGATGGGGCCTGCTGCCAGCAGCCTGCTCTTCCCCCAGTGCTGGCAGCAGCACCTCGCTCCCCACTGACCGACACTGATCACACAGGTCACGGCGAGAAGGGCAGGTCTGCTCTAGGACAGTCAGCCCATACTGCAAAGAGCATTATATTGGAACACTCACTTATGTTCAGGGCAGGCTGGAGCAGCACCCTGGATCCCAACCCCCTGTTCTACCTTGGCCCTCACTATCTGACTGTCCAGAAAGCTGGGTCCTGTTCACCAATTCACTACCAGTAAAGAGCTGTTTCCTCTGCACTCAGGCATCTACAACTATTAAAGACTCTTCTTTTATACCCAAAAACCTGCCACACTTATTTCTGTTACCTTGACAGCCAAAATGTATTTTTTTCCCTGTTCCAAGCTGTATTCCCAATAAAATAATATAAAATTAAGGGCAAAAAAAAAAAAAAATCCTGCAAGTACATTTTGTAATAGTTATTCAGTAGCTCCAGACTTCTTTTGTCACTATTACATAGCTGATACTCAACTTCTAAGCCAAAAAGTACTTGCAGATGCTGCTTACCTGTAGGATTGTGCCGGATGAAAAATACAAATGGTCTGTCCACTATGAACCAAGGAGGGGATGACCTGGCTATTAAAATTGCAGCTTGCCAAAAAAAAAAAACAAAAAAACAAAACAGGTTAAGAGTGAGACAAATCAAGCACCATAATGAATTATATAATCTAACAAAGTAAAGTTTCCTTGTAGATATATAGATGTGCGTGTGTGTGTGTGTGTATATAGGCTTGAATAGGTGCAGACAAATGCCTAAAACTAACTAGGACATTTAAAGCCACACAGATCACATGATATTCTTACAGGAAGCATTTAAAAAGACAAGACCCACAGAGAACTGGAAGTCTTGGGCTGTCACCCAAAGGCTGTAGTAGCTTACTCTTCTTTGTAACCTGGATAGCCAGAACATGCTATCAGTGGCCTGATATAAAGTCTAAGCCATGAGGAGACACTTCCCTAGAAGTAAGCCTGTTAATATTTCTTACAGTGATCAACACTGGCAAGTTGAGATTTGACTGAGACATTACACAAAACCCATTAACTGATCTGAGTCTGAGCACGCTGCTGCAGTGATCTCCAAGTGGGCTCTCTCTGCCTAGTGCCACAGCCTTCTAATGGTGTTTTCCCAAGTCTGACAGTTATCAGACTGTTACTTGTCAGATTTCTTACTTGTTGCTGCAGAAGCTTTGGTTCCATCTTCACTAACTTCAATTTTTGTCTTCTGCAGAACATTGGATACATGAAGACCTTCTGCTCCTGAAAGACCCAGTAAAACCTTCAGTAAAACTCACTGAGAGAGTCCTGAAGTACTGTGTAGCTAAGCAGCTCTGTCAGCATGGCTCAGAATACTAAAAGCTGCTACAATCCTAAAGCTGCAGTACAGAACCATACCTCTGAATACAGTCACTAAGTGAGTAATTACAAAAATACAGAATAACCTTCCTCCTCCTTCCTCCCCATTTTTAAAGTTTTCTTATTGATGGTTTAAGTTACAAGTGCTCACATGCATTTTTAGTTTTAACTTAAAAAAACCTGAAAAAATTTGCTATTTGAATTTAAGTTATATTTCCATGTGTCTCAATGTCAGGGAAAAAAAAAACACTTAGCAACATACCTTGCTTTCAATGAAACACAGGCATTTGTTTTCTAATTAAGCCAGCACAAGGTAAGCTTTTTTGTTAGACATTTCTACAGAAGCTAATCAGAATTTTAATGAAAGCAGTGAAGAGAATAAGACGATATTTTACAGCCATGAGTTCAAAAGTGTTTACACCCCATTTTCAGATACTAATATTTACAGCTTTGAGTTGGTTCAGTCCCTTACAGTGTGAATGTTTTTCATACACACTTTCTTACAGCTCAAGAAAAAGTCACTAAACACATACTTCAGGGAAGGTTACACACTGTAGTTGCAGTATTTGCTACAGACTAAGGCATGGCATTGTTTAAGTCCTGCCAAAGATTTCAGACAATGCTCAAGACCCTCAAGTTGCAATATCAAATCTTAAGCTGACCAGCATGATTTACTGTTGTAATGTAAGATGAGGGAGGAAAAAAGCCACTGCAATGTTGAACAGAAGCAAGCAGTCATGCCTGGCTGGCTACAACATAAAACCAGCTCCAATGTCATGGCAACACTTAGCCAAGAGAAAGCAGACAACTGCATTGTTAAAACAAGCACTTCATTCAGAGCTAGAAACTATCAAGGGCCATCATGAATTAAAAACAAAAACAACTTACTTGTTATTTTTGCAAAGTTTGCCTTTGACTGGTCAAACATATCTGTAATACCAAGTGCTTGCAGAGGTTCCTTTAAGTCTGTTTCTGCTTCTGCTGTAAATCTGGTTGGAACAAAAAGAGAATGCATCAGTATTATGCAGGAAAGTCACCTGAAGTATTCCTTCTCCTGTATCAGATGAGATACATATAAATAACCCCCCAAACACTCCCTGGAGAAGGAATGGATTGTGTAAGTACTTACTTTGGTAAAATAACCTGCACTCTTTTTGCTACCATGGTTGTCATCCAGCTTCCTATTGTTTTTGTGCTGATGTGGGGGATGATAGCAGAGAGCGGCGTTGTGCTTTCAGTGGGCAGTGCAATCAACATGCTGATCATTTCCCCGTGGTATGGCAGCTCAATGATGTTGTACCACAGCTCATTTGGGGTACTTGTAGTGCCTAAAATTACAGAAACAAACCAAACCAAACAAACTAGTGAGCCATAGCCATTATAGCCTTAAATCACTACCTTAACACAACTACTGCTAGAAGAGTCTGTCAGGAAAGCTTTGCCCACATCTCAAACCCAACTCTGAAGTCCCAGACTTCCTGCTGAGCTACCCTTCAAAAGGCTTGGGCTCTGTATGGATGCTAGTATGACATAAAACACAGACAGGACGATACCATGGAGCATATACTCATTTAACATACATACTGTTTCCCAGACAAATCTCACCAGCCCAGAGCAGCAAGCCAGCTATTCTAGAAGTCACCAGGTCTGTGAATTAACTGGATCTCTGCTCCAGATCTCACCTGTACCAGAACCAGCTGTAAACTGAGAATAAAAATAAAGCAAGGAATAGCAGCAAATCTTTCCAAACTGAAGAGATTTTGCAGACAAGCTTGTTCCTCCAAGAGTTATTGCAAGACCTCCTGGTTCCTGTCGGAAGTAGTCTGTTGCATTTGCTTAATTTTCTTGCTTAATAAGGATCTGATTAGGAAGCAAGCTGAAGTCTTTCAAGATAGTGGAAAGCAGCCACTTTGAGGCAGTGCAAGAGGCCAATTAGATGAGATGGAGGGAGATAGCAACACATCCAAGTTACAGCAAGACTGTCTTTGAGCAACCCTCGCCTCCTCCAGGCTCCCATTGCTTACTGTGGGATTTCTGGCATGTGGCTGGGAAGCAAATGCTTTTTATAGTAGTTTCAAGTTAAAATTTGTCAGTTTAACTACAGGCAGTATTTCAAGCAAGGTTTTAGGATAGCAACAAGATCTTATTGTATTTCCCCTTTCTTCAACTAAATCTGTACTTGACAGTCCAAGCTGAAAATCAACAGCTTCATTACGAATTTAATCTTGTTGCCAGTGCCATGAAAGCTGCTCTAAACTCATATTGCTACAAAACTGGCAGTTTTGCACCTCTGTTTTGCAAGAATCGTGTTCAAAGTTGGCAGTTTCACTATTCCTTTTATTATGGCAGTGGCTCTCAGGCTGGATCCTACAGATCTAACGCTGCTTGCAGAAGTCAGCTCCAGGACAGTCACACAAGGCAAACTGTCCAACAGGTAAGCACTGCTTTCCTCATTTGCTACATGCTGCTACATTACTGAGGCAAACTGAACAGGAGGGGAGATCAGCTTCAGTCAGCTGATGGGACTGAAGATACTTAAAGATATTTAAACTTTTAAAGATCCTATTGCAAGCATGGATAAAATAGAAGCCCTGTGTTAGGAAATCCAGAGATAAAAAAACCTCATTTGAGTCCTCGGGAAATGAATAACTCGGCAGTATTTCTTTTGTTCCTTTTTAGCCTTAATAGTTTCTCTACCTTAAACACAGGCCAACCTAAGGGATATTATAACCAGCATCAGAAGTCAAAAGCATTCAAGATAATAGTCTTGGTAAACACCACCTTAAGTTATGAACTCATTTGAAACTCCAAAATTAGTATATACTGCAGTATATACTCCCACTTTCAGCAGTTAAAGTATTACATTACATCTGCTCTAATATACAGGTTTGAGACAGAGTCACAGCTGTTTACTTCAACATAAAGTCTACTAATATTAGTTGAGCACTACTGACAGTACAAGTAGGCATTTAAAAGCATAGTGTGTCTTACTTTTAGATTTATAGCAAGTTGTATTCTCAGGCCTATTTCTCAGAGTATGTTTAGCACACATGGAAGTAAGTTCCAGGCAGCACTTCTTAGAAGGATGCAACACAAGTTTTTAATCAGAGCATCCATCATACTTTGACCACTAAAATCCCCATAAGGCTGCAAACTGGAGCTCTGAAGTACTCTGTCAGTCACATCAAGCTGCTGGTGTCAGCTCTGAGAGTCTCCAATGGAAGTCTGGCAGAACCTGCTGAACTTCTTTTCACTTGTGACTCAATCTGAAGAGCAGTTTCACACCTCAGGAGATACAGCCAACATTCTAACCCAGCTCCTGCAGCTCCCATAGGACTGGAGACTGTGCAAGTCCCATTTCTCTATCTGCAGTAAAACAAACTGAAACTCCAATCTTTCTCTCATATACAGCTCACCACCAGGTAACCCTCTACCATTCTGCCTGTTGGCAGCTTTCCTTTAGTCTCAGCCCTTATAAACATGTACTTATCTTTCTTACAGCAAAGCTAAACTAACATGCAAATTTCTCAATTTGGGTACTTTAGACTTTCCCTTTTGAAGGCAAAGGATAAAGCAATACTTGACAGTATCCAGTCTTAAGGTAACTGTTAAGTACCGTGCCCATGCCTCAGCAGCAGGAGACACTTCTGTAACACAATCTATCTATATCAGCTACAAGAAGCAACACCATTAAACACGACATGCACAGCAAGCTCCTGGAAAGAGCAAATTCTACACCCTTTGCTGGTGGTAGTGGGAGCCACTGAGCTTACCACAGCGGAAGATGGACAACTGGGACAGCATAGGAACTTGGTAGGTCTTCCCATCAGCTCCATAAAATGGGCGTTTCTTGGTATTTTCAGGTCGAAATCGTGATTTCCATAAGCCCTTGAAATACACAGCATTCACTAAAACCAGTCTGGTCAAACTGCCTTCAATATCATCTGGAGCTACAACCTGATCAATCATACCTGGAAAAAATAAAGGACTTCTTGAGTATTTGCTGTCATAACACTGCCCAACACAGGTTTTGAAGAACCTGACACACAATATTACTTTAGACCCCTTGACCTGTGAGTGTGCCAGCTCCTCATGGGACAATATATTTAAAATTCATAAAGCCAATGGTATTCTTTGTCAAAAAGTAAACTTTTGGGATAACTAGAAATAAACATATCTTGCTAACTGATAGCCTGATGTTTTAACAACTAACAAGGCTCTACCCTTTCCAGCACGTAAGCAGATCTAAGACTACATGGAATAGTTTCAGCTGAAACACCTCCCCATTCACACACTGCTTGCAACATTGCTATGCAAAACTGGTGATGTGGTCGAGAAAGAATTTGACAGCCTCATTTCACAAATACCACATCTAACATCACTAACACACTCTTCACATCCAGGAGGGACTTGTTTTAGCTCCAAAATGTACCAAACACATAGTTCCCCTAGACTGGGAACACGCTGCAAAACGTGACCTCTGGCTTTAGCATATGTAAGCTTTACAATTGGTTCAAGAGGTTTGAAGCATGAGGAGCTCTGTCAAGGCAGGGTTGGTAAAGAATCCTGCACTAAATGCGAGTCCTAAGAACAGGGTCATATCTTAGGACAGTTCAGGGCAGTCAGAGCAAAAGCTGAACTGCCCTATAGCTTCCCATAAGTCTGATTTACTGAGTAAAACGTCTGAGTTGCCTGAAAGCATCTATGTTTGAGAAAGCATGGACCCAAGACAACTGTGCTTGGATTTCTCCCCAGTTACATGAATGTAAAGAAGAGTAAAAGCTGCTCTCATCCCATGGGCAGATGGACACACAGCCCAAACACATCCCTCCATGCCACCACACAGGCACATCTGCTGGGGCAACCAGACTGCTGGTTCCTGACCCACCAGCTCTAAAGCATCACACTAATGCCAGCTAAAAGACAGCTTTGAGCTGCAGAACACAGCTTTCTCTACCTCCCTATATCTTTCTCCAATATTTCCATCTAAGCTGGATGTCTCAGACACCACCCTGCCATGCACAAAGGCACTCACCAATACTCACCTCTTGTTTCATTTTTCACCCATTGGTTGATGGAATCACATGCTGCATTTGGGTCCTCGAAGTCCACACTCTTGACACTGCACTGAAACACCTCTTTGTTCCTTGTAACAAAAGGCACTTCCATTTTAAAGCCACTCTTTGCAAACACTGCATTAGCAATTGTTACAATGTCTTTATTCTTTTTTGAGACTATCAGCCTGTTTATCTTCTTTAAGGCTTTACCAACCCCTAGTTGGAAAAAACAGCAAGTTTAATTTAGAATAACATGATAAACCAGCAGTTACTTTATATGCAACTATTAATGACATGAAAAGTCAGACATTAAGTGCTGGACTAGAAAAGGAAGACCAAAGCAAGCATTCTGAAAGGACCTCCAAAATACCCATTTCTGATGTCTCATCTGCATAACACTACTGATTCCCAGCAAAAACATGAACCTCCACTATGAGGCCTGCTGCACCTCTAGCTGTCTGCCCAGAATGTTACAGACAGTGCCTGAGATTACACTGAGGTTCAAATGTTAGTGTAGAGCTACAAATCATGCTCTTCCAAAGAAACTGTTCCAAAAATATTTCATATCATATAAGCCAGGTCAATTGTCAGTTCTGTGACAATGATAAGGAAAGTCAAAGGGTCAGCCTATTCACTCAAGAGTTCTGCAGGATTTGATTTGCATAACAAATGGTCTTGAGCCTCAGAATGTAAAGCAAAAATTGTTTTCTTTACTTCCTTTCCATTTACAGGAGAATAAAGGAAGCCGGCCAGAGTTTTATAATAAACTTCCAAGTTGAGTCTTAATTTCCTTAAAGACTAAGTCCTGGCCTAAATCAGCTACAAGCAGGAGTTAATATCTTAACACATGAGCTTGCCTCTAAAAACAGCAAGAGGGAAAGTAGTAGGTTCCAGTGCTTAGTCAAGATCCTTAGGACCTGAAAGCAGATTGTGCAAAGTGCCTGCTAACTCCTTCACTGTGTGTGAGGGAAAGCATATGGCAGCACAGAAGAACTGCTATGTGCACCACACCCAGCTCTCCCGTGCTACGCCTCATCAGCGAGTGCCTGCCTACACAGGGAAGCTACTGCCAGGCAGGCACCTTCCTGTTCAACCATTGCAGCAAACAGCATCCTAGGGTGGCTGTTTTTAATGGGTTACCTCTGTTTCTCAATACAATTTAGGCAAAAACATTTCCTGACTACTTTCCTATGTAGACAAAGAAGAGATATGAAGGGAATTAATTAGTTCAGAGTTATTCTCTTAGCCACATGTAAGAAAAAGCCTCAGATGGCTTTGCTGTTTCACGTATCATGAATGCTTTAACAGCATCACTGGTATGAATTTCTACATGTTCACTCTCCAATATCATGGGCAAATTCTTTTGGAGAACATACCATAACAGAGGTTCTCAAACTGTATTCTGTGGACCACTGGTGGTCCACGGAGCACTTGCTGGTGATCCGGGGAGAGCTGGCTGGTCTCATGATGCTGGCTCTCCTCTTTGCTTCCAGCTGCTAAATTGCATTAAAAGACAGCTAAAGACAAATTAAATACTTTTCAACTAATACCTTTCCAAAGAAGCAGTTGCTACAGTTGCCAAAGGACTTTAAGGTAGTCACAAACAAGAGCAGGGGAAACCTGTGCAAGGACAGAGGTAGAATCCCATAACAAGCCTCTAACCAGGCAGTGGCTACCTTCTGAGGTGTTTGAGAACCTCTGTGTCTGACAGTTAAGATTAGGAAGTCTGAAGGCCAGATAAAACCAGTTGATATAATGCTTTAACATTTTTGCAAGTACTTAGATTTTGAGCATTCAAATGTTCCTAGAGCTGATTATCCCATGAAGAGATTTCAATCTACATCATTTAGACGTCCAATATTTTTGTTGTACTTCAAATCCAGGACCAAAACAGCAAAGCAAATGAAGACAGGACAACATGTTATAGGACAATACTGCTCAAGATTAAAATGCGCACTTACCTCCTGGAGGGTTTTCTATTCTTGGAAGTAAGGCAGAATGCTGGCACTAAGATGTTAAGTCTTGCTGGCAAACACTCACAAAAATAGCATGCAAATTAAAGCAATAAGACTCTTCAGCCTACTCCCTCTGGAGGGGCAGACATTGGCAGAGGAATATGAACACGGATGCATGCAGTGTCAGGCACAGGCAAGCAGAAATGGCTGTTTCAAGAAGAGGGCACTACAAGAACTACACATACAGGGATTCTGACAGCAGAAACACATGAACAAAACTGCAGAGCAAAGTGAAGGTATCGATTGTATGGTTAGTGTGCACTGCTTTCAGTGAGGTGCCAAGAAATATCCTCTTGCCCTGTTATCTAAGGAATGGCATGTTAAAGGTTGTTCAGAACAGCCTGAAATGGAGTACTGCCACCTTCCTGCACAGAGCTAGCACTGGACCACCATCCACCCAGTTCTGGAATGCCAATCTGGCAAGGACAAAGGCAGTTCTAGCCAGGGCCCTGAAGTCATTAACCAAGCTGCTTATAAGCCAGTTTGGGTATATGTACATACCCATGCTCAAATTGCCAATTAACTTTAAGCATGTCCATTTTGTGCTTTTGTAAACAGAGTTAATTGGTGCATGATGCAATCTACCACACTTTGAAAGCCATCTCATACATCATGAAGAGTCTGACAAAACACACCCAAAACCACCTTAGGATCACTGACCATTTACACTGTATCTCATCATAGTTGTCAGCTGCTTCTTTGTCTTGCCATCAGCTCCCAGCTGCAACACCCCCAGGACTGATGCAATCCCGTGAGGAGAAACAACAACATTGTCCTGAGGCTTAGCTTTCACTATTTGATTGAAGACCTGGATTCCAACATCAGAGCTAAGCTCCTCCAGAGGATAAAAACTGAACTGGGAACATACAGACATTAAAGTCCCAAGAACAAAGAGGAGTGAAAAGTGCCAGTTCATGATTCCTGGTTGGAGATATCTGTAAGAAAACAAGAGGGGAAAGTTAAGTCAACTTTCACAAGTACAGCATTTTAAACATAAATTCTTATTTGCCTAAAAGAGCAGGCAAGTCTTGCACACATGCCACACACCATTCACAGAGCTCTGGCAATGGGACTCACACCTGTGTTTTTCTGACCACTACCTGGATTTTAGGTCTAGGGTTTCCAGATGCAGTGATAATCATGACATAGCTAGATACCAGTGCCTATATAAAGGACAAAAGCCACCAAGTTAGGAGACTACCTCTCCTGACACCCTAGTTCATAGTTTTGTGTTCCAGTTAAATGAGTGTTGCCATTCTATTTAGATTGCCCTTTATGGTAAATGAGTGCTGAGAAGTGTGGTATGGTCCTCACCCACTAGTACGTGATGCACAGTACACCTCATAGATCATGTTCTGCAGTGAACAGAAGCATATCTACATATGCAAACGGACCTTCTGTTGAGGGAATTTACACCTGCCTAGAACAATAAGATTTAGCTGCATAATCGGCATTCTCAATAATGGGTACATAGAGGAAAATTTTAGATTTTAAAATGCAAATGTTGAACTTTGATTTCAACCTGTTCTTTTCCATTTAAGAAAATAGAGCACCTAATGAATACAGAATGAAGTTAATATTCAAAATGGGCGTATCTTCATCGGCAGGTCTAACACCTGACAGAACTCAGTATTATTACCCATGAGCTCCAAAGAACTGAAGCACAATCAACATTTTGTTCAGGACCTATCAGCAACTGATGATAGACAGCCAAGCCCAAATGTCAAACACTGAGCACTGTAACTACTGTGCTCTATTTCCTCATGAAACTGCATTCAAACTTTTTTATTAGGGCAAAGAGATACTTAAGAGAAATATGCAATAATCTCCAATTTCCTTAAATTATGTTCCCTGTTCACAACATTTTTAAGACATTTCACTTACACAGTTCGCAGCCCTGACTTCCATTTCCAGGCCAGCCAGGAGCCTGCTCCCTCACTGACTTCAGAAGAAAGGCTGCAGAAGGTGTACAACTGAATGAAGTATTATTTGCATAACAAATGCAAAACCAGGTCTCTGCTGCCCTGGAGCCCCCAGTGCAGCAAGCTGGCACACTTGCTCTTCTAGGTGCAGCGCCCCAGGGTGCTGGGGCCCAGCAGAGGCACAGCCTTGTCACTCCCAGCCTCCTCCCACACACCCCAAGGAGCTGTGCCATCGCCAGCCTACCTACGCTGCGAGTTCAAACCATGCTGGAGCTCTTGACTACCAGAAAACCAGCTGGTGTTTGTACAGATTTGTTTAATCATCTTTTAATAGCATGTACTTTAACTGTGCTAAAACACTTGAAAGCGACAAATACAGCGTTTCCACTTTCTTCTACACCATTTGAGGGGACAAAGTTGGCTTTGTCGCAGTTTGTCGCTGCAGAAAAACCAAATGCTGAAAATGCAATAATGCAGGAGTTTAGACATCTTTCTCCCCTAAACCCAACTTTAGCATATTTCTGACCAGAGGAACTTGCTAGACTGATTTAAGTTATGCAAGAAAAAGTGAAAACTCTGTCCTACAAAGTGGGGTAACAGCCCACCCAATAGTTAAGTCTTCTCCATAAACCTACTAATCCCCCAAGCAGTTCTGAGGTCACTTAAGCCCAATTCCTTCCAAAGGAGCTTCATATCAGCCATCTACTGCAACTACTCAAGCTTAGTCCGAAATTTAGACTGGACCGGGCTAGCTGCAGCTGAGACCAGCAGAACAAAACCCAGCACCTTGGATGGGGTTTGCAACCCCCTGAGGCAAGCTGCCTGAGTCACTCCTAGGTTTGTCTTGTACCCCTCATCACCAGCTACAGCAAGAAAATGTCATGGGGGAGAGCCAACAGCTTGACAGGGTAAGTAAACTTGCACTTTTCAAAAAAAAAAAATTAAAATTGTTAAGGAACATTCTTCAGTGTTCTTTGATACTAAAACAAACCACCTGAAACCTTTAGTTTTGTTCTTAAGGGCAAGAATTCCTTATCTCACAGGCAGCAGCTCCACACTGATGGCACTGTTGCCTTGCAGGAGGCACTCCAAGAAAAGCTACTTTTAGGGGCTAGCTTTTAGGGTTTTCTTCGGTGGTTTGGTGGCCATCTCTTCTCCCAAATCTGGAAACCCAAGGGGTAGGTTAAGCACATTCTTAATCCTGATATTAAGCAGACTTACAACTCAACCTGGTATCTTGGCAAAAAGAAACTTCAAGGCCCTAAAACTATTACAAAGTCTTACCAGATGCACTTTGAAGCAAGCAACGGTGCATGTTGGTGCAGTACAGCCTGTCCCACGTAGTGATGGACAGGGACAGTACCAGATAACAACCACAGAGCAGTTTGAGCTGCAATTTGAAAACCAGGCTTTTGACCAAGTCAACTCCACCTGATCCTGACAGCAAACCACAAGAAATTAGGCTATTTTGAGGGCAATCTACCCTTGACACCTTATATAGCAAGAAGCATACTATGAGGGCAGAGACAGGAGCGACACTTTGAAATCAAATAAAACAATGTTTCATTGTCATTTAGGTATTTCATCTGCACAAGCCTAACTGAAGACAGACATTTCTCTTCTTGACTTTCCCAGAATATATTACAAGTCTCCAAGTTTTCTACTTCACTGATGACAGCCCCTGACAGACTCAGGGTGACAGCCTCGTATTTTCCCCATAACATGTGAAGCCTTGTCAAAACAACCCAACTCTGCTCCCAATGCCACTGTTGCAGAACTTGGGGTTTTCTTCTGTTTCAACTGATTACCTCCTGCATCTGGTTTCCCCAGAATTCTCCATATTTGCCTAACCTCTCCCTCCTGACACACCATTAAGATGGGCTGGTCTCTGTTTTGGAGCACAATCTCTAGCAGATACCTATTCAATAAGTGAAAGTCATGTGAAATAAAGTGAAAGTCATGCAGTGCTCTGAGCATGGAGAAAGAGTAAAACCACTTTTCATCACAAGTTACGGAGCAGTCACTTCTTGGCCTGGCCCTGCTGTGGCCACTGTGTAACTTAACCAGGTAACTGGGGAGACAATTAGATCTTTGAGAAGAAGCGGCATCCCTGCAATTGAAGTTTCCATCATGGATTTCAGTAAATTCAACTTCTACACAGTCCAGTATCAAGAAGTGTATTTGCATATCCTGAAAGAAACAGCTTAAGCACAGTGCTGGGAGAAGAAATCCAAAAGGATGTATGATGTGTAGGATGGAAAACAGCTGACCTGCTATACAGAATATCAACAAGCTTTCAACAAGCTTTCATAACACTGAAGCTAAAAACTTAGTGATAGTTAAATCTGAATCTAATGCTTCAGAAAACCAAACAAAAATACAGGCTAGGCATTTCTTTGCCTATGACCTTTATATTTTTTACAAAGTTAAACTGAGAGGGAGGAAAGTGTATAGGCAAATTCATTTACATAAATGTGGGCTTTTGAAAGATGCTGGATCAAAAAAAAGTCCCTCTGTAGGGTAGGCTGCCCACTTAGACTGAGCACTTACAGGAAGGACAACATCCACAATTTCAACTCCTCAACACACAATGGAAATACTGTCACTAACTCAAAGAAATGTAGCCAGTGTTATCATACATTGCAATTTGTTATGCAAATCAGTTCTTAACCCTAATGCTAGAATTTCTGAGCAAAACAGATGAGTGTCACGTATTCATCTACATGAGAGATGCCATCTCCACAGCAAGCACACCGAGAACTCAACTCCCCCTGCCTCACAGAGCAGCACCACCCCAAGTCCTGTACATCTCACTGAAGTACCAGTTATAACTCTAACTGCAGAGCCTAGCCTAAGCCACAAAAGAATTTTTAGACAACTATTCCAGTCAGGCACAGAGCTCTGGGGAAGGCAGAGGAGGAAAACAGCAGCATGGCCTATGTACACTGATGGTTCTGTGTTGTTTCATGACACATGATGGAAAGTCTTCAGACTAGCAATGCTGGGATGAGCTCAGCTCCATGCTAGCGCTGCAAACACTGTCAGATGTACTGAGCAGGATACTCTACTCTCACTAGGCTCAACTGTTCAGATCATCACCACAGTACCTAGTTTAAATTTTTTGGATGAAATTATTATGGAAGTAGTTATATCAACAAAGAGGACATAATGCTTTCAGCCTGCATTTACAGAATGCTTGATACAAAAGCAAAGTTATATTAATACAGACTGTTTAATCTGTGTCTAGAAAAGCATTTGGTGGAGCAGGGAAAAGTTACATCTTCAGCCCCAGGCACAAAATACTGCTAACAATAAAGACCCTCCTACAGCAAAAAACTAGCTTAGGAAGGACTTCATTTTCAGAGAGCCAAACCATGCTGCTGCAGTCTTCCCAAGGGGAAGAAGATAAATGAGTTTGGTTCAACATCAGAGGTAAAAACATGATCTGAAAAAATATCCATACTTAATATCTAAGTTGGAGAAACAGCCTGTCCCAGAGAGGCTGAAGAACACTTTGCAGTGGATTGAGGATGAAATAATCAACTGGTCATAGATTTTTAGATCTCTATAATGACTGCCCTGTGAGACACCTCCAAGTGTTCATTTTGAAGCCTGACTTCAACAGCAATAAGGTATAATCCAAAAGGCTCCTTTTTGCACTTGCAAGGTTGATGCTGTAGTTTCTTTAAAGATATATCAAGCACAAGGAAGTTTAGACACCAGACTGCACTGCTGTGAACAGCTGTAACCAAACAGCAGCAAGCACAGCTCAAGGGACTAAAACTGAAGAGCAGTCTCACAGCATTGCTGGCCTCACTGTATTAAGCCCAAAAACCTCAGATCCCCTGAGCCCATGTGGCAGGCACTGGGCAGCCTCTGTGACCAGAGAAAGCCAGTCTGGAACACATGTTCAGGGACCTCTCTAAGTCTGAATGTTGATGTTTCCATGCCACTGTCATCTGGGCTAATTTAAAAGTCTTATTTCAATTGACATATGAGCTGAAAGAAAGCAGCTTCACTTCAGGCATTTAACCAACTCTCTTCAGCAGGACTGAATAAATACTCAACCAAACTTGTTAACAGTCATTAAAGGAGCTGGCTGAACACACAATTGTTTCTCCCAAGCAAGAAGACCACTCTGGCTGCAGTGGGAAGATCATGTGCTGGGTCTTGTTTTTCAGCTGATGCCAGCTCAGCAGCATGGTAAATCACTCCAGCCTCTTGGTAGGCTTCCCTCCACCTCACAGGTGTTCCTGACTCCCCTTCTGCCTAAGCCTCTTACATACCAAAGGCTTCAGCTTCAATATCCTCTGCTCATCCTGAACCTGAGTTTAGGCTGCTGAAGTTCTGGCTTCTTCCACATAACAGATCTGGGAAATGTTTCATCTTCCTTCCACATTTTCTGCTACATCTTGAATGTTGGCTCTCCTGTTTCATCTAACAACTCTTTCTATTATTACTCAATACCTGGAAAGTTTAGTATATGCAGAGCATTTCCAAGAATGGATGATTGAGAAGTTTTAAACAGCTCAGTACTCACGTTGCTCTGAAGAGGAGTAAGTTACTATCAACAAGTTATAAACATAACTTGTACACAGAGATAAGCTGGAAGTGATGGGTTTTTTAAAAAATAATTTTATATCTTAAGACATTGGTCTGACTTCAGGCACAGCAGCCAGCATTGCATATGAATGCAAAAAGCATGGTATTGGTTCTGAAGATTTCCTCTCCCAACCTTAATCCTTTCTCTGCTATTCCTATCTCAGGTTTTTAGTGCATTCTGAAAAGCCTGTTCAGCTGTGTCCAACCAGCCCCCCCCGCCAAGTGGGAATTTATTTCCCTGCAGGGCACCAGCTTGTAGATCCAGCTGGTACCACACAGGAACCACGTCTTTGTCCAAGCACTGCTCCCACATGAGCAGGAAGTTAAGAGGTCAGTGCTTCTTTATGAAGAGTCCTGACCACCACCACTTTCTGGGAGTTTCTGTTAAGCATGAAGTGCAGAGAGACAAGCTCAATTTCAAACTGTCTATAGCCTCATGACCAGGGTCTCCAGTTCACAAGCCACACTAATTTTTCTCACCAGTATCTATCTACCTATCTTCTACAGCATTTGGTGGTGGTTCATGGTAGTTAATTACAAAGATCAAAACTGACCATGGTTTTTTACTTCACCACTGAGTTGTGACTGTACAACAAATACAGAGGCATTATTCAGAGTTTCAAGAACATAGATAGGCATTTATGTATCATTTGCTTTTACTTACATCCCTCATTTACACATGATTTAAAAAGCCAAATTTAGCTGTGCTTCATGAAGCAGATACAGTTGATAGGGCTTTTAGACTATTATGCACAATTCTATTCTATACTGCACAATTCTATCACCATTCTCAAATTGTATGTGTTCTCTTGTTACTGTAGGCTCAACTACAACTGCTAAAGTTTCTAGGTATTATTTATTCCTGTACATAAAGTAGTTTCCACAGAATTCTCCAAGATCTAGTATCAAGTCTTATGGTATCAGAAAGATTAAAGAAACTTATGTTTTTAATTTACTGGTGTCACTTTATTAAAGAAGTGGTTTGGTTGATCTTAAGTTCTTTATGCAATGTGGTGTTTTAACATAATGAAGAAACAAGCATGGGACAGTCAACTCATCAAGCCTAACGCTGCAGAACCAGTTTCCCCAAAAGAGGGAGCACAGCAGTGCTCCACAGCACGGTGGGGAGGCTGGACCCTCTTCTCTGGACTCACCCCAGTAGAGGGAACAGGGGTTGGACAATCATAGCATTTCCCTAAACTCAAGCTCCCACTTTTAGATTTTAGTGCAAGAAAGGCCTCATGGAACCACAGTTCCCACATTTATTGTACATTAACAATGCTCACTATGCAACCACAGGCTCATTAGGAGCCAAAGGCAAGCCTACAGCATTGCAAGCTCCCATTAATAAGGTACAGGGTATTAATTCCTTGGCAATGGGCTGTGTGAGTACAGATTTATGAAGTAAAGAGTCCACAAGCTGCTGGACTAACAATGGTGGTGTATTATCAGGTACCTCACCACCACCTTCACCTTAAGTCCCACCTCTGCTTTAGGACTTTACCATCTTTTTTTCCTTAAAAAAATATTAAAGGGAAACCCAGTACCCTTATTAATTTTCACTTGGTGTAGGTATCTTGGTGTCATTCTGATAGCAAGACTCACACCACTACATTCCTGCAGCGGAAACAAACCTGGTTCTCCTTTTCTCAAGTAAATTTTCACCTGCTGGCCAGTGACACATGCCCTGCCTCTTGCACCTACCAGGCTGGGAGAGAAGAAACAGCCTTGTGGAGATGGCTCCATGGCCATTGGGGACTGTGCTTGGAGAAGATTGAGTGCCAAGACCTTTCAGGATACATCCTTCTTCAGAAGGGTTAAGACACCAATATCTCTAACACTTGGACTTAAAGAACTGCCAAGCAAAAAAAAAAAAAAAAAAAAACTGCATAAGAAATAAGGAAAACTAAAGGTATAGAATTGAATCCTCAAGCCAACATATATTAACAATATTTTCAGAGCTTTGAAAAGGCATGTGAGGTGCTGCGGAGTAGAAGAGAGATGACTGCCTTCAGATTCTACAACTTTTACGTTTAGGTTACTCTGCAAAAGAGGTACTTATATTTCCTAACAAACAATGCTACAAAGCAAATTCCCATCACTTCACACTCTATGGTTCAGTCAGGGTTTATAGCATAACTGAAAATTAGGCTATGGAGCCATACTATTTTTCATTATTTTCATTGTTATTACTCCTAGGAAGCTAAGAGAGGTGGCAGGATCTATCAGCCATACATCTAACTAAAGCCAACCGGGTTTAGAGATGCCCCACTGGTAACAGAAGATGAGGAGAGCGTCTCCCCAGTTTCTTAAAGAGGACTTTAAGAAACCTCACTTAAAATAATGCAAATAATATTGAATTACTTGCATTATTTTAAATTTTTACTTATCCCTCCTCTTTCAAGAGGAAAGACTATGGCACTAACAGCATTGGCAGTTGCTCTAAAGGTACATACAGTCAGTACAGTCATTTCACTATAAAAATTAATTGGAACTCCAGTATTCTCTGTTCATAACAATGACATTTATAAAAGTTTGCACTTACACAAGCTCATTGATAGCCAAAACCTGATACCTTAAGCATTTGTACACAGGGAATGCCACCAAATGACAAGTTACTTGGAGAGATCAGGAATGCTGTTCTAACCATTTACTGCACTTGTGGTCGGAGATCTGCAGAGTAATGGGTGACTATCCTTTTATTTATTTATTAATCACACTGTACAACATTAGCAATCAACCACATCCTATTTGCAAGCTAATTTAGAAACCTTATCTGAAAAACTAGATAACAAATATAACACTTAAAGTGTAATGTAGCCACGTTATTAACATTTAAGATGAAAAATGTATATTGATTTTCTGTATCCAGGACAGCATCACTGAAACAGACCTAAGCTCACAGGAACATGAGATACTAGTTTTCAGTGTTCTCTTCTCAGCCATTCCAGCCCCAGCTTGAAGGTTACCCAAAAAGGATAAGGACATCCACATTTTTATTTACAGCACAGACATTTACTTATATTCATCTTTTCCCCCCGGAAAGCTCCAGAAGCAGAACTAGCCAACCACAAGAGCATCAGAAGTCCCAGATGCTGTAAGGATGCAGGAATGAAGCCTTGTGCTGGGAACCTCATCCATAAGCTCAGGTAGACACCTCCTCAGTCATCTGCAAGAAGACTTACATTAACCAGTTAATAAGAGAATTACCAGCTATTGAAAGAATTGTATTTAAGAAAACACTTTTTGTTAAACTGACCTCACTTCTGACTGATCCCACTGGCTTTAATACACGTTTCTGGGAAGGCAAGGCTTAAATTTCCACAGTAAAAAAAGAGACAACTGAGTATGAACTATGCACAAGAATTCTCCAAGAGCAGGTCGTGACCTGGTATATTAAACTGTCTGATTCAGTTCAGCTTGAGAGTTTGTAGGCTGAGTTGTGAGCTGTGCTGGCTGAGCCTCCACGGAGTCCATCACTATTTCTGTAATGCAGATGACGAACCTCTGCAGAGGAAGTAGGCAATTAGCTGGGAAAGCAACCTCTTCAACAGAGCTGCCAGAGCAGCTGGAGGCCTCAGCTTGTTTAACTGCTGAGAAAGCCACATGAACGACTCCTTCTGGAAGAGGAGGGTGTATAGCAAGATGGAGACACCCAGATAACAGATAATGCACCAACTTCTACGTGGCATTTCTTAGATTGCTTAGGGATGTTAAGTTACAGGATAACAGAATGGAAGAGGAAAAATTAGTCCTATTCAGTTCTCCTCGTGGTTTTGTACCTGTAACCTATCAGAGCCAATGGGAAACTGTCCCTCTCCTAGTCAAACAAAAAACCTCAAACCTTGTTCAGCTTTGGGCAAGCAGAAGCTTACAGTTCACACCAGATGACAGAACTATCTCAGAAGCAGTGAGAAACATCACTAAATACCTCAACATGCCCTTCTGCAAGAACAGAAGCTTAAAGAGTGAGCTGTTAAATAACACAAGAAAGCATTTAAGCAAAAACACAGGCTTGGTCAAAGCTACATAGCTGATGAACATAAACTCATATCCCCTGTACATCAGCCAAACTAAGGGAGCCAGAAAGTACCAGCATTTCTCACCAGTGCTTCTGGAGACGCCAGGGGGATTTACTACTGTAGCTTACAGTCTCTTGGTAACTCAGAATATTTCTCAGAAACCAACCTACCTGCACGCCAAGGCCACTACATATACACAGCTTTGAACAGGCTTCTTCAGCTCAGCACTCACAGGCCATCAGTCTTGATCCCTTCCACAACTGCTTTCATGGTGCCGTAATACTGAAGAGAATCTAGGCTGCTGTTTCCAAAGCCCAGCATGACAACAGTAGACTGCCTAAAGCCCACACTTTGCACCACATGGCTGAGCATGGTCAGCAAAACTGACATTTTCTCCACAGGGAGATAATTCCACAAGATGAATATGCTTTCATACTTAAACTGCTTTGTGGCATAATTATTGGACATAGGTGCATAAGGCACCTTCTGCTTTCAGCATGAAAATATGGGAAAAACATCTTTCTGGCCATTACAGGTGAACACCAGACCACAGAAAAGACACAACAGCTGCCAAAATGCATGTTTTTCCACAGACCCTGCTCAAGGAGAGGTGCTAATGGATTTAGAAAGCATTTCAGTTAGCATTTAATACTAAGCATAGTATTTCAAGGCCATGATGAACAGCTCAAGAACCTACAGCTTATACTAGCATTGCCACTAAAATTGCCCCATACTTTTCCAGTCCATCATTACTGGCTCTCACTTCAGCAGAGACCTCAGCTCTGCTTACACAAGTCAAGTATGAACTAGAGTCTATCCCTAAAGTGACAGGAACAAGCAGAACACAGGACAGCTTTTTTCCCCCCATAGCATGCCAGCCTAAATGTTTGTGTAGTTCCAGCTGTAGAATGCTACCACCTCTTATAGCTCTCCTCCCACCTCTTTAACCATCACAGAGGAGACACCTGAACACATACATGGTTGCACATATTCAGCTTTCTAGTTTTTACACAAAGATTATCTACTTTAATAATAATAAAAGCCTTCTTATATTTTCATAGTTCCCTAACTTACACCGAATCTTTACATTTACGCTAAATATTTAAATTCATACGTAGGTGATTGACTATTCCATGATACCACTACCTGCTCTTCAAAGCCAAAAAGAGGCAACTCCTTATATCACTACACTTATTCAAAAGTTGTTTATGGCTAGTAGAGGTGCACTGAATTACATGGTTCTTACAGGCCAGCACTTTGCTGTAAAACAAGGTTCGTTAGCTATGTCACAGGTGACTGGGAAGATGCTCAGAGGCACATAAAGATGACTGTTTCTAGCAACACTTTACATATTAGTGATGATTATCCATTTTTTCCCTGTCTTCTCATGTATAAAACCTTGGACCCTAGAGAATCACAGAATTCAGTTAAACTAAGTTGGCTGGAAATGTTTTGGTGATTAGAATTAATTTCCCCATAATTAGTATTACAAAAGCATGCTCTTTCATGCATGCTTGTGATTAAGCAATTCAAGCAGCCCAGACAACCCTAACCCCAGTTTCCAAGAAAAACCTCCCACCGAGCCTCAGCTTTTTCAAGAATGAGCACAGTAGTTCCTATCAAGAATCAAAAGCCACAACCAGCTGAATGAGCCAGGTAGATGCTGTGCCCACCACCACAAATCCCTACCCAGAGCTCCCTCTGAACTGATGCCTTGCTGTGGATACATGCAATTTATATGCATCTCCATTGTAATTCCTAGCAGTAAGGTGAAGTGGTTATTTTTCAGTATTTATACAGACACATTCACTTCAATCTATTCTAAAAATACCTGGTGCAACTTACTGGGCTCCCTGCTTGACATTTTTCTGCCTAACAGATGCTGGTAAGAAACTCTAGGTTGGGAACACTGCCTGTGTTATTTAGACACCCAGGCTAGAAGTCTCCACATGCCACTAAGACACGCTATTCTCCTGGTTGTCAATGACAACACCAAACAGAAGCTTCAACACTTCTGTATACACCTTGAGACAAAATCCACTGCGGGTTTCTGTTTTCTTTTTTGTTCTGACATGAGTTTCTATTGCCTCCCACATGAGATACATAGAGCTATAAATAGATATAAATGTATGTGTGACTATAGTGATGGCCATATCACCAATCAAAGCAAAGAGTTCTTCCACCATCCTCACACCTGGGAAGCACATAAAACAGCAATGCCCAGAGAAGCTGCCTTCCAGCATCTCAAGAGCACTTGACACAATTTGTCAATACACAATACCTGACATACAACTTGTCTGTAATTGTAAAAAGCTAGCATTCATCACTCAAAGTTTGCTCCTGTGCCAAACAACTGTTATTCTCATGAGTTTAATCACACCCCACAAAATGCTAGATCACCTAGTACATCTTATAAGCAGTTGAATTAGTCTGCTTAATAATTCTGCCTTTTTATTTGCATTGGTCTTTCCCTCATGCTCCAAAGACTCATCTGAGCACTCAGCAGGCATGCAGCTGCTTTCCACTTTCCTCAAGGATGTCTGCAGTTTCTCCGAAGCTACACAGCAGTACAGCTGCTTACACCTACGTACATTTTGTGAATAGTCCCCACAAAATCAGGTTTCTAATGAATTCCTGTGGCAAGCTGGGGACAGGACATTACTAAATGCTCACACCAGAGAAAGTGAAGGAAAAAGAGGTCATTTTTCAGTGCAGTGAAAAAAAAAAGTCATTCTACCAGGTTTCTCTTTCAGGAAGTTGCCCAAGAATGCGATTACAACCACAAAAGCCAAACCACGTTCAGAATCAGATGCAGGCATGAGAAAGGGGGAGAGAAATAAATCAAAGGCCTCTAATCCATAAACAGATTTTCCCTAGTTTTATCGGAAATTTGACATTTTAACACCTATTTGTTACTACAATGGTTTCTCCAAAGGTATTTTTCTGTTAAGATCCTCCAACACTGCACAGTACTGAGCCAAAATATCAAGCACCATTTTCACCAAGAGACAAAGGACTCTTCATTTCCAAATCTTCCCAGAACGCGATACACGAAGCAGCTTCTATACCACTCCAAAGTGAGCCGAGGTCAGAGTTTTGGTTAACCAGCTCTCCGCTTCAGCACACAACGCGATACCACCCGCCCTATCTAAATCCAGTTACAGCATCAGAGGATCACCCCTTCCTTCCCAAAGGGCAATGGCCGTAAATGTTTCTCCCCCGTTACTCTGTCATTCGAAATGCCAAGAACATTTCACTTACTAAGTGAATTATGATTTATTAGTTTTATTTAGCACAACACCAGCAAGCTCTCTCTCACAGCAGACAAGAGACACGAATGAAAGCGAGCAACTTCCAGTTTCCAAGCCCTCCCAGCGGAGCCGGCGCTCGGGAAGTGCCACCTCTCCCGCACCCGGGAGCGAAGCGTCTCCCGCGCCGCGCGGGCGATGCTGCTACCCGCGGGCTGCCAGCCTTAAAACCCGCTTCTTTTGGGGGGAAAACCCTCCCTGCTTGCAAAAAGCCAACACGCAGAAGAAACTCGGCGCGCCAGAAGCCCCGCTGCCGGCACAGCGCCCACGCGCCCGGTGCTGGGAAACTTGTGAGAGCAGGTAACAGGGAGCGCGCACCGAGGAGCCGCCCGAGCGACCCCGCGGCCGCGGCCTCCGGGCTGTCAGCAGCCGAACTTTGGGTCCCCCGGTTCCTCCGCCCGCTGCCCCGGCCCCCTCCCGCCCGCCGCTCCGGCGCAGCCCGGGTGTGCCCGCACGGCGGCCCCGCTCACCTCCCCCGCCGCTCTCCGCTGCCCACGGCCGCCGCTGCCCCACCGCCCCGCGCCGCTCGGCCGGAGCGCGGCGGCGCCGCCCGGCATTTATAGGGCCCGCGGCCGCCCCGCCCGCCCGCCCGCCCCTCGCCGAGCGCCGCCCGCCCGCCCAGGGCAGCGCTGCCGCGGCCGGGAGCGGGGCGGGGGGCGAGCCCCGGGGACCGGCTGTGCCTGAGCTCGGTGTGCCGGCCGGGCCGGAACCCCGGACCCGCATCTCCGCGGGGGTGCCCCGGGAGCCTCCCCAGCGCCGCTGGCTCAGCGGGAGGCGCGCCAGCCGCGTCGGGGCGAAGGGGAAGCCGAGGCGGCGGTGGAGGTGCCCACGGGGCGAGGCTCGGCCCGGCAGCACGGCAGGACACCCCGGAGGTGGTGAGGGGACAGAGACCACCGAGGCCAGCTCCATGCGGCCCCTTCCCGGCAGTGGCATGGTGAGAGGTTGGAGGATTTTGGCCAAGGGACACCTCCCCGTGTGCTCCGCACTGCACCCACGTCCTCTCTAAGGGACGAGGAAATGGCTCAGCCTAGGACCTCCATCCCTTGTATGGCCCTGGCGTTTTAATCTGCACAAACAACGCAGGGATCGCAGAGAGGGAAGTTGTTGCTGCTTCAGCGTAACAGCACAGGCACAGAGCAGTGTGGCAGGACAGAAGTGTAAACCTGGGAAGACGCATGCTAACCATAACACTGACTGACAAAGTACAAGAAGGAGTTTCCACTCTGTACAAAACCAGTAGTGCTGACAACTTCAGAAAAACCGGCAGTGTGTTGGTGCGGCAGTGGACAGCACTGCCTTGTTAAGTCATCGTTTCTGCTCCCTGTTTCCAAAAATTTTCATGCATGGCACAGTTCAGCTTTGAAGAAACAGGATGAGTATGCAATAAACCACATTTCTTCCCTCAGGAGTTTGGACTTCTCTGGATAAAAAATCAAAACAACCCATCTCCTGGCATGAGCCAGAGCAGCAGCTGGCAGCTGCTGCTGGTCTTTATGGTGGAGAGCTTTGTGTCCATCAAGGTGGCTCTCTCAGTGCAGGGGCCCTGTGCCTGGGCAAAACCACAGTGATGGAAACGTGCATGAGAGAGGTGGCACAGCAAGCCAGGGAGCTCAGCCTCAGCCAGGGCACAGGGAATTAAGCCAAGATAAGGTGCTGGTGCTAGAAGGCTGGGCCGTCCAGGAATGGTTTCTTCATGGGCAGTGCCAGCTGAGGTGGACATTTGTTAGGCTATTTACTAACCAGCTCGATTTTTAAATTTTAATTAAAATTTAGCTTCATTTCCCAAAATGTTTCATACCATCATTTGTACACAGATACATTTCTGAATGGAGAATAGAGGTTAATTAAGAAACCAAAAAACCCACAAAAATACCCAACAGCCACCTTTTGCATGACTTTTCATATTAGCAGAGACAACCCTTGGGTATCCATTTTCTCTCAGCCATGAAGGCAGAAGTCTGTGTAGACCATTTCAGATCTCCTGCCCAACTACTCAGCATCATGAAAACCACATGGGAAAATACCACTGAATGATTTTAGGAGCATTTTGGTAAAATCTAGCATATGGAAAGGTAGCTGAAGAGTTAGACCCTGACTAGCTAGCTGAACTCAGAACTTGGAGCAGGAATCCTGGTTCTAGTCTGACAGCCTGAAGACCTAAGCCAACAGCCAAGTCCCCAAATGCCCTCAGCTTGGATCTGAACCCAGCCTCTGCACGTACAGACTTCGTAGTCTGTCTTCAGTAGAAATTGAACAGGGAAAAAGAAGTTATTTTCCAAGCAAATGAAAATTACATGAAATTGTCCAAGTTTTGATTCTACCCAGTTTGGACAGCACAGTTCCAGTCCAGTGAAGCTGGAGCTAAAGAGTAAAAGCCAGAAGTGCAGTTTGTCCTCTTGGTTGTTTCCACATTGCCCACAGCTCATTCAGTTCCTGGCTGTGGCAACCACCTCCCACCCAGGCAAGAAGGCACTGTTCCTTCTCCTTAGCAAGTGGCTTAAGTGATCCAGTTTGTGACTTGAACAAGTCAGGCTTTTTGGAAACAGTGAGGCACCACACCTAATAAGTACTTTGCATCAACAAAGAACTAATTTGTGGAAATCAGGCAAAAATAGCTGAAGTCAAGAGGAGTTTGAGGTGAAGCTACCTGAGATTTGCCCACCTAACCAAGCAGCTGCCAAAAGGAGAGCACTACCATCCCCTCCTTTTTCCCCTACCCCGCTCAGGGTCTCAGAACCTCACCAGCTCCGCTGCCTGCCCAGTCCTTGTGTGAGGCATCTCATCCTGGTAGGGGAAAAAACAACAATAAGCCTTTTCCCCCTGAATTTATTCTCTGATTCCTTTAGGTGGGACACACTTGGTTGCTACTAGAATTAATTTCATAGATAAGTACCTATGCACAGAGATGAAAGATGCATACATGAAAGCAAAATTCACTGACAAGTTGTGTGTGCTGTGAGGCTATACTTAAAAGCAGAGAGGTTCTTCAGATGGTATCTCACCTCAGAAGGGCAGATTTCAAACCGTACACCACATTGCTAATGAGGATACAGGAAATCTCATCCATTTTTTCCACTTGATGCAAAACATCTCTTCCCACAAAGGGAAATGTTGATGTTTCCCTGTATGATTTAGGCTGAAAGAGGAAACTGACAGGCAGAAATTCACAGTGAAATAGAAAAACTGGCTCCAACACAAACAAGCCTAAGCTTGACAAAATAGGCTGTAGTTTTAACAAGCAGGTTAGGAGAAGACCAAGGCGGAGGCCCTTAAAGAAATTTACTGCCTTTTGAGACCAAAAATTTGAAAGCAACATTTCTCAAGCAGTTCAGATAGGAAATCCTACATAAAAGGGGGGAAAAGAGGACTTCCCAGTTCTCATCCATGTTTTATAAAGCTAAAGAAAAAAAAATACAGTAAAAGTGATAAGCCTAAAGAATTTATTGTTTCATGTATGGTTTTGACAGGTTGCCAAAAGAATGGTGCTGCTCTATGGAGAGTAGAAGAAATGACATTTTCTTTGCTTTAGATTGTTATAAAATTTTCAGTTCTTTACAAGCCCCCAGATGGTTTTTATAACCCCTTCAGGGGTTGCAACATATTGACTGAGAAATACTGATTTATATAGCAAACTCCACTCTCTTCTTGCTGGCAAAAATTACTGCTTTGTATCTGTGTATACACACAGTAGCTGAATATAAATAAAACCCCAAAAATAATGAGATCTGAGGCAAAATCCACCACCTGGCAGTACATTAAATTGGATGAAATTTCCCTAAATTTACACTGGTGTAAATAAAAGGAATATTTGGCCCTAAATCTTTTAGGTGAATTTGGGATTGAGGATTAAAAAGTTTGTACTTTGTTTCACCCTGCAAACAAGCAGGCTGCCTTCATTGGTGTCAAAAATAAGGAAACATTTCCAATCAACAATTCTTTGGAATTGGAGGATTTTTTTATTGGCTTTCATTGTGTTCATCTGCAGTGTTTTAACTGGGAAGTATTGGTGCCTTGGGATGCAACAGGCTTACAACGCAATCACCAAAGCAGGTGACCTGAGCACCTCAGCAGGAGCAACTCTGAAATGCTTTGCCTGTAATGAAGCAAATAATTACTGAAGTGTGTCCAGTTTTTGGGTTTTATAGACCACTATAATCATCTGTATGTTGTACATTCAAAAGGGTATAAGAGAATTCTTACCAAATTGTGACTTCACAAAGAATGTCTAAATCCAGAGTGGACCATGAAGAGCTCATATTCCTTGGGGGACTAAGCCTGAGGTTTTGCTCTTGCCCACACTCCTGTACAATCAGGCTGGTGGTTTCAGTCACTGGGTGACTCTGGTCACTGCTGAGACTGCCTAGGTAAAAAATATCACACTACCTGGTGCTGTGCTCCAACTCACAGCTGGGGAGGAGGTAGCACCCCGTTCTTCCTGTACCTCAGGGTTAGGTGGTCACTTAGAACACAGGGAGTGTAATTTCAATTCCAATGAAGGCGGGAGGAGAGTTGCTGGTGTTCCCAGGAGAAGTCTCTGTCTACCCTATCTGAGGCTTTTCTGGAGAAAGAGAGATTTTGGTGACTTCCTACTTTGTATTAAAGAATTAAAAATGCATTTGAGCAGGCACAAGGAAAGGAAGAACACGGCATCGTAGCTTCGTATTTAAATCATCCTTTGGGAGGGTGGAGACTGCAGTTCTGCTCCTGGCTTGCCAGGCAGAATACTTTTGTATTTTACATTAGTCAGCCAGTGGATAAAATACATGAAGAACCCTTAGGCTGGTCAGAAAGTTTAACTGATATCCTTGTACTCAGCATCTCTTCTGCTCCTTTGCATTGCAATACCTCACTCTTCTTGGAGCTGAGCCTTAACCTGTGCCCTGTAGCTCTGCACGGAGAGAAGCAGAACTGCTGCACTAAACTTTCTGGCAGTTTTCATTATGCAGATTTTGAAACCTTCAGATCACAAACTCTCTCTGTCAAGGCATGCACACAGCTCCCAGCTCCTTCAGCCCCCGTCTCACGCTGATATTAAAGCAGCAGCGAGCTGCTTCCAGATTTCCTTGGATTTGTGTGGATTTAGGGCTAAGTCCCATCAAAGAAGCTGCTGCTTAAACTTTTGTGCACTGCGTTTAAGTTGTAGGACCCAAGTGAGCAGAGCTGGCAAGGTTTTAGTGTTGGTTCAACTCTTCCTGCGCACTTGGACAGCTGTTAAAAGAGCAGGCAGCAGAACAGCTCCAGACCTGAAAGAAGGCAGCAAAGCAGACTTGGCAGAGGGAAAAAAGCACAGGCAAGTCAGCTGGCTCAGGGGAGGCAAGTCAGAGGAACGAGCCCAAGGCACCAAGAAAGCAAATGGCAGCCTCGAGGCTGGCCCGGGTCCTGGTGGGGCAGAGCCGAGCCTTGGCCAAGGCATGGCTGCTTCCCAAGGCCGAGACAGACGCACGTCAAGGGGGATGATGTGAATGAATGGCACCAGTTTCTGGCTGAAATTTGCCTGTTCCTTCAGGCTAGAAATTGTGCCATTTGCCATTGTAAATACCCTATTCAAAACCACGGTCTCTATGGCACTCAGCTGAAGGACTAAAGATCTCATCTGCAACTCCTCAGTGCTAGGAAAAGCCAGCACTGCTGCGTCAAGCCTAAATTAACTTCCCCGTGTGGGCAGGATGTAGCGCTTAAACTCCTTTGACATGTATTTCCTAGAGACAAATGGCAATTCCCTCTGTGGCCCATCATTTACTATCTACATAAAAGCAGAAGGAGATTATTAGAGTGGGGAACTGCCCTGCTTTTACTATATTTAGTGCCCTGTCAGCTCAGCCTATAACATTCTGCTCTTCAGTTGTAAATAATACTCTAAGGAAGGGAATAAAATGAATATCAAACATGGAGGAGCTGGTGTAGAAAAGCAGACAAAAGACTGTAGGTCCAGAACACATGGGAATAAACCTTCTACTTGGGATTAAAAGCTGAAGGAGTCATTAATGGAGCTCATCCCACCTCCTGCCCCATGGCTGAAAGTGATAGAGAGTTGCAGTCTTTGGAGTCTTCCAGCAGGAAGCTGCATAAATCAGTGAGTCTGGCTGGCTCCTTCTGCCTGGCACCTGACAATATGGTCTGCCATGAAGGCTTCCAGCACTATACCTAAAGGAATTCTCACATTTATATTTCAAAGAGTTCTGGGAGGCTGCACATATTTCTTTTACGTGTATGTATTTAAATCTATTCAAATTTGTTCCTCTTAAGAGTGAATTCCTCATCATAAATCATCATCAGGACTTATTAGCTTAAGCTCTACACAGCACACACTTACAAGGAAAAATACAAACTATATATATACCTTAAATAATCCTGTGGTAGCTGAACATCTTACAGCGATAAATAGATTTTCTAGCAGCAGCCTCCTGAGGTAAAGTGGAATATTCCCATTTTACAGAACAGTAATGGGGATGATCAGTCCATGGCTGTTGTGGACATCTGTGGAAATGACCCCAGATCTCTAGTACTTCAAAATCTTTGCTAACCCACACGACCAGCTTCTTCTAAAACCAGATGGAAAGGAAAAGAACAAAGGAAAGGGTTTGATTTGGTTTGGTTTTTTGCCAATGAAGAGTAAAGGAAGAAAGCCATTAACAAAGCATTTTCCCATGTGATTCAAATTAGGGCAGCCCATAATGGCTGAAGACAATTGTTCTTTTCTTCTTTTTCAGTGATATTTTCAAATTTGGGAAAGTTTTTGTTGTTCCTTTGCCATTCAACATAAGTAAGTTGAGTTTGGTTCCACCACCAGAATGATTCACTGCACTCTGCACTGAAGAAATTCAGAACATCCCCAGTAGAGGAAATAAATTACTGAATTTTAAATCTTGACCACATCAATACAGGTTTTTCTGTGCTGGGAAACAATTTGTCTACAGTCTAGAGGAAATGCTCTCTAACAAATGAAAAATGAATCCTGATTGTAAACCCTACTTAAGTTCACTGGGTTTGTTTTTTTTTTTTTTTTTTTTTTTTTTTTTTTTTTTTTTTTTTTTTTTTTTTTTTTTTTTTTGTGAGCAAGAAATGAGTAAAAACAAACAAACATCCTTTTGGATATGCACCAAAACGACACATTAAACTTTAGTCAAGCTTTTAGCCATAACCTTCTTGGAGATCCACAGTCTCAGTGAGTTTTTGGTCATGCTCTTCAGAAAATACACAACACATACTTTATTCAAGATAACTTAATGCAAACAGCTTGAGGCATTTTGGTTACAAGCTGTAGGTTTCTTTATTACTGACTCACTCTTCTGAATACCTGGTGCTGGCTCTGCATTCTGCCTGAGACTGGTTTTTGTAGACTTTAGTTTCTTCAGTTCTTTCAAAATGAAGAAGAAGAAAAGAGGTAATAAGGAATATAAAGCAAAAAAAAATCACACACACAAGAATTTCAATCTTGAGGTTTCTTTTCACTGTTTTATGGCTTCTTTTGTCTGAAAACTCCCAAAATTCAATTCTTAAAATAAATATTTATGAAACAAGCATTTGTAAAATGTGCTTGCCTGCCAACTCCAGTGAATACTTACTGATGAACCATTTTTCCAAGACTACCTGGGTGTTTTCATATTCTCAGTTCATAATACAGTTCAGTGCATTGCCGTCTCTGGGAGTTCACACTCTGAAGCAGCAGCACATGAAGGCATTTTGCATTTGACTGAACAGAGTTTGGATCTGTTCTGCTCCATATGCTGAACATGTTTGCATAATCTATCTGCAGGAGTAAACCAAAAAGCCTGGAAGAAAGGACACTTGATATGATAAATAATGGGAAGTTGTAGAGGTGAGGCATTTAGGACTTCTTCCTGCTTTTTATTGATAGGGAAACAATAAAAAGCTAATGTTCTCTCCAGAGATTTACAGATTAAGAATTCAGGTTTTTGGCTTGGGGTGGTTTTGTTGTGTTTTATCCCATTCAAGTGGCTTTTGGGGCTAACAAGTACATTGTATTGTCTGAGGATAAGTTCTGATATTCAGCCCAAGAATATGAAATCAGTTTTGATTACTGTTCTCTTTCAGAGGCCTTTAGAGATGAACAAGGCTCAGGGTTTTGATTTCAAGCTGCTTGGATGAAATGTGCTGCTGCTGAGCCTGCTGGAGAAAGCAAGCCATGGGCCTGCTCAGCCAGCAGTAAACACCCCAAGGACAAAGAGGCCAGAAGAGAAATGCCATGGCTGTGATTCCCCAGAGGTTTGAACCACCCTCTGAGGTAATTAGGAGCTGCAGCCTGTAATCACTGGCCACTGGGGCAGGAAGGAACCCAGCAGCAGCCAGGGCCAATGCAAGCGTCCCTTGCTCCTGCCTGAGCCAACCTGGCTGCACTTTGTGCACCAGGGCTTGCCCCGAGCACGGCACTTTGAGCTCTCTGTTGCCACAATCTTCCCTCATCACAGGGCTGCCAGACCTGACACCTCAGCCAAACCTCAGCACCTCACATTGGCCTGCCTCTTCCCAAAACAAAGGCAGCTTCTGAGTTTGCAAGGTGAAGTGACACACAGCAAGTCTTGCTTTGGTAGTGTTGCTAAAATAATGTGTAAGATGTCAGATCAGGCAGTCTTTGGCTAAAAGTAAATGTTTCTTGCCTTTCCACTAATAAACATGCTTCAAGTCTTGCTTTGAAAGCCCTGTTACTTCTTAGCAAGATATTTCTGGTCTCTTTATTTTCCTGCCTGCACTTAAACTCTAATCACGCTAATGATCTTCATCTTCTGTGCCTTCTGTCATGTTTTTTTTGTGACCTCTCTAGGTCTCTAGGGCTTGGCAATTAAAAACTCAACTCTGGATAAGGTGAGGTTTTTTATATTTATATAGATATAGATATAAAAGTTTCATATGTATAAAGCACCTACCATCATATTGATAAACATTCTTTTTCTATTTTCACTTATTTATTTCTCCACTCACCATCTCTGGTGTGTTTGATGCCTCAGTGTCCTGGGTTTGCCCACTCCCTTCTGCATTCCAGCATGAGCTTCTCCCAGGAATCCTCCCTGCTTGGGAGGAGAGATTCTTGCCTATGGTTCAGTCCAGACATCCCATTGAGTCAGTTTGTGCCACAACAACAATAAAGACAGGATTAACTGGTTCAAAGCTTAAAGAATTAATTTAAGAGGTGATGGGAAAGGTCCTTTCCCGTGTCCCCTTCTTAGGGATGGAGTTCAAGCTAGCAATCTCTTAAGTTTCTGAAGTTTGTGACATTTCATCTTCTGAAGGCAGAAGTAAACTGAATGGTTCACAATTCAAACTCATTCTTTTAGAAGGGGGTGGAGTTTGTTTTAATAATGCCACACTAATTTGTGAATTAATATCTCTATATTCTGAGGTACAAGAGCAGGCTGCTTTGGAGGAGTGGTATGTATGTAACAAAAAAAAAAAAAAAGAGGTCAAATCTAATTCTTTAGATTTAGTTTCTACTGTGCTTTAGGACTATAAGACCAACTACCCACTATCAGTCTGTCTGTAAGGAAGGCTTAATACATTACAATACACGGTGAATATATAAAAACACATGACATAATCTGTGACCAATCTGGGGATTGGTTTGTTTGTTTGTTTGTTTGCCATTAAAAGGTAAAACCCAGCAGCACTATGGGAGACAGATACTCTTAAAAATAGAGAAATAGTAAGGTTCAGAAGATTTGTTTACAACTACCAATAACAGAATGAGCATCTTTAATCACAAAAGACATTTCTTTAGTACAAACAGCTAGACTGAAGCTTAAATACATTACATCTGCTCAGGTCAGTGCTCACAGGGAATGATACCACAAGGGAAAAACAAAGGAAGCAGGGAACACACAGGATGCTGAAGTGTTTCCCAGGCCTCGGCAGTGCCATTCCCATGGTGTGTGGGTGTTGTGGACAAATGCAGCCCATGCTCTTGCCCTGTGGTTATCCTCCACAACTTCCCACCCACTTCATTTATTTCTGTCCCTTTGGGTGGCAGTGCCAGCTCAAACTCTGTCCAGATGGCCAAGGCCAGCCCCTGCCACACAGGAGATTGTCTCTGCCAGTCCCTTCCCCACTGCACCACCACTCCTCTTTCTGAGGCTTCAGCAGATGCACCCATCCATGGATCCTAGCACCACTAGGAAAGTGAGGGAAGCTGCTCAGCCTGTCCCGGGCTGGGCACCTTTCACCATGCCAGAAGTTGGGAGTCTGGGCAGTTGCACCAGCCAGTGGTTCCCCCTGGAAGTAATTAGGCACACTGAGGTCATTGTGTGGGGCTGAACAGCTCTGGTGGAGCACATTTCCCTCCCAGGTCTGAACCTCTGGCTGGGGCCCAAGCACCAGGAGTATCCCTTCCTGAACAGAGGATGTTACCACAGTGATCCATCTTGCTGTGGCTCCACAGAGAGTGACTGTCATTTCCACAGCTATCATAACAGTTCTGGGGGTGTGTTCCAGTCTCCAAGCTGTGTATGCTGTCTGCATTCTGAAACCACATATAAGTTGGTGGGCTCAAGAACCAGTCCCAGAAAACCTCAGCTCTGCACCAAAGTCTCTCTCAGGGTCTTCCCTGGGTCAGCACCTTTTCACCCCAAAAACACATAGCCAGCAGACCAGAGATTAAAGCTACCCCTTAACCAAGACAGGACACCGTGAACCAGAGGCTGTCCCACATCCCCTCCTTCTAAAAGAAGAACATGACTTTTTCTATTTTTGTTGTGCTGGATTGATAGTTCTGCTTTCCCCACTGTGTTTCAGTGTCATAAGAGGGGACATAAATCAAGGTCCAAATTCCCAAGCCTTCTCTGTGCCCATCACTGCATGGACTACCCTGGCCACACAAGAATCCTTTTTTTTTTTTTTTTTTTTTAACTGGGCTGAGATGGTCTATATTTTGTTTGCAGCTTTTGTTTTGCTCTAGTCCTGGCTTGCCTCCATCCACTTTTGTCAGCTAGGATTTTGCTGCTTTGTTTTCCAGTTGCACCATTTGGGCCCAGAGGATAAGCTGTTCAGTCAGAAAGCTCCCACACAGGCAGCAGCATCCTTGGCTCAGGCTTGCTCTTGCCCCATCCGGCTTGACAAGACTTCAGAAATGATTGATGTGGTAGCCCCAGTGCCCTCCCTTGGGATGACAGCACTCAGGAAAGCTGTCAGTGCTCGAGGAGAGAGGATCACCCCAGAAATGATGGCTCATTTCAGCTTGTCTCCAGAGCCACTTACTCAGAGATCATAAATACATGAATTGGGGTTTCTACCTTCATGAGCTCCTGGATAATTGACAGTGAGAGCTGTATTTCTGCAGTAGAACGTGGATGTGCCTCCCCCAGGTAACAATGCCATGAAGCAGCCAGTATCTGCAGTTCATTTGGTGCACTCTGTGGTTCAGAGGTCATGGAAGGCCATGTAAAACATCTGCCCAGGTTCAAATAAGTGCAGATAAATCCCCTCCCAGAGGATTCTTCTAACTGTGCCTGGAGGGGTAAGAGGCATATGGTGTGTGAAGGAACAGAAGTCAGACACCTTATGTTGCACTGGCCTTATGTTATCATTCTCATGTCCTGTGGCATCAGAGGAAGCTATTTTTGGCAATCATATCACCAGGAAGGTCCAGGAAGGTAATCAAGATGACAATGAGCTGCATAAAGCAAATTCAGCTTTTCTGAGGAATTTCCCACTTGATTCATACACTAGACCAAAGGTAGTGTTCCTACCTGGTGCCTTTATGCCTGCCCCTTGTGACTGGTATTTGTTCAGGTTGAACAATCATTTGTGTTAAATAAATGGCACATATCAAAGCAAGCTTTTAGTACCTTGTAGGAGAAAGTCTGGGTATTAGGCTTAAAGTAGCTTTGAGAGAGCTCAGAGCACCAGCATGTCTCATCCATCCAATTCTTCCAAGAACACTTCAGATTCCCTGTGCTTCTAGAGAAACCATTTCTCACTGCCATGTCTGGACAGCCATGACCTCAGAGGTGCTCTGGACTTTGCTTTCTTGGGGTGGCTATTTCTGTCACAGAGGAGTTCTTGGTAGCTTGCCGTGGTTTCTCTCAATAAATCTTCACATATCCAATTTTTATAAGCTTTTTCTCCATGTTAAGTGTTGAGCAATCTAATATTATATCATTTGTACTGAGTGTTCACTGTCATCAAGAACAGAGAACTGCCTACTGGATATTATTTCCTTTCAGAGGCAAAACAAAGACATTTTTATTAAACCTGAGTGTTTCAGTCAAATACAGCAAGTCTGGCCCCAGCTTTCCACACGTGTGTAGAACCAGTGTTAGGCAGCCACCAAACACCATTGATCTCCCTCACCATTCAGGAGTGGTCTGTTCACACTTGCAGAGCAGCACAGGACAACTGAATTCCAGTTCAGCAGCATTTAGAGTCCAGTTTGCATAGAAATAAATAATTACCCAAGCATCAAAGACAGAGAGTCAGAGCCCAGTATCCATACACTGTATTCAAGATGCACGGAACCTTGCTGGTCTCCTTTTGTGATCATTAGGACTGGCTTGTTCTAAGACACTGTTATTAAACAGATTCAAGGTGCATTACATCTCTGGTAATGACCCCCATACCTTCGAGACTCGATTTTCGAGTTTCCTGTTCACACATGCCACATCTCTTGGTGCTGGCATGGCAGCTGTGTGCACAGAGGTGGCATCTGTGCCCACACATGGCCAGCTACTTACCAGATGGACTTGGACTGCGCTCCCAGGTGGGACACACAGGTCCCTCAGAGCAGATGGCTCCTACTTTTATTAAGTTGCTGTCAAAACAGTGCAGTGCTAGAGCAGCAGAAGCTAAAAGCCGAGTCGAAACAACAAAGACAAAGCCAAGCTTATGGATCACTCAAGCAGTGCCAGCATCTCCTTGGATTCTGCATCCATCTTTCCTAAACACGCTGCATTCAGCAATTCACACCTCGGGCTAAAACACTTCTTCTCTTGTACAACCCTCTTGCCAAGCATCCCTTATATTTCATTACCAATTCCTATTATTTGGATTGTTATTCCCTTGGCATGACTGGCTGCCCCCCAGCTGCCTCTGACACCAACAGAGATGAAGTGGGGGAAACAAAAGCAGCAGATACTCTTCCTTCAGTCCCCACCACACTCACTGCCTTGCACTCACTGCTCCATCCCCACACCTCAGTCCTCTCTCCATCCTTTCTGGATCTAGAGAGTGGGAGAATTGCCACTGTTAGCAAGTGGGATGGTGCTAAATGCCATTTTCTCCTTAATTATTTATAACAATCTCCATTGGAATATTTTAAAAAATCAAAAATCAAAACTAAAAAAAAACACCAAAAACCAATACCAACCAAAAAATTTCACAAACCAAACCAAATCAGCCAAATTCCATTGTTCTCAGCAAATCTCCTTGTCCTCAAGCTCTTCACATTTTGTGTTTTGGTGCCCATTTAACATAGACTCCCTTATTGCTGGCAATTATCATGGATTTTGCTGTGTCTGACTGGAAATCTCTAAGCAGTCATTTGAATATCAGGCACTTTAAGATACATCATGACAGCACCATCTCTATTCACACTTCTCCAATATGCCCTTGATAAATCATCTACTATATTTTCAACTCCTTTTCTGGATTGGCATTCAAACCTTCACTTGGTATTTCTGGAGTGTTAACAGCTGTCTCCCTATTCCTGGTGAATGCTTAGTGAAGGTTCTTGAAAATAATCTCCAACACCCAGTGATGTGTTCCTAGGGCTGATCAAGTTTTCCACTGTGGACACCATGAGGGGCACTGCTGTTGCAGCCACCCCTTGTGACACTATATCTGGGTTTGCTAAACACTGCTTGAGATTAGAGATGCACTTATAAGAGACAATGCAGAGGTGGGATGGGAGATAAGTTGCAACATAAAAAGAGCAGATGGGGAACTGAGGCACACTTGGCTTTCAACCAAATATGCAGAGCATGCTCTATATAAAATACAAGAGAATGAGGAGGTGGCACTGAAAACCCTTAAATCTGTCAAAGGAGAACAGAATAACAATTCTGGATTATTAAGAATGACCCTTTTCATAACTCAGAAAAAAACCCCAAACCTCCAGTACCAAAGATTTATCTAGTTCTTTGGGGACTTGGGTTCAGTCCCTGACCTGTGAACAAACTCTCAGTGCAAGCTTTAGGAAATCACTTAATTTGCTTTCATCTACCTCCCTGTCTGTAAAATGGGAATAGTGACATTTCTTTACTGTGGTGCCAGACAGCAAGAATTTGGAGCATGGAGATGCTCAGATGTCACAGAGTCTACTACTGTTCCTAAAAAGTTGAATATTCCTCATCTTTATGAGTGGTTTTTTGATATGCATGCAACAGAGGGTAGCTAGCAAAATGAAACAATTAGTTCTGTGACATTTTCAGCTGCCTAATGAGTTTCTCTTCTGCTTGTCACACAAGTATTTCAGAATTGGAGCTTGTGTTACCAGTTCTCAATATTTTATGCTTTTTCAGCCTGAAATTCAACAGCTGTTTCAATATTGCAGTTGGAGCCAACATATTCCATATAGACTTTCTTCAGTATGTTGCCATTTTTTAAACCCTTTGCCATGCCTCTTTGCTTTTTGTGGCTTGATCATGGCTACCTCTTCATTAGAAATCTGGCAGTGGAGGTTTTCTCCTACAAATGTGTGAACTGAGTTTGTTTTAATGTCAGTCAGAATAATTTCTCAGGAAACTCAGGTTTCTGTCCCAGCACTTTCCCCCCACTCTACCAAGCTGCACATCATGTGCTTGTTAGTCAGTTTTCCACAAAAATACCACAAAAGTCATGCACAATAGTGCTCTTTCCAGCTTTTCTACTTCTCTTTCTAGGTTCAAGAAGGTATTGTATTTATCACACATGTTATTGGAGGGATATTTTTTTTTTTTGGTCCAGACTTTGTTTCTTGGAGCTGGTACAGAAAAAAATTTCCTTATGACAGCTCTATATGCTATTGTTGTTAGTATTATTCTCTCAAAAGTACTGTACTGCATTGAGGATAAGCCTTCTTTTTACTCCTCCTGACATATTAAAAATCCATCTGGTGGGATCTATACTCTGAAACTGGCCTTTCTCTCCTGTCCTGAACTAATCTCCCACTTATGTTCCTTGTCCTGACTTCACCAGCCCTGATGACAAGGGATATGGGTCTTCCTGCTATTAGAAATCATTACAATGCCTGTATTGATTTTAAAATTAAACTGACACTATCTTTGTCACCTCTACATAGATAAATATTCTTTTGAGCTTTTCATTCCTGCTATGTTGCACATCCCACAAGAAAGAGCCCCTTTCTTTGTTGGAAGGACTCCCTACAGCAGATCCATCACTGTCGAGGGCTGGAACACACCTGCAGATTATTATCTCTGAAAAGCTTTCAGCCATATACTTTGGGCCACTTGAAACGGATTTTTTTTTTAATACAGTATTTAGGACAAAGGAAAATATACCTTTGTATTTGATAAGTTGAAAGTACTATGAGAAAAATGGAAAAAAGTACCTCTCGTGTGAGCCTTCCTTCACTGCTGGATGCCCTTTTCCTTTGGTTCCTCCTTTCTGCCCACAGGGACCCAGCTCTCCCACGAGCCCTGTCTGCTGTGCCTTCTCCTGCCACCCTGGGGCACAGCGTCAGCACAGCACCAAGGTGCTGCCAACAAAGACAGCCATGGTGACCCCCATCTTCCCAGGGCCCACCAGGCAGAGCAAAGGGTTAAAAAATTGTGAGGGATTTCTCTGTGAGCCATGGAAAGGACTCAGAAAACGGAAACCAGGCTGAATTTAAACTGAGGACCTCATTCTTCTGCCAAGCCAGTCAGTTTCTTAATCAACTGGGGCCTTGTTTCACAGTCAGTCATCAGAGGCTTTAGAAAGTCCTTCTGACAAATCTGTAAGGGGAGATCCACAAAGGATGTCTTTTCTGTGGTACTCTCCACCTAGAATATGCAATGCTGGGGACAGGGCTGCCCTCAGTGGTGCTTCTGTACCACTGAGCACAATGAACAATGATGCTATAGGATACTTCCACTACTGAGCTCCTGCTTATTTAAATATGCATTTAATTAAGGAAAGTACCATAGGAAATTAAGCAATGAGCTTTCCCAATGGTACTTCTCCTCCTTCCTAGGAGAAAATCTTTCTCAGGTTTCGGAAGTGCTGCAGTCTGCTCCAAGTCAGACCTTTCTTTCTCTCATTAGCTGTGCAGTCCTGTCGCTTACTAGATTTCTAGCTTCTAAGGAAACAATTCCTCTTTTTTTTTCTTCACAGTCTAGTAGTGCTTTAAATGATTTCCGAGAACTACACTTTTATTACTCATTATTTTCGAGTCAGGAGAAAAAAAAATACCCCACATAATAGCAGAAATCTAATTATTCTGGGAAACTTTGAAATTCCCTTCTCCCGTGGTATTCTTTGATGTGCCTATTAAATAAATAATTATTTTAACATCTAAGGTTTATCTTACAGTGCAAACACACCATTATCCTCAGTGTAAAAACACTTTTCATTGTTAGCCACTGTAAACATGGGCTGAAGCTGTGATTCAGGAGTGCTTGAAGCTGACCTGCTCAGGTATGGGGCAGTGTAATTTTTTCACATTAACAACTTGTGAAGGAGAAATGGGCCATGGAGACAGAGGCACTGCAACAGGGGGAGGGAAATAAGAGGTTAGATCAAAATAGAAATATCATGCAGGCAAAAAGAAACTAGCAGGTACTCTAAAGACAGAAGCATATCTGATTAAAAACAGAATATGAGTCTTTTCATAAGATTTTTCAATATCAGCCTCAGGCACTTTGTATGACAGCAGGAAATAGGATGACATTTCTGGAATGGTACAGAATTAAAAATAACAATAAAAAAGATCAGAGTTTACCAAAGAAGGAACTCACTAAAGACTTCAGCAATGGTACGTGCAGGACATTACTATGTAAAGCCATTTAAAGTAATGTATTTTTATGTCTTTCCTTGGTGTGATAATGGCTTTTACTGTTAAGTGTGCAGTCTGGAGTCCAGAACTGCTCAGTACCTGTTCAGCTCTCTCCATGTCTACCAGGACCTGTGCTCTGTGCCAGTGACTTGTTCCCCTCCCTGTCCTCCTGGGAGGCTGGGAATTGCCTCATTTGCAGCCTGGGATGGAGCTGTGCCACTGTGGGCAGGGGCAGGGCCAGGCTGCACGTCCTGAGCTGCATCAAGGAGCTCATGTAGACCCTACAGGTTTTCATGGGGAGCTGTGTTATCTGGGCACTGAGAGGGCCCCAAACCTCTCTGCATCATCTGACTTTCACCCACAACACCCTGGCTTGGGGAAGCCCCTCTGATGCCACACAGAGTCCCGTGTTCACCTTGGCTTGGGTGCCTGGTGCTGGGCTGGGAGGCAGGACACTTCTGGAAATGCCCAGCTGCTGGGTGGGCACCCAGCTGGGCAGTCTTCAGCTGTGTGTGTCAGAGAACATCCCCTGCAGCACCACGCCAGGAGCAGCGTGTGGGACTCACTGCAGGGGAGAGTGCAGAGCAGCAGCACACCCACACCGAGCACAGGGAGAACAGGGAGCAGGACAGAGGAGGGGAAGCTGGAATCAGAACTCCCATGGTGTTTTTTGGCTTTTATCCTTACTTTTATGTCCTGAGTTCCCTGAGGTTTTGCGGGGTTTTTTGGTTGGTTTGGGGTTTTTTTGTTTTGGTTTTTGGTTTGGTTTTTGCATCACAGATTAAACCCAGAAGTCTTCTCCTGTCTTTCACTTTCAGTTCCCACCTGTGTCTTCTCAAAATTTCCCTGATCTGCTGCTCATCCCAGAAGTGCTGCTCATCCCAGAGTGTGCAAGCACACTCATCACACAAGACTGGAAGAAGCCATCACCACAGGCTCTCACTGCACAGAAGCAATCTTGTGCTCTGGCAGCAAGGCCCTGTGCAACAGATTGCTGGAAACTGGGAACTTACCCTGGCAGAATGCTGCTCTTCCACTTGTTTCCCAAAACAAATGTCCATTTCCAGAAACCAGAGGTGATAAACCTGGGAAGTGTTTACACCTGGAATAGAAAAGCTATGTTTAAAATGAAGGCATAAGAAGAGCAGCGATGAAAGAGTGTTTATTTTGGGTTGTGTTCCCTTGCAGCACTGTGTGAGCACTGAGCCCCAGCCCTTCTCCAGCCCTTCTCATCCCTGTCCTGAAACAGAAGCAAAGAATGGTAAAGGAAATGGAAGTGAGCTGTGCTCAGTAATAAAGTGAATGTGAGAGAGGGCATTTATCTGGAAACCAGAACTCCTTCCTGGCCTCCAGACTGTTCACCTGTATAAATGAATCAGCAAACCCATCAAACCATCCTTGGCTGGCTGGTTTCTTCCAAAAGAAGGCTCCCTGCTTTGCAGTCGTGCTTACTGGAGCTTGGAGCAAGGCCCCAGGTTTTGTGTGCTTCCTACATGAAGAAGCTAAGAGAAGCTTTCAGCGGTTTTCTGAATTTTAGTCTCCTGAGCTGCTGGATCCAGTTCAGCCCTGAGCATTATTCACTTCTGTGCAGTCCAATTTCTTTATAGGCAATGCAGTCTAAGTGAAGGCTACCAAACAGAGCAACATTTCTCCTTCAGCCCTAGCAGATGGAGCCTCCTAGGTCAGATTCTTGTATGCATAGTTATGGCCTGACACAAACCGAGCCTACAGTGAACGTCACCTGCTTTGTACAGGGTGGACAACATGGTCTGAGTCAACCTCACAGCTCGGGGACACCCAGGGGCAAGAGAAGGGAGAGGGTGGGAGTGCACATGTGGGATGTGAGGAGGCCTCCTCTGCTGGAAGCAGCTTGCATTTAAATGGGATTAAGCGTTTCCTGGATCGACACCCTTGGTTACATGGGATTTCGCTTCCAGGCCGCTCTTAGTCATCACAGCTGGCAGCGTCCCTCCCACAGGCCGCTCCACAAAGCGTGTGCCACAGCACACCTTCATTTCCAGCACTTCTGCTCCCTTGTTTGGGCTGGAAGCTGATGGAAGGGTTTCTGCACATCTGCCCCACTAATTCCTTACCAGTCAGGGCAGCCAAAGCTGTGAAGACCCTTCCAATGCTCCTCTCAGGCTCAGGGATGCAGAAACCAATGGAAGCCTTGGCCCTGGGGTCTGTCCATGTCACAGCCCAGCAGCTGTGCCCGCTGTGACAGGAGTGACCAGCCCAGATGGCATTGCTGCTGCCCATCAGTCAGCATCAGCCCAGCTCCAGACAAACATGCAGCAGATCCATCTCCAGAGCAAGCTGATTATATCCTGGGCAGGACAAAAAACCACAGGCAGGTGAATTAACAGAGAACAAAAATTAGCTGCAGTCTGTGTGGCTTGCCAAACTGCAGTTGGTTTCATGTCCTCAACTGAGTTCAAACATGATAGCAGTTCCCAATACAACACAAGAAAAAGCCCTAAACCTGGCACGGTGGGGATGGGAGCTCCTGCTGCCTCAGAGGATGAGCTAATCAAATTGCACAAGAGGGAGAGGGTGGCAGTGCTCAACTTTCACCTTTTCTGAACTGTTGCAATTTTTCCAGGAAGGGTGTTGGTTCTTTCAAGAAATCCACTCATCTCCTGTAGATTCACATAGTGAAAGTGTTTGCAGGTACTTTTAAGAAGCAGCCGTGGGCCACACATGTGGTTCTCAGCCCCAAGTCTGCTGAACAGCTTTGCTTCTCCTTTTCTTTACATCTGTGGCCAGGCATGGTAGCACTGTCCCAGTTCAGCAGAACTTGTAAGCACACCCAGAGCTTTACCCAGCTGCTTTGGCTGCAATTCTGTCACGGGGCAAGTGAACCCAAAATCGACGTCACTCTGGTCCTCTCCTTGCCCTGGCACTGGCTGCATGCTCCCGTCTCTCTTCCTTACATCAGTGGTGATATTTTACTGACCTCTGGAGCTGAGTGGAGCTCCAGCTGCCAATTGGGCAGAAAACTAACCCCACAAGGAAAAAGGAATATGTTTTTGCTGGTTTAAACCATATCCATAAAGCCAGAACTGATTGGAACCCTCTATAAGACAGTTTTGAATGTTAAGTTACTGTAAACTTAGGCTCCTCTTATCATTCTGCAAGATGTCAGATATATTTCACCACAGTTAAATTTTTGAAACCATGAGTGTATCTAAAGACCTTGTTCTTCAGGAAGACTTTCTTTCTTAACTCAGGGGAAAAAAATAAACAACTCAATCTGCTTCTTTCTTTCTTAACTCAGGGGGGGAAACCCCAAATCTGCTTCTAGGAATTTCTTTTTTGAAGTATTTACAGGAAACAAAAAGTTGCAAGATTATTATGCCCTCCCCAAACAATGAAAAACGAACAAAAAGAAAAAGGAAAAAAAAAAAAAAAGAGGGAGAAGAAAGAAAATTTCAGTTGAAGAAGCAAAAATCTTGGATAATTTCTCATAGTCTTTTACTGGAATCCAATAAACACATTACCAAATTACACTGTATATTTTACTAGGCCAACTTATCTCTGTGTATATTAGAGGCACAGCATGAAGAAAAACAATAAAAAATATTAACCTCCTTTGTATAACTCAGTAGAGTTATAAAGGATCTAATTGAATAAACTACATTTGACAAGAACAAATGGTGACATTTCCATTTAATGTTGTCTTTTTGGCTTCCTGACAAAGAAAAGCTTAAGGAACCATGAGTTTTGTTTCCTAAGGGCAAGTTCTTCTTCTTGTATCAACTCAGCAATCAATAATAAAGTATAAGCATAAGCACTTTTAATTTATGAACTGTATACTTTGAGTGAGTTTAATGGTTTAATCTTACGCACGTTGCTGTGTGTTTATTTTTGTTGTACTGCATAGAACTGCTTAATGGAAAATACTGCATTAAAGCAGTAAAGCAGCCATATATGTAGAAAAACAGAAAAGGAATAATTAAGACACAGGGAAATTAACACTGTGCTGATTTCTTGTAAGCAGAAGAGCACCATTACATTAAGGAGGAGCAAAACCCCAAACAGGGAGCTAGGACTGGTATCATCTCTCAGCAAAAGAGCACCAGATGACCAGGCTTCCTCTTCCCTGACAATCATTTGTCACTCTTCTTTTTCCCTCAAAGAGCAGAGTTCAGCACTCCCGAATTTTGGTACTTGGCTTAGGTGCAGCTTTGTAGCCAGTTCCCAATTCTGTCAATGTGGCTTGTCCAGCATGTCCTCTCTGAATCAGCACCCCAATGGATCTGCCAGCTTGCACAAAGCTGGGAGTCAGCCAGGAGGGGTTACGTGTGTTGGTTTAGACTGACCTAGAAAGGGCTTACCAACAATAACACTTGTCCATAAAAATATCACTCCCATTTGTCTCTGGGAATAAGGAGTGGACTTTATGAGACTAGCTGTGGAGTGAATCACTGCTGTCCATTACTCACAACTGAAATTGGATGTGACCTGCACCTGGTGTTAGGGAGAGGGTGGCTTTTCCCACCCAACTCTCATTCAGCCCTGATAAGGATTTTCACAGTGTGTATTTCTCCTGTCAAAAGCTCTTTCACTTTGGACTATTGATGTTAGGCACAGATGGGCTTCTGGTTGCCATGCAGGTGATAATGTTCCAGTGAGTTTCAGTTAATATTAAATGGAAAGTGGCTCAATCTGTATGTCTCTCTAGAAACAACAAAGCAACTGTCTTGAGAATCAATATTGATAATACTCTGAATGTGAAGCAAAAAAAATAAACACAGCAACAAGGAACACATGTCATGTGGTGACTCCAATAGATGTTAAGAAACTGCAGTATCATGCAACAGGAAAAGCAGGACATTTAAAAGAGAGACAATTCTTTAGAACTTCAGAACAGAATTAAGACCATGCATTAATTATCAGAGTGCAGATCATCTATACATAGCCACAACTTTTACCTGCCAAATCCGTATTCTGGTGTAGGTGAGGACCATGGGCAGGAGGAACACACAGGAAGAAGAGGCAGACCTAGGCCAGCTGCACTGTAGATCATGGATGTCTTAGGAGCATTCAGGGGCTGGAAAGAGCCCTCTCATCCCCCTTTGGCAAGGGAACACAGGGCTGAGGCAAGCCCACACTTGCATTATTGGATGTGGGATTTTTGTTCTTCTTGGCCTATGAAAATGTGATGAGACAAAACAGCAGGCAAGGAGGATTAATTTTGTAATTCTATCTCAACCCACATCACACACAATGAAGAAAAGAGATACTTGCTCACCAAGCTGCTTCAAGCAAGGACAAAGTGCTCATGACCATGTGTGGGCCCACATGGACCTTACCTTTCTCAGAGGAGTTTAACTTCTCAGCATGGTTACGCAGTCAGTAATTCATAGAAAACTGTATTATTTGGCATTTCTACACCAGCCAAACTGAGGTCTCAGATAGCCTGCTCTGTTTTATTAGTGTCAGCTTTCTTACATCTAATTTATGGAGGAAAGCTTTTCTGGAAAGCTTAGAATTAGGGTCCCTTCCAACCCAGAGTGGCCTGGGTTGGAAGGGACCCTAAAGACCATCTAAGTTCCAACCCCCCTGCCTTGGGCGGGGACACTTTTTACTAGACCAGGTTGCTCAAAGCATATGGAGAGTATATTTCTTAGCTTGCTTTATATTACCAGTAGCCTGCCTTCTGCTAAGTATTTAGCTAAAATAGATTTAATCAACTCATCAAAACAGAGGATTGTCTGAATCAAGACAGTTGGTGTGTCTCATCACACAAGCAGGATTCTCTTTCATTTAAACATGAGTGTGTGTATGTGTACGTGCAAGAAATTTTTTTTTTTAATTCTGTGTTCTAAAGAAGTTTAAAGCAAGCAAAACCCACAGGAGACAGAACTAGGAAAGACACCCTGTGGCTGGTTTGGATCTGAACCAAGAGAAATGCATTTTGGCCTTAGTTCGTCAATGTGCTTATCCCAGGAAAAGTCCATGTTTCATCCTAAGCTCCTCAGTGGAGGACAGCACTGAGATTGTGGACACAGGTGAAAGCTAAAACATGTGCAAAACCACTGAACAAGTGGCAGTGCTGGGGCAAACGCTGGTTCAGGGCTGGTGCTGAGCCATGGTGATTCCACCAGCCTCGATGCAGCTCCTCTGAGGCTGGAGGCAGGCAGCCTACTCATTTCCTGATGAGCAGGGCAGCATCTTCATCATCCACATGCAAACACAAGAGAGGGATGTCACAAACTAACCTGGAAACAATTTGTGCATCACTTAGCAGAGTGAAGGAAAACAGTACATGAGTGATTGCAGTCCTCGAGGAAGGGAAAACGGAGAACAACGTTGTCAAAGCTTAAGTAAAACACAAATGAGAGTGTTTGTGTGTTCCCTTGTCTGCAGTCTCAGCTCTCCAGCCGGCTTACGCAGGCTCACCACGGCAGTGAGACAAGAAAAATCATGTGCTCAGCTCAAAATGCCATGATTTAATTCCCTAGAAATCAACTTTATTTTTAGTAATTTTTTTTTATAGTTTGCCAGTTCAGTTGGACCCAGATCACTTTTTCAAAATGATCATCACAGTTTTACCTTTTCTAGTAACAGTGAAGTTATTATGGATGCAAATGATCACATTAGAGTCGTTGCCACGGAAATAAACTGCAATGTTATAAGCACAAAAATAAAGAGCCTGCTGCAAAAGAAGATGTGGCAGCCACAGCTTCAGGGAAGTGCTTTTTTGGTAGCAAAAGATCAACCAATTGCTCCAAACCTCTTGAGCTACAGGAGGTAATACAGCAGCCCTGTTTTGCATTTTTATAGGACTGTGCATAATGCCTTATGTCATTTTAGAAACAGAGTGCCACCCACCTCATGGCTTGAGGTTAAAGGGGAGTTTTGTCATACCAGGAACTCATGTGGGACCTTCTGAAGGGTCCTTGCACTACCAGGAACTAGCCTGTTGAAACACAATCCCAGCAGCACAGGTGCCAAAAACAAGTCTCTTTTGCAGTGATAATGTGCATTGGTAAGCATGACTAAGACACCTTATAGCAGACCCACCCTTTCAGGATTTCCCCTTAGGCAGGAAGATTTCTCCATCTGGCATATCCTTTGAGCCTGTAGCCATGTGACATCACAGCAATGTATAAGGGGGCCAGAGTCTGATGGGATTTAGGGACCCATTTTAAAGGATGAAAAGAAAAAACTCATTAAAATTAGCACTGCTTAGTTACTCTTGCATGGTGAAGGCAAAAAACACATGGTCAAAAGAACCTCATAAAACACAGATTTTGAGAAGAGCCATCTCCTAATCTTGCTCAGAGGATCCGACAGAGCACTGGGAACACCAAGCCCCCCAGACAGGCTGCGTGTGGAGGCAGCTGCTGTCGGGAGCTCACGCCAGGTACTCGGGTGGGGAGCACAGGAGTGGGTGGGTGAGGAGAACAACTCTCACTGCACAGAATTCCTGACACCCAGGAGAGCTGGTTTGCATCTTGTGGAGTCTGACTCCAGAGCATGGGGAGTAAGGAGCTGTCACAGCTGCTCTCCTCTGCTACCTGTTCACAGAGAGCAGTGGGTGCCTGGCTTTTCCAAAGGGCATGTCTGTGCCAGGGAGGGGACAGGGAACACAAGCCCACCGCTCTCACCACAAGCACCTTCCTTCAGTTAACACAAAGGTTTGTACAGAGATCCTCAGTGTTTTGTTTTCTAATCTATTTTTCTAGCCCCACCAGAGGAATCAGAGGATCAGGCTTGTGGTGGCTCCCATCCCCATCCCTGCCTTGCCTGATGCTAACCCATCCTCTCCAGTTGGGATTTTGTTGCTTGGGCGCGGCTGCAAGCCACCAGCCCAACCTGCACGGGTGCTGGGCTGCTGGCCAGCCCCAGCAGGCACCCTCCCCCGGGGAAAACAGCCTCCCTGGGAGGCACACGGCCAGGCACAGCAGGGCAGAGCCAGACCCTGGCTCCTGGAACGTCCAGAGGCTGCTGTGGAAGCGGTGGGCACTGCCAGAGCCCACCCGCTGTCCACGCTGCGGCTGCACACAGACAAACTCTGCTTTCCCAGTCTCTGGCAAACTCATGTCACAAAGTCAATTAGCTTTGTGAAGTTAAATAAACAAACAGAGAGGAGATTAAAACTGATTAACTGAAGGGCAGGAAACATGAGAAGCTGGTTTGCTAGAAAGAAAAGCCCTTGTGCTGAGATCTCCAGTAATTAGCAGCAACAAGACCTACAGAAATTTATGAGGGAAAGAAAAATCCATGAACCCTTCCTGTTTAAATGTTCTCCTTTCACATGTTTTGCTTGGAAGGCTAACTTAAAACAAACACAGACTGGGTCTCAAATATGGAATAGATTCATGTTCTGCAGCAGTCATATACTTGGATTGCAAAGCAAATGAATGTGTATCAATGCAAGTCCTTTTTTTCCCCTCCAAATTATGTATTTTGTTAACAGCTATCAGATTGACAGCTCTATCCCTCCCTCCAAGCACCTGGAAGGCAATTTGGTTACTGCTGGCAAATGCTGGAAGTGCTCCTTGGAGCAAGTTGAAGACTGAAGCCACTGGAGAGCCAAAGGCCTTAGCCAGGACTGACCAGTGAGATTCAGTAATAATTCAGCAATCCCAGCTCAGCGATGGCTTACATGACCTGTTTACCAGTCTGCAGTGGAGCTGCTGTTGATTATGCAGAAGCCTACCTGCTTTCATTATACTGGCTCAGAAGTGTCCTCCACCTGGCTCCTGGAGCAGCACACAGTCTCCACAAGTCATGTAATGAAATTCCCCAGGCAGAGCTGGAACCTTGACCTAGATTTCAATGGCACTCCAAGCTGTATTTATGCATCTTCAGCATGGCCATGTTTACTCCCTTAAATTGCAGATAAACTGAAAATTAAAGAGAGCCCTGCAGGTTCATGTCTCCTTTCCTGTCCTGGCTTTGCCTTTCTTTGTTGGATAACTCAGAAGACAACTTGAATCAAAACTGAGACTTGCTCAAATTGATTGCAAACCTTAGCATACACTCGGAAAAGCAGCTTGAGCAGGCCAGCAGTAATTCCATTGGGAAGGGAGATGGCAGGTCTGATCCTGACTGAATGCATGGAGCTCATTAGCATCGAGTTATTATTCTGCATTATGGTGTGTCCCCAGAGCAATTACAGCTCCAGGATGCAGCTCTCTGCACATGGCAAAGGATGGTGATTACACTCGAATACAAAGGTGAAGGAAAGAAGTACTATTCTATTTCCCTGACACTAAATTGAAGAAAACTCAAGGTAAATCTGTGTATCAATGTGAAGTAACATAGAGAAGCAGAGCTATGTAGCCTAATAGCTCTAGAGAGCCCATCAGCAATATTGCTGGGGTGTCCTGTCCCCTTTCCAGTACAGGATAGCACTTGGGTATTTGGACCTGACTTCCAGAAATCATCAGCATCAGTCAGACACTTCCCAATCAGGTATCAGTGGCAGCAGGATAAGGCCACTGCAGAGCATTCTGAAAAACCTTCAAATACAGGGCAGCCCTTCTTCCCCTTCCAAAAACAAACCACTACAGATGTGGGGAAGGACCCAAAGCCTGACCACTTTCCATTGCAGGATGTGATGGTTGTTGCAGTGCAGGAGCTGGGGAGGTTGTTACCACCCAGTAGTATCTTGTGGGAAACAAGCAGAGCAGGGGGCTCCTATATTTCCTTTGCTAATGTGCCAGTTTTGCAAGTGTGGAGCCCTTTTGCCAGGCTACAGTCACAGACACAGCTGTTTGACTCCTTGAGCAGTAATTTTATAGTTGCTTAAAAACCTGCCTGTGGATAAGCTGGAGGTCCCTGGCTGGGACCACTCCAGGGCAGAGTGAATGTGGGTATCAATGCTCTTTGGAGCCTGCTGAAGCCTTGTTCACATTAAAAAGCAAATGAGTGGGTGTACATTAAATATACACAATTAAAGTGGTGTATATTTATATTTCTGTCTAAAAAGAGCTCTCCCACAATCCCACTGCACTTATTTCAGCAGAGCGCTGAACTGCCATTAATTTACAGCCACAAGAAGAGAGAAGAAATTAGAACATTTGACTTCTTTAAATAAATATTTTCTATTTTAGTGCCCAGTACTGTGCACTTCCTTCACAACCCAGGCAAAAGGTATCAGCAAAGGTTGACAGTACTTGCAACAGTAAAAATACATTTTGAGAAATCCCTGTCAGTTTCTGGATATTTGTGGAACTGTGAAAGGCCACCCTGTCCCCACAAGAGAGCTGTCACCAGGAGGAGCTTCCCAGCATCCAACCTCATGGTGACACGAGTGGGAGGCTCAGGTCCCACAGGTGCAGAGCTGGGCAAGAGCTCTGCCCTTCCCAGCCCATCAGTTTGCACTCAGAATAATCTTGCTGAGGAAAAAACCAACACGGCTGAGAGGTGGAAAAGAGTGGCAAAATCAAGGCTATTTCTGCACTTGGAGTCAGGCAGGACTAGAGGAGCTTTTAAGATGGAGAAGGGAATCCAAGTCAGTTTTGAATGCATGGGAAGCTGGAGGTAAAGTCTGAACTTCCTTTTCACCTCTGGCTCTGTGTTTGTCAGGTACCGCAGCTCTTCCCCAGCTGCTCTTTGTGCACACCAATGGAGACTCCCCCGAGTTCTGTTCAGCTCTGTGCTGCTCCCAGGGCCTTGAGGAGCCATGCCTGTGCCCAGGACTAATCCTGGAATAAAGCCCTGCTCTACTTTATGAAAAGTGAGAGAATGAGCGTTCAGTTGAGCAGGAGGTGCTGCTCCCACCCTGCTGTGGGCTGCACCCTCACCAGCAGCCCCGTGCTGGGCCTCTGGCAACCCCTTGGCCACTCAGTGGGTCAGACTCTGCTCTCATTTGGCCAAAAGCCATCCCACAAAATGCTTTGGAGTGACACTGGCAGGGAGGGAGAGTGAGGGGAGCCAGCCCACCCCCTCTCTTCACAACGTGCAGCTCTGCCAGACTGTGCAAACCCCAAAGCTCTTCCTGCTGTGGGAAATGCTGTGAGCCTTTGATGGAGCAGCCTCCTCCTGGGCATGGAACTCCACACCCAAGATCATGTCCACGAGTCAGGCTGACAGCCTGCCAAGAGGAGCAAAGCTTTGTCCAGGAAGGGACATTAGCTTCCCTTTCAGCTGTTCCCAGAGGAAATGTTTGGACAGTGGTCCCCATAATGAGGGGGGTATTACCTTTCTGCTGTTCTGCAGAGGCTTGTGAAAGCCAGGCACTGCCTGGCACGGCACTGCCTGCAGCAGCTGGGGCCATTTCTACTCTGGCCCTTTTCCCCACAGATACATTCATGAAGCTACCTCTGCTCCAAGCCCATTGCTGGCCCTGCTTGTACAGCCCAAACACTGTCCTGCTGTTTTCAGTCAGGGCTGTCAATAACCCTTTTGCAAGATGAAGTCCCTGTCTCTGAAGCACTTGCATCAGTAGCCTCTTCTGTTCATTGTTAACCTCCAAAGCATCACTGCAGAATGATGCAGTTGGTTAAATGAGAAAATCTATTTTTTTCAGCCACCCTGATGGCACTCTCATGCTCCGTTGTGCTGGCCATGCACCACAGTGCCCAGAGAGCCTCCCCATTTGGCCTTACCTGCACTACTGTGACTTGCTGGTGAGGCTGTTTGGTGTGTCACCCATCCTGTCCCACTTCCTCAGCTCCAGTTTGTTCCTCCGCTCCTCCATATGGCTCAGACGAGGGCTCTGATGCTGATTAAAAAGAACTTTAAAATATATCTGGTTGAATTTACATCTTCAAAGGTCTCTGAGAAATGTTAATCTGTATTTTGGAAGAAAAATTAAGAAGTACATTTTTGAAACATCTCCTGTTTCAGCATATGTGATAAAAGGTGAGGAAACAGAGGGCTGGAGAGATGAGTGAGGTGTGGGAACCCATTTTCCCTCCTTTGGCACGTGGCTGGGGCAGTCACTGGGCAGCTGTCCACGCTTGGCCCTGCCTGGTGACCACGGGCAAGTCCAAGTGTGTGGGGAGACCCAGGACAAAACTGAGTGACAGCCTGTGGGACACACCTGCAGAGCACCACGGCAGCACAGAGAGGCACGTGGTGGCACAGACAGGGACATGGCAGCACAGAGAGGCACGTGGTGGCACAGACAGGGACATGGCAGCACAGAGAGGCACGTGGTGGCACAGACAGGGACATGGCAGCACAGAGAGGCACGTGGTGGCACAGAGAGGGACATGGCAGCACAGAGAGGCACGTGGTGGCCCAGACAGGGACATGGCAGAACAGAGAGGCACGTGGTGGCCCAGACAGGGACATGGCAGAACAGAGAGGCACGTGGTGGCACAGACAGGGACATGGCAGCACAGAGAGGCACGTGGTGGCACAGACAGGGACATGGCAGCACAGAGCAGCTTGTCTCTGCCTGACCTCGGGGACAGGAGGTGCCACGCAGCAGAGCCCTGCAGAGAGGAGCCTGCCACAAGGTGACAGAGGGTGAGCAGCACGTGATCACCCCACAGAAGGACATTTGGAGCGCGTGTTGCAGACCTGGCAATGTGTGACAGGTCTCATAGTGAGAGCTGCCATGTGAGGAAATGCTGTGCATTTTATACACAGAAGTGTATAAAAACCAGCTCGTTTCTCTGAATAAACGATTCAGGCTCCCTGCTGTCAGTCCGTGCCTCAGTGGTTACACAAGTGAATCACCAGGCTGTAGCAGGGCCCTGGGCAGCTCTGGCAGGAGTTTCCTCATGGGGCAAGAGGATGGAGCAAAAGGCTGAAATGCTGGTGGATGCCTGAGCAGTGGGTGAGCCCTCCTGGCCACGCAGCTGCCACAGGGAGCAGTCCCTGCCTGCTGGGGACTGCTGTGGCTCCCTCAGCAGAGTGAGTGCACTGGGGACTTACTGTGCCTAATGCTTGCCTGCCTTTTGTGATGTGTGCCCAGTAGATTAGTGACCAATACAAAACAGATTGATACAGTCAAAAAGATTGGGTTGCTTAAATCTGTACCTTTTAGACCAGATGGTTGCTGTAGGACCCCACTGCCTCAAAAAAGCAGGATACAGAGAAGAAAAGGGCATTGCTGCCCATGTATTCCCATCAAACACACACAGTGCCCATTCTAGAATGGCACTGGAGGACCATGAGACCACTGATGGACCACAATGAGCTGAAACTGCTGACCAGGGTGTAGCTGTATTTAATTACACCTCCAGTACCTGCACCTTGCCAGGGAGGTGTGCTCAGGGAGTTCTGACAGCCTTCCCACACTCCACAGCCTCTCCAAGGGCGAGACCACCATGCCAGGAGCCTTCCCTCAGCCAGGAACCACTGCTGGCATAGCTGGCTGGTCCCCATCCTGGCAGGGCTGCCCTCCCTCACCAGTCCTGGCAAGTCCACTGGTGGGGGACTCAGCCTTCCAATTAGAGCTGCCTGAGAAAAGCAATATGGATGAAGTACCAACCAGCAGCACTTGCAGATGCCCTAAAGGTGATACGTGTTCTTTTATGTTCTCCTAAATTAGATTCATGGGAATTCATTTGGCAATGCCAATACTGCAGGCTCAGGAGCACTACATCATCCTTTATGGGCACATTAACATGGCTTTCAGTCTCTGTCACATTTAGTGCTGGCAATAATTTCACACGCAGCTGTAGATCAGCTCCTTTTGATCACAATGTGCCACCCTTTCCCACCATTCAAATTTATAGCAACATTAATAGTTCAAAAGTAATAGTGTTTACTGTGTACTGCGTTTCAATTAATTAGAGGGGAGCAACAGATCCTAAACAAAGACTCCAGAAAGCACCAAAGACGAACTGAATGTCAGCTTTTTCACCCTGATTAACACATCCTTGTCTACTGGCAGAAAGTTTTCATTGCAGCTGTGAGAAAATAATTCCATGGATTATGTCACATCAATTCAAAGTGAAATTCAAAGCCAAGGAGAAAGCAGAAAAGTATTCCCTGTGTTCTTACAGAAAATATCACCACTTCAATTAGGTGCTACAAATGCTTGAAGTAAACATATTTTCCACTGGTTTTCTTAGAACCATATCCACTTAAATCTCCAATATTCTTCTGTTAATTTCTCATCCCAGTTTAATACCACACCTCTGGGTGTTAGTGGTTAAGGGGATACTGCCAAGCAATGAAAGCCAAGGAAAGCTGGGATAAGAAGGGAAAATATGGCCTTTATATAGTAAATAAACTTTTCAGCCTTAATGTAACGGCTGCTGTCAGCATAACTCAGAGGGGGAAAAAATAATCCAGTGCTAGTTGTACTTTTCAGTTCTTGGACCATGTGAATGGCCAGTTCTCCAGTTTTGAATCTGCTCCCAATCCAATGGAAATAATGCACACAACTAAGCATTCAAACCTCTAATAAGTCTCATCTTTGTGCAGAATCCCTGGGATTCAGGACAAAACCAAAACTAGATAAGACTTCTCAATATTTCAGTAAATACCATCCCTCCAGTAAAATCTCGAATTCTAGGAAATCTATGCATCCTTTTGATGTAACAAGCATGGAGCAATAAGGCTGGAATTGAAACACTGAGTAATTAGCACACATGAACTGCACATGAACACATATCACACATATATGGATTTCTTCAAAACAATAACCACAGTTTGCAGCCTTGTTGCATCCAAAATATGAACGCTCTGGAAGATACAAACCTCCTCTCCCACCGAAGTCCTTCCCAGAAAATGTTAACCCCAAGTTTACTACCGTGTGTATCCTTCCCTTGCAAAAGCATGGGCAGAGGAGAAAAGGGGAAGAAATCACTGTGTTTATAGGTGTTAAACTGCAGCTTACTGCCAGAGCTAAAACATCCTGGCAGATGGTACCCAGCATCTGGGAGAATGCAAATGCCCAGATATAAAATTTGTTTTCTTTATTCCTCTTTATTGGGACTCCATTTGGTTACAGTGTATTGTGATAAGATCTATTTCCTGTGCTTGTCTCTTAAATTTAAATCTCAAAGCAACGTTTATAAACATTACAACCTATCAGTTACTGCTGTAGTGCAGAATCACTAATCTGAATTCAGATCAGCCACAGTGTGCATAAATATGTCACATAAAAATACATCTAACAACACGTTCCCAAACAAACATCTAAGATTTTTTTTTTTTAAAGGGATGGCTGAGGAAGAAGAAAAAACAGATTACATTAGCATACCTCATGAAAACAAATGGTTTGACCTTGTAGGAATAAAGGTAGGAACAGCTCCATTAGCCAAGTAAAACCCCCTAAAATTATAAAGGTTGGCTGTTTGGGGGGCAAGAACCCTCCCTCTTCATTCCTCCTTGACAGCAGCAGGCGGCACAAGCCAAGGAGGGCTCTGCTCAGCCCTGCAAGGACCCTGTGCCACAGTCCCGGGCAGCATGAGCAGGATGCCACAGCATCCTGAGCCTGTCCAAGCTGGCCAGCAGTGAGCTGTGAGGGCCCCAGTGGGAGCAGACCCGAGATGGCACCGGGCTCCTGCCTGGGGAGCCCTGCTGGTCTCACTGGGGTGCAGCAGCACAGCAGGCTTCCCACTCCTGCCTTGCCCTTTCCTGTCATTAGCTCTGTGTAAGTGGGAAAATCTGGGTTTACCTGCTCTGCCTGCTGCTGCAGCTCCCCCAGCCCCCTAGGGATGCCATGCAGATTTTGCTTTTCATCAGTGGTGCTGGAAAACCACAGGACCTCTTTGTTTAGGATAGCAGGTCAAGGCTACTCCCAGCTGAAAACAACACTAAAACTGCAGGCAAAAACAGCACTAAAAAGAAGGAAACCTCTTCCCAGCCCCAGCACCATGCTAAGAACCTTCTGTGCCAACTTTCCTGGGGCTGAGGAGAGTGAACATCTCTATTTTGCTTGCTAAATTAGCAGCTAAGGGTATCAAAGGCTATCTGCAACAGCTGTACACCTGAAAAACCTAGAAAATATTCCCACCAGAGGCCTGGGAGTAAGAGACCTGGACACATTTCTTTTAAAGGTTGGATCTCTCTTTAGCCTTGCTCTCTTCTGCCATAAACACAAGTGAGAGTAGACAGGCGACAGGAGGATGCTGGTAAACACAGCCTGCTGCAAAACCTGCAGACAATCCAGCTGTTACCAAAAATGTAGATGGAATGGGAATACTTTTTTCAAACCAAGTAAAATCTAATCCTAACAGTTTGTTTCCACAGCCCAATGCCCTCTGTGGTGCTTTAGTCCAGCCCCTTCCCTCCCTCACTGCCACATCCATCTCCCGAGGTCTCTGTGGAGGAGCAGCGTCACTCCTGTGCACAGGCTGCCCCCCATGCAGAGGCTTCAGGTTTCTTTCGTGTACCTGAAGGCCCTTTCTCCCCTTCTGCCTGGCTGCTGGGCTGGCTCAGCTGCCTCTCCCTGCCTCACCCCCTGCTCTGGTCAGCCTCCAGCTACAGCTTTCAGATTTGGATGGCAAGTGCCAGTCCCACACAGACTAATGAGAACCAGGGCTCTTACTCATTCCAAAGCATTTGGAAATCAAGGTGCTGCACTATTTGTCTAATTAATTCTGAACACCTGAGTTATTGACTAAGTTATTTCCTTATTGCTGCCCTTGTGTTATTGGTAGCAGCTGTAGATTTCCTTCCTGCCTCCTCATAACGGGGCAGTTCACTGCTCCCCACAGTGGCATCTTGCCTATTGTCAGCTCCAACACTTTGCTGGGGATGCCCCAGCACCAGGTCCAGAAGACCCCTGGCCAGTCTGGTGGGGGAATCTGCAGCCCCCCAGGTGGTCCCTTGGGGCTGTCTCAGGGGTATTGCTGTTCCCAAGGGTGTCACAAGCTGCAACAAGCTAAAAGAGGTTTTTTGCACTCCAGACCCACAATGGAACATTGCTCTGCAGTGAGGTCAGGTGTTGTCCAAAAATGTTCCCTTATCTCTGGCCAAGTAAATAGCTGCATGCATGGAAAAGAGAGAAGAGAGAAACTCCCTTTTGCAAATGTTAGCGTGGTCTGCAAGAAATTCATAGCCTGACAAGATAAAATGATAGTGTGCTTTTAATAGCAAAAATATGTTTTCTTTGGCCTGAATGCAACTCAGGGTTTTCCAGTGCTCAAACTTAAGCTAAAGAGATATTAATTATTTAACACGCACAAAAGGAACCTGAGGAAATTATTCCTTCTTCCTCCTATTCAGTGTAAGGGTACTGCCAACCCTGGGTCTGGGATCACAAAGGGATTTTTCATCTGTTCTGAAAACATGATTCTTAATTTTTCCTTCATTTCCTTCCTGCTAATGACCTCCTTGGTGCACAAAGCCTTGGAGTTTATCCATGTTCTCTTACCAGGAGCACAGCTCTGGGTGAGCCCAGTCTGAAGTCCATTGCTCGGGGCCCTGAAGACAAACACTCACCCTCAGAGGCACAGCTGGAGCCCACCAAAAATTGATGCCAGAAGTTTCAGTTCTTTATCTGGTGCCAGGAGGGAGGTGTGGGCTAGAATTGCTCCCTTCCCAATACCAGGTAAATGCAGCTTGCCAGGAAGGTGCCACAAGGACCGATGTCCACTGGGATTACCTCCATCCCTGCTGTGCTGCCCGTGCTCCCAGACCCTGGTGCCCTTGGCTGGTCATCCTGGCCACACCTCTGGCCCTGCTGATTAGAAATACAGGCAATTAATCTCCTGCTAAACTAACAGCAAATTCTTCCTGTCATGGCACAGGAACTGCTCCGAGGGATTGTCCTGGGAAATTCACAGCTGTAACAATTTCCAGAAGCCAGTGAGTGTACAGGCAGTTGCCAGGGCAAATGATTCAGTGATTCATCTTGTGTTTTGTTCTCAGCCTCTCAGCCCCTGACACCAGAGACCCCAGAAGAACCATTTGCCTCAGCTTTTGCCCCACAGTTTCCTGGCTTTACACCTGGCATGAGACAGACACCACTGGGAAGACACAGGGGAGTTAGTGCACAGGTCAGGGCGCAGCACCCCCTGAACAAACACCAGTAGTAAACTGGTGTTGGCTTCTGCCAGGATTTTACCATCACCACCATCAGCCTTCTAGTGGATATTTATTTGCTGACTGTGAAATTTAATGCTGTCTACATTTTTTTTCACAAGAGTTTGCACAAGCTGGGACTACTTTAACTCAGTTCAAGAAACCCAAACCAAAACCAAAACCCAAATGATCAGAAATCATTCAGATGAGTCTTATGCTCATTTTTCAGGCTGTGTTGAATAAGATTTTCTCCACACATAACTAGGGTGAAAACAATGTAGATTTGGGGAGGAGCCCTTAGGTAAAACTGAGACATACTGCCAAAAGACAGACTTTGCAAGAGAAAGGAGCTTAAGTAGGGCAGAATGATACAGGCAAAAGGGACGTGTTCCTCATCTATGCCAGGTGTAGGATTTCTACTAAGGCAAAGTAATCCAAATGTACTCTGTAACCCAGCTCCTCTGAGCTGCAGCAAACACCTTTGAGGTTGTTTTGGAATCCATCAGTGCTGCAAAGCCCCCGGTGGAACCTCACAACACTCACAGCCAACACAACAGCAGCCCAGAAGAACTACAGGGAAACAATGAAGAGTCATTTCCTGCTTTTAGCACTGGGCAGAAAAGCTCAGCCTTTACCTACAGCCCAGCAGCAGCCCTGTCACACAGAGAACAAGGTGGCATGCCACTGCTTGATCCCACACCTTTCCAAGCAAGTCAGTGATGTTCTAGTTCCTACACTCTTCCAACCCGAGGTTTAGCACTTGCTTCTCACTTGCCCCATCCCCTACTGCCCAGCCAAGCAGCCCCACAGTGCAGGAGAACAGGACTGCAGCCAGCTGGGGGTCCCAGGCAAGGCCATGTTCATGGGGGCAGAGGTGGTGGCTAAATACAGCTTACTGCTGTAATGCTCTGCAAGGGGGGAATACTCTGCAGAGGAGAAGTCAGAGCTGTGCTGCTGTCCTTAGCCAGCACACTGAACCGTTCTGTCTTCCAAACCCATGTGTTTTCTCGTCATTTAAAATCACAGTGCTTCCTTTGAGGCAGAGCTGATGACAGAAGGAGAACAATCTGCCCTGGCCATTTCTGTTGCAACCCTTGGAAAATATTTTGGCTGTCTCTAGGGCCACTGTGTATCTGTGTAATTAAGCCTGACTTACAACACCTTAAGGTGGGCCACGGGTGATGGTTCAAGAATCCCTGGGTTTTCCCATTTGTGAAAACTCCATTTGGCTTTGTCCCAAATCAGAACATAAAAGGTCATGGTTTTGCAACTCCCTTGAAGTGTGGGGCCTCAGAACATTCTTGGCTTAAACTTTCCTTGTGGGGAATCAGCCACATGTACCTGCTGAGATGAGCAGCTGTAGAATTGGTTCAGAGCAGAGCACCTGCCCCGTGGCAGGGAGTCGCTTACAGGACACTGCTCAGCTACTGGGCTTGAGCCACAGCGCTGGCCCAGAGCCACTGCTGGAAGAGCAGACAAGTATCAGCATTCCATCAGCCTTTCCCAGAGGAAATGTCTCCTCCTGATTACCTTGATAGAGAATTGAATTCCCCCGCTCCTCTAAATCAAGTGCTGGACTTTTCTTACTTAAAAAAATAGTAACACTATGTTTTACTAAAACCACCTATTTGTCTCAGGAAGTAGCGAGGGATAGTGAGGGCAATCTCCCAGCCAGCTCAGTGTCCTGTACAGCCTCTGCCACCAAGAGACACAGGCTTTCCAGTCAGGAGGTGTCTTTCCAGCCTGGTACACCACACCACACTGCCTTACTGTCAGCAGAGCCTCAGCTGGGAGAAAGCACAGGAAACCTGTGCCGCAAGCACATGGGTATTTTGCTATACCAAGGAAGGTCCATGGCCACATTCAGAACATGAAAGGTACAGAATTTTCTCAGAATTTGTACGAAAACTTGTAAGCAAAAAAAACCCCAACCAACATAAAAACAAAACAAAAAGAAACAAACAAAAAAAAAAAAAACCACCCTACACATCCAAAAAGAAAACCCAAAAAACCCCCCTGAGTTTTGCTTCTTACTCAGTTTGGTCATGAGAGACCAGAAGTTTTCAGGCTGATAGATAGAGAACACAGTAGCAAGTTCAGTTCAGTGTCAGCTGGGAGTCTGAAGTACAGACATAAGGATGTAAGTGCTATGGACAAGATCACCTCATGTTTCTAGATTAGGTGATGATTTGAACTCAAATACCTGCCACAGTAAAAAACAGATGTTTTGGGAAAATGGAAGGCTAAAGCAAAGGGATGTGGTGCTTATTCATTTAGTACAGACTGTTCTTTTAATAAATTAACAGACTTGTAAGAAAGATCTAATTAAAAGGCTCTGTACACAACAACAGTTTAGGAAAAAACTTGAACAGAAATAAACTTTGGGGAAGAACTTGTGAGTTGGACAAACCTTGACTGTTTGACAGGTGTGATTATGACTTCCAGAAATCAGTGATGGATGCTGAATTATGGACATTTTGGCCAAAAATGTGTTCTTACCAACAACTCTTCTGGGAAGCCAGGGCCTTTATACATCTATAAACCTGTGTGTTCTGCTACAGATACTGTCCTGCCAAGTGCATAGACAGGTAATTGCCAAACCTGCAACCACTCAGAACACAATATGCACTTGGAAAAAAGGTGATTTTAGGAGAAGTAACAAGGGAGAACATAGTAAGTATCTCCTTTGGAGAGTATGGCACCAATGCCATAAAGCCTGGAAGCTAATCTTTGCACTCAGAGCAGGAGTTTTCATTTATAAAGGCATAATAGCAGAAAGCAAGAGCCTCAGAGACATGTATTCCTAGGAGTGATGTGTGATGAAACCTGTGCTAGCCCAAGCACAGCACATGGAGCCCGCTGAGCCAGACTTCCTAGGACATTTCCTTGACCTGTGCCTAAAAGCTGAACATGCAGAACATCAGTTTTGCAATATGTTAGTTGTACTTATTTAATAACTTTCCGTAACACATACAGATATTATCTTCTGTCATGGCCTAAAAAACACTTTAAACAACAGTTTCCTCAAAAATCAAACAAAAATTTATATCAAGCTGAGAGATGATGACAGACTTCTGTAGAATTAAGCAATTTCTCTCAGCATTTTTGTGGGCTTAACTAAACTGAGAGATTACAAGCAGAAAGGAAAGAACCACCCCCAGATTTTCCATTAAGAAAATAGCGAGGAAACATTCTAAAAGAACTATAGAAGATAAACAGCTATTAGACATGACGTACCATAGCCTTGACCTCCCATCAACAACTCTTATTCCCATTCAAATCAACTGCTGATATGGTTTTCTTCTCACCCAGCAACTCCAGATGTTTTTTTCTGAACATTCCTGCTTGCCAAAGAAGAGCATTCACAGGGAGCAAAGGAGAACACAGTAAAAAAATCCCAGTAAAACCTTTGGCTCTCTGAGCACCAAGAGACCAACTACAACTGCAGCATCTCTTCCAACAGCTCCTCAGTGCCAAGGCTGGTCCAGACCAATCTCCTGGGAGGGCACAGCAGCTCCACACCACTGCCTGTCCCTACAACCAGACTTAGGACAAGCTAGGCAGTACTGGCCCATCACTCACCCTCTGAGAGGAACAGAAGCAGGACAAGCATCACAGATAAGCAGGCTGCTTCTCCAGAGCAATTCAGGGAAGCTGCAGTGAGTCACTCCTAGTCACAGAGGGGAAAAAAACCCACACAGAGGTATTAAGAAGTCAGATGGATTGATTGCACCATCTTCATAATGGGAATCTCTGATTAAAGCCCCTCACCTGCTGCTTCAGGAGCACTGTACAGCCCTGCAGACAGCACAGTTGGTTATTTTGAATGCACAGCATGTATGATTGATAGGAGAATAAACCTGAATCATGCTGGGTGCTGCTGTTAAAACAGTAAGGATAAAGTGTAGTCATCTGATACAGAAAACCACACTGTAAAATTAGAGATGAAGTCTGCCAGGATGAATTTAGCTGTATTTATGAAGTGCCCATCAGTGATGTGGGTCGTGTCAAAAAAAAATTAAACAATGTACTTGATTGCTAGAGGAAGGACCAAAGATCAGCTGAAGTTCACAGAGGAGCTTGTGCCTTTTCACACAGACTACAGCCAAGGTGTTCATAGAATGCACACCCTGTACATAGGCTGGAACTTCTAATGGGCTTTTCTAACATGTTATTATATCTTTTGGGGCATAAAAATGATGTACCAGAATTCACATTGCTGACTGGACCTGGGAATCCTCACCAGGTTTGTAGTTCTGACACAACCCCCACGCTCCCAGTGCCCTCACTACCTCTGCCCAGGGATGCACAGGGGAGAAATGCTGCCTCAAGCCTGCACAGCCCACTCCCCCAGCCATCCCCCAGCTTGTTGCCAAACATGGCAATAGAGAGATTAGGACACTTATTAGCTTTTCTGTCACCTTTTCTTGGTGATACAAGCCTAAGGATGTCTTTCATATTGCAGGCAGGGGATACTGTCACCTGAGATAAATCTCACTGAAAATGCTGCTTACACACAACACGTGATTCTGCAGGTTAATGCAGCAATTCTCCCTGCAACTATGTCCATGGGACAGTGTCTTCACAGATTAATCCTTGCTAGGACCTAAAACTGGTAAGTCTCTCATGCAGCAAACCGTAAATCTATAAATTCCAGGATATTTAACCTGAAATGGAGCGAAAAGAGGGAAGTAAATGGGAGTATCTTATGCAGACAAGAAAAGTCGTCTACACAGATTTTCTAAATGAGGCTGGGAAGTCTGACTTCTCTCTTAAGTCAGCAGTACAAAAGGAAACATGGAAGTTTTCACAGTTATTAGCTGCTTGTTCCATGATCACGAAAGAGTTAAGTACCCAAGGCCTGCAGTTTTTCCAGGGTGTTTTGCATTTTTCAGGCCTTAGACTGAGAGCCATTGAGCACAGGAAAACCTCTCTCTAAGCAGAAGCCAGAGCCTGGGAGGCTTGGGCACTGCTGAGCCTGCTCCGGCGAGCTGGGACAGCAGCCAAGCCACACAGAAAAGGACAAGTCAGGTAACTTCTTACAGCAGCTATTTTCTGCTTACTCTTCTTCTGACTCCAGAGAAGCACATGAACCAAAAGGCACCAGTGAAGCACGTCTGAATGTGTGGGAGGTCAGGCAGGGAGAGGGAAGGGGGTACAAGGAGCAGCCCCACAGAAGGGCTGAGTCACCCGGTGCTGGGATTAGGGTCAGCAGTAAAGTGTAAGATGGGTTTGGGAAAGGCTTGGAACACAAATGCCCAGCCCTACTGCAGCCCAAGGACAACGTGCAGGGAGGGAGGGGGACAGCAAGGAGCTCCAGGGGAGAACAGTGCCCAAAGCAACACGGGGTCCCACTCCACCAGTGGCGTGTCCGGCCCTGCAGCAGCAGCGTTTTGAGTTTCCTCTCAAATGCAGAACATTTGGTTCGTTATTTTCAATTAAAAACAAGCAAGCTGTACTGGCTCTGTCAAGGATGGTGCCCCTCAGACTGCTTTTCTGCACAGCACACTGAGCTGATTTAGAGGGCGAGAGAAACTGGGTTTGGAAACTCCAGTGTTCTGGGGGTTTGGCAGTGTGACAATTTCCTGACGAGAGGGATGCATGTAATGCCCTTTCCCTTGCTGCTCTCCTCAGCTCGGGCATCTGTAAGCACTTCTCTTTGGATGGTCTGGAAGTGACATATGGAAGAAGTTAGATTTAAGTAGAGCTGACTCTGCTCAGGCACAAGACTGTTGGCAACCTGGATCAGAAGGGCCACTTCTCTCTCTGTCCCCTGTGGAGGAATATTCAACAGATAAACTTTAATAGATAACAAAAACACATGGGATTCACCAGCTTGGACAGTCATTTACCCATCATGCCCATCATTAACAACCTCTTCAACCTCTGCTACTACAGTCATGCTGAATAACTGAAGAGGATAAACTGCTGTTGAAATACCTGTGCAAAAAAAGGAACACATACCCAAATACTGGATGCATTTTGCTACTAATGATGTATTTATCAACCTGATTTTGCATGGCTCTGATGATGTACAATCCAAGTGCCTAATCATATAATAGCAATTAACAACTTGCACACAGGAAGAAAGAAAGGTACTCCCAAGGGCTTCATGCCTGTCTCTGCTCTCTCTTTGAAGTGGTGAATGAGTTGAAAGTGGTGGTTGCTGAGAAAAATAGGCAAACAGAGACTAATACTTATCCAAACTGTGATCAGCATTGCACCACCCTGCCTTCTCCCTGTTTAGAGGAAAGGTTCATTATTTTCCCAAGGGAGCTATCCAGGCCAGCCCATGCTGCACAGAGCAGGGCCGGGCACTGAGGCAGGGGACAGGCTCTGAAATACTAAAATCAAAATGAAACCAGAAGACTGTAGTCCTGTACTTGAGAGTTAGTGGTCCACAGGCCTGACCATGCTGATTGCAGCAGAATCTCTTCTCTTTCCAGACAGCTGTTCTGCTGTATTCAAACAAAGGTGCTTTTCCATTCCCCATTCTCTCGCTCTTTCCCAGGACAATCCTCTTCTGTCACACAGGCAGGACCCACCATGCCAAAACAGGGGAGCACGAAAAGCATCAGTCTGAAGTCCCATCACAGCAGTGGTTCTGAGAGATGCCCTGGCTGCACAGACTCAGCCATCTGCTGTGATATCTGCATGCACTGAATGCTCTCTCTGCTCTGCCAAGGAGCTCCAGACCTGTGAAGGATTCCTGTGGCAAAGCCTTGGCAAGTCAGAGAATATTCCCATTCATTTTCCTCTCTCCATAAATTGGCCAAAGCCACCTCCTGCAGCTCAGGCCTCAGCAGAGCTCCTGGGCAGGGGGATTATTTCTTCCCAGGATCCTACACACCCATAACCCTCAGTGCTCTTTCCATTAAAAAGGTTTAAAATCCCAAAAGCAAGCAAGGATGAAAACCCAGCAGCAGCACATGATTTGGAATGCAGCCCTAGGCTCATGCCCATCTTTATGTGCCTCTGTGCCACTGGAAATTTGTGGAGTTTGCTCAGAATTGGAGTGCCAGTCAGGCCTTGGCCTCTACTTGAGTTGTTGAGGATGCAGAGGTATTCTGCCTCATGACAGAATCTTACCCCTTTCTTCTTTCCCTCAGTAATTTATACAATTATGCCCCAAAATACATGTTTTGGCATGAGAGTAAGAGCAGATATCAAAATACTATTTAATAAAAGATTTTAAATGAAACTGCTGGCTGTCTACAACTCTAATTCCCTCCCTGCATTTAAAATTTAACCTGAAGCAGAATAATTATAGCTTTCTTTTTAATGATTTTATGGAGAATTAAAGATACAGGTCAGAATCATGCAATTGTGCAGGAAGGCCTCTCAATCAGAAAGAGGAATTTTGTTTCCATATCACCCCTGTGCTAGAAATTGATGCAGCAAGGAGGAGGATGGCAAACTCACCACAGAGCAGCTGGGGGAAGGGAGAGGGAGATGCAGACATCCAAGAAGCTTCTCACCATTTCAAAGCATGGTTCTGCTGTACCAGAGGATGTAATAAAGCAAGGTGGGTGTTTCACATTCCCTCCTGGGGTACCAGGGTGAATTTTCTCATCGTGAAAGCGTGAAGAAGCTCCAGCAGCAGCAGTGTCAAACACAAGTTTTCCAGGCTTACATACCACTACCTCTGGTGAAAGTAACACAACATGGACTTGGGCAGCAATTAACCTTCCTTCCCAACTGCCCTCGGCCTCCCAGTGACTGTGCTTAGTGGCATATGCACAGCACAGACAAGCCCTGACATGCTTTCAACTTGCTTCTCTCACTGGTATCAGCAGCACATGCTGCAGGACCCTCCCTGCCTGGGCACCCGAGAGTGCACATTGTCAGGAAAAGAAGCACCTGGGAAGGAGCTCAGAGGCAGGCACTTTTTAAAGGCATTTTCTTGACTATGCTTTAAAGAAAGTCAAGCGTTTCTTGCCCTCCAGAGGAACCCAAGAGCAGGATGTGCATGGGTGCCAGGGCACAACAAGCATTTATTTTTAAATACATTGCAGGTTTTGTCTGTGTTTGGAGGAGGAGGCATGCCTGGCAGACAGCAGAACAAGAACCACACTGGGGAAAGGGAATAATGTTCAAATTAGGTGGGAGGAGAGGGAGAGGAGGAAAAATAATTGATTTTCTGAAGTCTGAAGGTGCTTGGCCCAGAAACTACAAGCCTGAGAACATGAAAACACTAATTATATTTTTGAATGCATATTTCAAAGTATTTGTCATTTCAAGTCACCCAACGTATTTATATTAAACTGCTTTCTTTTCTTGGAGACTTGGTCTTTAAAATGTTAATTGGTGACTAAAGAATACCCTTAAGGAAACAGATTTGCTGGCATTTCTGGCTGGGTATGTTCAGATTATAGCTTTGAAAGGTTGGGGTCTTGGGGTGTTTTGTCTTTTTTCCTCTAAAAAGAAAGTAAAAAATAGCTTACAGTTTCATTGCTGAAACTGTATTTCCTCTGAATACCTTCCCACCCCCATTATAAAGAAAAAGAGCAAGATTTGAAAGTTTGAGAGTTTGGCTTTTGAGTGACCAAGGCTGGAAGGATTTCAAAGGCTTCCAACTTCAAAACTGCAGTGGTGCCCAAATATCATATTGACATAAGCTGCAGGTTCTGGCTTTCAGAAGAGTGGCTGCACTCCTTGTCCCTTTGCTACAGGTAGCTACATTAATCCTTCTTACAAGGAGTGCACCAAGAAATGAGGTTTTATGGAATAATCTCATCTTAAATGCAGAAAGGTCTGACATATGAAGCTTCATTGTCAGCTGCTCTTGGAGCTGTCCAGGTGAGGTCGAGGAGCAACTCTGGGGCAGGCAAAGATCCTGAGGCAGAGGCTGTTTCACCAACCACAGCCTGGAAAACTTTTCTATCTAAAACTTTAATTTCTAATTTGTCATGACCTCTGCTAAATGGCAGTTAGATTTATGCACACCACAGCTCCTAATGCATTTTTGCAAGTGTAATTTACTCATTTTTCAGTTGACCTACTTCAAGTCAGGCCTCGTATTAAAGAAATCATTCAGAAGGCACTACAAGCTCTGTGCTTTTTGCTAAATGTTGCGACAATGAGCGATGCAGGGACCCCAGGCAGGTGCAAAGGAGAACCCTTTATTGCCAAAACCCTTTTGGAGCACTTAGCTAGTTATCAGTTCACACAGTTTTCAGGCACAGCAAGCCCAAGTCAACCAACCACCGCACACCACGATGTGGACATGCAGCACATCTCTCTATCCCTATTGCAGCTCTCCCACAGTTCCCTTCTACTCAGCCTGAGCAAAGGCCAGGCCCATGTTACATGCTCCCTTCCCTTTCTAAAGCCTTGCCCACTGGTAGCAGCTGAACACTTACCTGTGTGTGCCCCCTGAAAAGCAGGAAAGGGAAGCTCGACAGCATTCTAGTTTAATTCCTGATGAAGTTGCAGCCCAGCTGGCATGCAGGCAGCAGGCTCTGGTTGGTGGCCCTGTGCCTGGCCAGCTGCTCCCTCCCTGCTCTCAGGCCTCCCAGGTAGCTTCAGCCACAGCTGCCTCCTGCCTCCAAACCTCCCCTTTCCAGTTGCCTGTAAAAGCTGCACAACTGAAATCAATCACCTTGAGATTTTTTTTTTTCCCCCAAGCTAGATGTTTTCCTGAGGCTGAGTTTTTCAAGAAGGTTTTAATGGAAAGGTTTGTGTCAGGAATAGGAAGGAAAAGGAAAAATTCTCATTTTGACTCAGTGAAAACCTGGCAGAAATTTATCCAGATGTGGGGCAATGCTTTGACATGATGGAAGGGTGGTGTCAGCAGCCTTCAGAATGTCTGTATCTGCTGCAATTGGAGCATGTCCTGTGCCACTGCAGAGACACCCCGTGGGACATGGGGAGAGACAGGGGTGAGGAGGAGAAGTTAGGGATACAGGGATGAGAAGGAAAGCAGCACATCATAGGGATAACAGCTGGCATGAGGGGTTTGAGAGGAGCCATCACCACTGCAAATCTCCCCAAAGGCAGAGACAGTTTTGGAAGTGGCTGTCTCACAGCTGCCCATGGCACCTGGGGGAGGAGCACACACCCAACCCTGCAGGAGAAACACTGGGAGCCTCCTGCTGCTGGTTCTTCCAGTTCTTGGAAGGATGGTGGGAAGAAACAAGATACACAGAGCATGTGAACCACATTTCTGACTGTGGGGCTCAGACTGTGCCTGAGCAACACCCAGGGAAGGGAAGGGAAGAGAGAGCTGAGGAGGCTCTGTGGAGCCTGGAGCTGGAGGAGAGCCTGCTGGAGCCTGCTATGGAAACTCGGCTCAGGCTCTCCCGAGCCACAGCTCTCTCTGGCTCCTGTCCGGCTGGCAGCTGCAGCGCAGAGCCTGGGATGGGAAGGGAAGCACAGAGCACGTGCTCCCTCCCTGCTGGACTTTCCATCTGCACTGCCTGAGCTCTGCCCGTGCTTGGCATCGCCAGCGGCAGAGACCAGCCAGGAGCTTTGGAGCAGGGAGGGCAGCTTTGCCCAACTGGAAGGATGTTCAAAATCTGCAGGCAAGCAGCCCAGCAGCGAGCAGAGGGAGAGGCCAGCCCTCTGCCATGGCAGTGTTCTCCTGCAAGCACAGCAAGGCCCTGCTGCCTGTGTCAGGCTTCACCATGAAGCTGATGGCAGGTCAGGTTGGCATCCTCCTGCACTTTGTCCATGGCCCTCAACCTCCACGGCATTTACAGGAGAACAAAACTGCCAGTGGCAGGCAAGGCACAGCCTGCAGGAGGTCCTAGGGCTGCCTCTGATGCCCAAGTGCGCCCACAGCACTTCAGTGCCTTTATGCTGGGTGTGGAAATAATTTCAGTAACAGACAGCTCCACAGAGCCTGCTGCTGCCTGCAAAAGCACCTCCCTGAACAGGATTGAATTTGGGGGATACCCCAGTTCTTGGAATCACTGGTCCTGAAGCATCAGGACAATCATTTGTCAAGAGGAGGGCTACAGGGAGCTCCTGCCCACCAGAGTGCTGGTGGAGAGGTTTAAAATTCTTTCAACTCCTATAAAAAGTATTTCAAAATCACAATATTCAGACCCACCTTTACAAAAAAAAAAAAAAAAAAAAAGGATTTTTGCAGCCCAGCAAAAGGAAGGGCAGTGGGTGCACTGCAACTTTACAGATGTGTATCAGCACTGTATTTCCAATAACTATTGTCCCGAAACCCTTTCAAAATGATAGGAGGTTTACAATAACACTAACTCTCCTGCTAACTGCAGGAGGGTTCCTCCCATCTTCCCTTCGGAGAGCTGAGAAAGAAATTATCCTCACAGAAAGATCATTACTGTGAGCTCACATAATCCCATTTTTAATCAAATGGTAATTTAAGTGTAAGTTCCACTTCATGCATTTAGAAAAACACTGGTATAATAAACACTCCTATTAAAGCCTCATCCTCAAAAAAGATCATTCCCACAGTTGCCATTTAACAAGGCAGGAAAAAGAAATCAGTACAGTTCAGAATTTATGCAGCTATTTCATCTCTTCCTCCGAAAAAGATGAGTTTTATGTAATATTAGAATCTCATATAGTAGTTACAGAGCCCAAAAGGGAAACTATAGCAGATAAAGCACACACAGATATTTAAGCCTGACTTTTTTCCTTCTGCAAGATAAACATATACCATGACTATTCTGTTAATAATCTTCCTTGAGTAATGTACTAACAAACAATTGCTTTGAAACCATAACTCCTGTGAAGTTTTAGGGACCTGATTTGCTCCTTACTGACAAAAATGTGAAAATTGGAATATTGAAAGGAACATCAAGAGAGTTGAAATTCATTAGCAAGAAACTCACATCAAATGCAAGGAGAAAACTGAAATAAAGAGGAAGCCAGGCCACTGAACCCGCAGCTCACGCAGGACACGCTCTTTGCTGCAGAGGCCACTTCATCAGCTGGTGTATCATAGCAGATATGATGAGCTGGCTCATTATTCTTGCTAAATTATGCATGCTGGAATGGGGAGGGAGGGGGTCAGGGAGGGTCAGGAGTGAAATCAGAAATAATTCCAGTTTATCATGTGCCAGATCACTGGAAAAGCTTCGGTAGCTGCTGCTGGCAGCGAGGCAGAGCACAGGCTGTGCAGGCAGGCATTCCCCATCACAGATATTTCCCTTTCACCTGCGATTGCCCTGCTGGTTAACAGTAGGGCTACACCAGAACGATGCATCAGTGTCTTCTACAGTGAGCTGGAAGAAGTCCCCTGTGTTAATCCCACATTATCACAGTGATCCAGAATTGCCTGGCTTAATCAGGAACGAGCAAATGCTTTGGGGCCCAGCAGAGCAGGAGTTCTCCCTCTGAGCAGCAGGACTGCTGCCTGCACCCAGCTGGGCACCAGTGGGAGGAGGACTGAATTCTCCTGTCATTTAGCATCTTCACATCAAAGTGTGTGAAGAAAAGGCACACAGGAAGGCTGGGCTGGCTCCTCCTCTGCACAGCCATAGTGGAGTGTCGGGAAAGCTTCAAAGATGTGTGCTGGAGGGAAAAACACAAACAACCCATATATTTTATACATATATATGATGCTGCTCTGACTTATCAAAATGCATAAGTATTCAAACCCTTGAAACAGCCTGACAGACAGGCTCTTGCTTCCCAGCCATCCCTAGCTTTGTGCTGAGGGCTGCAGGGAACGTCAGACTGAACTGGATATTCCAGTTCCTCTGAATAACAGCCCAATATAGATTTCAAGGCATTTGCTTATTTTAATTCACATGCAAGTCCATCCCACAATGGAAATTCTTCCTTTTGGAGATGCTTATCTGGTGGCTGGGTGTTTAGTCTTAAAAGGACTGAGTCCCAGAGGAGCTGTTCCCAAATGTCTGGGGTGCTGTGGTTCCCAGCACACCACCCAGCAGAGGCAGGCACCCCAGGTGCTGTGAGCAGGCTGGGTGGCAGGCCACAGGAGCTGCTGGAAAGCCATTTGGTGACTTCCCACCCCTCTTTCCAGCCCCACACGGTGTGGCACACTGTTTGCTAGCAGGCCTGGCAGCACAGCTGCAGAAGGTGCTGGCAGAGGTGGAGCCACCAGCACTGGCAAAGCAGCCCCGCACCCCGGGCTGCTGGCACGGCAGGGGTGGCCATGGACCAGCCAGCAGCAGGAGCTCACTCCAGCCCCGGGAATCCTGCCAGCAGCCCCAGGAGCTCTGCTCACCCCTGGGCATCTGCGACAGCAGCTAAGTGCTCCTTATCAGCGCTGGGAAGATATGGCAGGATGAGAGCAGAATAACAAAAGCCCTGAGACGTGATTTATGGAGAAAAAAATAAACTTAGTATTAGTTTCCAATGGTATTTAAGTTTGAGAGGCCAGCCAAAACTTTAAAAAAAAAAAAAATCTACTTCACTGAAATACTCTTTCCTACAGGGATTTCTCTGTGTTGTGCTTAGGCAGTGCTCTAACAATAAACAGGCATCCTTGCCTTAAGGGACTGCAGATACTGCCAAAGCAGGCAACATTTTAAACCTACAATAACCTTTCACTAATTGCAGAAGTCAAGCCAGACAGCCCAAACAGGCATAAAGCTGGGAGAGCACTTCAAGGAAGAGTGACACAGCATGGGCTTCTACCCAGGCACTGCTGCCAACTGGCTTAGAGAGAAACTTTACATCACCCTAAAGCCCAGAAACTGCCTTCGAAAAACTAACTGGCTCCTCAAATGCCCATACAGTTAATGGTTTGTGAACCGAAGGCAATGTGCGATTTCCCAGCCTCCCCAACAAAAGGTGGGGACCAAGAGGAACACGGAGATGCAGCCCCTGACATAGAGACAAATGTTTCTGCCCTGAGCCCCAGGGAATGCTTGGGGGAACCTGTTTCAGGGGAAGGGGTTCCTCTGGCCCACAGCACACATGCTGAGAAGTGGTAACATTATGCCAGGGGGCAAGAAGGTAAATGACTCTTTCTAACCAGTCCTCCTCCTCCCCTGAGAATTGAGGTTAGCAGAGAACTGGGGCATGTTGGGGAAGCTGCTCAGCTTTGCTCCTTAGTTGCTCATTGCTTTTCACTGATAAGATCAATGGTAGCTCATTGAGCATCAGCCCTGTTATGGGGTTACTAATGGCTCCAGTATAGCCACTGGAATATTTTAAGTGGGTTGGAGAGGGATCAAAAGTCTCTAAGTAGGGCGATCCAAACAGTGGCATTGAATGCAGGTGCTTTTGACAGAGCCCAGGAGCAAGGCCCTGTGGCTGGGAGGGGACCTGGGCTCCCTTCAGGGGCCATGCAGCAGCACTGGGGTGAGACCAGGCACAAAATCCAGCCCACTCCAAGCCTTCCTTCCCAAAGCCTTCGTGGGGCTGTGAATCAAGGCCCTTTCACCTGGCTCACATACTAGAGGGGCTCTGGCAGTTAACTGTAAACCTAGTCAATTTTTAGAGTTATTGTTTATGAGCTAAGAGGGTTTAAACTGAAGTCCTACATTGCTGGGGTTTAAAAAAAAAAATTAAATTGAGAGCAGCCTCCCCCCAGCCTGGTCCACAACACTTTCCCCAGTGATGCTCAGTTGAAAGGATCTGGAACTCATCACCACACCATCTGCCTCTCTCTGTGAGGTGATCAATCATCCTGAAAGTTTAAACACCCACAGTGCCTAATCTACTGCAGTGCTCAAATCCACCTATTTTAAACAGTGAAAGGGAGGACATGCTGTCCCCTCATGGCACAGCAGTCAAGCCCCGGCTTCCATCTCTGCCAAGCTATAAAACCCCAATGTTTCCTAGTTTTTACAGTCAGTACTAAGACAGGGAATCTCTTTAGGATGGATGGGCAGACAGAGATGGAGAGCTGTGTGTGACACCACCCTGTAACAGGGCTGCAGGAGCATCCCAGCACGCAGGCCTGAGGAGGGATGAGCATTCCCCAAAGCCACCTTCCCTCTGCCTACAGACAGAAACTCTGCCTGGGAGTAAAGAGCAAAACTAATGCCTCATCCTACTGTGATCAGCTCTGGAGGTGCACAAAGGGCTCCTTCTCCATAGGACACAGGTAAATTCAGAAGCCAGTGAAACCAAGCAGGTACTGATGGCTCCATTCCCCTCTGCCAGGAGCAGGTACAGGGCTGGGCCAGACCTACCAGCTTTATCCATCCCAAAGGAACAGTGATCAATCTACAGGAAAAAGTGTGTGGAAACTCATTTTCCTTGTGCTGTCTGCAGGCTTTGGAAGTGCACACTGTGGGTGTTTTGGTCCACATGAAATCACTGCCTGAGAACAGGAGTGGCCCCCAGTGCTACTGAGGCTGGCTTTGCCCTGCCCTGCGTGGCTCAGGGCACAGGTTGGGTGTTGCCAAGGGAGGTGGCAGAGACCACAATTCTGGTCCCCCTGTCCTGTACAGCACTTTGTGTCTGACAGGCATCACTGGCCTGTCGGGGTGGGGCAGTACAGAGTCCAAGGAACCCAGAAGAGCTTGCCAGGAGAGCAGCAGCCAGCCTTGTAATCCTGCTGGCATCTCTGTCAACAGCAGCACGTTGCTTCTATGCTTTGGGCTGGGGACACAGCGTGCAAGGCACCAGTGCAGGCACTGCTGTGTGAAACACCGGGGGAATTGGTACAAAGCATTTACTGTCATGTCTGCTCCTACAGATGAGTAGGCAGACTATTAACAGAGATCAGTTGAATGTAGAGCTTTTATAATGACCCCAGATGACACACACTGTCATCCCTGGCTTAGAACAAGTCCTGATCAAAAAGTCTCTGTTTGTCCAGATTGGCAACAAATTGTTTGTTTTCTTAAACAAGAACACCAGGTAGTCCACAAGTTCATGATTCATTCTTCACCATGAAGATCTCCACCCCAGGTTTGTCTTACAGACAGCTACTGATTGACCAGCAGAACCCTTTTCCTTAGCTTACCTGGAGACACCAGCCAGCTTCATTGTGCTGATCTTCATCTACAAAGAGAAACAGCTGGAGCACCTGAGGGTTCTGCTCATCACTTCAGAGTTCCAGCTCTCCCGTGCTGGAAATGCATTGTAGCTATGCAGGCTGCAGTTCTAGAAAACTGGTGGAGATTCTAAAATGCACCCCCAAATTGTCTCTATTGGCACTTAATAGGAAAGGAAGGAATTTATGGTACTGTTATGGAGTGCATATGTAGAGTTTCCAGGCACACTTACAGACAAGCCTTCCCTAACTCCCATGAGCCTTGTTGTGATAGGGACAAAAGAAGAAAATGGAGTGGCCAGGGGAGGAAGTAGAATAAAGTTGAAATATGTGAGGATTTTCTAGATGAATATGTGATTTAGAGCATTTAGGGGAAATTTAGGCATTGAAGTCTTGTACTAAAACATCCTGGCTTTTCAGTGAAGATATCCAAGAGGCATCTGCACATTGAACAATTGCCAAAGGGACACCAAACCATACTGTCACTTCAGAGAGGCCACAGGAGGCACCATGGGATCCATGAAGACAGAATAAATCTGACAGATGCCCTACATTTATGGATTGAAAGAGAAATTCACCTGACAAACTCTGCACCCAAGCCAGGTCATGCTGTGCTGACTACAGGGCAACCGAGGCATGAAATGCAGTGTCCATCTCAGACCTTTTGAGCCTCCATCCAGCTGAGGTTCTCTCAGTCCTGGCCATTAGACAGACCAGACCAGAACAGAGATGAATCCAAGCCTGGGTGTGAATCCCCCTTCAGAGCCACTTTACCTGGCAGAGCATTGCTGAGTAGAAAAGGATTTCCAGAAACACTCACCTGAGTAATAACTCTCTCACTGGGGGCCAAAGGTGGCATTTGTGCCTGTGCCCCTGACCAGCCAGCCCTGCTATTCTCAGTTGGAAATGACAAGGACAGTCCACAAGACCTTCTGCCTCTCAGGACTTCACCCACAGACCCATGGAACTTGTCTTGAAGACAGGTTTCATGAAGAAAAAGGCTTTTTTGAGCTAACAAAGCCACATGAGGATAAGCCAAGACTGATAATTAGAAACTATGGCAAATGATCCCAAAATTAAAAATACAGCTTAAGTGTGTGCTTTGGGAAAGAACACAAAGGGCCAAAATTTAATTTTCCCTAAGTCAGCACACAAAATAATTGGCTAATGACTGAGACACAGTGGTGCCCACTGAGATTTCTCTGGAAAAGAGAGGGAGAGAAATGTATTCAAGACGTAAGACAAGTAGTGAGAGCTAAGGTGTTTTAAGTCTCTCCTTCCCCATCCCCAGGTTTCACTCCAGTGTCACTCACAGTTCTGAGTTTTTACTAAAGTCTACATCTGACACATTTTCAAAGCCCAGAAGTGAACAGCAATCAAAACACAGTGCAAGCTGCTTGAAACAGCTTTCCAATATTCATACAAACAACCTTGGGGCTTTGAAAACATTTCAAAGCCCCCGTGTCCCACAGAGACCCTCCATCAGAGGCGTGAGCTCTGGCTTTGGCCTGCAGCACAGGAAAAGGCTGAACTGGTGAAGCAGAGGTTAGTCACATCTGCCTGAACATCTGGTCACCATCAGCGCGGGGCGCAGCGCTCCGCGGTGGGCGGTGGTGATCCTGGCCCTGAACTGCTGCCATCTCTTACTAATGGACAACGTACAAGCTTGTCACATGCAGGGCTGTTTGTTGGATTCTCTGACTGTTTCCATGGGTTTCCTTTCCCAACATCCATGTTGCGGGAGAAGAGGTAATTGCATCCAGCAGACACCTCCCCAGACACCCAGTGCGTACACGGCTCTGTCAGCAGCAGTGGCACTGCCATCCACCCTGCAGGGACAGCTCCACCTCGGGCTGGAAACCCTCTGCTGCTGATCCTGGGCCAGTCCAGGCTATTTGCAGCACTCTCATATCAGCTCCATGGTATTAAAAAGTTCCAATCACAGTGAAATGCTTATGGAGTTTGCAGTTATAAAGAAAATGTAAGCTGGCATTTGCATGTTTGACTCTGGCAGCAAGGACTCCCTCTCCCCCCTTGAAACCCAGCCATTTTTGTCAGAAGTGCCTTTTTTGAGGCAGTCACGCTGGAAAATCGTTGGCCAGAAATGTGTGAATTAGTCAGGAACTCTGTGAGTAACAGGAAGGGAGGTCTCAGGACCAGATGAGTGCTGCCTCGTCACTCAGGCTGCGGGGCTCCACGGAAAATGGAAATGGCATTATTCATCCTGCCACTCACTGGAGGTGCACGTTTCCCCTGCAAAGCTGGGGGGGTGGTGTGACCTCTGGGACGTGTCTGGGCAGTGCCCAGGCTGGGGACACCATGAATATTGCCATGGGCCAAATGGGGACTGGGAGCTGTCCTCATGCTGTGTCACCACACATTCACAATGCTCGTAGGAAGAGATTTCTCGTTCTGATAGAGAGAGGAGATTATTTAATGCAGCTGCATGGGGTGACAGTCCCAAAACCCAGCTGTTCTCAATAAGAGAGCACCCCTGCCAGTGGGCATTGCACACATCATGGCCTGTCATGGGCTCCAGCCAGCTCAGCCTGTGTCAGCACGGCTCCAGAGCAGAGAGCACCACATGGCACTGCACTCCTCAGCTGTGGAGAGCCTGTAGATCCCAGCAGAGCCCTCCATCAGACCTCTTTGGGAACTGCATGGTGCAGGCCCCACCACACAGACCAGAAGAGCCAACCACACCCAAACCCCTCAGAGGAGAGGCACCTGAGGTACACCTGTGTCTCTGAAGAGCCTTGCTGGGCACATCAGGCTCCTTCACACCCTTTGTACTGAGCCTGAAGGGATTCAGAGCAGAAATACTTGAGCACACACTTTCCTGAAGCAAGGTCCCAGCTCCAGATTGTTTCTCTGTGTTCAAACAACCAGGTTAATAAATCAAAATAAGTTCTCAGAAGAGTCTTGTTCAAAAAGGATTAAAAACATCAGTGTTTTTGCCAGAAATAGTAAGCTCAGATACAGGGTTTGACCCCTCTTCTGCTGAACACACAGAAAACATCTGCTTAGTCAAGCAAAACTATGGAGTAAACTGGATCAAGATGATTCTGACCATGTTTGTGGGTTCTGAAATCCTTTCTTCAGCTGGATAAAAAGCTAATTAATATCCAAGTGTTATAAAGTTGGGATATGCATCATTTTATCGGGGAGCTTCTATGCTTCTAGGTAATAAAGCAGTCTACAAAATGTTTAAAAGAGCACAAGACAGAGAATAGAAGCATTTCCACAGCACAGTATGAGGCTCTCCGTTATTTGTTAAATTTAATGCACAAATACAATAAAAAAAGGAAGTCATGCTGACAAACTAGCAAGTTTATGCCTGTTCAGCACTAGACACTAAAATTCTAGTATTCACCCATTCCAGAGCAATATCACCAGCAAGTCACCGCTCCATTAAATGCAGAACTTCACAAACATAGAAGAAGACCCAGTTCTTGCCAAGAGAAGTCACACTGACAAAAGCACATTGGGGGCTTGGCCAGTTTAGGCAAAAAGACACCAATCCCAAATCCCACTGAAACCAGGTACCTCCACCCAAGGTTCTCTTCACCACTGCCTTTGCCCTAAGTTGTTGAACATCCCATAAAATCTGATTTGGAGGTACTGACCTCAGTGGGCTAAGAGAAGCAGTATTTGTTTACCTTCTCCATTACCCGGATGAGGATTTAAAACGATGTCTCACGTCACATTTCCCCGGCTCGCTGTGAGCTGCCTGCCTGCACGGATGGGATGGCCCATTCCGGGGCAGACCCCGCTGCTCTCCCGGGAGCTCCTCCGCCCCACGGGACGAGCCGCCGGCTGCTGCTGGCAGCAGAGCCTTCTGCAAGATGACAGGCTAAATTCAGTTGCCGTTGCTGAGACTGTGCCACTAAGATCTTATCACCCTGGGAAACACTCTCGGAACAGATCTAAACAACACGGGCACACGAAGCAGAGCAGAATGCTGGAGCTAAAACTGCAGGCGTTAGAACAGCCCTGGCAATGCCTTGTCTCTCCCTGAACACGGAGCCTGCAGGATGAACCTCGCTCCTGAGTCCTACAGAGCACGGGTGGCCTGACTGCCAGCTAGACCAGCTAAGGGTGTGGGCAAGAGAGAAAAGGTGGCTTCAGGCCATCACTGACAGCTCCTAATTTGAGTGATTATTTACACAAGCAGTGATCTCCTGGACTCACCTTCCTTTTGGTACCGTGATGACACAGGCTAAGCCACTTTGAAATGGTATGAGGTAGTCCCATGTTTTAACTGGAACGCTATTTTAACTGTTCAGCTCTTGGCTTCCATTACGCAGTCAGGAGCACTTCTTACAGCACTGGGCCACTTTCCAGGCATAACATCTACCAAAGGTACTGAGTATGTCCTAGTTTTTCTCAGAAAACAGCCCAGAGCAAAGTGACTGAAATACAGCAAGTGCAGAAGAGAACCAGCAGTGAGGAGGTCAAATACTAATTAAAACCAAACTGGGAAAAGAGCAAACCAAATCTGCCTAATCAGGAGAAAATTATTGCAAGCAACAAACAAAATCGGTTCCAGTCATGCTTTGCAGAACCAGCAGTACACAACTCTGCAGGGCAGCATGTGAGCAGGGCCAGCCTCAATGTTTCCAGCACCCAGTGCTGCCGGACCAGCACCTGTTTTCTGTCACTGACAGGAGCCTGGGAATGAGCACTCCCCATCTGCACACTGAGAAGGGAACCCATGGGTGGGTGTGGGGCTTCCTCAGCACCAGAGCACCTGAAGGATGAGACAAACCTACTGCAGATGTGTGACTTCTGAAAGACAGCACCAACCACACCTTGGCTGACTGACCTCAACCCACAGGAGGTGAGCACAGCAAAGAACCCTCAGGATCTGAATCCAAGGAACTGCACAGTGCACAGGTGGAACAGCCACTTCTTGACTAGGGAAAGGGTGGAAAATTAATGCTGTTAAGAACTTCATTTCCAAGCACAATCAATGCTCCTGCAAAGTAGGACCATCCTCTCCCCAAGATCTTCCAGCAGCCTGTAGTAGTAAGCACCTCCAAAGACAGGGAAAAAAAATAAAGAACCCGTAGTAGTTCAATTAATGCAAACATGTAAGGAAAACGGAAATAAAAACAGTAATTAATTATTTCTGTTCCCACTATGCACATCCCTCCAAGATACCCTGTTGTCTGTGAGTGCCCAGATTCACCAAAAAAGGCCTTGACTTTAGTCCAGCTGACCTCTCAACTCCTACGATGGAAGAAAGCTGCACTGAATATCTCATCATTGTTCCAAGCAAGAACTATGCCTTCAAGGCCATCCTAAAACCCCTTCTCCTCCTGCAGATGCAAAGGCTTCCCTCCCTTCCACCCACCACTGACAAGCCTCCACAGAGCCATTCTCAGCCCCCAGCATCTCCAAATAAAGGCATTGTCATTGTTTCAACACATCCCTGACAAAGAGGAATTCTAAAAACTGAAACAGAGAGTGATGGTGCAGCATAAGAAAGCAGAATCCAGCCTGAGTACCTGAGATCACTGCAGTTTGTATGTATGCCATAATTCTGCAATCATCCTCTTCCTACTTGTTCTCGTCTTTCTTTCTAAACAATAATGGTTTGTGTTTGGGTTTTTTTTTTTTTTTTTTTTTTTTTTGGTTTTTTTTTTTTTTTTTCAAATATTAGAAAGGGTTCCAACCTCTGGATGCCTGTTCAGGTGTAGAGTTGTCTGTGCTGTTGAATTAATGTTAAGCCAGCTCATTACCACTGAACAATGGTCTGTGAATTGGCCATTGCTCAAAGAAATCACTTATCAAGGCCATGCCCAACGAAAATAAACTGTTAGTGCAAAGTTTTGAAGTGTATGAAAGAAGGATAAAGGAAGAAGGATGTTGTTGCTTTTAATCTGTAAGATTAGGAGATGAGAGATCTGTTTTTTATTAAAGGGAGTCTCCCTGTGATATTAGGCAAGCTATACAAAATCCCTGTATTTTAATTTCCTTCTGAATAAAATGAGAATAATACTATTTTCCTATCCAGTGGAGAGGTTTGGATAACTTCAGCCCTAATGCTCTCAATGCCGACCACCAAAATGTCTGTGAAGCGTGAGGTGAAAGAAAAAACAACTCAGCCAACCACATCTGATTGACTGAATTTTTAAACTCAAATGAATTGACTTTCATCCAACTTCCAAAACCCAAACCAACTACACACGATTAGGCTAAGAATAAGCATGAGAAATGACACTCTACAGGGTAATTTTCTGGAGAGGCTGGAAGCCCCGGGGGAGGGGCTGGGGACGAGAGCAGCTCCTCAGCCGTGACCGGGCGGCTGTGCCCGTGACAATCTCATTCACTTTGCGCGGCGGCTCCGCGTCCCAGGGGCGTCTGGAGCCGGGGGCTCGCTCCCCGCCCCGCCAGCCCCAGCTCTGCCCTCACCCACGGCCTGCTGGCTCCCGTGGCATCAAAGTGCGGCTGTGCACCCGAGAGCAGCCCCACAGAGGTCAGCGATTGTTACCCCACTCTTCGGAGCAGGCTGCTGCGCTGCATCCTTCCAGCCGAGGGAGCGGCTGTGCATCCCTCTCCGTGCTGGACGAGCCAGCTGCTTCTGAGGGGAAGCCACGCTCGGAGCCGTGAGCTGCAGACTAAATTTTAGCGTGCATTGCTAAAATCCCTGGGCACACCTGGGTGCGGAGGGGACGCGGTCACTCCTCTGACACCTTGCTGGACCGAAGGCCAATTGCATCCCCACATTTCTGGGGAAATGACTGCGCTGCCTCCTGCGTGTTTTGCAAAAGGACATTGCACAGAGCCGCGCTGCCTCCGGAGCCGGATCCTGCTCCGCTGTGACACGGCGCAGCTGGAACTGCCAGCCACCGCTGTGAGAATGGCTTTCAATCACGAAAAGGGAAAAAAAGAAAAGAAAAAATTCATTTCAAGCTTGGCAAAGCTTTGTAGTGAATTTTCAGTGTTTCTCCCACACAACCTCTGCATCAGCAAGGTTATTGTTATTATTGTTATCACAGTTTAAGATTACAAGCAAATGGCTTTTAGAACATACAACGGGTGACTGCTTTCAAAACCCATCCAAAATGTTGATGGGGCTGCTGCATGCCCAAAACATCTCCTTTCCCATTACCATCAGCAACCCTGTGCAATCCTCCATAAAGTAATGGATGGACAGGCTGAGGCTGCCAACGTGCATTGCTGGGTGTAGGTCAAGCAAGACAGAGCACAAAACAGACACAGGTAGAACAAATGCTTTCAAATAATCACTCTCCAAGCAGTAACCATGTGTTGAATCAAAACCATGATAGATTCTCTTGTAGACAAATCCTACCCAGAGGAACAACTGAGAAATGCAGACAAGGCTCTAGGTGGCAGCCAGCACTGCCATCACCCACCTCTCAGAGGCCCAGGATGTCCATGGTGGGTGGAGGAAGGAGATCTCCATTCAACCTTTGCAATACTTGCAAAGTATTTTCATTGTCAGCACAGCTTCCCTCACAAACAACTCAAACCAGGCTTTGGTGATGAGCCTGGTCTGAGGCTTGTCATTGCTCCTGCCATGAAAGCACAGCAGAGGACAGAAAACACAGGAGTCCATCAGATCTCACAGCTACACTGGAATCAAGGAAAGCACAAATTAAACCTGGACAAAAATCCCATCCTGCTCTGGTTTTGATAAATTGTGTGCAATCCAGCTGCAGCAAGTCCCAGGGGCACCTTGCCAGGCAGCGCTGCGGCAGCCTGGGGTGCAGCAGCCCCCCCCTCCCTGGGGTGCACAGCCCATGGGAGCACCATCTTGCTGGCTCACCATGGATGGTTTGAGTCACCAGGGGAATGGAAGTGGTCTCAACACCTCAAAAGGCTCCAGAACATGCTCTCATTAATCAAACAGCTGAAAATAAAACCCAGCAACCAGATCAGTGGGGCAAGGACTGTGACTCTGCAAGACATTAGAAGAAAGTGTTTTATGGGTTTTCCTTCCTTCCTTCCTTTCCTCCCTGTTGTTTTTTGGCTAAAGGCTCAAGGTTTTCTCTGGAACACAGCTTTCTACATCCCCCATGAGTGGCAGTGACCCAGCTGGTGCCAGCGGGCTGGCTGGTCTGCGGGGGCTGCCAGCCTGGCCTCAGCCCTGACCTGGCAGCTCCCACTCTGAAGCCTGAATGCCAGGAGCTCTCTGCTCCCAGCACCATGAGTGCTGCCTCTGGGGTCACACTGGCTGCTGCTGCTGGGTTTGTGTGCTGCACTCCCCCAGACAGAATCAGAGGAGACAGGCTGTGCCAGCAGCACAACGAGGACAACAAGGAGCAGCAGGAGCCGTTCCTCCAGGCCAGCCTGCCCTGCTGCATGAGAGGGACCAGCTCCAGCCCCTGGCATGTCCTCCCACCAGCACCCCTGCTCCTGGCAACCCCTCCACCTGAGCCTGCCTGCTGAGGTACTGCACCTCTGAGACCCTCACACCTCCTGCTCCCACCTATGCCATGGCAGCAATTCCCTTTTTCCAGACTAAACCTAGGAACCAAACACAACACAGGGCACATATGGAGCAGGAGGGTCCTTCAGGATGCCCATGTCACAGTACCTGCCTTCCCAATGCCAGCAAATTACAAATCAAATGCAACTTCTTAGAACAAGAGGTGCCTGGAAACAGGGACTGAGAGATCCCCTGTGTGGGGAGGCACAGGGACAGCCCAGGGTCGGGCTTGCTCACAGCTCAGTTTCATGACAAGCAGAGCAAGGCACAGAAAGCCCTGGGTGCTGATGAAGGCAGGCAAAGCCAGCACACTGACACAGGAAGAATTAAATGCTGGGGAGGCTTCTGGCCTGTCATCACTTAGAACTTGTAAACACAACAGTGGTTATTACCAGAGCTGAACAATGAAACTGAAAAACAGAAGTCTCCACTGAGGCAATTGCTGAATCCAAGCAGTTATGAGAAGTAAAAGATTTGCTCTTCCCTACCAGAAAGTGCTTGGCCTCCCATGGTACTTGTCTGGTCTCAGCTGCTTTAACACTTTGTGCCGTGTGCTGCAGGATGAGGTGGCTGAGAAGCTCGAGTGGGTGTCAGAGAGCTGCACCTCAGGGTGGCCAGACTTCCAAGTTTGTGAGAAATCTAAACCTCCTGAAATCTGGTTTCACTCCAACTTGCAAAAAAAGCTAACACTTGTGAAATTTCTCATGACACAGAATGACTTTCCCATCTAAAAAGAATATCTGGTAAACATCAGCATGAGGCATTTCTGCAATCAGCTGTTCCCTCCACAAAGCCCAGTAGCTCCAAATTAAAACAAGATGGGAAAACCACAGTCAAATTCTCAGGGAAACTCTGCTCTCATCCTACCCCTTCCTCTGGTGTCCCAGCTCACACAGACTGCCTGGAAACCCTCACAGCCTGTCTTAGGCTGGGGTTGTAGATTTTGGAGAGCTGGACTGCAGAGCTGGGAGCCCAGTGCCCTCCTCAGTGTGAAAACACTGAACCTGCAAGTGAAACCAGCTGGGGCCAAACCACCCCCCCAAGGCCAGTGGGGACCCAGCAGGACCCTCAGTGGAGCCCAGACAATGCTACTGCACATCTGCTCCACCAAGACACTTCTGGCAGGAGCAACCTGGCCAGTCACCTTCCAACTACTCACTTCTGGAGAGGGCAGCAACAGCTTGAAGAGCTGGCTGGACTGGCAGGAGGCCACACAGGCCACACAACAACCACTATGTCCAGTGGACAAGGAAGGAAGCCCCCAGGGAAGTGCCAAGAAATGCTGCATTTTTTCTAAGCAAAAGGTTTCATAACAACCATTTATTCATCCCAGTTATGTGCACCCACCCCAGTGACCATTACCAGTTTCAGACCACTGCATCCAAAGGAAGCTGCTGGTGTTCCCAGCACATCTGGTCATCCTGAGAGGATGCTTCTAAATAACATGGCCAACAAATAAGGGAGGGACAGGAACACAACCAAGATCTGCTTGCTTAGTTCTGCTGCCAGACTGGAAATAAAACTTCCAGCCACTGGAATGGCCAAAAGACATTCCCTTTGTATTCACTGCACACTCAGCATCTTTTGTGTTATCCTGGGAGTTTCCTTTAGTATAATCTCATTTTTTTATTGTTTTAATTGAGAATCCCTGGGGCATTTTAAGCCGATTCTGGTAAAGCAAAAGCAAAACTACAAACCACACTTCCACTTCAACCATCCACTGGTGAAGCTTCAGGTTCAAAAAGCAACAAGGGGACAGGATGGCTCAGGTGTCTACCCAACACCTGTGAGTGAATTGCTCACACAGTCACTCCTTGCCAGGAGGAGAAGGAAGCTGAGGAAGGGTCAGGGACGAGCACTGATGGCCTGGGCTCCCAATCCAGGCACTCCTGTCAGGGCCATGAGCACGGCAGATCCAGCTGGAGGCTGATGCCAGCCCTCCTGTGTCTGCAGCCTCTGACCAAGCAGCACCACACCCAGCAGGGACAATCCCAGCTCCCAGCACAGTGACACAAGGGCACAAGGGACAGTGTTAGAAGGGCTGGGAGGCTGGGAATGCCTCATCATTCCTCCATCTCTCACCACTCCTAAGAGAGCAGCAGTGAACCAAACCTAAGGCAGGAGCACAAGGAGGGACTTTCTCCTCTTTCTCCCCACCAAGGTGCTGAAACCCAGTGAGGCCAACAAGGAGGAGGTTACTTCAGAGCAAGCATCTTTCACCTCCACTCAGTTGTCAGGGTATTTCACATCCTCTCTTCCAGTTTTGGGAAGCCAGGATCAATATCCACCAGCTGTGGCAGCTCAGAGCCCCAGCAGCTCCTGCCTGCTCCATACCTCCGGGCCTGCACCCTGTGAGGCTTCTTCTGATGCCAAGATACTGCTGGAGATGATCCCAATTAAAGAAGTGAGGCTGTCACAACTTCAGTTGCACGAGGGAGATGAGAAAATGAACAGTGTCACTGAGTGTCTGCAGGAACAAATTTACAAACCTAATCACCTCCCAGCATAGCCAGGCTGCCAGTGCCTGAAGAAGGGTGATAGGGGAGAAGAAAGCTTATGGGACTCTTAAAGAATATAAATTCACCCTAATAGGAATTGGATCTGTCCCTGCCTGTAATCAGCAGCAGAACTGAGATGCTGAACTGGAATATTAATACAAGTGCTCAATGGGAGATGAAAACCTCTCAAAACCTCTCTCAAATAATGAGAATTAAACATCAGAAACACAGCACAGCAAACTGCAATGCAGTTGTGCTGTCGGGAGGAGTCTGCTGAAAGGGGAGGTTGAGAAATTCCATGGAAGATAAAACTGCCTCCTGGCAGAGCCTGGGACAACAGATCCATTCTGACTGCTTCCTGGCACACTGACTTCTCATTCCAGACACCCTCCCAAACTTGGGTGTGATCCCCATTTCTCTTTAAAAAATAGGATAATTGAATTTTTAGTACAGGATGATCAGGTGCATCCTCTGCACCTAAAGAAGATGAATACATGGGAACAGGAAAGAAGCTCTTACTGTAACATCTGCTGTATTTTGTATTCCTGCTGTTAGGGTTTGGGGGGTGGGGAATATCTCTGACACTTCAGTGAGGTACTAAGAATTTGGGGTGTTCAATTTAGGAGATTGCATTGCAAATGAGCAACTTTTCCTGAAAACAAAGTTGATGGGGAGCAGCTAACACTGAGAAGGGCAGTTCCAGGACACAGCTTGCTGCTGAAGCCCAGGCTGCAGGCACACCTGCCTGTGGCAGAAGAGGGCTCTGACAGAGTGATCACCCTGAGGAACATTCTGCAGCTGGCAGGCAGCTCTTGCAAAAGGCATTTTTGTTCTCTCACGTTTGGTTTCCCTCCATGGTGCATGGCCACAGGGGTTTACAGAGCAGCAGAGCACCTCCAGCACAGCGAGCCCCTGCAGGGAGGGACACAGCCCACAGCCAGCAGGCATGTGGCCAGATGGAAACACATCATCCCCCAGGTTCCTTCCCGAGGCCCAAGGGGTGCTCGGGCCATTCCTGTGCATCCTACCCCATCCTCAGGAAGCTTCTGCAGCCAAGGCCTCCTCCCATGCTCCCTGATGTCCACAGGCAAGCAGCACCCTGGGACAGGGATGTGCCTTCACACTTACTGCATCAGGGCCCTGAAGACTGAAGGAAAAATGAGCTTTCACTTCCCTGAGGACAAAAGAAAGGTGCTGGCAAGCCTTGCAGGAAAACACTTGTCTTGAGAAGGGGACAAAGCAGAGCTCTAATAGGAATATGCACAGGCTGGGCAACTCCATCCCAGCTGAGCCCCCTGCCCTAACAGGTATGTGCTCCACTCCTGCATGTCCCACCCCAGCTGGTCTGTCAGACTGGCACGACTAATATTTGGAGGTTTACTCAGCAAAATCCAGCAGCAAGACCTTACATCTTCACCACAGAGGCCCAAACAGCTGCTGCAAAGCCGAGTCTGTGTGCAGGAGGTGCCAGGAAGGATGGGCAGGGAGTTCCAGGCTGCAGTGGCCTTCCTCCCCTGAGCAGTGTCAGCAGCACCACGGGCAAAAGGGGCTGCAGAGAATTCTCCTGATTGCCAACCTACATGGAATGATGGGAGGGAAAAGAAGGATGTGCCACACATACAGGGTACCACAGGGAGACCCCAGGCCCTCTGTGTCCCCCTCACAGCCCAGACCTCTCCTTTGGGTTCACTTTGGCTTCCATAGAAGCTTCCTGCCCCTGATTAGAGAAAAGCAAAGCCTCAGGGCCTTTGAGCTTCATAATTCACTTTGCAAGCGAGGCACACAGAAAGACAGACACGACCTGCAACGCTCTCTATCTGCTCCTGCTCTGCCCTGCCAAAGCAAAGGTCCCACTCCTCACCTCATCCCTGCCCTGCTCCATCACATCTGTCCTAGAGTGATCGTTCAGTGCTCAACTACACATGAAAAGGGAGAATTCATAGTATTTTTAGTAAAACATTTTTATAGCAAGCATGTCAGTACTATATCAACTCTTCTTACACACAGCAGATGCACAGTAACCACTGCACATGACATTGCACAGCATCAGTGACTGAGGCTGCCAAAAAACAATAAAACATACTAAGAAGAACTCTATTTTCCCCTGTCACTTACATGACAGATCTCCTTAATTAACTACTTCACTGTCAGAGAAAATTAATGAAGGAGAAAGAAATGGGCTTTCTTTGTTATTAGTACCTCTATTGCCTCCTAATCTATCAGGTTAATTTTATATTAATGAAAGTGAGGATTAAAAGCCCCAGTTGCTGGAAGGGTGGGCACAGGGACTGAAGCTCCGTAAGGAGCTCAGACACGCTGGACCATGGCTGGGCTTGGAGAGCTGCAGAAAGGCAAAGCCTGGGGAGAGGAGAGCAGATGGACCCCCCGGCCGGGGCTGGTTCCGGCAGCTCCCAGTTTCTGTCGAGGCCGTGCAGCCACAGGAGCAGCATCCCCCACCCGGAGGGACCCCGGGGACCGCTGGGGCTGCGCAGGGCAGGAGGAGAGCGGCGGACTGACCCCGGGACTGCGCTGGAAGGGCGACCAAGAGCCCCAGCTCGGATCGCAGCTGCCGCCTGCACGCAGCCCCCGAGACCCCTGCGCTGCTGCTCCCGAGAGGGACAGGGACAGGGACACACCGCCGGGAGAGGAGAGGGACAGGGACAGGGACACACCGCCGGGAGAGGAGAGGGACAGGGACAGGGACACACCGCCGGGAGAGGAGAGGGACAGGGACAGGGACACACCGCCGGGAGAGGAGAGGGACAGGGACAGGGACAGGGACAGGGACAGACCGCCGGGAGAGGAGAGGGACAGGGACAGGGACACACCGCCGGGAGAGGAGAGGGACAGGGACAGGGACAGACCGCCGGGAGAGGAGAGGGACAGGGACAGGGACAGGGACAGACCGCCGGGAGAGGAGAGGGACAGGGACAGGGACACACCGCCGGGAGAGGAGAAGGACAGGGACAGGGACAGGGACACACCGCCGGGAGAGGAGAAGGATAGGGACACACGGCCGGGAGAGGAGAAGGATAGGGACACACGGCCGGGAGAGGAGAGGGACAGGGACACACGGCCGGCGGAGCAGGGGACGGGAGCCGCGCGGGAAGGATGCCGTGTGCGGGCACCAGGCGGAGCTGGTGTGACAGGGACAGGCGGGACCGGCCTCGCAGTCCCCGCACCCCGGGACCCCGCCCAGAGCAGCCGCGACACACGGGACAACAGAAACCCAACAAACGCAACTGTAACAACAACAACAATAATAACAACAATAACACGAAAAATAACAATAACAGCAACAATCTGGAAAATCTGCAAAACCCAAGAGGTGACAACAGAGGAGGTGACCACCACTGCTCCAGCCCTGCACAGTGAGCAGGGGGCCCCGATTACACACAGCCCGTGCAGGGGCTGGAGCTGCCACACTCATCTTCAGCGAACGAGACAATTTCTGGTTTCTGTTCCCGTTACAAACAGGAGATTTCTGAAGCATCTATTTTCCCCTACCAAGTGGCTGCGAAGCTTTGTTTGTACTGGGTGCAGAGCATGGCACCAACACAGGTGAAGAGAATAAAAGTCCCACCCCAGGCCCAGTGTACCAGTTACACCCCAGTGTAAATTTGGGAAGCTCAGCTGCACTCATAGAACTGCCTCAGGATTTACCAAGGCATTCATGAAAGCAGAATTTGGCCCAGAATTCAGGAAAGAAGATTGTTTTCAGCATTTGCTTCCCCGAAAGAATCAAGTCTGCCAGGTTCTTTTTAACATGAGAGGCCGAGGCTGATCTCACTGACCACGGCAGGGCTTTTCTGGCTGCCTGCCCACACCACGGCACCAGTGGGGAGCAAGGCAGCACCCCCTGCCTTTGTGCTTGTATCCAGGCATCAGGGAGTGCTTCCGCTGCTCCAGGGCAACTCATCCCTCAGAAATACCATTATGCTTGCTTCAGAGGAGACAAAAGACACAATTTCTGTTTCCAGGGGCTAAACTAAAAAAAAAAAAAAAAGCAACAGCACTCACCCCTTCAGGTTGTGTTTAAGTGACCCGAGAGCAAGTTCTCCTGCTTCTTGTGACCCCAGTGCCCACAGCTCGCTCTCTCAGCACACACCCTGCTCCTACAAGAACAGATTTCCTCCCCCCATCACCCAGACTGTGCCAGTGACCCAGGAGAAAAGCCTTTCAGTTCGCATGGGACTGTTCATCTCCCCTGTGAGTACGTGGCAGCATCTCTGCCCCCTCTGGGAACAGGGTCACCCCGTGGCTCACAGGAATCCCAGGGCCATGTCCCCACACCTGGGCATGGCACTGCCTGACACAAAGCAGGATCCCACCATCCCCAAAAAAGTGCACACCTCAAAACTAGAATCTCGGTTAGAGGGTGTTAATCAATGCTGCCCACCTTGGCTGCTGTCCAAAGGAATCATCAGCTCAGTATCCACAGCACCAAGACCCCAGTGGTCACAGCCAGGTCAGAGCCATTCCCACCAGAATCCTTTATACCAAGCTCAACACACCAAAGGTAAAAATCCCACTGCATTTCTCTTCATTCAGTGTTGTGATGCCACGATCCTCTCAGCATAACTTGTCCAACTCCCTCTCCAGTTCCCCACCAAAGCTGTTTTCCCCAGTGTGCTTTGCTGGGACCAGCACATGGGATGGGAAGCCCTGGCTGAGCTCACTGCCAGCCCCACACATCTCATGCATCCATTCTCTCTGGCTCCTTACCAGGAAGCTCCTCTCAGGGTGTTTGGGACACAGGCCTCCAGCAGACCCTGCCAACCTGTGCTCCTTATTAGACTTTTTTAAAAACCCTGAAAGAAATAGCACAGTGTGCAAAGAAGAAGTACAAAATAGAGGCTACAGAGATATGAACAGTCTGGAAAATGTGAATCTTTGCCTTCCACTACTGAATCTGTCCATGGAGAAATGTGCCCTCTGAGCCAGCACACCCTGCACACCTGCCTGTGTAATACAGAATTTGTACTAGATATATCCTGTGCTTATAATACACAGATTTTACATGCTCACTGTTAAAAGCAATATTTTCAGAGCCATTTTCCTTTGACTCAAAGCCCTTTTCCATGATTTGTTGCAGGCAGGAGAAACTTGTTCCTTTTTTTTTTTTTTCCAAATGATGAAGCATTTTCCCCAGGCTAGATACTGACCTTCTGCCTCTTTCTTTTAGGTAAAATAAGATTATGCTAAATAGTCACACTCAAGTACCTTTGGCACAAGAGATTAGAGAGAAGGCCATGAAATCTCTCTTTAAAGCTGTTTCTCCCAGGAATTCCACTTCTGCCTTTATTCTCAAGCTCATGATTTTCCCATCCATGCCCAGTGCAGGTCTGTAACCTCGTGTTCAGAGAGCACTGCCCTGCTCTGAGCCCCTCCTGTCCCCATGAGCCTCCAGCCCACCCCTGCACACACCACAGCAGCCCGGGGAGCCAGCCCCTGCAAGCTCCTCTTGCCTGCTTCCCTATTGACCAGACATTTTCTCCAGCTCTGAAAAGCCCTGCTGAGTTTCTAGGAAAGATTAAATAATCACCCTCATAGATGTAACATATCACAGCAGGATTCATTAGAAAGTCCACCATTTTTGCGGGGCTTGTGAAAACCTGGGGGATGTTTGTAAGTGTCCAGTGAATGAAGTGTCCTGCTCTGTAGGGTTTGGTCCCCAAATCGAAGGGTCTATGAGCATTACTTGGCAGGGCAGAACCAGCTGGAAGGGCCCAGAGCAGGCACTTCCCCATATCCCCTCCAGAATTCAGATATATTTAAGGGAGAAAATACCTCTTTGTTGTAGTGTTTGGAAGGTAAGTACGACCAGATAAGGCTTTTCTTTGAATAATTTCACTCCTCCTTCATATTCTTCCCATCTCTTTCCCGCTGAGATTTATTTAATCCTACTTGAGAAAGAAAACTGATCAAGATGGGAGTTATTTCAGCATCTGTTGATGCTGAATCATGATTTCATTTCTCCCGTCCTTTTTACTCTTGAGGATTTAGCAATTCCCTCCAAGACTCTCAACTTCTCTTGTCTTCTGTTAATTAAAACCCAGCTAGGATTGCCTGCTAATTGCACACCGGTTTAACAAAGCCTGGCCTGTTGCTGTGTTTATTTTAAGTGTCACATGAATAGGCAGCAGCAGGTTTTACTGGCATTTCTCTTCAAGTATGTGGTTTTTGCATGTACTGTGCTGAGGTGGGAAAAAGGTCTTGCTAGAAATATTTCTCTTGAGAAATATTTAAAGCAATATTCTTATGTTTCAAATCTTGCATAAAATTGACAACATTGATAGATTTTAAAGACCAACAACAGGGAAAGCAAGAAGGAACACAAAGGAAAACCAGCATGCCCACTGGGACCATGCCAGGAGCTTGTTCCAGTAAGTCCTAGCAAGGGATGGTGAGTCCCCACGGCTGGGGGCATCCAGCTGCTTGGGCAGCTCAGCCAAGCTGCACCTTCAAAACCCATCTGAAGATGTCACTGTCTATTTTTTAGCTTCTTAGAACAGCTGTAGGAGTCACATGGCTTATTCCTATTCATTGTGCAACATACCCCTCACCTATTCTGCGTTAAAAAAACAAACCAAAACAACAGCTTTCTGTAAATACAGTGTTATTTTTCCTGCAGCCTCCTTAGCATCTCTCCATGGAAATTCAGTGTCTGCCTCAGTGACCCCTAGTGGGATGTCACAACGACAGATGTACACGCTGAGCAGCAGCAGTCGCAGCACATGCAAAAGCGCTCTGCTGTCCTTCGGCAAGGATGAGTCCATCAGGCACGTTTGTTTCAGTCATATAAAGAATTCCTCCTCCTCGTGCTCCGCTCGCTGTGCCGGGCCGGCCCGCGGTGTTTGCGGGGAGCAGCCCGGAGCTCCGTGCGCCGCTTTGCCGCTCCCGGCCGCGGCTCGCAGCGCCGGGGCGGGCAGGGCAGCGCCGGCCGCGGCGCTGGGGGCTGGCAGCTGCAGGAGGCTGCTCCGCAGGGCCCTGGGGAACCGGCTCAGCGGGCAGCGGCCGCTCCCGGGGCTCCCCACGGCGAGCCCGGTGTCCACGTTGGTCTCCGTTCCCCGATGCCCGCGGCTCTCCGGCACAGGAGCCTGCAGCCTCCTGCCCGCCCGCCTGCGCAGCGACGGCGCTTCCCAGCACGGCCGGGCCGCCGCGGCACCGGGAGGGGAGCGCAAGTGCCTCTGGAGGTCACTGCTGCCCTGCTCGGAGGCAAGCACTTCACTTGGGTCAGATTTTGTTTTACCCTTCGGAGCTCTGACCTCCTGGCTTCTCCGCCCAGGATTACCCTGTTTTACAGGGCAGGGGGCTGGCATACAGTCCTGCGGGATTCTTCCACTGCCTGTATTGTTATGCTGCTGGCAAAGCCCGATGTTTGTTTCAAGGGTCCTGGAGCTGCTCTGAACCTGTTGAAAATTAGAGAGAACCCGGTTATCACACACTTCTAGCTTGACTAATGACGATACTCTCACCCAGCCCCGCTGTGCTGGGGTCACCTGCAGCCCGAGTCAGTGCACCTGGGGAAGTCCCTGCTAAAGTAGGTTGTGGATACAAAAAAAATCCACATGCATTCCAGGGGAACCTAGATAAACTCTTGGAAAGGAGAGCCACCGCCAGTTACCACAAGGGGCTTCAGGGGGGAAATGCCAACTCCATGTGGAGTCTGTGAACAGAGCCTGGGATTTAGTTTGCAATACGGCAGAAGGTCGGGGCAGGGGGGTAAATTGCAGGTACTCAAAGATTTACAATATGGGCTGAAGAGTTGAAGAATAAAGCACTAGGCTGTCAGCCTGCTGTCTGCAGCTTGGACACAAGATACATCCTCGAGTTCAGGTGGATTACACCTTCCTTTGTGAGAAGCACAGTGCAGCATGGTCACATCCCCAAAAAAGCTTCCAAATTTCCTACCAGTGAATTAATGTACATCAATCAGCTCAAAGACCTTGTATCTACGGCAGGAAGAGCCATGGAATAATTTAGGAAGGGACCTTTGAAGGTCAACTGGCCCAATCCCCAGCTGCAGATAGGACCAACTTCAAAGCTACATGAAGATACCCAGGGCCTTGAGCACTCCAAGAGGGTGAAAACCAGTTTATAAATTGATATTGAATGAGGCAGCAAGGGCCGTCCTAAGATTAGTGTTCAGAGCAGCATAGAAATAGGCTGAACCAAGTAATTTACTTTACCTCTAACAGAGGACTTCTGGGAGGAAAAAGCCAGGGCAAATAATATAAAACCCAAATTACAAGAAAAAAATAATCAGAAGTGGGAGGGGTTATTAGAATGGAAAGAAAGCACACTGAACCAAGCTTCAAGCTTCCAGTCTACTCACATGTGTAATTCTCACTACATATGATCTGAGCACAGACTTTGTCTTTTTTTTTTTTTTTTTTTTTTTTTAATTTGTATTCATATAACCTCTGTACTGCACACTTCAACAGACAAGGCAGAGATTTCCTAGGACACATATTTTCGTCACTTTTGCCCAACTACAACTCACTTGTGATCTCACAACCTCAATTGCAGGCAGTTCTGTATCAACATTACACTTACAAAACTTCTGGTTTTGGATGCCAAAAATCTGCTTTGAAAAAACATTTATACAGCAGTGTCTTATCAGAAAAAGATTAGGCTGCTACAACCTTTTTTTTTTTTGAGGGAGAGGAGGGAAGATGTTAAGCTAGTGTGCCCCAGAAATCATTAATAATCTGCATTTCAGGCAAGCAGTAATGATGTTAATTTAACTGTATAAAAACATTCCAAGCATCAGTGCTTATATTTATCAGCAGCACAACAGCACTGGCAGACACCGATTACTGCATTCCCAAATTCAAAAGAAACATGAACAAACAAAATCGTAATTTCCATTTTGAACCAGTCCTGCTTTCCTTGGAAAAAAGTAGATAAACCCTCCTCTTGAGAGCACCGCGGACATACCTTGAGCAGAATTGTATTTCCTTCATAGTCCTGTGTTTGCCACCTGGTGCTGCTGATGGGAACACAGGGGTTGGGCAGGAGGGGCACCAGCTGCCCAATTTCCTGCACCTTGAACTGCAAGGCTGACGAGTCGGGGGGCTCGGCCGTCACCCCGATGGGCAGCTGCTTCAGGCACAGCTGCACGGCCACGTGTGGGGTGGCGTGCAGCACGAAGACACACAAAGAGCTTTTCTGCACAGTGGCTTCCTTCTGGAGGATCATCTCGTAGAGCCTCACGGCATCCTCATAGTTATCAAAGCTGCAGTAGAGGGTGACCCGCAGGATCTCGGGGCCGCAGCGCACCCGCCGGATGCCCCACACGGGCAGCTGCTCATCCAGGCCATAGAAGTCCTGGTGGGATGGGGCATAGCGGGGGCTCTGCCCATTAGCAAACTGGGCACGCTGGTACCGCCAGGGAGGGCGCTGGAATTGCTCGTGGACCTGGAAAATCCGTTCTTCTCCCAAGCCCTCGTGCAGAAAAAGAAGGATGGATATTCCAGGAAAGCTGCAGCTCCTCTTGCGGTATCTCTCGTAGTATTTCAGGGGAGGAATTTGCTCAGACACCAGGAAAAGGCGAATGTCCAGGCAGAACCACTCCAAAAGCCGATCCAGAGTCTGCTGCAGAGGAAATGAGTGTCCCAAATGGGTGAGGAGATGCACAGTCATCAGAGACTCTGCTCCATCATCCATTGCAAAGACTCCAGGCAAAAAATTAAAACAGACAAATTGGTGCCTTCCTTTTACTCTTTGCCTCGGGAACACAAGGGTGTACTCTGAGCCTTGAACAGAATGAGCTGGGACTCCTACAGGCTTTGCAGTAACCAGATGAAGCACGTAGGTAAGCACAGTGAACGTGCAGAGGGGGCAGGTGCAGAGAGCGGTCCCAGCTCACATCCCAGCTGTGCTCGGCTCAAGGCTCACTCCCAGCTCTGGAGCTCTGGTCACTGAGTACCTGCGACCCAAGTGTCCAGGAACAGCACTGCATCCGCCTGCTCCCGCCGTTCACAACACAGGACCGCAGAGATGCACAGCACTGGAACACAAGCAGCGATTTTCCAGGGTGAGGTGATGCTCACCGGTCTCCTGGCAGTGGAAGTGGCCGCTCCGGACTCCAGCCGAGTCCCAGCAGCGCAATCACTGCCTTTTGCAAAGCCCATGTGGCACTCATGGCTGAAACCCTCAGCAAATTTCCTTGTAGTCAGCAGGCTGGCTTTGGCTCATTGTAAAAAGCCTGTGATCTCTGTGAGTCCCACCCTGCTGGGGCACACAGATAAGCTATTCTTTGAAAACAAGGAAGGAAAACAAAATAACAAAAGAAAAAAACCCAACCATGTGAATATAACAGATAACAATAAGGGCAGATATAAATCAGGAAAGAGGAGCTTTGGGAAAAAAACTCAACTCGTAGTTACACCCTTCACAACACAGGTAACTTGCTGCCTAACTGGAAACCAGGTCCTGGATTATTGTACATTGCCCATAAAAGCTGGGTACCAGGCTTCCCATTTTCAGTGCCCTCTTTGCTTCTTTTTCCTCCATTTTTTTTTTTCTGAGATACCCATGTAATCAGCAGCCTTAATCAAAGCCCAAGGATTTTTTTTCTTGCTCCTTGGGTTTACATGTTGATACTTGCATAAGTTACAGTAGGAATGCTGAAAATACACTGCTTTCCAGGTCTCTTCTAGTGTGGACAATAAATCACGCTGTCCCTTCATGTCCCTGTTTGCCAGCCCAGCAGCAGCACAATACAGGTCAAGCCAAACCCACTTCCTATACAGAGCTGCCCTCACTGTAGCCAGTGTTGAAATCAAAACTGGGGCCTCTGGTGATCTGTCCAGCTCCATCTAATTAAGGGCAGCACATCTCTCTCTGCTCACATGCCAACTTCCCTCTCAAACAGCCAAGAACACAAAGCAGTGGTTCACTGTTAAGAAATCCCAGCATTAATAAGTCTGTTATTCAAAATTCTGAACTATTTTTTTTATATGACCCTAACTTTATATTCAACTAAGTAAAATCTCCAAGGTCTAAAGGTATAAGCAGCAGTGCCTTGGTTTCCTTTAGGGAGATCTCTCTCGCTGGTAGAAACTCACATTCATGCTTTTAAAGATACACTGACACCTATGGACAATAAAAATTTTAAAAAGCTGTCTAGAAAATGAGAAAAAAAAATTATTTTGCACCCACCTGCAACACTTTGAGCAAGTAACAACTGCTGTTGGGAGGGAGACAAAAACAAAATCCAGCCTTCACACAATTGCAGGAAGAGAGTAAAGAGTGCAAGTGCTCAAAACGTTAAAATGCTCTAGATGAGCTCTGAACAACACAATTTCACTAAAATATGGAAAAGGAAATGATTCATCAAGTCCTTGCTACAGGGCAAGGGCAGGCAGTCATCTGCCTTCCTGCCTGTGAAGAACAGGGGAATTTGCCTGTACAGGAAAACACTGAAACGAAGTGAATTCATCAGGGTTTGGTTTGTGGCTGGAAGCAGCTCCCATGAGCACGTTCCCCTATTCCCACCCCAGGTGAAGATCCTCGGGCTGCCACTGCACCACAGCCCAGTGCCTGCCCCACTCCCCCTCCTCCCTGGGAGCAGGACCCCCACTCCTGCCCCTGCACACTGCTCCCTCTCAGGGCAGCGAGCAGGGAGCACGGGGAGGCTTTCCTCATGCAGTGCCATCACTGCTGGCTTGGGCAGCTTTAGCCCCCAGCCCTGCCCCAACCTGCTGGGGAAAATCCGGTGGGCAGCTGCAGCTCTGTGGTGAAGGTGACAGAGGACTGGGGATGTGAAATCTTGCAGAGCAAGTGGAGAGTAAGGGCTGGTTAGGGAATGATGCAGGAACCTTGACCCTCTCCAGCTCCCACTGTGGCCAGGGGGAGCCAAATTCTTTTCCAGATGGGCAAGTGCCTCCCACAGAGGCTGCTGAAGGTATGCACCATCTCTCCTGCTTTTACAACAGCCAAAAACCTGAGTCTTACACACAAAAAGGGTTAAATCCTGAACCCTCCACCCTGTGTTTCTTCTGTGCTTGCAGGGGTGAGACAGGGAAACAATCTCAGCTCTGGAACTCTACCTGATGAAGCTGCCTGGAGAACAGTTTTAGGGCTGGTTCTCAGCTCTCCAGCAGCTCTGGGTCAGGAGAACCCACCAATCCTCCTGCAAGGAGCATGGGAGGAGCTGAAGCTCAGCCTTTGCCTGACCCTCTCCCTCAGAGGTGGCAGCCCCACCACCCAGCCCAACCCTCCTGTTCCTCTTCCACTTGCTCTGAAACTCAGTGTCCTTGGGGAAGGGCTCAAACGAGGCTCCTCAGCCTTGGACAAGGTATCCTCATGCCCTCCCTTCATCTCCTGTCTACCCCCAAACCTTGGGATAAAGCCTGGGTGCAATGGCCCTCACTGCTGCAGCCTGGTGAGCTAAGACCCTTCATCCACTGCTGGTCTCAGGGGAAAAGGGATGGCTGCCACCAGAACAAAGTGCTGGCTTTTGCTGGATCTTCTAAGGAAAGCAAAGTGCTGATTTCACTCCGATCCCTGAATGGAATGAGTCCTTGTCTTCCTTTCTGCTTCCCCTTCCCCCAGCTTCCCAGTCTGGCTGCCAAACAGAAAAGCACATTTTCCATAATGATCTACTGAACGCGCCAAGAAAGATTTCTTCAAGAGATTAGGAAAATAGCAGTTCAATCGTACATGAAAAGTCACTTTGCTGAGGGGAGGAGGGGTGAACAATTCTGATATGAGACTCAAAAAAGCTAGGGCCCCATTCCCACATGGCAATGACTGGTAACACAGCAGAACATACAGGAAGCTGCTGGGGCACTCCAGCTGTGTGTAAGAGCAAGACAAATATGCACTGGCACTAATGCATACACTGGTAAGCCCTGCACAGAAGTCCAAACATAAACAACTAATAAGCACTTTATGGTATGAAACCTCAGAGAATACTGTCTGCTGAAAGTCTAAAATTCTACAGTGGAAAGGCACAGCACGATAATTAAAAATTCCTTTTCATAATCAATTCCTAAATTGTGCCTAGTCCTCTGCACTGTTCAGAGCCCTTTGCTCCAGCTGACACCACCAAAACTGATGATGCATCACAGGATTTAATAAGTTCGGAGCAACATCTGTAAGGAAGGTACTTTACAAGGATTATTAGAGTCTAATTAACTTGAGAGAGACTGAGTATGTATTACCTAAGCACCTTGGGAGAAGGCCTCATTAAATACATGACTCAGGCTTCCTAATTTCTTTTAAAAACATTTTTTTTTTGTTTTACACCAATGTCAAGCTCTGCCTATAACAAGGACAAAACTAATAAATTAACCTGCTATAGATGACAATTATATATAGAATACACAGTACTGAGATACAAATCAAGATTAAGGTCTTACTTGAATACAAAAATCTTTTCAGAGGTTGTCTCTGGCTTCAAAACCTGTGACTCCAATTCATCACCACTTTGGAGGAACTAAAGACCCAATGACCAAAAGACCAAACCCCATCTAACCTACTGCATTTATTTAAGTAGACTTCTTTCCCAAGCTATTCTTATTTCTTCTTTTTAGCCAACTATCAGAAAGTAGTAATCCAGCAAGGGTCTGTCAGCAGGCAGAAAATACAGGGAGCTCTGCCACACACGGTGAGTCAGGATGCAAGCACATAGACACAAGGAGGAAAAGGAAAGGAGAGCACAGCTGTACAGGGCAGAGGCAGCTGGCTCGGGCTGCAGCCTGTCCCACCCGGCAGAGCCGCAGCTCAGCCCGGCAGCACCGCGGCTCCGGGACACGCCGGCTCCGGGAGGTGCCGGCACAAGGGAGAGCTCCGAGGTTCACAGGAGATAAAGCGTGAAGTGAGAGAGGCTCCTCTGAGCCACGGCTCCCGGGGAACAGGGATCCTCGGCACTACAGCACCCAGCGACAGCCGGGATTAAACCACATCTTCCCTGTGCACCCGGTGACTACAGTAACGAGAGTGAAACAAAGTTATCCTCAGGTGACCCAGGCTTTGGGGCAAGGGCAAGGCTGAAAGCAGCACTGAGACACAGAGATGAGCTTCCTAGTAGTAACAAATATGTTGTAGAAAGGCACTGCATGGCCTTGGCTGGTTTTCATACTCATCTCTCACCAAAGGCAGGTTATGTGTCCTCAGCCAGTTACAGAGCACCTGTAGACAGTTCCATTTTTCCTCAGTTTTCAGTTTGTCTAAAATATTTTTTAAAAATCCAAAGACACTCCCTGCATCCAAACCAAGACCCGCTAAATGCAATGAGCCAGTTGGAGATTAAATCAGAAACAAGTATTTTGTAACAAAGTATTGGTAACAAAGATCACAGAATGGGTCAGGTGGGAAGGGACTGCTGTGGGGTATCTGGTCCAACTTCCCTGCTCAGGCAGGATCAGCCCAGAGCACATGGCACAGGATTGTCTCCAGGGGGTTCTGGAATATCTCCAGTGAGGGGAGACTCCACGCCCTCTCTGGGCAACCTAATCCAGTGCTTGGTCACTGCACAGTGAAGAAGTTCTTCCTTACATTCAGGTGCAACTTCCTGGCCATCAGTTTCTGCCATTGGCTCTTGTCCTATTGCTTCACAGAGCAGAACCTGGTCCATTCTCTCGACACCCTCCCTTCAGTCCCTTATAGACACTGATTTGATACCCTCTCAGCCTTCCTGAGACTGACCAAGCCCAACTCTCAGCTTTTCCTGTGGTGTCTTGGACTTTGAAGAGCCAACATTTAGCACTGACCCAAGATGGCATCTCCAGGATCCCTCTGCCACATCCCCAGTGTCAATCCACTTCCACAGATCAGAATGGGACAAGGGGGAAGTCAGCCTGCTACATGTGAATTTAAGTGCCCAGCTTCAGGGACTCATTTCTGAGATATTTAAGCCAGCATTTTTTATATACATTACGCCTCAATTTAAAATCTTCCAGAAAAAGAAAACAGGCAGATCTAAACAAACCCAAGACTTGCATGGCCCAGTGAAGTGTTTGTTTAATCAGCTTACATTTAGCATTGTTGAAGGCGACTGAAAGCAGAATTCTTGTAAGGCCAGCGGCAGAGCCGGGCGTGACTGCACCCTGCCGAGTGCTAATAAGAGCGAGTCCCCAGGAGGTGGTGACCTCGCCAGCGAGGCCAAGCTCCAGCTTAAGGAACAAGTCAGACCCATGCACGGTGAAGGCTTCTAATTACTCCTTTCCTGAAGACAATCTTCCTGAGATAGAGAATAATACACCCAAACTTCTAATTAAAAGAGCCTTGGCATGGATCCCACATTATTCTGGAATTGCAGATTTGCATAATTAAGTTGTTACCAAATGCTGGGACAGACAAACTGCAGGAGATTATTAGCCTCATCTTTAACAGAATTTCAAAAGAAGGAAGATCTCAACAGCCAACAAATATTAGCAGAAGTGGCTTCGAGGTCTAGGAAACTCAGGCATTACTGGGATTTGGGGCATGTTCTGGTAACTTTGCAAAGGAAAATCTGCATATGAACTCAAAAGCCATTATAAAACAGCACCAGGCTCTAATGTAGTATCACTTTGAGGGGGCTTCAGGACTTCTTACTGCGAATTTTGCCTCCCAAACCCAGGACTGCTAAAATGAATGCTATGCATAAACAGGGGCTGGAAGTTGCACCTTCCAGGGTGGATGGTGGATGCCCCTTTTCTCCATCCCAGTTTGGACTGGGGGAGGTGAAACAGGCCTTTCCCTCCTGAGCAGCAATTTGCTTCTTGCTTTAGCACAAGCAGCTGCTGAGAGCAGGCAGACTGTCAGGCGGGCTGGAGACCCAAGCAGGTACACATTTGCAAGATTTTCTTTGCAGGTAGAACGGGGGGGGGGGGGGGGGGGGGGGGTGGGGGGTGGGGAATAAAGGTCAGATTGTGTCTGAGAAGACTGGAAGCACCAGCCTAAACCTCTGTGGTTTAGAGTAGAGTGGAGCAGAGTACACTTACCAATCTGTGCACTTCCCTAAAAAAGCTGGGCTGTCCTTGAAAAACTTGGCTTAATTTAAAAGATTGTAAACATAGAGACATTCACATTATCATATTTACATCTAAGTTCCTTAAAGCAAGGACTAATGCTGTGGCTTTCCACATATAGGATAAATACAGCGTGGTCAAAACAGAGGCCTCAGTACTAACCTAATAAAAATAAATAACTCAGATTAAAAACAAGAGGATAAAAATACCATTAGACTAAACATGATCCTAACAGCCCACCTGAACAGAAAGCATGATTGTCCCTGGGCAATAAGACCACATCCATGGATTTTTCAGAGCACACTTGTTACTGCAACTAAAGTGCAGAAGATGCCAAAGAAGCTAAAGATGCTAAAAGTACAGAAGCAGAGTGATTTGAGAACCTGGAGCCCATCTCCTATTCTTTGCGCTTGTATTTTCACTCTTTTCTATTATTCACCAATTCCTAAAAGCCCATTCTTCTGTTGTTCTTCCTTTTATGATGCCATTATTATCTGAGCAGATTGAAAATCAATATTATTCCATGTTGATATCATTCTATATCACAACCATCAGACAAGAGCAGAGTGGTGCAGTTTCAGACAATACTCCCTCACCTGTGTTCCAGTTCAAGAAAGACCAACAGCTTCATTTGAATCACAATTCCTAGAACCAGAATTTATATTTGCCTTTTTGTGAAATTTGCATCCCTGGAGGAACACATTTCCCAGCTTCATCCAAGAGTGCAATGAATAGCAATTTCTTCAAGGGAACAAGCAGCTGAGCTCTCTCTTTGTGGAGCACCCAGGACTCAATCATGCAGCCTGGGGTTTGGGATGAATTCCTGCAGATGTCACAGGCGAGTTTCCAGCTCGGGCTGGGTCACCAGTCAAACACCAGCACTGGTGCTGGTCACCCTGCTGCCAACAGCACTGCTCATACAGCAGAGCAGACGAGCACCTGTGGTGAACACACCAGAGCAGGGCTCTTACAAGAGCTCAGTGCTAAAGAATCCAGCAGGTGACATTGCTTGGTGCATCGGGGCTGCCCCTGCTTTCACACTCCCCTCTGGGTATCACACCAGCTGCTCACTGCTGGCTGGGGAGCAAGCTGCAGTACCAGTGTCATTCTGCCCGGTGCAGCACTTCATAGTAAAAACCTCTATACAACTGAAAAATCAGAGTTCGTTGTCAAATTCCATCACTCAAAGAACATGACACATGCACAGGAAATATCCTGTTTCCAAGATTTCAGGTAGTACTCATTTTGGGAGGGCTAAATCCCCCCCTGATTTCCAAAATACCTGTTTCCTTTTAAAGGTAATGACCAGTAAGCCCAAGTCCTGTAATATCATGTAGCTGCAGACCAATTGCTGGAACAATAGAGCTCAAGGTACCAGGATTTCAGCCTTAGACAGGGTTGCTAGTATTTTTCTGTTAATTTCTTGAAATCCACTTGAGGATGTGCAAGACTCTCAGTACATGCTAAGTCTCATAAGTCACTCCAGCTGTGTCACACTTATCTAAAGAAGTGGTTATAGCAAGGGAGAAATAAATAACAAACATATTTATCACTGCCAACTAATCCACATCCTTCTGTGGCCTGTGGAAATCTCAAAAGCTTTTCAGCTCCTAAGAAAACTATTCAAGAAATAAGGTGTGGCATTATAATTTTAAAAGGTGTCCCATTATTAGATTAAAAAGCCGTGATTTTCAGATTCAATTTACAGATCTAACAGTGTTTTGTTTCATCATCTGACACCGTGTATTTAACTTTCAGTCCTCATTCACCTCAGACATTTCCTGCACATGGGAATTTGCTTTTCCTGCCAGTCCATGCTATTCCAAAACACAGTCTTAAGAATTTTGAGACGCAAACTGCAGGAGCAGCTTGTTAAAGACGCTGCTGAATGCTTAACAGAGCTTCAGTCACAGAAAGGAGAGGGTGAGAAAGTGTACTGGGAAGCCCTGTGAGACCAGCGGGGTCCCTGCCCGGCTGCCCCGGTCACACCGTCGGATGTTCAGAGCAGGTCTGTACTGCACACTCCGCATCTCAGTGACACACCAGCCCTGCTGCAAGTCCCCCAGGCTGCCCCGAAGCCACCAGCGCAGGTTAACGTCTTGCACATGGTGAGCACAAGTTACTAAACCTGCATTTTGCACCCCTCTGCCCCGTAACATCCAGCACAACCTCAGAACCCGTTTTACTCCAGCCCTCTGTCGCTCCCCCCAGAGATGCACCTTCCTCCCTACACAGCAGCCCACACAATGACAGCAAACAGCCCTTCAGAGCAAACAAATCTCACTCTGCTGCCCTGAGCATTCACCACCCTTGCTTCAGCTCCTGTCAGACCAAACACCACTGGTCTGACAGCATTTGAAGGAAATGGCACACAAATGAAGTGAACCACAGCAGCACGATGTTCACAGAGGAGGAAGAGAGCAGCTCTAAGATCCAAGGGTTCCTCTGCATCTGTTGTCCCTGGAGTAAAAGTTAAGTTTTAAACTGCAAGAGAAAGAATGATTTACAAAACATCTCTGCTGTATTTTCAAATGTTACTTCTTTTCCTACCCATAAGCTCTGTGTTCATCTCAAAGGTACTGCATGCATTAGCTCCCATCTACTTACTCCCTGTGAAAGCTCCAGTTCTGGAGAAAAAAGGAAGGAAGGAAAGAGCAGAATTAAGTTCTTTATACAGTTGACACATACTAATGCCAGCACAACAGGCACTGTTGTGGGGCAAGAGGTCCATCCATGTCCAAGCAGTTACACCAACCACGAACCACAGCTGAAACATTCAGAATATTAAATGCAGTGTGGGGGCACAATCTACGAACACTTCCCTGCACAGCGAAGGACAGAAAAGCGGGTGAACTATTGTCCTGTACCTTTATCCAGCTTTCAGTTGGATATGTAAGTTCTGCATCTTAAGAATCTTCAAATGACACATTGCAGAGGACAGAGGAACTGTTAAACTCACACTTCAGACTGAAGACAATGGTTATTACATTTACTATCCAAGCTATCAAAATGAGAGTGCCAACAGAAATTCAGCTTTGTCCCAGACACACACAAGATGATGCCTGTGGCCAGCTGTGCACACCACTGAGTCCAGTCTAGGCTGTCAAACCCTCACTTTAAAGGGCTCTGTGGAAGGAGCAGCTCAGGATCAGAGCCCAGCTCGGCTCCAAGCACCACAAGGAACAAAGCAGAGCCAAAGGGTTTGATTGAGCTATAGAGGTTCTGGCCAGTTTTGAACATGCAGAGGCCACACGTAGTTCCAGTTTTTGGTACTTCTGAAAAGATGGGAACCCCATCTCTGTGCAAGCTTATCACCAAAACGATGCATTAAGAAAGGCTCTATTACCATATGTATATGTGTATATATATGCAAGTGCCACCCATCAGGTACTACACAATTTGATTGCAATACATATGAATAAAAATACTTCAGCCATCTAGCATATTTAATGCAAAGCTTCTATTTCCACATGGGTGAGGGAAAGTAAATCTGACACCAGTGGCCCATTCTCAATGAGCAGTGGCAAGTAGAACAAATTGTGTTGCACTGGAAGCTGCAGGGTCAACAGAGCAAAGTTTGTCTTTGGAAAAGAGGAAAGACATTGCATTCAGGAGTAGTTTAACATCAGACTTGGTCTGCTTGGCATTCATTTATTCTGTAGCCAGTGGGGAAATTGAATGGATTAATTCTAGGGGACACAAAGAGTAAATCAAAGCTGTAAAGGTAGTGAACATGGAAAAGAGCAAGACCTGCACCAGGGATCCATAGGATTATCACATTTGTTATGGTAGTAAATGAGGAATATTCTAAATCATTTTAAATAAACTCATGTACAAGGAAAGTACATGCCTACATATCTTCAAACAGCTATAAAAATCAAACCCTACTTTTAATTTTAAAAATTCTAAAGCATTAAACTTCATGTTTATTAAGTCTTGTTAATGCATTTAGCTGCACATTAATGCAAAGAAACCAAACTTACTAATAATTGCACCCACACGTGTAACTACAATCCTGTTAATGAAATTTTGACAAAATTACAAAGAAGCTTTAAGTAGAAATAAAGAACTGAAATTAGATAAGGCTTACCAGAATTCTACTATAGATTGTAAGTGAAATCCCACTAACATACAAACATGTAAACATCAAACTCACATTAAGCACAGTCTTAGTGATGTCTTGATCTCTCTTGCCGGAACTTTCACATTCTCTATTTTTCAATCCTCTACCTCATGTTCCATGGTAAAGGGCGTATTTTTGAAATCTGACTTCAGTAGAAGTCTCTTCCTGAATAGTGTCTTCAAAATTCTATTAAAATGGAAACTGTGCTCTTAATATTTTTTACTGAAGACAGCCATCACCACCTGTTCTTCTGGCAAACACTCTTGCCCACACAGCTTTTAAAAACACTCTTTGACACCTAATTATACAGTCATTCACACAATATTCAGCCTCAGCATTTCCAAAAGCCACCAGAAGTAGGAAACTTTAGCTGATATACAAGAGTACAGTGGCAATGCACAGGACAAAGACCTCCTGTCCCAAATCACAACACTCATGTCTCTGCAAACTTCACAGGGAAAAGGACTTGACCCCATTTCTCCCTTCAAAGCACATGGGAAAACATTAAAATGCAATATCACAACATCGATGCTAATAAAGAGTCAGTTATACATAAAAGAAAACCTTCATATTGGTACATGGAAGAGTGATTTACATTTTGAAGATGTTTCTGATGACTTTAAACAAAATCAAGCCCCCAGATCAGCTCCCTGTGTTTAGCGCTGTTGTACTGGCTAGACACTGACCACATCTCTACTGAAGATTTGCCTACACTGTGCAGACACAGAGGTGTTTTAGTAACAGCCAGCAAACACCTTTTCAATAGGGCCACCAGCCCAGCTCTTTTGGGGCTGAATTCCTGATGGACAAGGGCAACAAAGTTCTTCAGCCGCCACCTCCTTCTGCTGATTCAAAAATTACTCTCTGTGTGTAGGTGTGTTGAGGGTGTGCAGTAAACTTAAAGCTTCATAAATAAAGCTTCCAAATAGTCAAGCTAAAATATCATCCTAATTCCAGTCCCTCCCTTTAGAAGAAATATCCTACTCTTGAACAACAGCCAGGACTTGTACCTTAACAGGCTGGAGAGGCATAAAATGGTGGACACATTGTGAAAAACACTCTCCAGTCACACTGGAACATTGCACCAGCACCACGCACTTGTTCAGCACAGCCCATCAAGAACTGCTCTGGCAGATGCTCTACAGCCAAGCTTTTCTTTTTGCTTCATTTCCAGCTCTTCCTATTGGATGGGCTTTCCAATCCCAAGCCCATCCCAACTATATTCTTCAAGATCTATGGGTGAAAGTAATGTGAACCAAGACAAAAAATACTGTTTTGAATTAAAGCAGAAAAATAGTTATGGCTGGGAAAGCACAGAATACGTGCATTGGAATGTCAGAAATACGGTTTAATAAAAAATGCAGTACAATGCACACTCAAAAATTTCTATCTGTGAGAAGAATGATGCCACCAAACTGCTATTTTTAATCTATTTTTGCAGCACACTGTCAAGAAGAAAAAAGTTCCAGGGTAAGAACTAAAAATTTCATTACAGTAACAATTTTTTATTGCATGTTTAAAATGCATTTTTAAAAACAAATAGTGCACGCTGGTTTCAATTTAATCTCCTGAAATATGCATTTATGATGGGAAGCCCTGGGGCTACAGCTCCATCTATTACGTTTATTAACAAAATATAATCCCAGTACATCCCCAGGGGACAGTATTTAGTTCCAAAAGATTGTCAACCCTGTACTCTAACACACTTGAATTAGTTGTTTGTGTACACTATATCCATTTATTTTAAATTTATTTTGTCTACATTTAGTGAAATAAAAACATCGCCCTGTACAATCCACCATCAGCAGTGAGTACAACAGCAAAAATTATTATACAGTTTATACACACTAAAATCTTATCCTTTTTCCTATAAAGAAACCAGAAAAAAACCTAATCAATATAGAGTTTAATTTAGAAGAACTCATATTACAGAAGGGAAAGCCAAAATTATTATGGTCTTTTCTGAGCCCCCAGAAGTTCCTGATTCATGTTGTTGGAACAGTGAGTGCACCTGGAAGAGTGAAGCATGCTCAAGTTGTCTTCTTGGGTCTTCAAAAAATTAGCAAGTATTTAAATTAAAGATGTCTAATTAAAAAAACATTTGAAGCAGAGCAAGGTAAGTGGGAATTTTGCCTTACCACTTGTGGTTTCTTTTAAACCCAACTTATACAATGCGCGAAGTGCTAAGCAACACTACAGAAACACATTTACATCAACACTGAAGATCTGGGGAAATGAAATTCCAACAAATTTATTTTTTTTAAATGAGCTGTATTTTCTAAAGTCATTTTTATTTCTCTGTTTTCATACAGTATTGAAAACAAACGCAGCACATTCACATTTTCCCGAAGAATTGTAAGGATGATCTCTACAGGGATAACGTTGAAAAGCCTGAAGCTCAATTAATTCATGTCAAAAACTCTCAAAAGGAGTAAAAGGCTTGATCTGGTCTAGAACATGTACTGTAATTTAATAGAGAAGATGGTTGTCTTAATATTAATGATTTAAAAGAACTTCCCAGTTCATGCGAAGAGTATAGTCCAAGAATAAATCAAATTTTCTGAACGCATTTTATGCTACGTAAGTGTATACTTTGCGATCCTCAGGTGTTCGTGCCAAATATTCTCTCTCAATAAGTCCTTCAATACGTTTTTTAATAACAACTGGACTTGGTAAGAATCGGGCCTTCAGCTGCTGAGTTACCTAAAACAAAATAAAACCCAACAATATAAAATCACAGCGCAAGTAAGATCTTGAAGTACCCTAACAGAACACAACAACCAGATAAATGTATTAAGACACAGATGGTGACAACTACAAAGCATAAAAAGCAGCCTGCGGACTTCTGCCAGTCCCTCCACTTGCTCGCTCATGTTGGGGTATGTTTCAAAGCTCTACAGAGGCATGGTCACAACTTGAGAATGCTCCCAGTTTCACAGCTCTAAGAGAGTTCAGGAGTGCAAAATGTGTAAGGTCCTGGAGCTGTGTGATCTTAGCAGTGAAAAGCAGCAGGAGTGCTTCTCTGCTAAGAGCTCAAATTTCTCAAACCAAAAATAATGTAAAGCACACTGGTTTGCTTTTCAAGCAATTTAACATAACAGCATTAAAAGTAGGAAGGAAAATTAGATACACTCATGAGTGTATCGTCCTAAAGTGAAGGGTAAGGATTTAGGTGTGTGTCCAGATAGACATGGAGAAAAGAAAGGATGGGTTAAATACGGCATCTCTCAAATGCTTTTAGGACCATATTAGTAAGAGCTGTGGAACTTTAATGAGATAATAGCAAAAGCAAAACTCTGTACCAGCATACCTCTGCTACTAGCACATTGTGTTGCATCTTCTTTCTAGATTTCATTATCCGAACTATAGCAGCTTCTATCTCATGTTTTCTGTCATCATCTACTTTCTGCCTTGTTTCTTTCCGTTCTGGATCAGATTCTCCTTGTTTGGCAGCAACTTAAAGAAAATAGAGAATGTAGATTATGTTAGCAAAATTAAAATATATTTCACTGTCTGTTAGCGTCACTATTTACTTCATCTAGACATCAAGTTATATTTCCTGAGTTTTGACATTCTCAAAGTTGATTTTTTTTTAAATGAAAAGCAGCCACAAGAACATACTAACACTTTCTAGCATATTTTGATAGCAACTGACAAGATAACAAACTGTTATTTAATTACTACTATGTTAAAATTTGAACAGTACTCAAATCTGCTTACAGGCACAAGCACCAGCACTTCTATAAGCTAATGGAGTCGTTATTACACACTCAGCTTCTTCCCTTATTTGCTAAACCCAAATCATTGCCCAAAACCACCATTATAAGCTACCTGGTACTTGAAAATGGCTGTTGTATCATGGGCTAAAAACATCACTCATTTCACTGCAGTACAGCAACTTATGAGGCAATTTTCCTATTTCTGAATCAATCAGTAGCACATTTTTCATTTTATTATTTAATTTGAATTTTATTTTTCTTTCAGTATTTCCTGTAAGAGATAATTACAGATTTTGTAAAGTAAAAGCTTAATTGACTTCCACACTGTTCTTGGCATTTAAATTTTCATTTTGATGCAACTAATCACCAAGAAAAAAAATTTTCTCCTTTTGCCTCTATGGACATCAATCCTGCAAAACATAATTTGAAGTTTTAAGGCAGATTTGAGACTGGAAGAGAGAATATAAAGCTGACTTACCCGTCTGAATCTTGACTCTGTGTAGTTTAGATGTGAACTGATCATTCACTGTAAATATATGACCATTTTCTATTTCTTTTGACTTGGGCTCTTTTGTGAGAACACGCTGTGTTGGTTTGCCACATGCAAGGGACTGTAGGGCTCTAACCAGTTCTCTTTCGGGGATATCAGTTTCTTGCTGAATTTCCTAAAGAAGAATACTTAGTTAGCTTATGCTGTGGCAGAAGTATTGTGTGTTGCACACAACATCAGGGATTGTTTAAAAGTAATACTGTGACAGTTGTGGCACTTGAAAAGTCAGAACTCATTCAGCAGCACGGTCTCAGTGGGTATGGTACAAAATGATCCACCTGGGTCAGCACTCAGCAAATTCTGTCAAAGGAACAGTCACCGTGAGCTGGAAGGAGAAAAATGAATAACCAGATGTTCCATTTCCCTGCAATTTCTGAGAGGGCTGAAAGGGTTTGTTAACTGTTACCAGGGTTTGTTGAACAGGGTGAAACCAAATCTTCTGACTAACTCAGTGATGGAAAACATCCATGATATTCAGTGACCATTCCTGACCAAGAGCTGCACAAATACTTTTGCATTCAGGCACACTGTTAGAAAGATCATCTTTACAAATGAAGCAAACAATGTCTGGTTTCACTGTACCATACAAATACTCTAGATCATCATACCTCCATTCTGAATAGCTCCAACAATTTATTTACAGCCCAGAAGCCTTTGGCTAGGAGTTCTCCAGGTGAAATACAAAAAGAGCCCCTTATAGTGCAGCAAACATATGAACTTTGAAGAAGACTGTAAAACATGTACATAATCTGGTGTACCTCTGTCAGTGCTCTCAAGAGTCAGCTGAGAGATGGATGTTAGGCAACTCAACAGAGGTCATGAGCTAGTAAATAAATTACACTGGATACAGAACGATGCATTAATATGCTCTAGGAGAAGGCCAACTATGCTGCTCTCTCAGACCTAATGTATTTACTGAGCTCCCATTCAGCAGAAGTTCACTTCTTCTCATCTCTTTTCTTCCTATTTCTAGCCTGAGGAAACTGCAGACACTTCTGATTTCACATTCCCATTCAGACTCTTGAGGGACTTGTGGCAGCTAAAGAGAAAAAACAAACCTCACAGACATGCAGCTGTCCACAAGAGCTATCCCTTTCTCAGCTTCGCCAGCTTTGGCTCCAAGGGTAGTATTAAGCCCTTACACTGTCCCCATAAATTCCTGATCCTCATGGCACAACAGTCCATACGTGATAACCTTAGGTTAAAACAGCAGTAACAACTCCAAGTGATCAAAATGCTAAGATCTGTAAAGAACTATAAACAACTTGTTAAAAGTTCTTTAAAGAGTGACAGAAAAATCAAACTAAATTCTGTCAAATAATGTTATTTCTGGAGTATACTCAAGTTATTTCTTAAATCAACCCAGAAAAAACAGCCACTTTTCTGTCATCAGGCACCACTGACAACATAGAATAAAAATGATTTTGGTGTTGTGGCTTTGACTCAGACTTTTATCAGCAACTAGACTGCGCCTCATACACAGCATCTCACTACCAGCTCTCTGTGATGCCAAGGCTCAGACAAAATAGGCATTATTTTTTAACCTGACCCAACACTACACACAGAGTGGTGACTTTACGTGAAGCCATGCAAAACTGTTTTTGACATAAGGTCAAGTTAACTGGAATGAGGTAAAAAGAATAAAATCACCCAGTCCAAAATTTTAAAAATTCAGGATTTTTGGTACCTTCTGGTTATAGATGATTTGGAAATACTAAAATGTTCCCTAGAGCATTCTTAGCATAACACATTCAGAAATACTTATACAATTTGAAATAAGTTGTAAACATCCACATATTTTACCTATTTCCTAGTATCAAAATGTTTTTTCCCAAGCTGCTCATAGAAAGTTACAATTTCTTTCTTTGCTGCTTTATTTAAAACACAATTGTCACCTTCACATGTCTGTTTCAGATTCAGTACAAAGTAGTATTAAAAAAAAATCCCAAGAAGCTATAATCCTTTACATGGTCACAACAAAAAAATCTTACTGAAATGGACTGATCAGCATAAAATTTAACAAACCAAGGGAAGGTGCAAGATTTTAGAGCTTAGATAAATGGAAAACCTTAAAGGCTACAAACCAAACACAGCTTATTAATGATGCGATGCCATTGACATGCAGGCTCCTGAACTTTGGTTTTTGATCAATAATTGAAATTAATCCTTTCAAAACTACATCAGTTCTACAAGGCCATATATATACCCTCTGCTTTTAACAAAAGTGAAACAAAGAGCCAAAGGGAATTTGAGGGGGTTTCATGCTACCCATCCTTATATAAACCACTACTTGCTGTTGTAATTCACTCTGCAGCTGAGCCACGAACACACTCAAACCATTTCACTTTTAGAATTTATAAGCCAGCATTAAAGTAAGGACCACAAAGAATTGCACTGCAATATTCTGCCTCAGGAGGAGCCAAAAATTTCAAGCTGAATAAAAAAAATGCAGCTATGAATGTAAATGGGAATAACAGATGTTCCTGTGCTCTTTCCCTCAGCCTGTAGCATAATGTTTTTCTGAACATATTTTTATGTAGATATTTGATGTAGCAGTGAGAAATGTATGCTTCCTCATCTCCAAAAATGCCTTATTTTACAAAACACATTAGATTTGTATACAGGAGTAGTACTGATTACACAATCACAGTGATAGCTCTATTTGGGGCTACAAAAGAGATCATTCCAGGTATGGAACTCTGTCAGTTCTATACAAGAAAACAGATTATTAGAAGGAAAATGTGCAGAAAAAACCAAAGGAAAAGAACTGCCATTTTGTTAAAATAATAAAAAGTATTGATAGTTTTATTTGGACTGCAGACAGACTGCAACTTGTGTACCTTCCAAAGCAGACAGCAAAAGAGGGAACAGGTAATCTAATTTACAGTTCTAATCTCTCATTTTTGTGGAAATATTCCACAACTTAACTTCCACTATGGTCACATTTGTATTTCTTGTTTGTTAAACTTAAAGAACCATGCTTATTTCTGATGCCATTACAAAAAGTGAGCATTTAACGTTTTAAAATACTGACCTGTAATATAAATCAACTGAAAGATATGTTGGGTATAAGACCTGATTAGAAAATGAATTTGTAGAAAAAATAAGCATTCTTTGAAGGCCTGCATGAAGATTCTTCCTCTTCCACTTCAGTAGCATTAACCTACACCTATATGGCCAATATGGGAATACAATAGATGTATACATTTTTTGGTGAAGAAATTTTTCTATGCAACAATCTTTTAAGCTTCCATAGTATTTTATGTATAATTTCTGCATTATCAGTATCCCATTTTTTCCTTCAATCACATGGCCTAATGGCTATTAGGATTATTATGAGGATCTTATCAAGTTTGCAATTAGTATCACACTGAATGCAAAATAAAACAGCAAAGTCTGTTCAGCTGTGAAGGCGATTTCAGATGAATCTGTTGAGCTGTGAATCTGCAGAAACACTTGTGTATCAGACAGTTTTAGGATACACACACACACACAAGTCAGCTCACATGCTCTGCTGCACTGAAAGCACTCATCTGACACAGCAGAGAAGGAATGGTTGCCCAGCACTCAGCAGTTAATCAGGGTATCCAATAATCAATGAACAAAGATAAAATGCATTCTCCTCTGAAGTGTTCATAAGCTTTCCTGGCTGGGGTTAAAGACAACTCCCACACACTTCACCAAAGAAACCAAACAACACAAATATGCCTCCTTAATGTTTTAGTTCAAGTGGGACACAAAGCAAGAGCTTAAGAACTCCCAAAAGAGAAATAAACAAAACATACAACCTAAAAGCAGATGGACATATTTCTCTATCATCTGGTCTTGGTAAAATAAAGTATAATTTAGGGCATGCATTAAAAACTGTATTTTTCACTGCTCTCCCAAGTGTTATTTATTCATATATGGGTAAGGCTCTACTACTCATTAAGCCTGCAATTTGGTGGGAAAAGGCAGCTACTAGCCCAATTTCAAAATCAGCTTCAAGAAAAAAAAAAGAGCTGTTAAGTACCCCTCCTTGTTTTCACTCCCTCAAATATTTTGCAAAGTACTCAAAGCTGTAATGCTCCTGCACTGGATTTCATAACACACAGGACTTTGTGTTCTAAAATAACGTTTTAAATTATCAGTATTAAGAGTCTCTTATCAAATCCTGCCTTCCTTAATCACTACTGAGACCATTTCAAAGAAACTTTCTTTATTAACAGGCTAGAAGTATGCCAAATAAGCTGAAAACACAATCCAAACAAAAAGGCAGATGATTACTATGCATAGCACAGTCAAAAGCAGATGAGAAAACCTGGAAATCAAATGTTTCAAACTGTACCCATACTGCTTTTCAAGGCTGCCAATGCTCTCTCAAACAGAAGATAATGTCCAAAACAAAACTATCAATTTATCTTAACAATATAGTGCTCACACAACAAAGCACATGATCCTCCTCCTATCTTAAAGCCTTCATCATCATCATCATCTCTTAGCTGACATTTCAACCTTTCCCAGCAACACCCTTCTAGTGTCCTTGTTAAGAATCTATCCAGACCCTTTTTCACTGTCCTTTCTGCGTGACCAGCCCAGAGAAAGGCTGAAAGTTCTTTGATTCATCCTCCAGCTTGGTCCAGCCTGCCAATTTTACTTAGGTATTCAAGAAGTCAGGATCGTTTTCCACTCTTTGGCCTCTAAATCCAGTTTCTCCAAAACAAAATGAGGAAGTGGAGCCACCTGCTGCATTGCAACTTCAGCTTTTCTACAGCTCAATAGCCTAGAACAACCCCACTCACAATTCTCAAACATTTCTGAAACTTTCAGCTCCCAAATAATTTCCTCCCCTAGAACTGCTTCCCAGGTGCATTACTAACAATCTGCTTCTTATGTTAATTGGCCTGATCCATACTCAGATAGAATGAGAAACACCTCATCTTCAAATGCCTAACTCAAGAGGACAAGAAAGTGCCCAAACCAGTTATTTAGAATCAGGTAAGAAACCCACACCACTTACCTCAAACGTGTATTTTTCTCTGTTGTTAAATAGCATTAATATTGTCATCTGGAAAGTGGAGACTTGCAATATGTGCTTCCGTGTATTTGAGCCAGTTACTTGGGCACCTCCTACACCAACTTCTGAGCCATCTTCCTATTTTAAAATTCCAAAACTACTGTTAGATTATTCTTCACTGAAAAATGTTTTATCCTGATAAGATCAAAGCTTCATGATGAAAAATTTCTCTAGGAGATCAGCCTACAGAAGTGACAGAAAAGCAAACATCTAGGGGCATGACCAGGGTGTTGCTCCAGCAGCTGCCTCACACTGCCAGGGAGATTGAGCTTGGAGGCTCATACAGAGCCCAGACCAGGCCATCTGCAGCCACCAATAAAACACTGACCATTGCTAAGGATGGAGACTTCAACACCTCTGAGGCCCCTGTCCCATTACTTCTCCACCCTCCAAGATTTCTTAAGCTTATCTTTAAAGTTATCAACATATTTATCATACAGTAACAAAATTTCAACATCCTCACAAGTGCATGTTATTAATACTTTGTTGTAAGAATTTTGCTTTCATTTTGCATTGCCTCCTACATCCCCGAGCATCATGCCATTACCAGTTCTAGCTTAGCATTTTAGTACTGGTCTAATCACTATAAAACTCCTTTCTTGTACACATACAAATTAAGCATTGTACTTCCATAAACTCTGCTAGAGTCTTGTTTTTGATAAAATGTTGTCTACATTGCACTCTGCATATAAAAGCAGGCTAAACTTCGCTTAGTAAAAATAAGTAACAAGCTTCTTTTCACTGACAATCAAAAAAATCCAAACTACTCAAACAACTGAGGTCCCTTCAAGATCACATTTATTACTTTTCTACAAGTAAAAGATGATGCTGAGTGACACATTCAAATTAAATTCAGAGGGGAAAAAAAGTCAAAGCAAAAGTATTGCACAGAAAGAATCAGACTATAAGGCTGATGGAAGGCATCTTTTTCTTATTCTTACATTCTCAATGGGCTTGCTTTTTTTTTTACAAAATTCTGAAGTTACAAAAAAATGCATTTTCTTACTTTTAACAAAAGATACAATATTTATATAATCTTGATTCTCTACCTTTTTAACAGGCCCATAGAAAGTGGCATTGAGATCTGCAGAACCCATGTGATGCTGGAGTGTCAGCTGTCGCCCACTGTGTTTGGCTAAATAAAATCTGTAATAGAATTGAAATGAAACAATATATAGCTCACATTTTGTAATGAAGAGAAAATACATTTTAAAGTTACATAGCCTTTTGGAGGTATTGAGGACATTCTTGAAACATTTATAACTTTTTGCTTTTTCAAAACATTAACTTTTGTCAGAATTCTATTTAATATCTCCCAAAACCTCAAGGATCATAATGCATATATTGCATTCTCCAATTTTCACATGAGCTGAAAAAGAACTGTTTGCCAGCACATCTTTAACAGTAAAGCTATTTTAAAAAACATCTGTGCAGGTAAAAAACATCTGTACAGATAAGTTTAGAAAGTTCCTTCTTAAACCTCTACCTAAAAATCTGTAGTAATACATACCTTCTAAATATTTCAAAAGCATGTCTGGGAGCTGGAGGGATGTTGCACTTTGGTGTGGCTGACTGGGTAGGCCAGTAACCTGTTGTGAGGACACGCACTGTGAGATCAACACCTCCTAGTGAGACCTAAGGGTAATTGGAAGAAAACATACACTATTTTAAAACAAGACCATGTTTCATCACTTTGTCTGTATCAGTGTAAAATACTTAGAATTTTGTTTAGCTACAAAAGAAATAGACATATCTGTAAACGTTCTTTTTACAAAACCAGACAAATAGATTGATTCATCACATTGGTACAGCAAAAATTCTCTACATTATTCTCCTCTGGCATTTAAGAGCATACGGAATTGAACAAAGGGAATTCTTAATCAAGAACTAAATGTCTGATCATAAACAGAACTTGTGATATGTACAACAAATCTTTGTAAATAGGTTTTTTGATGACATGCAATAAAGCTGGGTTGCATGAAACGTGTCAGTTTCAAAATAACTCTTTTTAAATGTACTCTCTGGAAGCAGAGAGGAAATACTGCCTATCTGATGTTGAACCACAGGGAGCTTATCTGTGAACTGCAATGCCAACAGTTACTCACTTTTGCACAGCCCACCTATTCTCTTTCCCTAAGGACAGCCATGACTCTGAGTATTCAGCACTGGTGAGGAAACATTCCCCAGCTCAAGTGCTGATCTATAAAGATGTGTTGGCAGATGACAAAGGTCTGGCTACCAGTGATGCATAATCCTCATTAAGTATCCCAACTAAGCTGAGCATTATTAAGCTTAAAATTGACTACTCTCAGCTTTAGGAGGTAGAACCAATACCTTCAAAGAACACACATTATGGACAAAAAAACCCAAAGCATACAATATTCAACTTATATAAATCCACTACACAGAAATAGAGCACATTATGTTTTAGAAAGTCAAAAACTGTCACCTGAACTCAAAGTTTCACTATTCAATAGCAGAGTGGCATTCCCATGCACTACAGAAGAGTTTTTGTATTGTGTGTACTGAATGCCTGTGTGCACCAACCAGCTTGCACCAACCAACAGTTTTCTTTTCCTCCAGCCAGTATGGGAAAAGGCCATCAGTGCAGACAGAAGGATACAGAAAATATATTTATCTGGAACTGAAACATTTGAGCTGAGATAGCAACAATTTCCCAAAATTTTTTGGTCTTTGCCAGACCAGAACACAGCACTAGTTCAGAATGCCTCCCATCAGAGATTATAAGCACTAAGCAGTTGGTAACACAAAAAAGTTTTGGAAGCACTTTATTTTACAAGATGTCTTTTCAGCATAAAAATTGTATGAATTAGTGGAACGTGCCCTGGAGCGACCCAGTCTTTACAGAACTCCAAGAAATGTTTCAGGATCACAGTTACAGAAATTTCTCAATCTATAAGCCTGGACTTGCTCTGGTGCTGAGCTTTCCACTTTCTGAGAGCAAACCAATCATCTACACAGACCTTGGCACTGCCTGTATCTCAGGATAGAGGATCCAGAAGGAAACTTTGCAGGTAGGATTATTTAGAGAAAAGCAGATGCCTGACTCCTCTAGGAGGCATGTACACATTCAAGGTACTGAAACTGTTTAAAAAGGAGCAGAACAAACTATTTCATATAAAACACAGTATCACCAGCAATTTAACAGTAAGAAAATCCCCCAAATCTTCCTGTATTTCCTAAATAGTACTGGAATTTCGTTAAAAGGCCATGATTAGGCTGACCACAAGGAAACCATCACATGAACTGCTGGTGTCTTGCCAAGAGAAAGATGAAGTTTCAAATAAAGCCTACCAGAACATCTGTTAACATTTTAAATTCATCTTCTTAGCTGTATATAGCTAAACAGAAGATAGAGATATAATTTATTAACTCACTTATTTTAAGACTGTCACAAAAAATACATGAATCTTTAAGCACAACCCCTTCTTATCCCTACATGTCCAAGCCTGCCATGCTACCGAATAAAATGGGAATGCTCCAACAAATTTTTATTGAAATTTATATTTCAAGCATTCCAGAAGCAAAACATGACTGGCCCCTGAAGCAGAGAAACCAAACAAACCAGTAGTAAAGCTGCCTGTCCAAAAACACCTTTATCCACTTCCTCTCCATCCTTTTCTGAATCCCCTTAGAGAACATGCTGTTCTCCTACTCATGATGAGTCACAGAATGCTGATGAGGAGGATTTCAGCCAACTGCTTCAAGACAAAGATTTCATATCACCTTGCACAACCAGGGACATTGGACAGAGTATATCCATGAAAATATTCCTGGTATTCAGACTTCTGAAACTGACTCAAACAGGTTTGATGTATTCACCCTACTTACCTGCACACAGGGAACTACCTGGCTGTTTAATATACACTATTAAGTGTTACTGAGTATCAGTACAGAAAAACAAGGTTTTAGAGCAAGTAAACTGATATCTCAAAAAGAATGTCTCCCTAAAATATTCCAAGGGCATACTTCTACAAGACAGTGTAATTTTTCTACTTAAGCGACTAAATCAATATTTTACAATTTGCAAGGAAACTTAAAAAACTAAATTTTGAAATTTTCAATAAAATAGCAGTTTTAGCAAAGGCATTATCACAGGAAAACTCAACATGAGATGGTCTGCTTTGCAAATACCTGCAGCATGCAGTATTTTTCTTGCCCTTAGCAAAAAATCCACATCAGAACTGGAGACTGACCTTGAAGGACGGGAGGCGTCGCAGGGAAAGGCACACGGGCAGCGCGGCACAGCGGGGCCGGGGCGGGCACAGCGCGCCCCCTGGCGGGGCCGCCCGGCAGAGCCGCTGAGCCGCGCACCCACGGCCCAGCCCTGGGCGCACAGATTCGATGGAATGGAACTGGCACTACTCCAGCTGCGGGTGCAAGTCCCAATCCACTCTGGCATTTCAGGAAATGCTAATACAGTTTACGATATAAGACACACAGTAAAAAAAGGAACAATCTGCACAAGCTGACCAAGTCCTTCTCAGCACACACATTTACCAACAAATGAAGAACCACAAGCGTGGACACGTGCAGGGTTTGTACTGAAGCAAAAGATCAAGCACGCAGACCCCAGCACTTACCCCTGTCGCCTGAAGATGTTGCCTGAATTCATCCATCGTTGTGTTTGAGATGCTCATGTCCCTGAACATTCCTTCCAGTTTCGACGTGAATTGACATCCACATTCAGTCTAAAAACACACAAAATAATTTGTTGTACCAGCACTATCAAAACAAAGCTTCTGATAGGAATACTGCAAGACTAAAGTTAGTTTATAAATCCCCAAAATTACACTTCTGTACTTTTGGTTACTGGCCTTTCCATTTGCATTACATTCAGATCTCAGAAAAGATTCCTATCTTATATAAAGATCTAAACCTACACAGGTTTAGATCTTTATATAAGATAGGAATTTGCTTTCCTTCTCTTTTCTCCATTATTGTATATTTGTCTTAGATTTCTTTATCATATTAAAAAAACTGTGAAAGCTTATCAAACCAAGACATACTTTCACCTGCTTTTAGCACAATTCTGTAAAAGGGAATGAACCCTTATTTATATCACAAGGAAACTCCTGTTGTCCTAGGAGTGTGTGTGGTATCTTGCAGGCTGACTGCAGATTACCCAGCAAGATTCCCAGGCCTAGTGACAGTCAGGAACAGCTGCACACAGACAGATGTGCACAGGCAGGACTGTGTGCCCGTTTCTAACACGTACTGTGAATGCATGGGAAAGGAAGCCTGCTAGCTTCAGCATCCTGACCACTCTGCAGTTCTGTAAGAAAAGAGGGCACTGCATGTGCACTGATTTATCTTGCAAATGCATGTGTGCCCTGTGCTTTCTGAATTACCAGGCTAAAAGTGATGGAGGGGTAATTGAGAAGGAATTAATACTGAGAAATTTGGAGAAATCTGATACGAACAGGCTTCACTCTCTGATAGAATATGAAGGTGAAAAATAAGCATCGGTGCAGTTTGATTTTAGGATCCCTCTGCTTCAGAAGTGGTCTAATCATTTATCATGCAACTTGAGAAGCTGCAATAGAACTCCATTTAAGGTCTATTCAACTTCAGGCTTTAACTTCTTCTCTGTCTCTTGGTCTATTTAATCAGTATTTAACCAGCTAAGGAAAAATGTGTTTCTAGAGACTTATATGAAGATTTTTTTTTTCAAACCACTTAATCAGAAAGGAATTGAGCATTATCACAAGTCTGCTGACAGAGACAACTAAAAAGCAACAACACAAGCAATAACAAAATTGTACCATGAATAACGGAAAATCCAGGACAAAACACAGTCTTCAAATTCAGTCACTGCAGTTGTCCTATTATTTAAAAACTTAGAAAAAAATGTTTTCTAGATTGCACTCTGATCACAGGGGCTTTTCAGTACTTCCTTCCTTTTATTTCCATGAAAATATTAAAAAACCTTTTGTATTTTCTGTTGGGCTTTCAAAATCAGATCTGTATTTAGCAGCGATCAAGATTAAATTTATCTGTACGTCTCATGTAAAACCAGAAGAAATCATAATTATGAAAAACAAAGAAGAAAAAAACCCCTAAAAAGTATGCAAGTACTGTTTTACCTTTAATTTGGAGATCATATTTTTCTCAGAGTCATCTGAAACACTTTTATTTGTGAGAAGTCTTCTTGCCAAGTGCTGCTTGTAATAGCGTTCAAAAACATCCTTCTCTTGCATAAACCTGAATAAAACCATTGCCTTATCCAATATAGTTTCTACTTCTTGCTCTGTTAGCTGTAAAAGAAATAATTTGCTGGTTTTAATCTTCCAGCATAAGTGTCTTACACAACCTAAGTACTTAAAGCAATTCACAGCAGCAGATGGTCTAACAGTAGCCAACAAAACTGGTCCTACATATGACTGACAGCCGAAAGAACAGTGCACTAACTCAAAGTGGAATAAGAAATAGATTTAAAATGAAGGGAAAGGCAAGAGCAAGGGAAAAGGGAAACAATGATTTGGTAGAAATAAATATAGCAGAAGTTCCTGGGTAAGTTTAAAAAAGCATGAGCGAAATCAGTATTAGGAGTAGAAAAGTTCATTTGGAATGAAAGCTTTTTAACTGTTAAGACATGTTTTGCAAAGCCTGTTTAGAGCCAAACAAATAAAATGATTGTTTTATAAAAAACCAGAATTTACTATTTGATTCCCAAAGCACAAGTTATATGCTTTAATACTAAGTTTTATTTAGAGTAACTGAAGCCTCCGCTGAACCATCCTGTCCTGTTCTGGGTTCTGTACCTCAGAAAATTTCATTAAAGAAGCTAAGACTGAAGGCAACAGATGTACTCAGAACTAGAAGACAGATATGGTAATAGTTCTCGGGTATGTAAAAACAGTAAAAAGTAGCAAAGACAAACTCTTTTCTCTAACCAAATTAATTTTCAGAAGAAATTATCAGATAATGAGAATAGCTGCCAAACTATAAATATACTTAAGGAAATTATATGTAAGGTTTCAAAATAAGGGAGCTGCAGAATCTACCACAACCTAATTGTTTTTTGAGACAGTATCTGCTATAAGTAGTTCAGGTATGCTGCTTCAGAGGTAGGTGACAAGCCACACAGATCTCCTCATGCCTGATTTTTTTCTACATTTAGATCCGAAGTATTATGAGCTCAGACGTGTTATATACACCTTTTTGAAGGTAAAATTGTAATTTCTCTTAATATAAAAATAATTATTAGAAAAGTAGCTTAGTTGAATTCCATCCAAATTTACAGAGCAAAAAGCACGATATTTTGAGCTGATTTATACTTACTCCCTTGACTCCCTTTTTCAGCTTATCGTCAATAAATAATGAGAGGTACTCTGGAGACCTGGAGTTGAGGTTGAGGAAGTACTCAAAGTCACCCGCAATTGTCTGCTTGAAGAGCCGGTCGTTATTGAAAGATTCTTGAAGGAAGCGATCAAACCGACTCTTCAAGTCCAGTAAACCCTGTCAGAAATGAGAAGAAAGCAAAACCATTTTCACTGATGTGAAGTTGTAAGCTGGGAAACAATAATAATAGATGAGGCCATAGAGAAGACCAGATCTACAGTCAGAGGTTCTGCAATGCTCTCTGTTCAGAATTGTTAGAAAGTATCTGAAATGTCATTTGCCTTTTTAAATTTCTATTGCTTCCATGAATCTCTTATAGAGGCAATTTTCACATAAACTGCCTAAAATATTGGTGTCAAACACTGTTGCAGTTTGTTATAATACACTTCTCAGATTAAGAATGCTTTTTAAACACCCTTGTTAAACAGGTTGACTTCCTGTATTTTTGAATCAACAACTTAAAGGAGGTATTTGTTGCACTCATTAAGCCTTTTCTATTCCAAAGAACATGGACAAGTCAGTATCATAAACACAGCATGTGGGAAAGCTGAGCCTGAGCACCCATTAAGTGCATCCCTAGAGCTACTGAACAAGTTTGAGGAGAAAACACACTCCAACAACAGGCCTAAACTTGTCAGTGTTTGTGTTTCCCTCTAATTTAGTCCAGGGACATGTTCTGCATTATTCAGTTGTGTGTTTCTTGGTGATCATTAGGAGTCACTGGGAGCATATGGAAGTTAGATACATGCATCAAGAACCTGAACTGAACTAAAACACCTCCTCTGAACTAAAACATCTCTCAGCATCGTTTTTAGATCTCCACCCAAGGTTAAAGCAACTGAGTATAGAAGGGGGAAGCATCTTAAAATCACCTGAGCACCTTGCTAAGTATATATGATACACACAGGTTTTAACTGAGACAGCATTTGGCAGGCAGGGGGAGAGAATTTCACTTGAGAATTAGATTTGTCATGGACAACCACTGCCTGCAAAACCTCTTCAAGTTAAGTGATATTTGCGTCTTCAGGTTCTTAAGAAATTTTTCGTATGTGGTTACTTAAAGAAGCCATTCAAGAATTACTCAAAGAAGTAGTAATATTTCTTAGGAACTCACCATCTCACTTAAAGGAATGATCTTTAGACAGGCTAATTAATGCGTATTAGAAATTTTAAATTCAAAGTAAATCCCACTATCTCTCTGTTTACCAAGGTTAGCTCATGTCTCCTCTCCAGGAGTACACCATCTGAACAACCTGGTGTTAAACAGGAGAAACTGTTAGTACCTTGAATTACAAAAGCATTTCAACATCCCTTCAAACTATTATACAAAGTTTTAAATCTAATCCCCTGGCAATGCTGTTGCAAGCATCTCACCAATTATGCTCAGGGTGATGTCATGCTGTGGAAGCAGTGCTGAGCTGTGATGGAGTTTTTTTCATGATGGTTTAATGCAGCTTCCATGTCTCCTTAGTGCTATTATCCTTGTCAGAGTCACATGAACATGGCTGAGATGAAAAGAGTAAGGTGGTTTCTTAATTCATAGAGATATTCCTCTCTGCTTCCTTCCTTCAGAAAGGATAAACCTTTCTGGGGGTTTTTCAGTGACTGAATGTCAATCCCTGCCCCAGGACATCTTCATGAGATACTGGAGTCCATACTGAGGGGCTGAGCTCTGCCAAAGCACATGGGCAAGTCTTCCTCAGCCTTATTTTGCTTTCCACCTTTGTGACAGGAAACCTTGATATTATCTTTATAATTAAGTTTTTAGATCTGTCTCAGTTAAATTTTTTATGATACCTCTTTAGGCCCATCAGGAGCTAAAATTACTTCAAAGTAATCCAGACCCTTATTTGCCACATAATTTGCACACATCCCCCATCCCCTGTTTTCTTTTTTTTTCTTAAATCACACTATCACAAATGTAAGAGTCCTTAATCATTAAAGCTAATAATTTTTCAAGGGTATTCTCTCTTCTTTTTACCAGGCCTTGAAGAGGTGATTATTGTGTAAGCCTGGTAAGAAGTTTGCTTCAGCATTGCCAGAAAATTAAGAATCCAATCAAAAATGTTTTTATACTCAAATGGCTTCTTCAAAGAGTAACCAGTTCTAGCACAGTTATTATCTTCAAACAAAACAGCAGAGATTGACAGACATACATTAATGTTTCTCATGAAGAAAAGACACAAGGACTTGAACCACACATTTTAAAAAAATGCAATGTTTAATGAATATACACTTTCACAATAAATATAAAACATCTTCGAGCTATAGAAACACAGCTTTAAGGTTCAATGAACTCTAAAGGTTTTATATGCAAATTTCAAACCATCTTCTCAGAGACAATGGAAGAGAAAAGATGACAAATAGTTCTGAAGCCTATTTTGTGATCTTGATAAATTAATGGTACACATTACTTAGTGGGAGAGAACAAGTAAGAACACTCACATCTTTTAACATGCAGAACTGTTCTGTTTCTTATGGAGACAGAGAACAGAATGAGTAATTTGTTACAACTGATAAACACATTCACCTCTCAGTCACAGCTAAGCTTGCCATGAAATATTACCATGTGATTTTTGCCTCAATACACACTGATAGCTAATGTTACATAAAATTAAAGAAAGTGGACACTACAAAGCTATTTGTCAGCAGACATATAACTCGCTTTGGAGACACAGCATTTAGGGAAACCCAAGAAGTTCCCAGCAGTTAGATGACTAGGCTGAGTAAGTTGTTTATTAAAAGCAACTACTGAGAGCACAAAAACTTAGTACGTACTTTCCAACCAATTTCAGTAGGAGTTCTAAACATGTCTGAAGATTTGGAGAATATACATTTAAAAACACTTATAAGTTTAGCTTATTAATAACAACCCCTTTTGAATCAATACTAAGGTATACCTTATAAATTGTGTATGTGGTTAACTGCTAATGTGGGGAATGTGGGAAAAAAAAGGAAGTTAAAGTATTTAACTACCTGAATGTAGTCAACTGGATTCTTTCCTTCTCCCTCTTCAGAAACCAGTGCTTTGCCTTGCTCTCTCAGGTATGAGCTCATGCACTCACACATTGTCTTCAGACCATTTGGCACACGGCTGAACAACTTGTACATGCAAGCAAGGTCTGCAAGGAACAATGAGAGATTATGCAGGACACCTCTGTGTGTTACACTTCTGTAACTCACTCATCCCAGAGCTAAAGCTGACAGTTGAAGTTCAGCCTCTTGAGCCACAGAAAGCATTCTGTAACAGCTCAGGCACCAGATTCTTCTGATCTCCTCTTGCCTTTAGCCCTGACAAGATGCTACTGCAGCAGCATCAAAATGAAAAGCAAAGACTGTATTCAATTATTCTAGGTTGTCTGTAGCAAAGAACCTGTCATTGCTGACCTGCAGGCCAGCAAAAGATGATGCTAATTCTGAAGGATAGTGAACCTACTAGACCTCCAGTAAGATTATGCTTTCCAGGGGTATTTAAGAATGTAGCTTCTGAGATTATCATTCTCAAAATCAAGCATTGCATCAAACTTTTTTTCTTTTTGAAAGCAAGTTAAACCAAATAGGACAACACTAATGAGACACTTGTTTCTGTATTAAAAGCAAAAACTGGTAAAAATTTAGAGTTTAATTTACAGTTTGTCTTAAAGCCAGTCATACACTTTTACACTACTACGTTTCATCCACCTAAAATAATGAGAAATGGCTTAGGCTAAACATTGCTTTCCAAAAGAACAACCCATCCTTGTACCTTTATGACAAATCTCATCTTCACAAAGCAGCATTTCCACTCTACTAGTTAACTGAATCAAATCGAGGCCTATAAAATAATCAAATTCCTGTATTTTATCAATACCCTTCAATATCCTTGCACCCTGAAGGTTATCTAAACTGGATATTAAAGAAGGAAGTGTTAAGTATAGTATTATCACTTTCTTTTTCAACAGAATAATTATTTTTTTCAGCTAGGAAATGTGTTCACTTTGTGCTCTGATTATCACCTAGTAATTGTGAAGCTGCTTTAATGAACAAAGGCCATTAATCTAAGCAGCAAGGCTGCTCCCCATTCTCATGGCTTTAGAGTGAGCACTGATTTCTAAATATAGATACTACAATCCCTCTCTTCGCTATGCTGCTTTAGAAACTTAGGTTCTATTTCCATAATAACTTTCATTCAGTCACTCTGTCCCACATTAACCTCTATTAGGGAAAAACAAATCAAACCAAGCCCTTCTGTTTCAACCACTTCAATAAGCTGCTTCTTATCCTTTAGAAATGGCCAACTCCTTTCTGCAACAACACTCCCTCCCCAAAAATTAGTCCTGCAATGCTTCTGTCTAAGTCTTTTACACAAGTACTTTTAAAATAACTCCCTGTGGGCCAAAAAAATATGTGATGCATTTTCACAAATACATATTAGAGGAATGGAAATAATAAAATAAAATAAAAAGACTCATGGTCAATTCATGGCAAAAATCACTACAATAGATTTGTACTTTTCTTATCAGATACTTGGTTTACCAAAAAACTACCTGTATCTGGTATTAAACAGAAACAAGTTAAGTGTATGGGCTCTGTTTTAAGAGCCATCTAATAGTCACTGAATATTCTCAGATGTTTGTGAAACAGTTACTGAATGTTTCCACAATTACACAGAAACACAGATGTTAAGCTTGACTTAGCCCATGTTCAAAAACAATAAGCAGTATCAGAAGCATTTGTGTCTCACAAATGATGCAGTCTTACCTTCTGTCTTCCCATTCTTCAGCATATGAACTAGCCCAGAGTTCTCCATTTCCACTATAGTTTTCATATGCTTGGAAATAAGCTCCCTCTCAACAACTTTCACAATGGGTTCTTCTGTTGATTTATCCAGACAATGCATCACCCGCTCTATTTCTTCATTAATTCTAGCTTCTACTTTCTTTATATACACAGAAGCACTGTTTTCAGCTAAAAATTTCTGACTTTCCATCTGTGATTAAAACAAGTTAATACTTTAGACTCTTTTATAAAGGGTAAAAAGAAAAGATGTCAGATCAGCATTTATAAGCAAGTTCAAATCAAACAGCATGTTCAACACGTCCAAGATTCACATACACACTTAACACAAAATAAAGGTTTTATTATACTAAATGTGTTACATAAGGGGGTACATGCACTACAAATAATGTATTTTTTCATAGTAAAACAACTCAAGCCAACTTAGTTTCCAGTTACCAACTACGGTTTTAGCCACAGGTTCAAAGAAAACAAAAATGGGAAAAGTGAAGGATCAAAAATTCCTTCCAAATACCAACTTATGGTAGTTCTCCTTATTCTCATTAGTGACAATGCTGAGCACATTGTGTCATGTTAAATTGTTTTTATTCATATGGTCAGCAGAGTCTTTGGAGAAAAGATCTCTTATTTTTCAGGCAAAGCTAAGTAATAGAAGATAAATGAAAGAAATAGTTTTTCTTAATTTTATATAAGCACCAATGAAAAATGAACACTGATATTTAAATGGCTGTGCAACATATGCTTCTGCTTTTCAAGGAAGTTAGGAGATCAGAGCATATGACAATTGATCCTGCATAAGAAATGGGAGACTCACAAATTACCTTATCTAGATACTTTTTAACATGATTTAAAAATTTCTATCAATTTCCAGCAATAGATGATCATAATTTCACTCAACAAGCACTTAACTGGCTTTCTTCCTCCAAGTATCTCACAAAAAAAACCCTCAGAAAATATTTGGAATGTATTATTTGGTGGTTGATCAACAACTAGAGAGCCACTGGGACATGATTAGTTCTTTGACTTGGTTTATTTTATTACAAAAAAACCCTCACAAATGTGGAAACTATGAAGGTATCAAAGTCTCGTCAAAGGCAGTTTGACAGGTTTCCAAGCCTGAAACAGTTTGCACTTTTCATGCTACTGGTATTTCAAAAAGACTGTGGGGGCAAAGCAGATGTAGACTAAGTTACATGAAATAACCTAAAGAAGGCACGAGATGAGCATCATGATTATTGTACATGTCATTAGCACCCATAGCTCAAAAATACATTCAAATTAGGCTAATTCTGTAAAATCCTTGCTCTTTGCCCTGCAAAGTTAGTGACTATTTTTCTTATTTCATTTAATGGAGATGGACTTATCAGAAAGCAACAAGTATGTAAAGTACCACCAAAGCTGACAGTTCAGAGATCTGAGAGTTATAACAGCATTCCAAATATGGCATTAGAATATTGCTGTACCTGAAAAAACTCTGCAGACATCTCTAAAAATGGAGCCTCGAAGTCTTCTTCATAGACTGACCTTCCTTCAAGACCTAGAATCATTAACATCTGGCAAGCATTTCTTATTGCGCCTCTGCCAAAAAGTAAGTTGTTAACAACTTGAGAAATCTACGTGGTTGTAAGACAGAGTACACAGAAGAATAACAACTCACAAGACAATATTAACTTTAATAAAGTGTAGCAATTGAAAGTCCATTCTAATCTGTTTGGTACGTGACATTTTCAAGAACACTACACGAGCAAGGTCATTTGTTTTGTTCAAAACTAAAGAGCTGACAATGTTTCTTAAGTATTTTAAATGCAATGACAGGGACAAATGGCTCAGGTTCTACTAGGTCATAAAATTATGAAGAATATATATTAATATATAAGAAATTAACCCAAAATAGTACTTCAAAGGAAACTGCACACATAGGTCAGAACTGCAACTTCAAAACAACTGCACATGTGGATGGTTGGCTGTTTAAAAAAAAAAAACAACCACCCAAAACCAAAAAAATACAAAAAAAACAAACAAACAAAAAAAAACAAACAAACAAAAAAAAAAAAGAAAGAAAAAAACCCCAGCTGAACACAAAATAAATGCCACCAAAATTCAAATAAATCAGCAAATTAATGAAAACAAAAGAATTGCATCTAGAAGAAGATTCCACTTTCTGGCAGTAGGGGACAATACACAGCTGTAGCTGGGGAGTCTTTTTCTTTTCCTGAATTGCACATTGGGCAACCTTAGTCACAGAAATGCAGGCAGAGTAGCAAGGTAAATATTGAAAATTATATTAACAACCTTCCCTGTTTACCATTACGCTAAAATACAATACAAAAAGAAATATGTTATTCCAGAATACAGAGAAATTTTAGTCACAATTGTGATCTTAAATAACAAATTATTTGTGTACGTTCTTGAGTCACTCTTTAAAAACTGACAGCTATTACTTACAACAAAAGACTCCACTCAGAAACATCTTACCTGTCTACAACTTCTCCTTTCCTCTCTCTTGCAATCATATCCAGCAGTGTTTGCCTCAGATGATCCCTGATGCAGCCATAACGTACAACTTGATCTCGAAAAATTATCAGGCCCAAGTTGTAGACATTCTCCACGTTGTTCTGTTGCACATACACTCGGTCCTACAACAAGGGCATGAATGGCAATAAAATTGTGAATTCACTGCATCAATGCTATTCAAAAATACAAGAGATCGATTGCTTCTCTCCAGTGGAAATAGGACCAAATGTATCTCTTCTCTTAATAGAAAGAAATTCTGTATACTCTTCAAGATTCAAAATCAGTCCCATTTTCCAAAACTTCATTTACACTGGAAGTTCTATCTTAGGAGTATAAGCACAGCATTGATGACTAAAGCATGACAGAACAGATCTACAGCCTTCCCACTTTTTAGTCTGGGTGCAGAGGAGTCTCCAACTACTGACTAAATGCATAGCACTATTGAAAGAGGTTCTACTTACCTACTCAAACCCTTCCATCTCTTTTTGATCTTTAAGAAAAATGATTTAACTTCCCCCTCCCCTCCATGCATCTTCCTACCACTCCTTCTAGGCAAAAGATATTCAATATTCAGTGCAATTTCCTGAAATAGCATCATTATATAAAGAACAGCAAATACAGAACCAAAGCAAGAAGAGTTACAATCAAAATCTTTGTGGATTAGTACTGCAAAATTGTACACAAGACTTCTGTAGACATCCCTCCCTCCACCCTCCCCAAATTCAGTTTCATTCCACTTGAGCAATATTTCAAAACCTTATAATGTTTCATTATAATCTCACCCATACACCAACCCCCCCCAGAAAAAAAGAAGAGGGAGAGAAGAAAATACTTTTTGCATGTATGTTTAAATTCTATTTCCATATATAATCTCTGTCTATGGGAAGGATCAAGCTCCTCAACTACCCATTTTTTATGCACCTACATTTAAAAACAAATGATGATCCTCAGATCAGCATTTTTAAGACTGCATAGCCCAGAATCCATCATATAGATTTGACTGAGAGTGCTAAGCAGACCCCAAGTCTCTTATTGCTACCCAAAGAAATGCTCCAAAAAGTTGTCTCTCCTTTCCTATTCCTCTCTCCCAACTTAACTCTGAAAAAAGGAATTTATTAATAAAGTGGACAGAAAATGCATGTATTTGATTAACAGCCACTACTGTGTCAGACCACTTAAAACAGTATTAAGAACAGAAAAATGGAGTTTTTACAACTGCTTTCTGAGATGAACAACTATTATTTTTGTTAATTTCTGTCAGGGCATAATCCATTCCTCTAATATCATAGTTTGGGCAATTACTAAAAATACTGCTTTGGTACCATTTAAGCATCAGGACAACAACATTAGAAAAAGCTAGGAGTTTTGTACCCACTCACAAGTCTGACGAGGATGAGGTTTTGTAAAAATGTATATAGCTATAACAAAACAATAATACTAAAAAACAATCAAATTCTATAAAGAATGATAGTTAATTTATGAAATTGAGTAAAAATATTAGCTTCTCAACTGGTTCCATCACTATCTTAAGTGCTTTATCACACACAGAATTAAAGAGTAAAGCTACTCAAACACCTGGAAAATGAAACCATTAAAAGAACAAAAGTTATGCTTCAGACTATGGAAAAGATATTCCAAAACTGCAAGTTTACGTAAATTCTGCAATTTCAAAAAACAAGAAGGAACAGACAGCCCAGCATTTAGCACCTGTATTCACATGGCAAAATTATTCCTATACTAATTATATGCCAGATTGCCACGTGGTGACCAGAGGAAAGCAAAACACTGGGTTCAACAATTAAGGTGTGATTTCCCACTCTCTGCCTTCAGACAGGCAGCCCTGAATTTAAATGAAAAAACAAGATGGGAACATGTCAGATATGCCTCCTCTGTGGCTCCTGAAGCAAGCTCAGCTGTCTCAAAGCACAACATTTACTAATTGCTCTCATGAAGTCAGTTCAGTGATGTGTGCTGGGCTAAATCTTTGGAATAGGTTACTTTTGCTTCTCTGCTTTTAGAAACAGGCTTGTTTATTTCACTTACTTATTTACACACATCAAGAACAGAAGTAAATGTGATTCTCAAGTAAGACAAGCTTAAAAATACATTTTCAAAGAGATGAAAGAACAAATTAAAATGTAGTGTCTAATACTATAACTTGAAAAGAACATAATTATTATTTCCAAAAAATATTCAGGTCTTTGAAACACAGGCAGCCGGGTATCTAAAAGGATTAAAGCCATGGCTATGACTCATCTGCATAGCTTCTGTTGTGGCAGTGCTGAACACTGCCATTGTGAAAGAGTAACTCCTTTCAGTTTATCAGCAGCCTCTGTAGTAAGCCAGACCTCTAAACAATACCCAAACCAGAGCAGCAACATTAACATTTCTGATCCTGCTGATTTGCTCACCCTTGGTAACAGATCACATTTGCTGGAAGCTCTCCCAGTCTAAAAAAGAAAATCACAGAGAGCCCCATTTGGGAACAGGTTTGACTGATAAGGCTACACACTACTGAACAGAAATCACTTCCCATGGGGAGAAGCAGTGGGTGCTTAACGGTAGGAGTAACTTTCAGGAGACAAGGATAGAATTTCAGACAGCAATTACTGATGAATTACAATCCTGCTTACACTCCAAAATAATTCTGAAGTCACCTACTGTCAGGTACCAGTAGCCACATTTTACCTATCTCTGCACGGATGCACTACCTGGATGATGCAGCAGCCTTCAGACACCCTTGTGTATACAGTAAGTGTCTTTGATCCTAGTTCTGGAAATAAAAACAACATTCCTCCCTATACCTTGTGTGTAAGCCATGGACAATGAGAGCCATTCGTCAAAACTCACACATCCAACCTGTCAGTGCTGGCCTAAAAAAAAGTCACCAGCTTTGTACACAGCACAGATGAGAAGGGAATGCTCTGCCCTCTGAGAAATCCACAGCTGCATTTGCAGGAGCAATTGTTCACTTCTGACAGTGTGTAACTGGCACTACCCATAGGCCTGTAATGCAACCAGGGGTGTGACTGCTGCACTTGCGTACCTGAAACTGCATTAAATTTAGCAAGCACAAGTAATAGAGACACCACAGAATCCAGTTTAACCCAGTTTCCATTTGACATTCTAAGAATACACACATTCACACTGCTCGGAGAAAAGCCCAAACAACTCCACCTCCATTGCTCCCATTCCATAGAGCAGCTAAATAAAGCCCACTGTAGGTACGTTTACCTGCACTGCCACTGTGAGGCTGAATTTCAGATATGCCCAAATGTACTTCACTACTTCAATCTTAGTACCTGACCTGACTCAGCAAAGATGCTGCTTAGCACATGACTTGGCTGCTTCAGTGCCTCACTGCTTGTCACAGACAGTGCCAGAATTTACAGTGTATTACATCTACTCTGGCACCAATTACTGCTCCCTCAACGTGTAAAAAGGAAGAGAGCTCATGCTATATCAAACAAAATCCAGTGGAACTACATAAACTTGAAATTCAGTCAGGGAACCTGGAATGTCTCAAAATAATCAAGACAAACCTTGCACAATAAGTGCAAAAGGTTGCAAAAACCACATACTACACCTGCAACAGAAATGAAAGCAACAGCCTTTTACCAGAGAGCAATCACAAGAGACTAGGTAATACACATTTTAAAAAACATAACTATAAGGCAAACTTGAGAGTGTCTTGTGGAGGATGTTCTGCATGAGCAATGAAATCCTTCCATAACCTCAAACAGCAAGTGTTCTAGCCATTAAGCATCATAATGTACAAACCCCACTGTATAAAACACATGCCTTCCTAAAAAAGATTTATTTGCATTGATTTTTATTTAAAAAATGGAAAAATTAAACAGAGGAAAGAAATTAAGGTGGGTTGCAAAGGTGTTTGTTTTGACTTAAATCATATGGCAGCCAATGGGTGAAACAAAGTTGGAAAACAAATATGGCATTAAAACAGATACAATTTAGTTGAAGATGTAAAATCACTAGGCTGAAGCAGGAATTCAAAAGAATAAGACCAGAATTCAAGAGTGTATTAAATATTTTACTTTCACTGATGTCACAGTGTGGCCTGTTGGGCAATAGGCACATTTCCTGAAACTGATGTGTAATCGAGATGGCCTACAAAACAAGAGAAGGATTGGGTCATGCTTTACTTACAAACATAAGATAATTGCAGATACTTCTCCTGCTAGAACACAAGCATATTAATTTACAATGCCTGGTGACTCAGGCTGTACAGTGTTTGGTGCTTTTTTTAGATAAAATAATATAATGTCAGTTATATTAGATTTGCTTGAATAAAAGTGTATAAATTATTTCTGACAGAAGCATATCATTATAAACCTACATGTCAGTCAGACTCAACATCAGAAAGTAAGGACAAATCATTATTTTATAAAATTCTTGAAAATTGTTTCTTTGAAAAGCAGTCAGATCTGATCTTTCACAGGTGCTTTATAATTCTGTGGTACTGGCAGCTTTCCCAAACTTTTTGAATGAGCACATTTTCAAGACTGGGAAGTTTTTTACTCTTAGTCTTTTGTGAATGAAGAAAATTATGTCTGACTCAAGAGGACATCCCAGTGACAAAGGCAAAACTGAAAATCTTTCAAAGTAGTCCTGTTGTAAATCATTGATTATTCTTTAATTTGTAATCAAAACATGTATATTGACAATTTGTCTTATATCCCTCCAAGTCAAAGAAGGGAGACTGCCCATTGAATTAGACCTTCACACTAGATAGTTCTATGTAATAAAAATTAAAATTATAACTATAAACCCCATGTTACATTACAGAGGTTTAAAAAACAAACATCAGTGCCCCTAAGTTTATATAAGCATTTTGAAAGAAAATTTTGTTCTATTTTTACTACTATACTATAAATATATCTTATTGTGGATAATTTTTTTCTGTTTCTGTGGTATAAGGTGGAAAAAAATCAGTGGGAGTCAAATAATTAGTCACAGGGCTCAACTGAACACCCACTTGAAATAATTAGGAACTGTCAAACAGCACACAGAAGGCTACGTAGTCCAGAAGATTCAAATGGATTTATTATTCTGTTCTCAATCTAAAAGACTGCCGATGAGGTTCAATTTACACTTGAAGGAATGCTGCACATTTCCTCCTCCTGGAACCTTGGTGGAAAAGAGAAGGCTGGCTGGATGTTTGAACAGCACTCTCAGGCTTCAAAACAAAGTCAAGGCATTGCTCTTCTGACTGCAAAAAATACTCAGGAAACAGCTCTCCTGCTCCCCCAGGACTGGTAACTAACACAGGCAACCCTTCCTCAAAGAGAAAAGATTTTGGCCTTTACTATACTGGTCAAGCCACTAAAACAAGGAAAGCTTATAAGCCAGTTTTCTCTGCCACTGTTTGAAAGATCAGAAATTTACTGATTTTAAGAGCAGCAGATAATATTGCTTTATCCATTACTTTGGACCATCCAGCACCTCCTGTGCTGAAATAATATATAATACTGGGCTAAAACACAACAGCTACTCCCCTAGAAAGCTCTGGATTCCATCTTCTAACCTTTCTGAAAATTCACCACTGCCTTTGGTAGATTAATCTAATCATTAAATATTCTTGAATATGCCTATATGCAGCTAACAGCAATTGATTTGTATTTGTCCTTCTCCACAAACAGATTAGGGAGTCCAGGATCTCACAGCAAGGACAGTACATCTTCAAAACAATCTGTGCATCTTCCTTTTGGCACACAAATCATTCAGTGTCACTGATGGCATATTATCCAGCACTATTTTTTGATACGTGGTCTTTTCCCTACTGAAATAAACCAACTCCTCCAACATGAAGGCCAGCAAATCCATTAAAAATAATTGTTTGTGATTGTGTAATTACTTCAAATTCTTTAACTTGTAGTAGCTTATTGACCAAAGAGGACTTCACAGCTAATGCAAACACAGTCAATGTCACAGCATGAGATTTTTAACAGCTACAAGACAAGATCTTAACTCCTGTTGTTTACCAAACGAGTACAATTCCAGTTCATCTGCTTTTTGGACCAAAGAAGTCCATTACTGTCTGTCCTTCACTGTCAAGTTTCAATTTTTACATTTAAGATCCTTTGGAGGGGAAAAAAATTACACAAAAAACACAGCATCTCAACACTTCCTTTTGAAGTCAAAACCTTTGACTACAAGTTAAGCATCTCTTGCATCCTAAAACATCCCCAATATTATGGGAATTTTAATATTGACCAACTACCTAAAGCATACCACAATCCAGACAAAAATGTTAGGCCCTCTCTCTTAAAAAAAAAACCTTTTCAGTTTGCTATAGGTGAGAAATGGCAAGCATACAACCAAAAATCACATTTTATGTACATTGCTTAATCTTCTACACAAGTTCTTCTTGAACAGCAAAGGATCCAACTACAATTTAACATTCAAGGACACACACTGTACCTTAACAAAGTTATCCTCTTTGAATCCTAAAGCTTAAAGAACAACCACACTGGAAGTTTCAGGAGGCTTTACACTACAGTTCTTTCCACAGTAGGAAAACACCACTACCTGAACTAACACCTAAAATCTGCCAGAATGGGTCTGACTAGCTTATTTTTTAAGCACTGTAAAGTTCAACTATATTTTAGATCAATTTTTCAAGTGATAATGAGATAACCTAAAACATGAATCCAATTACAATTTGTCAAACACCTGTAGCAGTCTTGCATGCACACAAAAAACTGAAAACAAAGAGCAGAGAGTAGTCTTTGGAAGAAGACTGGTAAGCATGGTAAGAGGACAATTTACTATACTGTGAAATGTGTGAAATAGCAGAAAACCCACCATGTACATCAGAATGTCTCTAATCATCACCATTGCTGTTTGATGATCATTCCAGGCTTGGTTTAGTGTTTGTAGAAAGTTGTTATTCAAGGAGTTTAACACATCTTCTCGCACCTGAAGTGGAAAAAACAAAAGATATATTGACATAAACTCAAGTCAGTTTCTTCTGCAACATTTAAACCTTAAACTTAGCTTCAGCACAAGAATTCTTGCTCCTCTATGGACCTGAATTTTGCAAACAGGTTCTTGCTTTTCCTGGGTGCTGACTATCCCTACCTCGTATTTCCCTTCTGTGGAAAACTAAGTAAGAAAAATTATGCTAGAAACAAGAGAAACAAAATAAACATGGGTTTTAAATTTCAAAGGAATTCCTGAAGTCTCAAATGTTAAAAATAGTCTTTGACAGCTCCTCAAAGCTTTCATTTCCTGTGTTATAGTGTTTCAATTGCTGGTAATTTTACTACCACAAGTAATTTCAGAACATTGGGTAGTAGCAGCAAATGGTACAAACAGAAACAAGTACAGGTGGAAAATTGGCCATGATGACATTTAGAGAGACAAGCTGAGATAGCATGAAGATACAGCAAACAACAGTTCTGAAAGGAAACCAATTGCTTGGTAAAGATCAGACTCTTACATTAATACCAACAACAAGATTTCATAGAAAAAGGAAAGTCATCTTTGTTTTTTATGAATGTATTTGCAATTTGCAAGTTAATCTGTCTCATCAACTTCAGATGTTAAGCCTCTTTGCCACTACTCTCCCTACTAATAAAAAAGCCCATCCAGTTTCATGTTTTGATTTTTTCCAGTAAGCATATACTGCAGTGCTCAAACTTGAAACTAATGTCAAAGAGGAACCTGTGGGAATGTAAAAAAATTGTTCCTGAGTTAATGAAATGTGGGAATTGACTTTTTACATAACAGGAAAAATATATTCTGCCCTCTGTTGTAACCGAACAGAATGATCACATTCACTGATTTGGACTGATACTTGGCAAATAGTGCAAATTTCAGTACAGAGACTCAAAACAGGAAAACAAAACACATGCCAGGCAGCCACAAGCTGCACCAACATCTCATGCGATCACCTGACAGGCTTCATTCTGTCATTCCAGCTTTATGAAGTTATTAGGCCAAACCAGAGTAACAGAATCCCATCTGCCACACTACTATACACACTCACAAACTCAGATGAGCAAACCAGAGACACAGTGTGGAACATCATCCAACACAAAATGGCCTCAAGGAGGAAAGGGATGAAGGAGAAAAGGAGAGGAATGAAGGTGTAGGAGAAGGAAGAGGAGAGGGAGGAAGGAGGAGACAGAGTAGAGAGAGGAAGGAAGAGGGGAATGATGAAAGAGGGGAAACTTATCCCAATAGCATTCACCTTGTTACTGCATCTAGGCAATACAGGTATGCATAAGTTGTTCAAAGCATTCTTACATCTTCAAACACTTGCTCTGCACACCTGAGTAAGGCCTCCCCTCATTGCTTTTGGAAAACATAATATGCAGTTATAAGCACTGCTTAACTGCATCATTCTTTCTGATCATGATCATCATTTACCCTTTGGTCTCTCAAATGTGTGCTCTGTTGTCACCCAGTCCAGGTAGTTTTTAGCCAAAACATAAATACACACTAAAAACTTCAGCAGACATACTTGTGAAGAATATGCACAATCTCCCAGAACAAGAGAAACAAACATGACATCGTTGCTTTCACTTTTTCGGTCAGTACACAAAAGCTTTATAAACATTATTTGGTAGTTCATCCACACTGATAAAATTTACCAAAGCATGATTAGATTATAAGCACAAATAACCAAGGGTAGTTACTGATCAATTTTATGATACCCTTTACTTTGACAATACAGAGGCAGTGTGCCCTTAGAATTGCTCACATCCCACATCCATCACACTAATCCTGCTGGGCCAGCCAGTGCCAAGTCACACAGAAGGGGGTGGATACCTGCCACCAGGTAACAGTGACAACTTCCTTCCAAGCAGACACTGGAACGTTCTGCAACAGTGGCACCTCTGCTCCATATGGTGTGCCATGTGGATTTCAGGAAATAAGCTTGAAATTCAGAAATGAATGCTGTACAGAGCAACCTTCAGAGTTTCCCTCTGAAGCTTCGCAATCACATTCTTCTAGGTTTATTTGAAACTGCAGAAGAGGCTTGGAAAGCCATTCTTTCAGCTGCTACAAAGCCAACCAAACTACTGCCAAGCAAATTATCACTTCCAGCAACTTTATAGTTAACAAGTGTTCAACACATTTCTTGTATGGGCCATTAACTCAGCAATACTACAGGGAAACTGCTATAATGCACAAAACATCTTAGCCATGCAAAGGTGCAGAGTCACACCACTGTGGGAGAATAAATGATCTGAAGTAAAAAAAGTGCACACTCACACTCTTTGAACAAAGAGGAGACGCAGCTGCTACTCTGCCAAAGCCTTAGAAAATTTAAAATCGCAAATATTTTTACCAGCAGAATGTTACTTTAAATTAGCTGAGCTGGTGGTGATTTTTGTGACAGTATTTGCAATATAGAAGTAAACTGCAGGGAAAGCCAGTTTAAATAGGACTGTCCATATACAGATGTACTTGAAAATAAATTAGCAACTTTGTAATATATGCAAGGTCTTCTTATAGTTACAAGGATGAAATTTTGTGTATAACTTCAAGCCCAACTGAATTTTCTACTGGATACAGGTCTTCAGGAAATACAGAAATCTTCCCCCAATAAGAGTAGTTTGTTGGCATAAGCTTTCAATACCTTTAAATAACTCTTGATTAAGTGTACATAAAGAAGACTTATGGCCTACTATTTCTATCTTACAGGGCCTCGCCTGATGAAGCAGCACAAATAGTTCAATTACATAATTTCCACTACTGTAAGGACAGCCAGAACATCCTGAGGGGAGCAGCAGTACAGAACAGCACTTTCTGAACCAAGGCCTCAAGCTCTCAGAACTTTTATTATAGAGTTTCTTATAGAAAAATCCGAGTAGTCTAAAAGATAGTATTCTAAAATCTTAGGAGTCCCAAGTAGGTTAATGGATTGACTACCAGAAATGTCTGTTCATCCCTGCAGCTGCTATCCTACTGCTAAAAGGAAAAAACAAACACTGAAGAATACTGGGGATTCTGAACAGTTATGTACTTTCGAGCAATTCCCTCACATCCTTCTGCCCTCCATATAATAGCAGACTTGCTCAAGATCATTTGAAAACATCATTAAGAAAAAAAAAGGCAGATAACACTGCATACATTGCCAGTCAGCCTCATTCTAATGCTCAGTAGGTAATTTGCCTCCTACACAACTTCGCGTGTCATTCCTCCCTATTTCATTGATGTTATGGAAATAATTTCAAACTCCCTGATGGAGATGACTCTCATCTCTCCCTTTTCTCTGCAACACTAAGATAGCAAATTTTAAAGCTTGCAAAGGACCCCAGACATAATTTTCTAAGTCCCAGAGTAGACACAATTCTTTCAGCCTATACCTGCACCAGCAGCCCACTCCTGCACTGAGCAGCTCTGTGCCCTCCTGACCAAAGGTGCTCTCAGTGCCTGTACTGTTACTCTGAAATAGGTACTGGACAGACCCCTGAGGGGCACCACTTGTCACTGATGGCCACTGAGACTCTGAGCCATTGACCACAATCAATGGGTGTGACCACCCAACCAATTTCTTACCCATTTAACTCCACTCACTGATTCCATCTCTTTCCAATTTAGACACAAGAAGGTTATGGGGGACCATGTCAAAACCTTTACAGATGTCCAGAGAAATGACATCTGTAGCTCTTCCCTTGTTCACTGATGTGGTCACTCCTTCATAGTAGGCCACTGGCTTGGCCAGGCAAGACCCACCCTTGGTGAAACTGTGCTGGCTGTCCCAAATCACCTCCCTGCCACCTATGCACCTTAGTATAGCTTTAGGAGAATCTCTTCCGTGATCCTCCCAGACAGAGAGGTGAGGCTGACAGGTTGTAATTCCCAGGATCCTCCTTTCTACACTTCTGAAAGATGGGTACAATGTTTCCCCTTTCCCAGTCACCTGGAACTTCCCCTGACTGCCATGACTTCTCAAATATCATGGAGAGTGGCTTGTCCACTACATCAGCCAATTCCTCTCAGGACTCTGGGATGCACCTTATTGGGCCCCACTGACTTATGCACGAAATGAACATTAAAAATATTATCCTTTAACTTTTTTTTTTTACTGTAAAGCAAATGACGTTGCTTATCATCAAATGGTTTAGAGAGCTGTAAACTAAGCTTTGTGTGTTTTAAAAACACTTAACATTTGTGTGAAGTAATAACAGACTAGGCTTGAGAAGTGTGAAGGAAGAGTGTCCACATCAAGCTACAAGATTGTCAGTGGGCAAGAAAGGGAGAAATTAGTGAAGTATCAGATACACAGGAATTAAATACTTGAATTAAGATGAAAGGTTTCAGTAGTTTCAAAATTCAACAGTACTTTTAAATAGCTCTACATGTACCACACTTAAATAATGATGTCAATACACAGGTAAAGACAAGTTTTAGCATGCTCTTACCCTGTAGTAAAAACAAGGCAGCTCAAGAGAGCCGACTCGTCTCAGTGATGCAGAGTACCTGACTTACTACAGCCTTTAGCCCACAGCCAGAACAGGGTGATTCAGAACTGCAAATCATTGGGGTCTGCAAGTCTAAAACCAAGCATTCTTGATAATAACTTGCTTGCATGCACCTTGTATTGATCATATTTGCACCTTTTATTTTATTTACAATTAAGCTGTCAAGACAGTGCACTGCACTGTTTTCTTGTTGAGAAGTTAAATACTTTTCTCATTAGTGTTTGATTGCTAATTAAAATGCTGAATAAGCACAACTTTCATCTGGCAATTAAATTAGCATAAATCATAAATACAGCTCTTATCCATGCCTCACCAAAAATAAAGGCTTGTGCTTTCCAAGCTTTAAAACTATTTGTAAAAACAATTGAACATATACAAAACAACAACATATACAACTGCCTCTACCTAGTCTCTTCATCTATTCTTAATTAAACAGCACAACTAGAATATCACAAGAATGCAGTTTTTTCTAAAAAGATAACCTGGAGATGTGGGCAGCAAATGACAGTTATGGCTCAACGATTATTGCAATTTTAAATTTGGGGTAGGCTCCTCAGCAGTGCTCCCTGAACTGAGTATAGCTCTTCAGTAAAATCTATTCATCTGTGAACATTCCCATTTTTATTAAAGAATTTAATGAACAATATTTCAGTTGGCAAAATCCCCCTCTTCTAAATTCTAGCATGCACCACTGAATCTCTTGGAAAGAGACAGCGAACATATAAGATTTTGCTAAAATTTCTATGACAAAACGTGAGCTTAAACAAAACTTCTTTTTTATTTATCTCAAAACAAGTTCCAATGGCACAAACAGAAGATGTCATTATAGCACTGATCCTATTCTTGATAAACAATGCAGTATTTTTTCCATACTTCCATCTATATACTTCCTCAACATAATGTGTCTAAGCAAACATTCAAAAGGGACAAGCAGTAGCTTTTAGGCACTATAAGTTTTTCTTATTTTTCAGACATTTTTGGCATAAGTTGTATTTTTTTAGTCTTTTCCTTGGATTATTTTACAGGCTGGCATCATCAGAATAATTTAGCCTTTTTATAGCAATTAACTACTAAAACTCAGTTAACCTTTTTATTTGAAAAAGCTTTGGTCATCTTTTTTTCACCTACACACATGGATATGATTTGATTAATCACATTATGGATCAGCATATTTGATCATCAGAGGAGATTTTTTTTTAAAGGACCAGATACAGGAATATTAAGTGTCAGAAAGGCACTTCTCTGTACTGCTATCTGTGCAGGCCTCTCAGCCTCTGCACTGAAAGTACAAACTCCCTTTGTCAGCCTGTCACAATCAGCACTTCAGAATAATTAATTCTGCAAATGCATAGTTTTTAATATGCAAAATAGCTGGGACCTAAGATAAGTGGCAGAATACCTAGGAACAAAGATAAAAAGACACCCATTAAATTAAACCAGGATAAGCTAAAGCCTAGGAATAATAAAAGTTTAGTGTCACGATTATTAAGTGCATAGACATATACAAGAACAAGGCAAAAAAGCCTCAGCCATTTGCCACATTTTATATGAATAGTACAGATTATGAATGCACAGATAATGAAACAAGAAGTTTTTGAGAGTCACAGATGTGCTACAATTATAGAAAAGAACTGCAAATTATTTAACCACTTCATAGAAGATGTCTCCTCTGGTGCACACAGTAAAAAAGCCCCACATTCAAAGCAGTTTTAGACTGTACTTATCTGGACCACAGCTTTGAAAACTAGGATTTTACAAAAGAAATAACACGTTTCTCTGCCACAGCAGTAACTCCAGTTGGAACACACAAAAAAAGTCGCCAAGCATCCTGCATTTTTAGCCATAAATCTCCCATCCATTCTCTGTATTTCAGCCAGAAGTAATCATCCAACACACATGATGGTCTCTGACTTTCCTTTTCAGATCGTATAAAAACAGGACAAAAATCTTGATACTCCATCTAAACCCATGGCCAGAGTATGGGATGAAAGTGGACAGGTACCTCTCTGCTATGGATGTTACCATGAGGAGTAAGGCAGGCACCTCCCATAGACTTAGAGTCCTATAGCCATGAAAAATTATCCCGAGTCCTAAAAAGTGACTTCTAACTTGTTCCACTTACATATTTATTAATCAATTCTAAACTTCAGTCAAAGGCTAAAGACTTCCACAGTTTAACACGAGACCTGAAGATGATAGATCTTCAGAAAGTTTCTGCATGTCATTTTGACTGACCTACATGGTTTTGCAAAGGCTGACATGGCAGAATGTGAGCTACTCAGGACTTCTGCTATTGCTGAGTTGCTGTTTTAGAACAGTGCCTACCGCCTCTTTAAAGAGCATAATCCCAGCACAGCTGTCTCATTAACCTGGGAATTAGTTCATTAGCCTATAGAAAACAAGTTCTTACACTGGTATTTATTTGTTCCACAGATGAAAAAAACTGACTGGCAAACAAGACAAAATTTGGCCTACGAAAGTCAAAATGCCACCAAAAATAACACAGACCTTTAAAAAATTAACAGCTCCTAACAGTTACTCTTCAAAAAAAAGTTGTTTCCTGTTACACTCTTTCAAGTGCTTCCTATGGTCTGCCTTCCATCAGTAATTTATAACAAACAATACCTGGGACATGAAATCATTTGAGCTTGATGTTAGGTCTATGCTACCATTTTTGAGAGAAGCTACACAACTGCAACACAAGGTAACATAATAAAGTTAGATTTTCTGTCATTTAAATAACTGTTCAGAATTCTTTCATACAAGACACTTCTATTTTAATTCACAAATGGACAAACCTTGTTTATTAGATGCTCAGTGACCACTTCTCTTAGTCCAGTGTAGAGTTTTTCACCATGTTTATGCAACACCATTGTATAAGCATTTCTATACAGCTCCTCAAAACTGAGACCGCTATTGTTCTTACGCTGAATCTCTTGGATTGCATTTTTCAGAAGATCCCAAATGCTGTTCACATATTTCTCATCCATAGTCATCTGTAAAAATAAAACATTACGTTATTGTTTTGAATAAAAAAAAAATATAGATAATATGAGGTAATTGCTCTGCCCCATCTTGTTGACTCCATTATCACAAGATTTCTCAAACTTTATTAAAAGAAAAACAGTATTTATAAGACTAGTACAGATTTCAAGAATATTTATGAAAACTGTAGTTTGCAAAAGTTTAATGCTTTCTTTGTTTCAGAACTGCAAAGGCCCAGAATCCAGCCCCAGAGCCTTTGGAGGTGGAAAGGCAGGTAATTGTGGACAAAAGTCTCTTCCCCACAGGCTAACAGTGACAGATGGTTAACTCTCATTCTATATTAACACATTATTTGGCACCTCATAAAATGTGCTGTAATACGAATCTGCTTCACCAGATCCCAAATCAACCTGTACAACAAAAGATGTCTGACACGGATTTAGCAAACTTGGTCATCTGCTTGAGCTAGCTGAGGTACTAATGGCCAAAGAATTACACACCTACAACGCTGTACCTACAATTTAAATAATTATAGGTACCACTGAAACCCCCCACAAATGCCCAACACCTCTCTTGCATCGAACATATTCCCTTTGCACAAATACAAATAAATACCTTTCTAAATGGCATGTACCAAGAAGCATCTGTTTGATCTGGTATTCAGATGCTGTAAACTTCAGTAAATACACAGAAAGAAAGAAAAAACAAAGATTCAGAGAAGGAAAAAACTCTTATAAAGAAATAGTCTCAATACAGCAGTAAACTTCTATCTAGTACTTAGTGTGAATAATTTCACACTCGTGCTTTACCAATGCAAAGGTGCTTCAACATATGATGTTTTATAGATAAAGCAGTATCTGGGATTGCAAGTAAGTATAGCAAAAAAAAAAAAATCAGATGCCAGTATTGCTTAAAGTCTGTGATTCAGCCAAGTTTTACCACCCAAATGAAATAAAAACCCCAAGCACATTTAAACTGAACCGATTTTCAAAGCAATGTTTAAAGTTAAGTTTGGTTTAGTTTATACAAAACCAGAAATAGATTTAGCATTTTATAGCTAAAGAAAAGGGCTGAAGAGAGAAGGGAAAAAAAGCTGCTATTCCCAGAATTACTATGGGAAGTGAAAATATCCCAGAGTCTATCAATACTGTCAAAGTAGTCTTGAAAATAGGAACTGAAAGTATTAAAAGAGGAAAGAATAATGGTATGACATTATAGAGGAAAATTACGACCAGCCCTAATCCACCTCTCCTTCTCCCTCCAACAAAACCCACTAAGTGAATAGAGGAAAGATATGAAGACTAGATTTGATTGCATTTGTAATCAAATACAATTATTTAGCAGAATCTTTTTACTCCAAGTATATTTTTACATGTATTTTCAAAATATCATATCAAGTTTTCTAAGCATGATAAATAACAATACAGCTCACAATAAAGAGAAGCCATTCACTGCCTTGGAAAGGAATGGGCTGATGAATAAAATGAAAACAAGACATGCAATTTTCTATCCTGCGCATCTTTGAGAGTTTTGGTTAAATACAAATATTTTTATTATAAAAATAATCCTGTTGTTATTTTTTCCACTCCTCTGATACCAGATCCACTTGACTACTAAACTCTACGTACCCCAAACTTAAGATGTGCCATTATATATTTAAAAGTGAAAACAAAATAAAATCAGAAACACGTTGAAAAAATTTTAGCTCCCTATCTCCTAAATGTAAAGCCTCAAAGTAACAGAGGAATGGTGGATGGAATGTCACAGGTCCCTCCACACTTCCTTATTCTGCTGTGCACAGCACTGAAAGGTCAGTAATTTTGTTTTTAATTTGCATTTGCTACATTGGTGCTCCTTCAGGGAAGTTATTGTCTACAGTCTTCCTGAACCAGCAATTTCACAACTACTGATAATGAAGGCAACCATTTAGATTTGCAGACAGCAATCCAAGTAAAAGCTTTTCAGCTTTCCTTTCACAAACCCGAGGTTTTGTTTTCAAACAAAGCAGAGGCTCCCTCTGCTAATTAAAAAACTCTCAGCCAACACAAGCTTTTTATCTCAACTGCAATTTAATTGCACTCTGTATTCTGAGCAAAGGTATGATCTGTATAAACCAGGCAAGTCACTGGGCACCAGTCTGCAGAGGTATTACAGTGCTCCTGTTTCTGGGCTGGTCACAGAGAACATCTGTGTACGTTACACACAGAGTTAAAGCAGCACATCCGGTAATTCAGATCCCTTCAGCAAAAAGCTAAAAGCAAACCGTTAATTCTTGTACTTTTAATCCAAATGCTATAAAAAAGGAATGATTGCAATATTATTTGCTCCAAAGTCCCTGAATACAAACAAGAACACAGAGCTTTTTGCCACTTAAGAATTGACACACCATGAGCTACTCCCAACAGCACAAGAAAGGTCGATAGAAGGTAATTTGAAGGAGTACACATCTTCATGAGGTAAATATTTGAAAAAGTACTATAAAATTATCTTACTACCTTTTAGGATTAAGCATGAAAAACTCTGCTTTTCAATGCAGCTTCTTATTCTGTTTCTGACTGAGATTAACATCAGTGAGGTTTTATGGGAACAGATTTGCTCAAGTTCTAGAATATCACATTAGAAGAGCACTGTCTTCCAAAAAGATCTAGCATAGCTAACTTGTTTGCAGCAGTGTTTTCTAACAAAGCAGACTCCTAATACTTTAAATAATTCCATTCTATTTGGCAGTAAGTCACTGCAGTAAAGTTTGAGGAAAAATGTATTATTTCCTCCCTGCTGCTGAAAAGTTGATTAGCATTTGAGCAGAAGAGATCTTCCTGTATTCTCAAGGGTATGTAAGAATTTGCAATGTATTCTTGGATTATTTAACTCACAGGTTCATGTCTTTTCATCCCATTCCTTAAGTCAGGCTTGCAGGCAGATTTAAAATCCAAACAGAAAAACCAGTAAGTTGTTGATGGTACTAGAATACTGGCATTTTTCAGAATTCTCTACAAAAGCATCTCTGACAACACAACTGCAATCCAAATCCCCCAGTCTGACCCACCAATGAAGCTTTATGCAACACTCTAGATCCCTAGCAACAAAGTCTGGAAGTGACCCTCTTCCACAAACACAGGATCAGAGCCAAGATGTTTTTCCCAGATTTCTTCTAAAGGTTATATTTTAGAACTAAAATCCATAGTTAGCATACAGTTGCCTTGCTTGTCTTTGTATTCTTGCAGATTTAAGCAGAATGCAGATTGCTGCTTCTGCTGGTCTTTGAAAAAACCCACACAGGTTTGGAAAGGCTTTCAGAAGTGAAATCCCAGTAATTTCAGTAGTGTCTACACCCAGATTCACCAAGATAGCAAGAAGCCAGTGTCCAAGCAGAGGAAACGTGTTAATGTACTCACACTTATCTGAACATTACCTTTCTTGGGGAATGGGAAAGCGACCAAGTCTGTTATTGGCAGGAGAGAGAGAGCTGTTTATAAGAAGCCGCCGGTTGGAAAACTTCCACACACTGCTGCCCAAATGCTAATGATTCAAAGATGCAACTCGAGCACAAACATCTGAACTCAGAGTGTAGCACAAGTACATCTTGAGGAAATTAGACTAAAATGTCAGTGTACATGAAAGTACAGTCATTTCACAAAAAAAAGACTACAAAGGACTCAAAAGGTCCTTTATTCCACAGTGCAGGATCAGATACACTCAAGCCCCTTCCTTTAACAATGTCTGTCTACCCTATTAAAATCATCAAGTCAAATAAACCATCACTGTCAGCAATCTATTGCTGTTATCACCTGTAAAGCAGGTAAAGCTGGTAACAGTCCTGAAGAGACTTCTTAGTCTCTCCCTCCTAGAAGCTTACAGGCACCACCTCTTCCAAGTAACCTACCACAGCATTCAATCAGAACAAGCTAACAGCTCAAATCTCGTTATTTTCTCATCAATGTGTAACTTCATACGAAATGTTATCAGCCCTCTTCTAAACATGTAGTTCAAAGAGAAGTGCAACATCCTTCCCTTGGGGGAAGGAACAACCCCATGCAATAATGCCTGCTGGGGAACATGACTGGAAAAGCACACTGGGCAGGAAAGAACCCAAGGCTCTTGGTGGACATCAAGTTGATGACAAACCAATGGGCCCGCGAGGCAAGGAAGATTAATGGTATCCTAGGCTGCATATGGAAGAGTTGTCAGTAGGCCAAGGGCTCTCCTCAGCACTGGAAAGCCACATGTAGAGCTCAGTGCCCAGTTCTGGGTTCCCCAGTATAAGAGAGACACAAACACACTGGATACAGTCCTGATCCAGCTCTAGGTGACCCTGAGCAGTGGGGCAGGACAAGATGACTTCCCAAGTGCCTTCCAACCTTAACCACTGGGTGATCTGGTGATACACATTACAGCTGTAGGCTGAGGAAGCTGGAAAACCAGGGCTCCCTGGGGACACGTGACCTTGTCAAACTGCCTGTACCAGTCTTCCAATGGAAATGCAGTGTACGGTAACAAAGGTGAGCAACAAAATACTTGTGGTCACCAGTGGAACCCGGTGTTTGCTCCCTAGCTTCTACCAATGACAGTCAAAAAACAACACTAGAGCTCCCAGATTCTGGAACTTCCAACATACCTGTTGCTGGAAATCCATATTACTTTGCAGAGAAATAAATGTTTTGGGGTATAATTTCCATTCTCTTTACTTTAACTTCTACAACAGTTTCCTCTGAACGCAACTTCATTCCATATTCATCATTTTTTTCCCTTGTCATCATTTTGCCCTTAACACTACACAGCTACACTAACTTAACACAGCTCACTCCTCTTATATAACCATGCTTGAAATGCTGTGAATTGCAAGGGAAAATTAAAGAAGTAAACTGCTAGGAGCCTTCTTAAATCTTGATAGTTTATACCAGCTTTAAGTAGTTATTTAGTGTTCTTAACAAGAGGGGTACAGAATATCAGCAGGAGGATCCCCAGAAGTCCACCAGCAGCAACAGGAGATAGACAAACCAGTACTCCCAAACTCAGTGACCAGACACAGCTTCTTATCCTTCACGCAGAAGAAATTTCTACACAAGTTCTAGGAAGTTCACACAAAGATCTCAGACCAAAACTGTTAAATCTCAGAAGTTTTAATAGACTGTCAACACATTTGCAGGACATTTTTACTCTCAAAAATGTCACAAACACTACTACTCAGTTTTTCTACAGCATAGCTGGAGAGTGCTTACCACAATTCTACACATTAGCAGGTGAAACATGTCAGTCTGGAAGTGATTACTGCAGAACAAGACTTCTCAAAGTTTTCAAAAAAAACAACCATCTGCCTCATTCCTTCCCATGACATTCTTCACATGTCTAATACCACAGAGTACTGGGACAAGAACCAACTGGAATTACAGAATACAAGTGTTTATGCTCTCTACCTTGAAGGAAGTGAGAGGATACCAAGAATTAAAGTTAGTTAGCAGTGCTGGGAGTAACATTTGCACCTAGTAATTGCCACCTATTCTCACTCCCCCATTTCCTATCCCTCCACAGAAAAAATGAGAAGAGTCCAACTGCTGTTATCTAAAACTGCCACCACAGGGGCACAGTCCTTGAGGCAAAGGAGACTGTCACCAACACTGCTCCCTTCCACTGCAAGACAAGGCATTCATCAAGATGGTATTAAATTGTCTGTTACACAGTAACTCGTATTCTGGGCCAGTATCCTTCATTCTGGATGCAGTTTGGCTGAGGTTATCCAGAAAAGGGCAAGAGCAGAACATTTCCTGCCTTAGAATCTAATAACTATTTGAATTTTTATAAACCCTTTGAATATCGTTAATTTAAAAGACAAGAATTTACAATGACAGAGATACATTGTCTAGCATTTGCTCCAAGAATATCTCTGAAAAATGGCATATTAAGATCTGGTACTACATTTTTTTTCAACTACAGAGCAGATAAAATGTACTCCTATTAATGTCAAACGGAGAGCTCAATGTCAACACTTTTCTGAGTTCTTAAGTTTTCCTCACTATGTAACAACGAGTATATCTGGAAGAGGATGCATAGGCTACACACACTCTTCCACAAATAAAAACAATTTATTTCTGAACAACCAAAACCACCACAAACAAAGTTCCACAACATTTCTCAACTGTGTTATCTGAACAGGTTGACTGTGACACACCAAAGGCATGACTGAAGGCCAAGAGAAGGAGAATGAAGAAAGGGGCACCCTGTCTCATTGCTCTTCTCCTGCATCTGGGCTATTAATCTTAGGATATCTGTCAAGAGTCACAGGGAAGTCATAGAAATATTCTATCAAAACTGTCCTAATAATAAGTAGGACACCTTTTGCTCCTAGGTGACCTTTAACAACAGTTGAAGACGACAATACAATATTATCCACGTCTCCTAAGGAGTGTCAGGAACTGCCTATTACAGTATTATACTCCCTCAGAGGGTGTGTGTGGCGGGGGGGAATCAGTGCCTATAACTTGCTTATGACATCTGCCAGTTGTCATTTACAAGATTAAATATTGACACAATTTTTAATACCTATGTTTTGGTCTTCACTCTTCCCGTGGTATTCAAGTATTGTCACTGTTTGGGTGAGCAAACCCTACACTAAACTTCTGCAGATTACTCCTGCAAGGAATATTCATAGCCTGCACCATGTTCCATTCCAGGCTCAGCAGATGAACTGAGGAGCCAGTGCTGAGAGACATACTCTAAAGGCCAAAGGAACAATCAACTCTACTCTCACCCTCAGAAAGGCTTGAGCCTCTGCAGGCAGGGCTCCACGACAATACTCAATCAGTAACAGAAATCCAGGAACTGCAAAACCCACCTCCCCTTCCTAGGCTTAACTCAGCAGAAGCAAGCAGTATCTGCAATGAAATCAAAGAGGACTCCTCCTTCTCGACTGAAACATCCAAGAACTGCAGTATTTTAGACTAAACCCTTTCCTTCTCCACCTGGCTTGAATGGGTTCTGCAGCACTGAAAAGCTGTTCTGCCAGTATGGAGCAGTTGGGTTAAGCAGCCTAAAAAGTGATGGCTCCTTAAAAGCAGGAGTCACTCCTGCACCATGACTGGCAGATTTGTTTTACTCCATGGCATTGTCTCACAAAACAAGTGCTGCTTTGGGGTAGGAGCTTGAAGAGGAAGGCAGGTTGGCTGGCTGGTTATGAGCTTTACAGCAAAATGCATTATGCTCCAGGAACTTCCTTTTCTAGTAAATCTAAGGAAAAAGGATTTGTTTCTTCTCTCAAAATGTAACACTTGCCTGTGTTATAGCTAGGCCTGAGAGGAGTTTCACTACACAACAGCAAAATTTAACAGCCTATATGAAAAGTTTAAAACAAATCTTTATTAGAACCTGTAATACTGCATCAACAGTTTTGACATGTTTAGGCAACTGAACAAAACTGAGGATCAGATACTCATTTATCTGTCATATTTTAGGAACAAATTCAGAAGGATGAGACTTATCTTGAACTACCAACATATCTCTCTTACTCTAGAGTTCAACTTCCATTTAATACAGTTTCTTTGTTTTTCCCAAATGCCCTTCCTCATCTTCAGTCTTGCAAATCTATGGAACATAAAATGCTGAAGGGGAGAAAATTGAGGAAAAAATTGAGAACTTCTCCCGAAGACCTGCTTCATCTGAACTGAGACTATGAACTACGTAATTCTGAGCAGCCATCACTTACCAAATAATCATAAAGTTTTTCTTTCATTTCTTTCAAAAAATGCAAAAAACAGAGACATTCTGAAGAGGCAAACAAGCTGAAACATGAAGTTACACAGTGGTGATTCTGTGAACAAAGACAATTTTCTTCTTACAGACCTTTGCACACCTTTCCCATACTAGTGGGCAATGACATACTATTATACTCCCCAAAAACCAACTTATGGGGTCACTTTGCAATTTATGATGTTCAACTTACAAAAGGCACCTTCAGTCACCCTATTAATACACATAAAAAAGAACTCTTACTAATACAGACAAAAGCAGAATACTGCTTGTCTGAGTGGGCCAATGAAAAATGTTGGCTCACCAGCCTCATTTTTCATCCATTTATTGGTATATATATGGATTCACACAGAGCAGTCTTCAAGGCTCTCTCTAAAATATCTATCAGTAGGTTAAGTAACAACAGGGGATAAAGTTGGTAATATCTACATCTGTGATCATATAAACAAAACTCTGTCTCTTCCTCACTCATCTGCCTTGCTACTTATTTCCCACAAGACCCAAATTGCTTGAAATAAGCATATGCATATGCTTTATTCAGCAAGGATTAATGGATGTTGTAATGGATGGCTAGATACTGAGGAAAAGCAAAGAAAACACACCAAAATAAACTTCTTTTCAACATAAATTAAGGTGCTTCTATTTACACTAAAGAGCTTATTCTACCAGTTGCATGCTTTGCCCACAGAAGACACCAGAATAATATTTAATTACAACACAGAAATCCAAGTTTTTAAATAACATCTTTTTCCCCAGCATGTGCAGACAAATCTAAATGCCTTTCAAATATCAGAAGGCATTCACTGTGAATGAGTAAATCTCCCCTGCCATGATGCAAGCTTCTGCCCACCTGATACTACATTATGAAACTTGTTTTTTAAGAAGTTGTATTTAAAAGCAAACAATTAATTAGTTTTGTACAAGCTTCTAGAATAACTGCTAAGAGGCAAAATCTAGGAAGTTCTAGCTCAAAAGATAGTTGTCACTGATACAGAATTGAAGTGCTTAAACAGCCAAAAGAGTGACATTAATAACCAGGGCTCCTTTCAAAAACATTCAGTGACATTTCTACAGTGCTCATTACTACAGCACCTGAAAACAGAGGAGGACTATAAAACACCTGCAATGAAAGTATTGATTTCGCAGAGCACTTCAAACTAACAAGGGTAAAGAAGAGCTGTCTATACTGCTGTACATACACTCTCCATATATACTATATGCTGCTATATATTATCTATACTCTCACTTCCCTGCAAATTCAGAGCTGAAGTTCACATCTAAGTCACAGTTCAAAAAGTCTGATCTTTCACTTTTAGCTTTGGAAATTAACAGAATCATTTTCAGACCTGAAGTAAGTTTTGGACATATTTTAGTAGATGTACTGTCATGTATGGTGCAAATAACACTCAGGAAAAAAGAGAGTGTATTGTGTCAGGATTGCTTAACTAAATAAAAACCCATTCTGAACAAAACAGAGGAAGAAATAGAAGGATTTGATGCTAAAGATCTATCTACTTCCTCTGTCCTACCCAAAAGAATAAAAATTATTTTCAGTATTTTGAAAACAAATGAGAAGTTCAGAGTCCTCCTGGCTCACTTCAGAAGTAGTAATCCTAAAACAACTTTCCTCAAACTAAAGCTATGGAAAAAAAAATTAAAAAGATTTGTGTAACAGGAGGAAATATGTTCCTGAAAGAAATACAATAGCTTTGTTTCTATGCTAAACAAAGTTGGTGTTAAAAGAAAATATTTGAACCTAATTAGAACAGCAGAATATGGAACAACAAAGAAAATCTGGATTTCTGGGAGTGAATCATCCCTCTCATTTGTCAGCAGGATCCTGGAGGTCTATAAGGTGTAGGGAAGGACAAGTACAGCTCAGCTGTGTGTCTGTGGCTGTCAAACAGGTTCTTGGCAAGTAAAATGACAAGACATTGCAAACAGTGGCACAAAATTTTATTAATTTCTGGGCATGGCTTCTCCCATTTATAAATGGGGCCAAATCCTAAAAATTTCATTCAAGCCATTTAGCATTCCACTGCAATAAAAGCTTGTAAGAGCTAAGGACAAGCTTTTCAAAACCTGAGGACTGTGTGACTGTGAGCAAACTACACTCACCTGCCAATTTCCTCAAAGCTGCTTACTTGGGATAAGGGGCCATGTGCAGGCTCTCTTATGCTGCAGGACAAGGAAGGTGGCTCCTTCCTCTTCCACTGAAACTACTTCCTATTTACTAAAGACTTGAAAGCAGACAGGGGAGGTGTTTGCTTACATATAACCTAACAAGATTTACTAGCAAAGACTGAAGATAGCTGAAAATCTCAAATTTCAGTGGGATTTAGGCCCCTGACTCTCTTAATTTCCTTTTACAACAGTGGGAGCTCAGGTGATGAGCAGCAGGTTGTCCTGAGTGCCATACCTGACAACAGGTCACTGTCAGCAGAAGCAGCACCACTATACCCCAGACTGCTCAGATCATTCCTAACTCTAAATTAATAGAAGTATTGTGTATAACCTAGTCAGAACAGACTAAAAATTTGATTCAGTATGTGATCATATGTCCATTTAGTTTTTAGACCATTACCCAAAAAACATTACAAAGTAGAAATAAAAAAATCTTAATTTAATAATTAGTTTTTTTGGGAAATCTTTTGTACTGGTGACTTCTACAATATTAACATTATAATAACCTTAAAAAAAAACAGATGCTGCATGCCTCAATCCCAGTTAAGAAGAGTCAAAGGAAAGAGCAATGCTGTTCTGCACATCCACACCTTCTGTGGAAGGCACTGAGTCTCCTCAGGGGTATCATCTCTCCAAGTGAAAAAAATCTATTAGCCCATTAACTTTCCAGCTTTGATGACCTGATTTCAGAAAGCTTCCCTGAACCACAAATAGCCCATTCCTTGCCTACTCAACACTGAAGGCAAACCCCACAGGAATTTTTTTCTGGCTTTTTTCAATTAACCTACAAGAAGCTCAGTATTTTACAATTGTCCAAAAATCAACACTATGTAAAGAGGAAATCTGTGAAATACACACCAGCTTACACAGATTGCAGACACATTTCCTGTAGTCATTTCAAAACAAGGAACACAATGAATGATGAGGGGATGAAGGAAGAAAGGGAGATGATGGGGCTGAAGGGCCTTGAGAGGTTTTGGGGGCTTGATGAAAATTCCTCCTCCACAATAATAGCAACAGAACAATTTGAGAACTTGCACAGGAATAGAAAGATAAAATTTTATGGTAAACAGAAGCCAACACAGGATTATTCTTTTTTTTCCCCATAGCTTACTTCAGGTAGAAGAAGGAAGACACAATAAATCTCTTACAAATTTACAGATAATCAATACCACTGTGTCCTGATAATAACCTGTCTCTGGGGCATTTTTGTACCACACAGTGCAAACACCATCCTCAGATGCACAGATCAGCAGTGCCTGCAAGACTTAAGAGTAACACTGAAATGAGTGCAATAGAAAAAAAATCACAGCCATGCAGAAAATTAAATCCATGTGTGTAATATAAAAAAACAGGTCCACTCATATGCTATCAACACTTTAAAAACAAAACTAGTGTGGAAGTAAAATATTTATTTCAACAAAGATTCTTCACTTACAAAATGTAAGAAAAAGACATGCACAGCCTGTGCTCAGACCACATGCAGTCTAAGAAATTAATGTTATGAATTTATTATATAAGCTTGTCCAATTTTATATCATTCACATGTATAATTTATGTTTATTCTCATTAGCATTAAACAAAAATTGGCTTTTCCACAAATGAACCTCATTCATAACCATAAACCAATAAAGCAAGTTATCTGCTCACATTTTGCATAGTCTTATACCTTATTTAAACTACAAGCAAGACAGTTTCAGCCCTCAAACACTGATTTTATACACAGCTAATTAAAGAATTGAGGCCACTCCACTGCAAACACCATCCACACATAAGTGTTTATTACAGTTTTGTTCTCCTTGCAATACTAATGCATTAAGAGCACTTTTTGCCTTTCCTAGAATGTTGAAGTCAATACGGAAGTTCTTTTGTTAAGCCATCTAACAGTATTTACTTATGCTGAGATGCCAGTACTTGCACTTTCAGAAAAGAAACATCAGTCATTTAAAAATTCTACTGGCTTTAACTGACCTTCAGAAGAAGAAAATAATCATGTGATTGAAAGCATGCCTAGCTGTGCTGGAGTTTTCTACAATGCTACTTTCCTGCTCTGTGTTTCCACAAAACCTGACTCAGAATGAAAAGCATGACCTTACTTCTCAAGAGCTGCTTTTCCACTTGTACAGCTACTAGAAATCAAAGATAAGATCCAGTGAGCATATGTACAAGGTCAAGAACCCATTACAGACTGTAACACAATCACTCTGTTTTATGAATGGACTCTCAAACTATCTTAAGAAAAATCTGTCCCAGTCTATCACAAAATGTTTTCACCACATGCAGGGACACTGACACTGCACATCAGTCGTGGTGATGAAAATTTAAAGGCACCTGCACTTGTACTACCTGCCCTACAGATCAAAGCCTAAGACCTCGGAATACTTGCTTGAAATTCTGAAAAATGGGGTCACTTATGCTGTGTGTACCTGTCCAGAAGAGATTAAAAGGAAAATTTTGAGAAATTTTACTGTCTTTCACATAAAAAAGGGCTAATTTTATGTTACATACTGCTATTACAATTATTTATGCAGAATATCAAAAACTCTTCATCAGTTTTATAGCCACTCTCATCGAGTTCTCTTACCTACCCTAGCAGGGAAAAATAGTAACTCCTGTTCAATAATGCATTACTATACAACTCAAGTGAAGGGATGGAGAACCCTAATGAAGCCACTTGAAAAAGCTCAGATTGAATTAGCCAGCATAAAAATCCTAACAGGTCACTTCAGCTTTAGCCTTGCAGTCCGGTGCAAAACCAAGCAAATTTCAAATACAGCAAGATTCATAAATGGCACTGCTCCTTCCTGAGCCACTCAGAGGCACTGGCTCAAAAATCTATACCAAAACAAATGATCATTGCTCAGAACTTAAGACCCAGTTAACAAGGAAAACCAAGAAAATTTGTAACTGAAACCTGAACATCTACAGAACTGAGGAATGCTAACGAGATTAAGCAAAAACTAAATGATAATATGCACCTTGTGTTACCAATAAAACAACCAAATAAAAACCCACCTACAACTAGCTACTCAGACTGCTCTGGAATTATTGCTCTCACCTTTTAGAAATTCTAAATGTATTATTAGGACATTCAGTTTGCTCACAGCATTTCATTAAAGAAAAAAAAAATTGTGAAAACTGGAAGGATTTCATAAGATTTACTGTCCAGTAAATAGCAAGTATTTCCATGTTTTTCTTAATTTGCACAAAACAGCCTTCCTTTGAATAAGAAAGAGTGTTTTAGTGTTTTGGTCTGTTTTATTTCTAGTTTTTAAGCCTACCAAAATTTCAGTTGTGAATGTGAACTCATGACTGTGAACGTTACATGGGTTTAGCGAAGATGCTTTCATAAATACATCTGAGAACATAAAGTAGTCGAGATTCACAAGCCAAGCATGTAAAACATGCAGTTAACCAGGTGATCTTGCAGCACTTGGTACACTCACGTTCTTTTATTCAGAGCTGAAAAAGCCTGCAGTAAACCACCCCCCATTCCACTCTTTCCCCACGTTCCATGCCTCTCCCTGCTCTCCCCAACACCTCACACAGGCTCTGGGGGTTACAAGCCAAAGCAGAGCCTCACGTACTGCTTACATAACCTGAATGCTTCAAAATTTAACCACACTTCAGTGTTTTTTCTAGGGGCTATCTGCTCTAAGATGCTCAAGATGGACCAAATTTATACCAACTGCTGGAATTGATAGATTTACATGTTGTAGGCTGAAACATAAATTTAAAAAACCTCATCTCAACCTGCATCATCAATTCCCCAAGACTCAAAACAAACCACAGAAGCAGTTGGTGCTCCCTAGGGAAAAAAAAAAAAAAAAAAAGCCTTCTGCCTACACAAAGCCTAGAACAAGTGGCTGTTAGATCGAGGAGAAAGGAGTGCTGGCAATGAAAATATTTCTCATGGAAGAGCTGGAGTTACTTACTTCTAAGTTTATGTAACTTTCTTCCAGGAAGAAGTAACATCAATCAATAAACAGTTGAAGGAAATGAAAGGTTGTCTGTCTTTCTCCACAAGATTGAACAAAATGAGAATTTTCTTGGGCACAAGTATTTCAAATAAAATTAGTCAGAAGCTTACACATTTTTTCAAAGACTTGTTCTATTACAAGTGCACATGTAGAATCTCTCTAAATGCTGTGCAGAATTCATAATGTAACTGTGTAACGCTGATCCACCAAAATAGTTCTGAGAACTGGCAAAACACTACTTTGTAGCACTGCTCTAGAGAAGAAAGACATCTCTGCAGGAAAGGAAGATTATTGGAAGCATTCAAAAAACGCCCTCCAACTGTAATGATCAAACCCAATAACCTACACTGGGTCATGCTGGCTTGCAGAAAGATCTGTCCAACCAATTTGATGGTGACACCTGCATCGAGAGAAGAATGAGCTCTTGCAAAAAAGTTCATTCAACACAGCTTAATGCTGCTTGTTTAAATTTTGAGAATTAATTCCCCAAATGCTTTCTGAATTCCCACATTCTAATTATTTCTGTAAGAAATGTCAAATTCTTTTTACTATGTACAACTTTTCTGTCAAAATACATTTAAGGCTACAGTTTTCCACTAGCTAACCAGTCACAGCAAAACAGCTCAAATACACTTGCAGGAAACATAATTTACACATTCTAGATCTCCCTTACAGAAATCACATATCTCCAAAAGTTTTAAGTGCAAACCTACCATTTTTGGCACCATTTTTCACATATCAACTAAATAATCTTAAAATCAGATTTTCTGCAAACTTGTTTGAGAACTTTGAAAGTATTCCTGTAGCCAGCAGTATTGGGCTGAGAGTTAAGGAGTGAGAGCCAATCTGAGACCCTGAGAGCACCTTTAAATCTGGAAGCAAACAACCCCAACACTTCTTCAAAACAGGTGCAATTCACATTCTGTAGCTGTATCAAACATGCATTTTCATATCTTACACATGTATTCAGTAGACCACTGCACTCTTCCAAATAATTAAAAAAACCCAACTTACTAACTGCAGTCAACATATATAATGGACAATTACATGACATTTCTGAAATGTTGTTATTTTTAGCATCCATATTCATATCTGTTGCAGTGTGTATGAATTTGAAACAACAAAGTTTGAAAACTGCTTGAGAAAAAGAAGCTTCTGTCTCTCAAAAGCCCTCTTCCACTGTTCCATGTCTGGAACAGTAACATCACCCTGAACGCTCTCTGGATAGACCTTAGATAACTATGGAACAGCTACATTTTATGGAGGTGTTAAAAGTACCAGAAGTGGATACTGAAAGTAGAACACTGGAAGTCTTCTGTGGTGGTATGTAAGGATAACTGCACAAGCTTAACCTCTTGAGTTTGCTTTCCTGAATATACAACAAACTCTCTCAGAAATTTATTTCTGTTATTCTTCCTAGGTTTGAAATGTGCTCAAATCTGAAGTCTCAGAGAATGCATCCTCATCTGGACTACCTCTGATGCAAAGATTATCACCATCTTTAAGTCAGGAAGAACAAGAGAATGCAAAGTTCTTTATAGTAAGATAATTTATAAATTAGGAAAAGAACAACTGGTTAAACGTACAGAAAACCGTCAGTTAATTTTGATTACTCTACAACCCACATGTGTACAAGCCAAACAATGCACCCCATGCCATTGCCCCTGAGGTAAGAAAAAGCACATCACAGCACAGACCAGGAGCTAGCAGGTCTTAATGGATACTTGGGATGACAGATAATCTAGCACCAATTACAAGAATAATAAAAAAGAATCTAGAATAAAACTAATTCCTAAGTATTAAGATCTCCAGGTAGAAGACCGGTGCTTTTCCAAGTTTTGGTCCACTTCTACCAAATTTTTCATAAGGTAGAAAAGGTAAACTTAGGTAATGTTTGGCAAATTACTATTTCTCAATTCCTTTAGCTATTATAAAACATAATAACAGAAGTATGAAATGCATTCTAAAAATGTAAAATCTTAAAAAAACCAGAACCTGCATGAAGGAAGTTATGCTAATATTGCTATGCTCTAGGAACACCACCATTCCAATCTGGCTATTTCTGGCCTAATGTACTAGTAAATAGCTACCTCCATGCAGGAAGCAAACTAATCTAAAACAGAAAGACCTCCTGAGGAAAGATGATCAATAAGAAGACAAATTGAAGCAGCCTACAAAACCACCTCTGGAAGCACTCTTAATTGAGAGCCGAAGAGCAGAACCACCACATTTGGGACAAAGGAGCGAGGATCCATAGCTGCTGCATGAGTACCACATTTTCTAAACATAGACTCCCCACGAAAATGCCCCTCATTGACACAAACAATCCCACTGCAGTCTCCAACACCAAGTCATTTCCTGGACCAAGCTTCACAACCACTTAGGCATACACAAAATGTGTGTTAAGATTTTTACATCAACTACAGCTGCTGACTTCTGCAATTAACAAAGGGAAACCCCTCCAAATCTCTCAACAAACTCCATGCTTCTTTTCTAGAAACACTTTATCAATAGGATTGTCAACAAAATGTCTTAAGTAAAAAAAAAATATCCGAGGGGCCACCTTCAAAGTTGCTATCAACACATGTCCCCATATAGTTGCAGGCCTTGATGACTTGTGACTTATCGAGTTATTTTAGGAAGAAGACACTTTGTTTTTCACATTTTAACCTAGATATTCTTTAAGCAACTGAAAAGAAAGACAATGCTAGTAAAAACAGTTAAAAAAAACTTGACAATGTTTAACTTTATGTAAGAACAGGGCTCCATTAGAGCATTTCTCACCCCTGCAAAACAAGTTTCACATACAGAAGAGGTGAAATATACAAACTTCAGTTTATTGCATTGTCAGGTCTGCCTTTGTTGTCTGACCCATAGCTACATATTCACAGTTGGAATACATGAATCTGTTTATCAAATTAAAAGGCTGCTAACTTAGGTGCAGTTTGTTACAAAACACATACATTGCTTTTGTCATGGTTTATTTTTGTACAGGTTTTCCTACTACTTGTTAGTAAAACTGTGGCCACATGGCAGGAAGTCTTCACCTTTATTTCCATAATCCAAAATTGACATTCTTGGAAAAGGTTTTTTAAAGAAATAAATGAAATATGGAGATGAAAAACCTATCATCAGCTAAAATTCCTACTCTCATAGCCCACTTTTTTTCTTTTTACTTTTACCACTAAATGCAACTATCAGTGACTAGAAGTAGAGGAAAGAGTAAAACAGTGTAACTCAGATTGCTGTAAAAGCCTATAAAGCAGAGCCTATAAAGAATCTTCTAATTTCATCAGCAAGTTTGGATGAAGTAAATATATTGATATATGCCTTGCCAGTGAAATGAGATAAACAGGTATGTCCAGTTTCTCTATAAAGGCACAGCACATTAGTTCTATACCACTGCCTACTGGGATCAGACATAGCATTGAAAAGTTCACACTAAACCTGAAAAGCCAACGCTAATGCTTAAAAGCCAGAGACTCAGCTAAGTATCTTCTTTTTAACATACACCCCGCTGCACACACACACGCTTCCTGGTCAAGCTCCGGCAGACTGAACCTTTCCTATTCCTCTCGTTCCCCAACGCCATTACTCGTGCTGTAGTTGTTATTCTGTTGTAAGCTTTAATTGAACCGACTGTCAAAACACAGCAGCGTTATGGCACTTCAAATTAATAATCTGGCTCCTTCCCTCTGCAACTCAAAGTGAAGGCACGCTCTCGACTCTACCGAACCTGCAGCAAGTTACCTATGCCTACATGTTTATAGTAACACCTCCTGAACAGCTGGCATTGTGCCACCTACATTTTATAATCATACGACTTAGAGCCTCTTCTACGGAGCAGAGAGATAAATTCAGCAAGAGGAAACTCTGCAGAAGACGTAAATAAATATTCCCCCCCACACCTTCCGGGGCTAACTAATTTTGTTGATGAAGGCGCATAACCTTCGGCTCCCTCTTGGAGGCCTTTTCCTTGAAAACAAAGAAATCGGTCCCCACTGTCCCCCTCCCCACTACCGTACGTGGATTTTCAAAATTGATTTGTTTGATGAGGGAGGCGATAATCGCGGAGACCAGTTCCTCCGCCTCCCACTCTCCGTGCGGCACCGCTTCCCTGAGGAGCGCCTTCTGCACGGCCCTGGGGGTGCCCGGCCCGGCTGACAGCTCCCCCCGCCCCGCACGGCCCTGGGGGTGCCCGGCCCGGCTGACAGCTCCCCCCGCCCCGCTCGGCCCTGGGGGTGCCCGGCCCGGCTGACAGCTCCCCCCGCCCCGCTCGGCCCTGGGGGTGCCCGGCCCGGCTGACAGCTCCCCCCGCCCCGCTCGCACCCGCGGCCGCCGCTGCCCGCGCCCCGCGGCCCCGGCACGCAGCGCGGCCCACGGGGCGCCGGGGCCTGCGGAGGCCGCTCGGCCCGGCCCAGGCCCGGTACTCACGGGGAAGGCGCGGATCCGCATCTTGGTGTCCTTCCGGCTGCCCGTCCCCTTGCTCAGGTTCGACATCTTCGGTCCGGCGGCGCCTCCGGCGCGGGGCGGCAGAGCCGGGGGACGCGCGGCGGGGCTGTGGACCCGGGAACGCGGCCGGGGGAGGCCGCTGGCGACCTTCGCTGCGAGTGCGGCCCCCGGGGGGGGCGCGGAGGCCGGGCCGGCCGGGCCGGGCGGGAGAGGCGGCGGCGCGGGCCCCTCGCTCCGCTGGCGGCGCTTCCTTCAGCCTCCGCCGCGATGGCGGACAAACATCGCTCACTGCGCAGGGCCGTGCGCCCCCCCTTCCCTTCCTTCCCTTCTCTTCCTTCCCTTGCTCTCCTTCCCTTCCTTCCCTCCCCTCCCACCGCCCGGCACACTCGGATCCGGCCGCGGTGGGGCGGGGGCGGCGGGAGGGCCGGGGGCGGGGGCGGAGGGGGGGGCCTCGCCGCTCTCGCGAGGTTTCCGGCGCTCTCGCGAGACGTCCCGTCTCCGGCGGGCCGACACGGCCGTGGAGGGCGGGGAAGGCGCGAGGGCGGGGAGTTCGCCGCTGATTGGCGGAAAGCAGCGCCGCGCGAGGGGGGCGGGGCCAAGGCGGGCGGGCGGCGCGTCCCGTGAGGGGCGGCGGGGCCGTGGGTGCCCGGGAGGGTTTGGAGCCCCGCCAGTGCCACGGGATCAGGGAATCACGGCATCGCGGCGTCGTCGGGGCTGGAAGAGAGCTTTAAGATCATGCAGTCCAACGGTCCACTCAGCGCTGCCCCGTAACCCCTAAGCCACTGAACCACATCACCCAGCGCCAGACCCAGAGGCCTCTTAAGCACCTCCAGGAATGGCGACCCCACCGCCTGCTCCGCGTCCCACTGGTCGGGCTTGTGGCAGTTGCTTCATTAGGTTTAAAGTGCAGGTTTTGGTGCCACTACAGGGTTGTGCCAGTGGGCCTCACAGCTGCTGCAGCCCCGCGGGCAAACGGGGCACGGCCCCGGCCGGGCAGCGCCTGCCGCCTGCCTGGTACCTGGTGTCAACCTAGCACTGCGTCCCTCTCCCTGTGCCTTGCCCTTGGAAATCTCCCGGCTGCCAGCGCTGCCCCTGTGAATCATGCCAGCGGCAGGCGGGTCCCGCCGCAGCGTGCCGTGATGCAAGGCAGGTGTATTCAGCGGTGCTCCGTGTCTGCGCAGTGCCAGGTGTATTCAGCGCCGTTCCGTCTGCACTGTGCCAGGGATACTCAGCAATGCTCCGCGGCTGCACAGTGCCAACTGTATTCAGCGATGCTCCGTGGCTGTGCAGTGCCAGGTGTATTCAGCGATGCTCTGTGGCTGCGTTGCAGTGCGTGCTTGGGAAATGAGGGTGCCACCTGAGGCAACGCTTACATGTGCCCGGAGTTAAATATAGGTCGTTCAGCAAAGGGCAGTTTCTGTAGAATGGTTAGAAAATGTCCGATTCTGTAAGTCAACAGAAGGGCACTTCTGGAAGTTAGGCTGGTCAGCCAGAAAAAATCTGGGTCCCAGATGCCAAGGGGCTGACTGAAAAGTTAGTGTGTTTTGAAGTTGAAATGTGCATCAAAACATGTCTTGCTCAAGATCCCCCAAAGGAAGGAGGTGGCATAGCCGGGAAGAGAATTTCTTTCAGGTGACTCTTGAACTAAACTCTGAATCCTGTGGCGTTGTGTGATGCACATTTTGCATCCCACTCCATGTACCTCCCTCATTAGTGTTTTCCTACAGGTGCCTGTATGCTGCACATGTTTGCAGGGCACAGAAGCAGCATTCCTTCTCTGAGCTAGTTTACCTTCCATACCGGTGATTTCACCAGTTTTGTCTCTTGGAGATGGTTACAAACACTTCCTATTGGGACTATGCATGTTCATATATGACACATTTTTTTAATCTCCTGATCAGAATTAAGTATATACGCCTAGAGTAGGTGTTATATAAGAGCAACACAATAAACAATGATTGCAACATGACTAAGCAATAGGAACCAGTCTTTTTCAAAATTACAGTATAATCAAAATGCAGATCAAACACAGATGAGATGAGAAGGGAAAGATTACTGGTTGTTAATATGAAGAATATGGCTTATACATTGTTTCAATATAATTTCAATGTCATTTCTCCTCCTAAGTATTTTCTTTGCCAAATGAGGACAACCTCTCATGTTAATACAGGTTTTTTCCCAGTCCATAACAGGATAAAATCACTCAAAAATGTTTGACTCTTGTAAAAACAGTTTGCAGAACTAAAGTAAAAGTAAATTTATACTAAAACACAGTTTTTTAATTTTGAAAATGTTGCAAGAACACTTTTCAACAAATTTAGTGCACTTCTCAAAACCCAAAATTTTCCTCAGAATCCATTTCTGAGGAACTGGCATTTCTTCTTTCAAGAGAGAAGAAAAAAAAAACAACTTTTACTGTCCCCATTACTGCAGATGGCTCTGGACTAACTTCTATAATGATTGCTTCAATGCTTCCTGGCGCTGGCCTTATGCTTATGGCAGCCCTGGACAGCCAGCCTCTTTGCCTTCTAAGTTGCTCCTAATGCACATTTTTTTTATCTAAAAGTGGAAGAGTGCTGACTCACCCTCAGACACTGTTCAGGCTGGCACATAACACCCAACAAAAAATAAAATTATGTTCCTACCAAGTAATCTCAATTCTCGCATCAAATAGCTTTCTTTTACACATGAGTTTACAGTTACCACACACTAGCACAAGTGTAATGATAGCTCTAATTTTATTACTAAATGCTGAATTTGGAGCCTGAGTCTTCTTTTGGTGCAGATTTATGACCCAATGTGTCTTATCTGCTAACACAGATTCCTCTAGAGCTCCTCCTTTCATGTCTGAGGTCTGTTCTGTGACTGTCCAAGGTGCAGACTATTACCATTTTTTAGTGCAAATTTTCTATTTCCATACATAATGTACAAAATGAGGTTTCACTAAAAGTTACCCTTTGAGCTTACACAGAGAACTAATTGAGATGTTTGTTAAGTTCTTATAATGTTAATTCCAGGTGGGTCAAACCAGAAGGAAGACAGGCAGGTGGAGGAGGACAGATCAGCACAGGAAGCGTGATGAACCCTGTGGCTTACCCAGGTCACCCCAGCTGTGTCCCAAACATCTCATGGCCCTCTGTGGTCCAGCCACGAAGGAATGCTTCTTGTTCACAGGAGGGTCACTCCTGTTGGAAAGTTCACATCTGAGCATTGAGCAGCCTTCAACCAGCTTACAGCAACCACAACAACATGCAGAGCTATGAACACCCCCAGAATCATTTACCTAGTGCAGAGAAGAGCTCTGCATTATCCTAAGAAGTCATTTACAGTTTGGGTTTTATTTTTTCCTGAAGTCCTATCAGTCCTCTGATTTTAGATACTGATGATCTCACTAAATGACAGGGGACATGGCTTAGGTGCCTGCCAGTCCACACAGAATATCTCCACCTGAGTAACACACCACCACCTTGCTGTCAGCACCAGAGGGATGGCTCTTTGCATTGGCGTGCATGTCTTGAAGGTCACAGAAAATCTTTGTTTAAATACTGGGTTTATAATCTGATTTATATCTTAACATATAATCTTAATCTTGTGAAAGGCATCAGAAATTTTAGAAGAATGTAAAAAGCACATTATATTGGAATTGATCTAAATTTATATTTTTATAATTAGGCCTTTAGGCCATAGCTTGTGTTAACTTCTAGAGAAATATTCAATATATACCTTTGCAAATATGATTTTTTTTTATTTCAGATTTTGACTTTCTGCTTGGTAAGGCTTAATTGTGCTTCAGCAAAGCCAGGAACTGTGATTTTTTTTTTGTTTTTAAGTAACCATCCTTTCCAAGGAATCATACATGCGTATTCTCAGGTCTTCCTTACGCAGGGGTGAGGGACTGAAATACAAAAGCATAAAGAAATAAGTATTTCTATCACAGAAGGATGCAGAATGACCACATCCTGGTCTTCAGAGCACCTAAATGCCTGACTGCAAACTCAGGGACAAACATTTCAGGGCTTGTAAGATAGAAAAAGTTAGAAGATAGAAAAAAAAATCCTTATGTGGTGGGAAAAAGTGAGATCCCTTCCTGTAAAGCTCAGTTTCAGGAGAAAGGCTTTTCCCACCCCAAATCTTAATTTTTTTTTCACTTTTTTTTTGTAAGTGCCTGCATCACTTTGCATGTGATGGTTACTTTCAGATTTGCATAATTGATACGTGACATAAAAAAAAGCTCAGGACAACCTGATAAATGTATACTTGTAATGCCTTAATTCCTTCCCTGCCTGATTTGTGTGCAGGGTTCCTAGATTTCAGTAGGTTCAGGGACAATAGCTTCCTGTAGAAACAGGATCAATATTCAGAAATGTGATTTACCAGGACACTATTACATTTCTCTTTGAAGAAACACAGCAATTTCAAGGCATGATGTTTCACAATATTATTTCTCTATCTATTTAGAGACTTTTTTTCCTTTTGTGTATGTCCTGGATGATGAAAAAACTTGTTTTTAGCTTCCTCAATCACTATTTCAGAGGAGTTCAGGCAGAGGTATAATTCAGTATAATAAAGCTACTTGCATTTCAAGTAGATCTGTAAGTTTGGAGGTTTTTTTTTTTTTTTTTCCTTATTTCTTCCTTCTCTGGAAAAACGTACAAAATGTTTTGTTTGCTTTAACAAGGAGCACTGTTGGGTTTTATTTTTTTTTTCTTTGGGGTCTTTTTTCACATGATAGGTGTGGTTGAGAGGCCTGGGGATGCAGTGAAAGGCTGTAGAGTGGTAAGACAAGAAGGAAAACAAGCAGCATAAAGTTATTTGCTTGGTCACTTATGGAAACTTGTTGCTTGGAACATTTGGCTAGGATGTGTTTAAATTTAATTTCTGTTGCATTTAAATGCCACCACAAACACAGTAAATGCTAAAATATGACAGTCTAAATAGCTCAACAGTTTCAAAATGAAACCAGACTAAATTACTTTCAAATATTTTTGCAAGCAGGAAGAGATGTTGAGGTACTGTCTCAACCCTCTTTTCTCTGTTCCTGCCCTGACTTACAGACAAAGCCCTTGCTGCTGGGCACAGCTGAAGCCAGGCTGTCCCTCAGAGCTCTGTGCATGGCTTTGCACACCAGCAGCAGCAGGCTCCAGCAGCACTGGTTGCACAAGCCCTGCCTGCAGTGCCGGCCGACTCGCAGTGGGCTGTTTACAGCAGAGTGCTGAGGATGGGCAGGAGAGATGATGAGGTTGCTGTAATGAGCACCTCATGTAGTGGCACATTTCAAAAACAGGTCTAACCAGACAATGCACATAATAACCAAAATTAATGCTGTCCAAACACCACTGGCTTCCCTTTCAGTACCTGACCCACTTCAAGATCATTGGAATAATACTGAAGTCCTTAACAGGCTAAGTCAAGTGTCAGTTCCAGTGCAAACTCCTGTCTCTGATGCAGGTCGTTGACGGTGATCTTGCACAATGCGACTGCAAAAGACACGAGCAAACCATGGCCTGTAATTCCCCAGCACTGCAGCTTCCCTGATGGCAGCGATTGCTGTGACAACTGCTGCTTCCACGCCCTGCCTGGGTCTCCGTGTCTGCCTGGGTGAGTGGCTGTGTCCTCGCTGCAACAGGAGAGGTGTCCCATCGGGAACAGGCAGGCTCCTGGCTTACTGCCCCAGCTTTGAGCTGTGAAACCACTGCTTCACTGTCAAGTGCACAGTGTAAACAGCCTTTCAGCAGTGTGACAGGAGATGTAGTTGGAGCACATTGTTTGTGCGAGGCTCACATTAGAAAAAAAAATCATGCTACGGAGTTCCAACCAAGGGTGAAAGCTGCAGTGGTGTGGTCAGACAAATGGTTCAGGTTCAGATATCTTCCCTATCACAACAATCTGCTCTTAAGAGGTGAAAGGATGTGAATATATTGTGTCAGAAGACAGCCTCAAAGAGCCAGATGCTTCAAAACACTCAAGGCAACCTTTCAAGAAAAAAAAAACTGTTTTCTGTGACAAATCATGGAAGAAAATACTGTGCACCAACCCAAGTAAAATTTAAAAAGCTGCATCAGTACCACCATGCTACACAAACGCTACCAGAAGATTAGGGGCAACTTGTTCTTGGTGTATAAAGCACCCACCTGGGAAACTGGTTTCTGAGAGTACTGCCATTTAAATCTAGTAGGAAAAGAGAGCCCAACAAATTGGTTGGAAACTGAAGCAAGATCAAAAACAATGCAACACCAAAGATAATTATTCCTTACAACTATTTACTTACATATGTGACAGATGCCTCACTATTCAACCTGTCAAATGAAGCTTAGTAACCTGCTAAAAACCAAGTCAGAGTCCAAATGGGGTGAGTTCTGTCAGGAGTAGCCACTAATGCCATGTTCTTCCAGAACCTCTGGATTTATTCACTTTAGTAGTAATAGCAGCAGCAGCTCTTGGCATCATCTGCAGATGCAGGTGTGTAATGTAGACTTTTGGGAGCATTTACCTGCTGCTTTGTGTGGCACAGACAGGGCTGATGGAGAATGTCTGAGATAGCTGACAAATCTTTCTTCTAATGAGATCTAGTGTCTTAGTACCAATTCAGTTTCTGTGGGACTGGAGGAAGTTACTTTGAAGCTTGAGGGAAAAACACATTTCACATTTTTCATGGTTACACTCACCAGAGATTACTTTATTTGTGGCTGTTACTGACTTTCACGCTTCAGCTATTCTGACGTTTCCTGTTTGCTAAGTGACAGAGAATTGCTTGCCATGCATACTTAAAATGCCTGTACATTTATGGCCTTTTCACATTCTCTAAACCCAGGTAAAACTCTAGGTTTCCCACATGTACATTTCTTCTAAAATGTACACATTGTTCCAAAAGTTACTTCTGCATGGCAGAAGGCTCTACCCAGGTGCAGTTTGCATCCTTTGCAGGTCCTTTACACTGCCACAACAAGCCTTGTGCTGTAAAGTGACTAATGTTCAGTCTCACATCAGGTATTTAGTGGCCAAGCAGCTGTGCCAGTTTAAGACGTGACCAACATTCAGCTGTTTGTCATCACTCTGCAGCAGCTGTACAGTCAACCCAGAGTATAAAAAGCTATATAAAAAAATCAGTGTTTAAATTCCAGCAGAAAAGTCGGGTGGGTGAACTCACATCACTCCTACCAGCACTTACTAACCTGCTGTCTTTGTACTAAAACCCATGATGAGAGCCTAGATGATTTATTCTGACATCTAAGCTGTACCAGGAAGAAAGCAATTTTCAGCTTATGGCTGTGGATGGACGTCTTCAAGTGCCACAAAGCCATTTCTACAATGACCATGTGACTGAAGCCTCAGAAAACAATCATTATTTTACAGACAGCTGGTAAACATCCTCTTCCAGACCTGATTCTGCAGGCTAAAGATGCCAGGCATCTGGAATGGGCATTCCCAGAAACCAGGGCTCTCCTTGGAATGAACTGGAATTGTGCTACAGTTTTCCTCATCTGCCTGAGACAAAGCATGCTGGTTAGTCAAGCCTGCCTTTGGCAGCTGTTTGATCTAACCCAGCAGAACTTGTCTGAAACAGAGTAGTGAGCATTAATTGCCCTGGCTACACCTTTTTTGCAGAGTTGTGCTGTTGGTAACTCCTGGTTGTGATGAAAATGCAAAACTGGAGGCAGAGAGAGCAAGATTTCAGCAGTCAAAGGAGTTTGCAAAATGACAATGGCACATGACCATCAAGTAGTCAAGCAAATAGCATAACACAACTGCCCATTTTTTTCCCTAGTTCTGATTAAAAAATACAAAACATCCATGAAAAACACAACTGTCTTTCAGCCCTTAAACAGCTCTCAAAGCACAAGGTTGAGTTCAATACAAGAAATGATCTTTTAACAGCTTTTATTCCATGACAATAAATTCAGACAAGATGCCTTTTCAAACCACAAGATTGTTGCTACTATCTTTACTACACTGTCATCTGAGAGCCAACAAACAGTATTTTTATCTGGCACTAGATAAGCACAAAATATAGACAATATTCTGCAAAAAAGTTTGCAAATTATGCAGATAAGGCAGGTTATGGGAAAGGTGTGATGGGAAGGAAGATGTGTTTTCAAGAATGGGATTATGGTTCTTGGCCTTACAGTCTGAGAGAAGGCCTAAAGCAAGTAAGCAAAAGAAAAAGATCACATAGTAGATACATTGAACCTGGTGTGAACATGCATGAGATCACCTTGGTATGCATCTGTCTCTTGTGCAGAGTCCAGTGGGTTTGGCAAAGCAGGCCCATGTGTGCTGAGCCTGGCTTTTGGAACAGTCATGACATGGATGCAAGGCAAAAAACCAACTCTGGATTCCAATGAGTTGTTTGTTTGATCTTAGAGAAGTACCTAAATAAATAATGTCCTCATGAGAAAGCATGGTGTGTTGGGAGTACAGACCCATTCCCATGAAATTGCTACAATTTCTCAAGACATTAAAAGACAAAGTGCAGAAAAAACAAGAGCTACATACACCGGAATGAAAATCTATATGCAAGACCATCTTCCTAGGATGGATGTATCAGATGCATAGCAAAATTTTCCTAATATAAATACAATGTATCAAGAAAAGTTCATCGTTACTGATGTACTTTACACAAGCCTCCTGTGCTGATAAAAAGAAAATAAGTATTTGATCAAAGAGGATCACCTTTCAAGGTGATACTCAGGTTGGCAATCACATTTCTTAGTGTCTCTCTCTGACCCAAATTCTTTCTAGGGATTGAAATCAGCTGTGGCCAGATCACAAGGCTTATTTGGCTCCAGCTTCATGGCTAGGGGATGTTTTATTCATGTCATTACTAAAATCACTACTTCAATTTAAAATGCTGTCAGACAGTCTGCAGATTCTGCCCATAGAGGATAAGCCAAGCAATATTCCTCAAATGAGCTGTATTGCACATAGCAGTCTTGAAAATCAATTTTTATTGCATATAGCATTGGTATTTCTTAATTTGAGCAAACAGCAAGTTGGATACCACTGTAAAAAAAAATGTGACTCTGTAAAACACTTCTGGTTTAGTATGCAGAGAGAATACTACTAGTAATATTAAGACAGACAATAAGAATTATTTCTGGGAGATAATTTTCTTCTCTGTTTAACGGGATCCTTCCAATATCTAACTGGGAGTGGAGGAATAAAAAAAAAAATTGACAAATTGCTTAACCATAATCTCCCTCCTCAACTTCTCTGGTTCTTCTAATTGAGAAATGATAACAGCTAGGGATAGACATGTGTTATTATCAGAAACCTTTTGCAACTGCTAACATGGATCCAGTTATATGCTTCATTACTTTCTATTGGTTTCATGAGTGTAGTATAAAAAAAACCAAAAAGGATGTGAAAACACAAAAAAACCCCAATATTCTGGCATTTTAAAAATGCTACAATTTCATTTTTTATCAACATTACAACAAATTTCCTTCTATTTTACTTTAAAGGCCATTGTAAGGGATATTTCTGACGTTTGCAGTATGCAGGACAACTGTACGCAGATTTATTGGAAGCCCCATCAATCCACCTGTCTTTCAAAAGGCTCTTAATTAACTTGCAAGGCTTTGGGTTCACATTAGCTAAAGGACCTCAGAAATTCTCTTCCTTAAAGATTTCCAATTTTATTTTATTTTTTAAGCAATGCAGGCATCTTAGCAGAACATGAATTTAGCAAATGTGTGTATTAATGAAGTGAACGTGGGATGAATGTTAACTGTAACCCTTGTCTCTGGTACCAGATTGTTCAGGAAAATAGAAGTAAGTAAATTCTAGGGTAGTCCTGAGGAGACTGAGAAATAACAGGAGCCACACTTGTGCTATTTTAGCCATTTTGTTGTTGAAATGTTATCACTGTTTAGCAACTCCTAGACATCAGGCAACAGCTCAGCAAACCTAGGTTTGCAGATTTCTTAAAAACAGGAACGTCAAAGAGTTTTCTTCTTCCAAAATAGACAAAGTCAGCCAAATGGAAAGGTGTAAATCCTGTCCTCTTGTGCACCCAGCATCTCTAGCCCCCTTCAGGGCCTGGCAGAGGTCGAAGCTGTCAGCTATTAGCAGCTGTAAAGAGCATGAGGCATAATGCCAGCTTTTAAATTAAACAAACAAAAATACTTTTCTTATTGACTTTTAAAGGCATGTATATTTCTTTCACACTTAGTGCTCAGTATATGGTCTTATTTAAGTGAGTGGCTGGAAAAGTACCAAAGACTTTTATATGCTTACATTGCCAAAAGGAAGACTGCAGGATTTTTGAATGCAGGATCCAGGAAGACATCCCCCAGTCCATCTCTGGGCCAGCTGGACTATTAGGAGTTGAGAAGATTTTTGACCAGATTGGAAAGTCCTAAAGGTCATTTCACAAGTCCCATCAATCAGCCTAATGCTGGGCCAGTTGCCATAGCAGAAACATGTTTAAAGAATTTTTGATTAGTTAAAAAGGCAATTCATTTAATTGTAGATTTTTACCCAGGAAGAGTGGCATGTGTTTATTTTTTTTATTTATTTTATTCATTTAATTTTTAAAAAATTTTATGCTGCTTTCACATTTCAGAACTACCCTGACTTAAAGGATTTATCCCAATGAATGGACATCCCTTATTCAAATACAAATGTTACCCTTAATAAAGTATTCCAAACACTTCTTCACCATGGGTAAGAGAAAGCATATGCATTTCCAAAATGGGAAGAAATGATTAAAAGTGACTTATTTACTGGAGTTTTGTGTAAGGTATAGCTGGTACATCAGGAGTGCTGTTATTTAGCACACAAACGTGGATTCCAGTAAATGCAGTGCTTGGCTGTGGAATGAGTGGCATACAGTGCTTACTAACAAGAAAACATGGTCAGTTGCCTATGAGAAGAAATGCTTAGATATTTTAGAGTAGCTTTTTTCCCTACAACTTCCCAGATGTTGGAAAGCATCCAGAAAGAAGAGAGTACCTTCAAAGTCTGACTCCGTGTACCTTCTGACAGACTTCAAAAATACTCGTATGATCTGAAGAGGGCTAAATAGTTGAAAAAACATGTAGTGAAACAGGTGCAATTCTTTCCACAGGGAACATAAACTTTCTAGTTTCCAGAGCACAAACCATTAGCATTCTCTGTCTCTCTCTTCATGTCCTTTTCCACTTCTTGTCTCTTTCCTAGATATTCCTCACCAAAAAAACCCAACTAAGCCAGCCTTCCCTACATAGAAATCTATACCACACCAGTCACTTTACATAACTTTGCCAAGCTTTTTCCACACATGTCAACACTAGCTTATGACATTATTTTTAGGGTTTTTCTTTCTGATTGAAACGCTGCACCAGTGTCTGGGACTCCTCCTCCAGAGCAAGCTTCCAGAGCCACCATTGTGAAACTGCTGCAGCACTGAATGCAACCAGAGCAAGGCAGGAGGCTTGCATTCATTGCTGCAGAGGTGTTACTGGGCCAGATGTCTTGCTTTACAAACATTTTTATATATATATATATATATATATAATACACACATATATGTATATTTTTTCTCAGTGGGGAAGGACCTACCTACTCATTCATAGCATTATACATATTACTGACACATATACTGAGGAGGCCTTCTAAGCCTAGAAGTCAAACATTTAATTAAAAATTAATATGCCTTTCAGGCCTCCTTGCACGTGAGATCCATTGAAGCCCAGTTGCTGTGTGTGGCGAGGCAGTGCCAGGCTGGCTGTCAGATGCATAGTGCTTGGTCAGACTCACTGCTGACAGGAAATTCATCCAAGGTTCAGTTTCTGCAGCCATAAGGAAAAAAAGTATCTACGTTTAGTTGGCAGGGATTTTGTGATGAAAGCAAGGTTTTTACTCACAGTGTTTTCTTCACAGTATTACACAGTGGGTGGAATGCAGAGGACTTTACTCTGTGTTTTAATGAAGACCTGTAGCCATGGCAGAATTTTTCATTCAGTGATTTTCCAGGCCTACAAGAATGACTTGGCTTGAAGGATTGGGTGTCCAAACACACAGATTACCCAATACAATCTATTATTTTCCTGGTGTTCATTAGTCCAAGTCCTGTGAAACTCTGTTAGGTAATCCTGCATGCATTTTGATGACATGCATGGATTCACAAGATTCTTCAGGATTACTTTATGTACCAAGTGCTCTCATACTGGATGGCTGTTGAACAGCTCTGCCTTGTCTTCCCTTCTTTTAAAAACTGTGCAAGGAAATATTTGCAATACATAGAAGACACAGAAGCAATCCTGAACATAGGATGGATGTTCAGACATCATGTCATAGGCATTACTTGTCAGAAGAGACCAAAGCCTTGGGCAGTTTGCATGACAGCAGTGACCTTGCTGGTTGTGGCCAGTCTCTGTTTCGGCATCAGAATATTCCATTGCTATTCCCATCTCTTTTCCCCAAAGCATGGAAACCAAGGCATATAGTTGAGGATGTTAGCCTATGTTAGAAAAATAGCCTCAAAAGCTATTCTAATATTTTTTACCCAATTAACAATTCTCTCACTTTCAGCATGGAAGCAGGAAATGGTATCTTCTCTTTAATTCCATTAAAGAGACGATTCTTTAATTCCATTAAAGAGACCAGTCTTCCATGTGAGAAAAGAGGTGTTGCCTAGAACCCCAGCAGGTTTCATAAATAAAACAGCATTAGAAATTTTGGTAGCTGGATGTTGCCATAGGGCAATTAAACTGTTGGCTTATGGGCAGCAAATGGAAGTCTGGGAAGCAGTGGAAGCCCACATAACTTAGACTGTCATCCTAATGACCAATCCTTGAAAAGACTTGTCACTATAGATTTGGGTTGGATTTACCTGTGATATTCATTCCTGCATCTCTGCATCCAGCTGCAGTTAAGATTCTAGTAACTAGCCTGTACATGTTACTGGACAGCAGGATTTTTGTTGTTTTTAATGTATTACACCATCAGGCAAGCTGTTGGGACAGAACAGCTGTACAAGTTGGAGCTAGCCTCCTCCCAATTAACTGCTTGGTGGTTCTGCTTCTCAGTTAGAAGCTCACATCTCACCACCTATGCATTTGTACTTGCTTATTTCAGCTAATAAAACAGGTCCAGAGTACGGGTCTGATGGCCAGCAGCTCTGGAGTTACATGCTGGATCATCACCCGTGTCCCACTGCACATTGCACTGTTCCTCTGTTCCCCCCAGGGAAAATGTGGACATCACCATTCACCTGCATTACAAGCACCACTTGTGCAAGGCTTTGAAGAGAGACACAGCATACTCTGGTGTCTGGTGTTGACTTTATACAGTACTCATGCCCATCAAGCATGGATAAAATTAACATTTTAGAGCTAATTCACGAATTAGTTTTAATCTATTTCTCACAAACACTGTCACTGTTGAAGAACTGAGGTCCTTCAGGTCCTTCAGGCTGTTCACCTGCCCCGCAGTCTTTCCTTGCAGCTCACACATACTGTGATAGCCACACTGTGCAGCACAGATTTTCCCAGTCAAGGTTCAATTGGAGCTGGTCTGTTTGCATTGTTGTGCTTCAGAAACACCCTGCTTTGCCTTCCCCACAAGGCTACTCTGTCAGAGTAAGGAAAAGAAGGGAGAAAAGAAAGAGAAACTAGCGAAGCAGCCTGAAAGGAGGGGAGCAAAGCCCCAGCATGTTCCTTGAGGAGCTACAGGTGCTGCTGTGCCTGCAGCAGGGAAGACAAGTTGCTCCAGCAGCAATGTGATCCTGCATGCTTTGAGATGGTTCCATGCACACAAACACACTGCAGCGTGCTCTCTGGCCACACAGACAAATGCAGAGGCTTTGCTTAACCGTGTAATCCCATGCAGCCAAAGATAGCATTGCACCTCCGAGCTGTAGCTCATGCTGCAGTGGAGCTCCTGTTTTCCATGTGTGTGTACACATCATCCCACTGCACTGATTCCACAGCCAGCTCACATACTAACTCGTGTCCCTCCACCTCCATGAAAGACCAGGATTTGGATTCCCCTTCTTTCAGCAGGGAAATCCAGCATCGGTCCTGGTCACGACAAAAAATGGAGCAAAGCTGGCATTCACACAGCTATAAGAAGTTAGCTGTACTTGCAAACCATGTTTGTAAAGGCCAGTGATGTCCAGATTTGGGCAGTTAGTTCTCTGCTACACCCATTATGAGATCAGTGCCAGTTTCCCAGTGTGTGACACATCTACACTGGAGCATGGCACACACATACATTAATTGTCTGCTTCTGACCCTGCTGGTGGCCCAGAGATGAGCATGAGCAATTCGTCTTGCTTCTTGGACAGATCTTACACAAGTTCTTTGCAGCTACAACTAAACTGCTTTATCTGTCTGGGGCAGAACTAGTTCAAGCAGACTAGACAGGGGTGCAGATATAGGTCCTTATTCTAAATAAAAATAGCCTTTCAATACAGCTACTCCCTAGCCTCAGAGACACACTATATAAAACCAGTTTTCATGAAACCAAGATGGTTCAAGTCAGGAAAGGAAAACACTGGTTTTGGCAAAACAAATTATCAGAGGAAAAATCAATCTCAAGGGAAATGCTGGAGATCTCAAATAGTGGTAGCTCCACATTTACATTAAAACTCTCAAAATCTCAATTTTAGTATATCTAGTGTTCATATCAGTGCAAAGCCAAGCACAAAACCAAAACCAGAATAAAGACCACTATTGTCCCCAAATTAATCCACAAGAGCTATTAAATGGCTACAGCAGAAAGGTGCAGTGCATTTTTGGTTGCTAACCTAAGCTAGAAAGATTTAGTATTGCTAGTTTACAGAAAGGTATTTTCTGTTCCTGAGGATGAGTGTAACCAGCCACAGCAGAAGTCAGAGCAATAATTGAAAATGTGTGGTGAATCTTTTTAAACATCTAATGCTGGCTGTTTTGGCTCTATTGCTTTGATTGGAGAGGGAGGGAAGGACCTTTGTGCATTACAACATAAATCCAGTCTGTACAAATACACAGGGAAGTCAGAAGCCAGAATAATCATTAGCAAGCACCAAAGGGATAATTTCTCAGGTTTTCTTGATAGTATAGATTTTAACTCTTGTCCTCTCTGCACAACAGCTCAACACATTGGGCTTTCCAAGTTTGTTCACTGTTGGTTGGATGGAAGTGGGTGGTTTAAGGCTGAAAGGAAAATTACAGAGATTTTGGGGTAATCCTCTGAAGGGATTTGCCAGAGTGACAGCCACTCCCCCATCACATGATCCAGCTGCCCTCCAAGTACAAATGTCTGGCTAGTCAGGTGCTGGTTAGATCATCACCAACACCTCCAGTTTCGAAAGCAGAGATCAAAAAGGAGATTCCAGTTCTAGACAGAGACAGAGAAAACACAGGGCTACCTCCAGCTCCTTCTTACTAGTTGCTCTCAGTTAGTCTGTGAGTTTCTCATCCCCTCAGCTCACCCTACCAGAGACAGGTGTGTCACTTTACTTGTCCAGCTAAGCCCTTTCCCCTTGTAGAGCCCGTTGCAAAAAATAAAGCTGCTCTAACATCCAGCAAGCATCTCCCATCGTCCTCACTCCTGAGGAAGAGGAACCATAATCCCTTTGTGCCTTTAAAAACCAAGTTGACACACACTGGTCACAGAGGCAAGCACTTCATGCTTTCAGTCTTCCTTTTCCTTTCACTTCAATAGAAATTACATTTCTCCCTTAGAACTTGAATTTTTTAAAGTCATTAACCATTCTGGCTTTAACATTTATAAACTCCTGGCTAAGAGCCCTGCTACTTGACAAATCAACAGGGTTTCCTCAGAGCTTCAGCCTTTGGACCTCTCTTGTTTTACCATCACAGATCTCCACTTGGATTTTCCAGCAGACTTTACTACTCTCTATTTAGCATTCCCTACTAAATTACAAATTTTGCTTCTCTTGTTTAAACAAGGGAATTGTTTTTTGTGTACTTCCTCCTTTTCATAAAGTGCTTTGCTGTCAAAGCTCAGGTCCAATTCTTCTTGGGGATCATGGGAGCTGTCATCCTCTGGAAACTCAGACCTAAAGCTGTAGAGCAGCTTGTTCCTAGTGACAAAAAGGGATATTAAGCTTCACCTTTGTATAGAACGGATCCAAGTATTTTTCAAAGATACCCCATAGGATATAATTCATAGATTCAGTTCAAACAAGGAAAGCTAGAGTAAACATGTATTTGCTAATAATGGTATGAGACATCTAAACATGCTGTATAATTAATATTATTGCAAAATGCTATTTGGAGGAGTACAAGCGACAAGGAAGCTGATTGTTACGTCTGAAGCATCAAAAGAGCATCAGTGGTAGGTGGTTCAGTGGGAAAGGGTAGCCAAGGAGCAAGCTCACTGGGTCATCAACATACCCAATAAGATTTGCAATTTAACAGTTAGAGGTCCTAATACCCACAGGCACAGGAAACCTGAGCCCACCTCTTAAGCACAAACCCCAGATATTTATTATGCCACAATGGAGGATATCTAGATTATCATTTCCAAAAGTAAAGGAGCAATCTCTCACAATATGAAAGACAAATAAAGCTACAGCAAACATTTACCATTTGTTGGTTTGACTTTATCAGGGATGTGCTGCTAACTTCTTTGGGTTCTTGAACTGGGCCTTTGGAGATTTTGAGTTCCATGGCAGATGATTGGTGACATGAATATTCCAGGAAAGGCCCTCTCTTCAAATCATAAGGGAGGGACACTGGTGAGATCGAAGGGAAATACACCATAGGTCCCTCAGACACTCCTTGTTTAGCAGCACCTCCTGCACAGGCTGGTACTACCTATTTCTTCATTTGGCACAGGCACCTTGTCATTTGGAGTTCCATTTCCAAAGGAGCAAGATGCCAGAAAGTGACCAAACAGCTCCACAGGCTCATATGTTGGAGGCTGGAGTACAATACAGATACAATAGCAAAGCACCAAAGATTGATGAGCCTCGGCTTTTACCCATTTTTGCATTATTCTTGACTGCATTCTTCCAGTCTCCTGGATAACTGTGCCATCTGTGAGCTGTAGCTGAAATGAGCCTGGCCTAGGCAGTTGAGACAAGTGATTCTTTGTAGCTCATTGCTACAGTGATGTTACAGCTGGAACCAATTTCATTAACTAGCAATCAGAGGGGAAAAATACAAGCAATGAGCCATTTTCTTTGTAGAAAACAAAGATATTGGATCTTAGCTCTTGAATGTGAGTAGCTATACAAGAAGAGAGAAAGAAAATACCCAGAGGAATGTGCACAAAGCCTTTCACCAGAAAGTTTCATGCAAATGTACCTCCAGGGCCTCTTTTTCCTTGGCATGAGACATTTCCAGGGATGCAGGCCTGACTCCCAAGGATCAGAGGAGTGCTAAGGAAGGGAAGCATCGTGGGATCATGCACAGGGAGAGCAGAGCTCCATGGCAGCAGACATGGAAAGCCAGGGGAAAGAGAGCTATGCCACTATCCAGCTCTTGGAGGAATCATTAATTTCCTCAGTTTCCTCCCCAACTGTGTGCTCAAGGGCACCTGTGGATAGGTTTTGGACCTGAGCTGGTGACTTTTTCCAACTTAATTCCCCTCTAAAATATTATTGATGGCCTCCTATCTCCAGCTCAGCTTAACAGATAACCAGAGGATCTGGGGTTTTGAAAGCTGTCTTGAGGACAAAGCCTGCACTCGTGCAGTTTCACTGCTGTTGAGTTAGTCTACGTTAATATTATTTAAATTTTGCCCAGGGTCTTTAATAAGAATTCAAATATAACTGCTGGGGGTTTAAAATATGTGTTTTGAAAACTGGAGCCATCCAAACTATGCAGGACAGCACATCTCCTGTGTTTATTTTTATTCCTGATCTAGACTCTGCATCAGCTGTCTTCATGGTTTGGTAGTGTGAAGTACTGGAAGCCTACCAATGAATATATATATATAAACTTCCTTTTTGGTTTGCATCAGTAGAAGGACAGATTCGTTTTCACTTTGAGTCACTAAAAAGTCACTGTGCAGGCTAATTTAAGACAAATGTGAACACATGATATCTGAACAACGGATGTGAGGCTGTGTTTGAAGGAAGTATGCTGAAAAGCCCTGCATCCTTAGGGGTCTTTGGTAGGAGACAGTGCTGGCAATCACTTGGAGAAAGGATTCTGTTACTGCTGTGGTATTTTGGGCTCCAGGGTGCAACGTTTAGAATGTGCTCTGCTCAGACAGTCATGGGAGGAGCCCCTCCACCATGGCAACTCACATATGACTTTGCATTGTTGGTAATGATTGCACAACAGAGAGAAAAAGAAAAGGGATGGCCTTGCATACACAGACCATGACGGTCTATGACTGCATTCTCCAAGGCTGTAACCAGGAGTTATAAATTGCTATACTGCATATTTTCACCTCTCATCTAATTGAAGAAGCAGTGTATACAGCTTTGCAGATGGCCCATTCATTTTGCTGAACTACCTAGAGCTCAAGGATGCTGTTTAGATCTAACTGGGTACAAGCAGAACAAAGGCCAGGGGAAATTGGCTCTTGATAAAATCAATTGTCAGGTATGGATGCATATCTTTTTTGCAAGGCCACAGCACCTCCCTTCTGAATTAATGAACCTTTTGCCACAAAGGCAGAAAAGATATAACACTTACTCACAAACTGCCAGAAATGTTGCAGAAGTTTACAGAATTTTGCAGCAGCACAGTCCTCAGGCTGCTGTTTGGATATCAGCACTGGATGCTGAGTGGGCTTCAGGAGGAAGGAATGGCTATGTGCAGGTGCAGCCTGTGGAGGGCTTTTCAGATACGTTTCACCTGAAGGTATCATGTGCCCTTCACAAGAGGCTCAGCCTCTCAGGAGAATTCCAGTGTGCAGTTCTGTCTGAGCCTATGCCTAGTCACCCTGTGTGTTCTGGGAAGCAAGAAACCCTCTGAAAGCAAAGCCATCCTGCTCCAGCCTCCCCTCTACATCCCCAAATATACCTGCTCTGCTGCAGGAAGTGGCAGGTTGGGCCAATGCCAGATCTTTGCACTGAGGTCCAATGTAGACCTGACTGTGCTGTGCCAAGAGAGACCAGAACCACCATCACCAGAGCACAGCAAGGGATTGGAAAGGGGAGTATTGTTTCCCCCATTTTGCACAGAGTGGGCTGAGATACAGAAACATGTTGGATGTTGTCTTAGATTAAAGACTGGCGGTTATACACAGAAATAGCTGCTGAGTTCAAAATTCTAGGAAGTATTGATTACATTGTGCCAAAAGAATAAAGAATCCCTAGTGACACCAGAAGTGTATTATATTTTTTTACCTCTTGATTTCTGCTCTTTTACTTGGAAGGTTTCTGTTATCTAACTTGAGATGACAGAAGTGACTTGAGATGACTGAGGATGCATTAATGGGCCAGGGGCTGTGAAGGATGAGCAGCCTAATGACCCACAGAAACCAATCCTGACTTGAATGTTCTTTATCCAGATTTCTCTCATAATCACAAATGGACCAGAAAAAAACAATAGAATCAATTAACTAACCAAAGAAGGGCTAAAGCAATAATAAATTCAATTCCAGTATGATTTACCATGTACAATATAGCTGTAGTATATAGGTACTAATGTGAGTTTTGGATAACTTACCTGCATTGCATCTCCAAATCTTTTTGAAAGTTGCTGATATTTGCTACTAAAATCACTGTATTACTTATTTAGAGAAATGAGAATGAGAGTGAGAAAAAGAAAATATACTAAAGTACTAGAAGAGAGGATACTAAAGTTCTTACTGTAATTGCAAGTCCCACCATTGATTCAAGTTTTATAAACCTTAAAATGAGTTTCATTTCTGTATAATAAAAATTAATTTATACATGGAAGGCAGTAAGCACACCTATACAATTCTTAGATGATATGGTGTTTATTAACCTCAGGTGGCTAAGGGCAACATCCTCCAGCTGGCTGGCTGAGCTGTGGGGCTGAGTCTGTGGGTCCAGGACCACCTCTTGCCCTGCAGCAGGCTCCTTGGAATCACAGCATGGAGAGAAAACCAGGGGATAGGCCATCTGTTGTGCTGCCAATGCTAGCTCCAGCAGGTGCATGCTTGAACAAATATTTGATATTGCCCAGGAAATACAGAGGGGTTTGTGTACATGTTTCTGTGCTAAACTAGTCCTCTACACACAGCACTGGGAATACAGCAGGGCACAGATGGGCCCTGGGCCTGGTTTTGACCAGGCTTTGGCTCATGAGGCAGCTTTTAAGAAGAGACCTGGTTTATTATCCATGAAGTCACAGGGGAGTCACTGGTGATGTGGGACAGAAAGGCTGTGGGGACGGAAAGGCTGTGGGAGGGCAGAGACAGCACAGGGCTGTGATTGCCAAAAAATCAGCAGTTCTGTAGCCTGGTGTAGGGCTTTGGCCCAAATTTTGATGTGCCTGCTGAACACACTGAGCAGTGGAGGGCTGAAGATCAGAGACAAAGCCGTGAGAACAGTGCCTTAGAGCACCACACCAAGAGCAAAACCCTCCCTGCCAGACAGGCACAGAGCCCTGGCTCAATACACAGTCCCCTGCAGCATCCCACAAGCCCTGCACCGAACAGCAGCAATGAGGTGGTGGCGCAGGGCTTTCAGCATCCACAGGGCTGCCTCTGCCAGTTTGGCTGATGGAGGACAGAAGCTCATCTTTATCAGGGGAGAGGGGTTTTCCCCAAATAGTTCTTCATTGAGTTCCCTCAGGACTCTGAAGCCACTCAAATCTCTCACTCTATGAATAATTATTTAAAAAATAAATCTAGGAAATGAGATAACTCTGCCAAGCACCAAACCTCATGAATTCATGGCACCTAACACCAATCACTGCGTTCCTGCTAACATTCCTGCTGCTGTCCTTCCCTCTCAGACAGGCTGGGTGGCTGCAGACAGATGCTGGATGATGGCAGCCACATGCAGGCAGCTTCACCTCCTGCTTACTGTCAGGCCTCTGGCAGCAACTCCCAGCTCAGTAACAGTGGAATGGAAAGTGCTGCTTCTCCCTACAAACCTTCTGTCCTTGGATAAGGCTGGCTGTCGACTCCACCATTTCTACTCCTGCTTTGCTAAGGGCAGTTCTAAGAAACCCTTTGCAAGAAACCTCCTCTGCTCTTGTCGCTCTCCCGGCTCTTTGCTCTCCGGAGCCTGGGACCCGATGATCCCGGCCGTGCCAGGCAGTGTCCCGCCGGGGCTCCAGCAGCGGGAAGCGGGACGGGGGACTGCCGTGAGCTGCCGTCGTGCCGGCGGTGCCGTGGGCCCGGGATGCTCCTCGGCATCACTCGGAATTCCCGACACAGCCGCAGCTGCGGGGAGCGCGCCTCTTCTGCGGAAAACAGCCGAGCCCGGGGGGGCGCGGAGGGGAGCCGGCACCGCACCGCTCGGGGCCGCTCCGAGCGCCGGCGGCGCGTCCCTGCCCGCGGCCACCGGGTGCCACCGGCTGCCACCGGGTGCCACCGCCGCGGGCGAGCGCGGCGGGGCCGGGCCTGGCCGGGCCGCCGCCCCCCGGGCCGGCAGCGAGCGGCGCGGCGGGACCGGCGGCAGCGGCAGGATGGTGAGCGGGGCGGCGGGGCGGGCCGGGACAGACAGACAGACAGACAGATAGACAGACAGACAGCTCCTGCCGGGGACCGACAGATAGACAGGTAGCTCCTGCTGGGGACAGATATGCAGACAGGTAGCCCCTGTCATGCACAAACAGCTGCGGCCGGGGACAGACGGGCAGCCCCTGCCGGGGACGGACAGACAGACAGACGGGCAGCCCCTGCCGGGGACAGACAGACAGACAGACAGACGGGCAGCCCCTGCAGCCGGCCCCCAGCCCGAGAGCAGGGGCTGAGCCCTGCTGCCGCCGTGCCGGGACAGGGCGCTGAGCCGCAGGCTGTGGGGCACTCGGACCGCCCCGCGCTGGGGCCGTCGCGCTGTGCCAGCGCTGCTCGGCCGCTCTCTCGGCGTTGCCCCGGTCCCGGCGGTGCGAGCGCAGCAGCGCGGCGGGGCCGGGTCCCCGCGGCTGCGGCAGCCGGGCGGGGATGCTGTGTCCGCGCCGCAGCGCCCGGCTCCGGCCGCAGCCGCGGCACAGGGCACCCCTGGCCTGCCCTGCCTCGGTCCTTCTCTGCCAAACACCACTGACTGCTTGCTCTCCCGTGCTGAATGCTTGTGCATTGCTGCGCTGTTTACTATATATAATGGCTGTCCAACACTATCACTTTCTTTCTAGGCCGTCAAGCATTATTACTTTTTCTCTTGCAATATAAAATTAGCAGAGGAATCTGAAATACAAAAAGGTGGTGTGTTGGGGCAGCGTTTGAAAAACCAGTACATCTTCTCCATGTTCATATATTTGCTTTTGCAGTATGGATTTATAAACACGTGCCTGAAGTCTTTGGTGGTTGAAAAGTATGGTGAAGAAACATGGGAAAAATTAAGGTAATGTGCTCGCCATAAATGTAGTGCATTGAAAGAAAGTGCTCAGCAATTCAGCAGCAGGGGATATAATTTCTTATTGGTAAATGGTAGCTGATGTGTATCTCAAGTAATTATTAGGAGTAACTAAAAGGGCAAAAGCAAGAGTTTCTTGCCTTGTAACACTTCATCCTCTGATACTAATTTGTCCCAATTAATTTGTCACATAGATAATTAAAGATGACATTTAGTCTTATAGACAATTTTGCAATAGACTTGCTGGCTTACTGTGACAATATCGAGAAGTAATTACACTGAAAAGATGTCATCCTTAATATAAAGTCAGTTTAATTCTAGTACTCAGAAAAGCAGCTAAATCATAGACTCCTAGATCTCATTGGAACTCATAGGTTCCAATCCCCCTGCTATGAGCAGGGAACCTTCCACTAGACCAGATTGCTCAAAGTCCCATTCAATCTGGCCTTATCATCATCTCTGCTTTTGTCTTGTTTTTATGACCTGTATGGTATTTCCAAGATACATAAATGATACTTAGGTGCCATATAATCCCTCCACCGCCAATATAAAAAAAATCAGCAGGTTTGGGAAGCCCCAAGATCTTGATACTGTGGCCACATTGAACAACAAACCAGTAGACAAACTAAGATTCCACTTGCTCTAGCACCCCACAGTATTATGTCCTAATCCTTGAAAGAGTTTACTGTAATACCACAATGTGAAGTAGCAGAAATGGTGAGGTGGACGCCACCATTCAGCCATGTTAAAGCAATTTAATGAATTTAAAGCAATTTAATATTAAACTTACATCATTAGGTGAAGTAGTGTGTTCCAATATAGCACTTGAGGGAGGTTGAGGAGTGCATTCACAGTAAATAGTACTTAAGAAATGCCAGATGGGTCACCCAAGCATGTTGTATTTACAACACTGCTGAGACAAGAATATTGTCTTCTCTGTTGTAGGCTGCAGGCTGGAGTCCAGGATTCTTTCTTGACTTTTGAGGTTTACAAAGATGAGATCACAATGCAGCTTGTCGACAAAGCCTGCAAAGTATTAGGTATGTGTTAACATGCCTCAAAAATGGATCATCCTGGGTCAAGCCTGAGACTGCAGCCCAGGTTTTGTCTCCTGCGCCCTTGAGAATGTCTTCCCTATGTTGCAAATTTTCTGCCTTCAATCTTAATCCACCTGACAGCATTGCAAGAACTTCCAAACCTTTCTTATTCCTTAAGGTATCTTTATTTTGCCAGGTGTTCCTGCTGACACTGTTCTGAGGGAGTTTGGAAAGTATTTCTTTGAATTCTGTAAGCGCTCAGGCTATGACCACATGCTGAGGACACTGGGTGGAAATCTCTATGAGTTCATAGAGAACCTGGATGCATTGCACAGCTACCTGTCCCTTTCTTACCAGGCAAGTCCAAGTAGTAACTGCTGAGCAGGTATGGATGGACTCTGCCAGAGTTCATAACACAATGAACAGCATCTCATAGGTGTGAATAAATAATGGAAGAAGTCACGAAAGCATGTTCTCTTCTGCTGTGTTCTGAAACAGATTACTTCAAATGTTAGGAGAATTTCTAAAAATTATTGGTTTTGACTAGTCCTCAACATTAGGAATTATTTACTACATTGGCTCTAATGCATAGCAGATTTTTATTCACAGGTGAGAATATTTAATTTTCTGTTTTTCAGCTTATTTATATTACAGTTTATGTTATTAAGGCATGAGATGCTTTTGTACAAGTGGAATTTATCAGTCTACTTTTTGAAAAAGTAGACTTTTCCAGAAAAAAAGATATTGAGGTTTTGGTTTTGGATTTGTTTGTGTTTTCTTCAGGAGATGAATGCACCATCTTTTAGAGTAGAAAAGAATGAAGATGGATCAATGCATTTACATTACTATTCAGACAGAAGAGGTCTGTGCCATATTGTGCCAGGTAATGAGACTTAATGCAGAGTACAGTTCTGTGCAATATATATACAGAGTAATCATATATTTGCAGGTGCACTCAGGTATCTTTTTTCAGATAAGGCCTGGCCATGGAATTGAAGTCTGGTAGAGTTCAGTGTCTAGACTCTGAACTCAATATTTCCCTACTGCCTGATCCCTCCTAGCTCCCAGTAAATTTCATCAAAATTTGATTAAATTTTGGATATGACAACCCAGGCCATAAATGTCCATTCTTGCTATAGAATTCCCTCCCTGGAAGAAGAATTCAAGTTCATGGTGTGTATTGTGTCTAACCGTTTGTTAATTCTCAGTGACTTGTGCTTTTTAAATTACCGTGCAGTAGAAAGTCTAGTTGAGTTGAAGACATCCATCCACCCTGTAGTAGATCCAATCTGTGGAACTCCTACTGAACCCTGCTCTAATCTGAATCTTTTACCAGCATTTAGCAGCATCTCCAGAGCTGTGCTTGTGCAAGCATTAGAGAGCTATAGGTCTGTAAGAGATGATCATATTCCTTTCTTTCATAAATGATGCTGAACTTAGGAGTTCATCAAAACTTCCCCCTTTGTCAAAACTTATTTCATATTGGAAGCACAGAATTATTTGGAATTTTGAACAGAGCTTTTGATGTCATTTAGATGTCCAGTATTTTGCCTAACACCTGACCAGAAATGAGAGAACTGACTGTGCATCTGCATGAAAGATATTTCCTTCCTTTCAAAATACAATATTCTTCAATGACTGAAATAGATTGTAGAGCAGAATCTCTTTAGACTCCCTGCACTCTTTGGGTTGATGGGAATTCAAATTATTGCTCTATGGCTACTTGAACACATTCTTCAGCTATCCTGCTGAGCTGCTCCTGGATGAAAATCAGCATTTTCCTCAGCCAAGGCAAAAGCAGCAGTAACTTTGAAGCTGACCTCCTATGAGCATTTTCTCATCATGGCAACTGTAGCAAGGACGACTTGTGTTGCTTTCTCCTTCCAGAGCTCTTTGGGAAAGTGATTTCTGAAACAGTGAAATTCCACTGTGGGCCCTCTAAAATGGAAATTGAAAAGGTTTTGTTCTTGGCAATACCTTGTCTTTTGTTTCCCCTTCAGGAATCATCGGTGCAGCAGCCCTGGATTTTTTTAACATTGAGATTTCAATGAAAATAGTCAATCAAACAGAAGAAGAGGAAAGAACTGGGAAAAAAGAACATATTGTTTTTCTTGTCACTCAGAACCCTCTATTTCCGTGCAAGGAAAGAAATGAATTTTCTTCCTCATCTCAATGTCTTGTTGACTCTGAAAAACAAATTGAGAACCAACTGAATAAAGAGGTATTTTAATATTCATTATCACCACATTACTAAAATATATTTAAAATAAAACCACCCTTGAATTTCCCTTTGGATTTATTTCAACAGGACCTTGAAAAAGCCAAGAATGCAAATGGTGACAGAGGAAACTCTGTTTGTCCTGCTAAGAAAAGTCATTGGAAAACATTAAGAGGAATAATCACATTAGGAAAAGGTGAGAGATCATTCAGAGAGAGCTTGTCATCATTTCTGAATCTCTTCAGCTGGAAAGTCATTAAGCCTCCCTATCCCCACCCACCCATCCATTTTGAAGTTACCATTTATATTTCCTCTGCAACTTTTCAAAATGTTTCTGGTTAAGTTTCTTTCAGTTTGACATTGATGATCACAGAAAAATTGCAGATAATAAGCATGCTTAGTAATGACAGATACTTAAGTGGAATATGACCTGTCACTTTTGTCTCTTAAACAGGGCTTTCATCTGAAAAGTGTTCTATAAAATGCCACTGTGTGGCGAATTTGATTCTTCATTCTCATGTCACTTGGTTTAAGATGCTGAATTTAAAAGTGTTTTTTTTAACTTGGTAGATACTACTCCTTTCCAAAATTATCTACTGTAGTAAATTCTGAAAGCCAAATTACATCCTCCTCTACCAATAGTGTACTGCTAATCTTGTAATCTCTGTTCTTGCCTTTATGTATTAGATGCTTATATATGTTTATAAAATGGAAGGAATTTTTCAGTTAGGATCTTTTGATTCCCCAAAAGGAATGAGAATCTAGGTCAGTATTGCCAAGATGACAGCATTCCGGGATGAGAGAAAAATTGAACCTGGTATTACCTGCTGCAGTGTCACATGCATTACAAGGGCAGGTATGCTAAGTAAGAAATTAATATATTGTCAAAATAAAATTTTAGACTAGCATTATTACTAAAAAAAAAAAAATCTTTAGCGATAGGTGTGAGTTATCAAGAGCCAGACTTTGATAAATTACAAACCCACACTGACTTCCCCTGAAGAAGTAAGAGGTCTAAAAGCTAGGTTCTAAGTTTGCAATATTTTGCACCACTCTCCTGAGTGACTTGGACATTTGTTCTCAGCAGAACTTACTGGAATAACTATCATAGCCAGCTTCAGGGGGAAAGAGATCACTGGAAGTTATCATCTTTTTGATTCTGGTGGGTTATGGGAATCCAAGTTTATGCCATGAAGATCAAAGGTTTTGGGTGCTTCATTCAAAAGATGAGCTTTTTTGATATTTTACCCATTGTATTCCTTTTACAAAAATATCTGCTAGTAAGCACAAACTACTCTGTAGATTTGTGACCATTTTATAAAAAATCTCAGGGTAAGTAAAATTGAAACCAAACAGTAATTCTGTCTCTGTGCTGTAGACATTATACATATGGTTTATTGTATAGGAGACTAAAACCCAGGTCACACTGTTTTTTTTTTCTTTTCTCTTAGTGTTCTTTAGTAGCTGGCAAAGTGTATTAAATCCAGTTCTGTGCACGTTTTTGTGGGATGTGCCTGTGGTGTATTGCTATGGCATCTGCAGATTCACAGAGAAATAACATCTACAGTTGTTCATCTATTCTTATTTTGTCAGCATAATTTCAGGCATCTAGTGCTCTGTGTTTTTCGTGTGCTTAAGTTTTAAACACTCAGCCAACTCAGATTAGTTGCTGATCAGCTGTGGATTACACTGCAGAGCATTTAGCACAGATGTGTGCACATTTCTGGGCCCACACACTGTTTGCTTTATCTTCACCCACTATGATACAGGGTCCTGTCTCACTGAGTGATAAAAAGTCATGCTGATTGGTTTTATGAAGTGCAGCCTGATTTAAAAACTACACATTTATCTCACCACAGGTAAGCTCCTGAGAGGATTTGATCCTGTTTATCCCAAGAGCCTCTGGATTGACACAAAAACATTTTGCAATGGACTTCCTTTTCATATGGTTTTTGACAAAGAGGTAGGACAAGCATGTGGTCAGGGCCCTTAGTTTCCATAAACCTCAGAGTAATTTCTCTTTGTTTTGACTGTCCTACAGTTCTCTGCTGCAGGTGCTCTGTGTGTAGGTACAGAGTGTGCAGAGTACACTCACTTACAGGATTTGCACAAATACTCTGTACAGAGGCATGCTCTCTATCACTGCAGATAGGAATCTCCTTGGAATTCATTGAGGGCCCCATGTCTGAAACATCTGCAGATATGCCAGCAAGGTTTATTGCACCAGTCTATCTGTTACCAAATAGTGAGCAGAATTTTTCAAGGTTTCTGGTCACCTTCCTGTCCCTGGATATACCAGAGACATGTCCCACCCTTTAAACTGGCTTTGCATTTCAGTTTCCTGCTCTCCTCCCAGTTACTAATCTGTCCCAAGGCTTTGAGGGCTTTGCTGGCAGCTGAGGCTCCATGTGCTTCCTGAGTCTACTCCTACATGCTTCTGCTGGGAAAGCCCAGCTGCCTACTGCATCAGGCAGCATGCAGCCCCAGTGGGACCCAAAAATCTCTTTACCTTCTGGGGCAGAATTGTCTCTCCTGTGCACACACCTCTGCAGCCCCTTGGCAGGGCTGCCCTCTGGCTGTTCCCAGCTCGCCTGGGTTCCCACCAAGCTGCAGGTGCTCCTGCTCTGAACCCTGTGGAGAGAATATTGGCTTAAGACAGAAGCAAAGAAAGGAGAAGCTGAGGATGGGACAGCAGAAGAACACTGAATACATTCCCCTCAGGGAACATGTTTTGGTATCGTGCTGATCGAGATTCCAGAGCATATAATCTGCTTCGTGCCACTGCCCACATCAGCCAAAATAAACCTTTCAAGAAGACCAGTAGGCTTAATTTAATAAAATTACTAGTGTGCAAAGAAGAAAACTCCTACACCCATTACTGGCAGCCAGGTCAGATCTTCAATGACAAGCAGAGAAAAATGTTTCTGTAGAATTTAAGAGCTCAGGTATGGTCAGCAGAGTAAAGGAAAATGACTAAACCATCACACTTCATTAAGAGAAAGTAACCCATGGCCTCTATTAGAAAATTAATATTTGCCAAGGCATTTTATGCCACAGTTATTTTCATTTTGGAATATAAAACACTCTGGTATTTCAAAATTTCTCCTGCAAAATTCTCAAATATTTTCCTGTAAGGCTGTTTGTGAGGCCTACACAAAAACAAGCAGGGATAATAGCAGGTAGTTTTGGGGGTTTTTCACAATTGACAGGAAGGAACATTTTAATAACAACATTCCTTTCTTGGGGCTCTGTGTTGCTATGAAGAGCATGCATTCAGGGCTGTGTAGTACTACTCTGACAAGGTAGAAACTTTGCTCAGAAATAAGCCACGTGCTCTAGAAAGGCTAAGCATGTGGAAATGTATGAACAGTTGCTTGGTCTGAACCCAAAGGGACACAAATTGTAACATTGGTCCATATTTTCTTTTTAAGCTCAAAGTGAAGCAAGCTGGGGTGAGCATTCAAAAGATTGTACCTGGCCTTCAGACCATGGGCATCTGCTTGGATCAGTATTTCAGGATCATTCACCCAGAAGTACCCTTCACCATCTCCAGCATTCAGAAATTCATCAACAGCCAATTTGTTTTCCAGACTAGGAGAGAGATGATGCCTGAGTCATGGAAAGAGCGGCCAATGCTAGAGCTAAGAGGTACTTCAGCATTTTCAATAGCATAAGTGCTCATATTAAATCAGGAATTACACTGAGGTGCACTCCTGACCTCACTCAAGTCCTATAAATAGCCTTTGGGCAGTGAGGAGATTAGATGGTTCTGTTTAGAGAAGCAGTAGATGCTTGTACACAAATTCTGCTATCACCTCACCAGATTTTGAAGGCTTTCAGGCAGAAGCAACCACTCTGTTCCTATTTGAAAGGCTTAGAAATATGGTGATTTTCTGATGCTGCAAAACCCACATGTGAATACATGGTTTGTTTTTAATTTATGCCTTTGAGGGGAGTGATTTGCTACTGGCTGGGTTTCCTATGTGATTAAAAATAGATTCGTTCTCTGTGCTTTTATTTTTTGTAGCACATTTTCAGGTTCTAATTTCTGTCTTCACACACCCCCCCAAAGACACGTAAGAGAGTTTACCAGTTAAAATTATCTCAGCAAAAAAGATACTGTATTTGCTTTATTTTTACTGAGAGGAGTGAATATGGGATGATCCTCTGCTTGGTGTAATTAACTGTAATGGCATTTAGTTTAATTGTTATGTGACTTCAGTTTTTCTTTTCTGAACTATGTAATGTCACCTAATTTTCTCTTGTCTCCTTTCACCTTTATGTAATGAGTGTCAAATCTTGTTTTCCTGAGATTCAGAAAAAAAAATTAAGCATTTAGGGACAACCTTGAAAAAAGTATGCTACCAAAACATGGAACTTTGACCAGTCATGGGTACAGTTGTACTTTCTCTTATGCTCTAGGGGTTAGTTCACATGTATTTCTGATGTTTCAATCCTCTTAGTTTTAAAGCTGTTCATCCAGTACTCCTGGGGATGAAGTGAGGGAGAAAGAAAAAAAATAGGAATTCCTAGATTGCTGTTTAGAAAACAATGAAGTCTAATAAGTAATACTATAATAATAAATAAATAAATAAATAAATAAATAATAATAATAATAATAATACCTCAACCAAAACAAACAAACAAAAAAAAAAACTAGATTCCCCACCAAAAATCCCTTTTACCTTTATTTTTGTTACTGCTTATTTAGATTATGATAGTAACTAAATGCTCCAATTTCCAGGGAAGAAAGTGCCATTGACTTTACTGGGACACAAACTATGCACTGTGAAATTTAACTTCAAATGTTTTGCTTAATCACCGTGAGTCTCAGTTCCCCTGTGCATGATTCTGACTGGCTGGCTTTGGGAACAGCCCAAGAACTAGGAGAAGAGGAGGGGAAAATGCAGAGAGGAGCAGAAAGGAGAGGAGAGATGTTGCGAGCACTGGAGTTCCTCATGAGGAGGAGGGACTTCAATTCTAGTTGGGCTCTGCCCAGCACCTGCAATGAGGAGTGACTGCTTCCTGGGTTCCAAAATTTTGTTATTGGCTCCTCTGAACAAGTTCACCTTGAATTCCTAGGAAATAAATTCCTGTGATCATCCAGACCCTACAGAAACCCACTGACCTTAGAACTCGTCCCCTAAAATTAACACCAGTAATGCTGAGCACCCTGTGAAAGGCCACACTGCTGAAAAGCCTTGCCACCACTTGTTCCACACAGGCCAGATGATGTGGATGGAGTCCCTGCAGTGCATGCTGTACCTCTGCTCACCTCTGCTTCGCACTCTGCACGAGCTGGAGGAGCGGCAGATGCACATTGCAGACATCGCCCCTCACGACGTCACCAGGGATTTGATTCTCCTCAATCAGCAGCGACTGGCAGAGATGGAGCTCTCCAGCCAGCTGGAGAGGAAGAAGGAAGAGCTGCGGATCCTGTCGAAGCACCTGGAGGAGGAGAAGAAGAAGACTGAAGCTCTGCTCTATGCCATGCTTCCCCAGCACGTGGCCAACCAGCTGAAAGAGGGGAAGCGAGTTGAGGCAGGTGAATGAACAGGATGCATTTGGGATGTGTGATCTGTGCAACAGGGGGTGGTGATAGAGAGATTGGGGTGCTGGCACAGCCCCTTTGCCACTGCCCTGGAGTCCATTCTCTGCTTGGTGACCTCCATGCATAGGAGGATGATCACAGACGCTTAATTTCACTGATAATAAAAATTAGGCTATTCTTTCAAAGAAAGCTTTGGAAGCTCTTTGCCAAAATTGTTCCTTAGGTGGTGAAAGGTGGTAGTAGCTGCCCATTCAGTGAACAAAATTCAGTGTTTCAGCATTAATCTGAGATTTTTGTTTTAACATGGGTATACAGGAAAATGAGGCCTCAGAAGTGAAGGGAATAAAGCTAGTGGTCTTTGCTAGAAAATTCTCCTAGTACCTCTATGCTAGTTATAAATATAGGATCATGATGATCTCCACTGTTATTAAGGGTAGCAATAATATGCTTAAATTCCCTTTAGTAAGCTCATACATGAAATTAGGGATAATGAGTTAAGTCTTTCCTGTATATGGTGCATTCAGATGTTTGGGTTGTTTGAGATGTGCAATTATTCCTGTATTGATACACTCTTACACTGACACCTCTCCTTCATCTCAGCAGCTGTGTGTGCTTATTACAACTGAGAGGCCATAGAATGATCTTTCCAAAAAAGTCCCAAACAGATACTGTGATTGTCCAGCCATTAGAAATACCACTGCTCTTTCTGCCCACAGGAGAGTTCAAGGAGTGCACTATATTGTTCAGTGATGTGGTGACCTTTACCAACATTTGTGCCCAGTGTGAGCCTATTCAGATAGTACTCATGTTAAATTCAATGTACCTGAGATTTGACAGACTGACCACAGTGCATGATGTGTACAAGGTAGGTACTGATCAAAAAAGGCTGCAGAAATTTTGCTGTTTTTTTGTTGTTGTTGTTGTTGTTTGTTTGGGTTTTTGTTTGTGTTGGTTTTAAGTGTACTTAAATCCTCTTCACCACAGCATGATTGTTGGTTAAACCATAAAGTATTACCTATTTGTAGTGGCCACACAAACTGAAAAACAGGGAGAAGTGGACATTATTGGACAGGAACACAACTTCTATCATAGGCTAAAGTCTCTTTCCACAATGCTAATGCCAGAATGGCTCTTCTTTCATATATCTCTCTCTCCCTCCTTTCTCAAATGCCTATCCAATATGAATAATTTGCCTCGTTCTTTTATTTGAACCTCTTGTAAACAGGTCACTTTGTCATTGTCTCTTTGGGTGGGAAATAGCATTATAGACAATACCCAGACAATAGCTAGACTTCTGTTTCATGGAGATCTTCAGCAATGGTATTATCTCCTGCTAACCCCCACAGAGCATCAATTAGACCTGGACTGTACATGTGGTCTCCAAACTGTGCTGGAAAGATCAGAGCCCTGGCTGGCCTATAATAAGTGTGTTATTAACACTTCCAGAGGTACCAGATTTGATGTGCTGAAGAACACTTCCTAAGTTTCTGTCTGTCCTCATCTCATTCAGTATTTAGGAAGGCAGAAATAGTAAAGGGTGAAATCCAAATCTCATTTATTCTTTGCTCAGGCAAGGCTTGCAGTTCATCCCACAATAAATTGTACTGGGAAATCAGAAGCATTTCTTCCTTGGCAAGGAATCTGTATTCAATAATTGAAGAATGCAGGATGTGGCCCACAGATTTCAGGATGAATTAGCATCATATTCTATCTAAATCATCCATCATAAGTAAATGATCTGTCACTATAATAATCTTCTTTTGAAGCCTGTATATAACTCCTATTAATATTGAAGGAAGTTACTGGGGTACAGAGAGCAAGGATGAGATTACTATTGCAGGGAATTGGGAAAGCAATGGAATAGTGACATTGATCAAAGAAACTTGGCCCAAGCTTATAAACATCTGAAGTTATGAATAAATCTTGTAAAATTAAATCTTCTACTATGGCTGAAAAATAATTAGGGTATTTATTTGCATTAGTAGCTTTTTACAATTGTTTTTAATTTGTTACAGAAAATTTCTGGCATCACTGTGGGTTTGGCTGTCTGATAGAAAGCATGGACAGGAACACATTCTTTGAGATTGAAGTGCAGAACTGTTTTAAGTCATTGTGTTAATGAATAAACCCAAATATTAAATTATGTTTCCACTCTCCTATTGGTGTTAATTTTTAAGAAAGCCAATTAGTCTAATCTAAAAGGTCTCTTTTTTACTGATGATAAATGGGCTGGTGAAACCTCATAAGAGCAGTTTAAAAAAATTCATTATCGTGTAACATGCTTTTACAGTGGATTTTGAACATTTAAGGTTTCTCTGTTTCAAACAGGTCTGTTCTATTCCCAGCAAAATTTCTGGTATGAGAACAAAATGCAAAGTATTTCTCAGGTACTTTAGCATGTATTTCAAGGAGACTGGATGCCTGAAGGAGCACAAACCCTTCAGCATTTGTCTCGCAGGCTGCAGCTGTTGTGGGAAAACAGCTGGTTGTAGGGAAGGATGCTCCCAAATTGTTTAGCTCACACTCTGTTCTGTGAGATCCTTGAAACTGGAGGTTCCTTAATTTTGTGTGAACTCCTTAATCATAATCAACAGTGAATGGGATCCCTTGCTTTATTGTGACTTTTAAAAAATAAATCTCTCTCAAAGAAGAAATACGCATTTAGCTCTGATTGTGAATTAGAGCTAATTAGCAGCACTCATCTCTCAGGTAACCTCCTGGCTCAGGAGGCTGTGCCTCGGGCTAGCTCTTTGCATATACCCAGGTCTGCCGTGGGTAAGAGGAAGGCAAACAGTCTGACACTTGCACAGCAGCCCTTTCTCCTTAGGGTCTCTCACACTGATATCTAAAGTGGGTCAAGTGAGCAGGGACAGAATGCGATGAAATTTGTAGCGTGGAGTGAAGGAAAGGCTCTCCATCTCAAGGAAACTCATGTGTGCTAAACCTTTTCAGTGACTGGAAGCATCTTTTAAGAGAAAGGGGCAGTTGGTGCAGATGAGAAGAGCCCTGAAGAGCAAAACACTACCCTGAGTGAGATGCTCATGTGCTTGTCCCTCTCAATTAAAGGTGGAGACGATTGGAGATGCCTACATGGTGGTAGGGGGGGTCCCTGTGCCTGTACCCACCCACGCAGAGCGAGTTGCTAATTTTGCCTTGGGCATGATAATGGCAGCCAAAGGAGTACAGAACCCAGTTTCTGGAAATCCTATCCAAGTAAGTTAACACAAAGGTGCATGTGTGTCTGTCTGCTTCTTGTGCTGAGCTTCTGGTTAATGTATTGCAGCAGCACCTCAAAGAGCTGCTTCTGACTCCTCTTTGGCTTTGGGCAAGGCCCACGCGGGCACATTTCCATGAGGAGCCTCTCCCTGTGGGTATTTGATATCATACTGGTGTGCAGTGTTGTGTTGAGATGAACTTTTCGGTAGCTGGATAGCATTAAGAAAGATGCTAAATAACAAGTGACATTTTTGGGGGGTGTTTTATCTTTGTAAAGATTCGAGTTGGGATCCATACAGGTCCTGTCTTGGCGGGGGTTGTTGGAGAAAAGATGCCTCGTTACTGCCTGTTTGGAGACACGGTGAATATCGCCTCGCGGATGGAGAGCCACGGCGTCCCCAGCAAAATCCACCTGAGCTCCAGTGCCTATCAGTGAGTAACTCTGAGGGAAACCTTACCTGCTCAAGCCCATGCTAAAATCCACTGCCTTGGCAGCTGCACCTTTCAGTGTAAATGGTGCTTAGTCACTCATTTAAGCAGCTTGTAAAGGGAAGTCACTGCTTGTAAAAGTCTTATTTTTTCCTAATTATTCCAAATGTACTTATATATAGAAGCATAGGTTTGAGAGTCTCCATCCTAGAGAGCAAAATATTTAAAAAAATGGTGATAACCTATTTGGAAATACTGATAAATTAATGTAGGTGCTAAAATGATAGAACATTTAGAACATTTAATAACAAAAGGCTTAAAATCTCTGATTGAGCACCATAATTTGTAGCAAAACTGTTTCATTTACACTTACTAAGGATTAACTGCATAAACAACTATCCTCTTCATGATGTAATTTACTTTCCAGAAACTCATGTTAGTAAAAAATTAATACTACATTTCCAAGAACTTTATGTATGCATAAAACATGTATGAAAGAGTGGAAGCAAAGACAAGCTACAAAGGAAGGAGTACAACAACATTGTCTGGGCACATAGGAATGATGTTGGGAAAATGAGCTGGCATTGAAATGGGAAACAAAGTTCAAAGGCAGTCAGAGGAGCTCTTCAGTGTTAGAATATAAATAGAAACATGGACCTGCTGTGACAGGTGATTTAGTGACAGTGCTCTGAAGAAAGGCTGAGTTACTCAAGGCCTCTCTTGCTTTGGTCTTCGCTGACAAGATCTTCAAGGTCCCTGCACCAAGAGTCAGGGTACAAGGAGTAGGTGAACTATGAGTACTGGAAGAGGATCAGAGGTCTTTAGAGACATCTCCGTCTACAGAAATACATGGGAGCAGAAGGGATCTGAGGTAATGAGAGCTGGGTGATGGCACTGCAGAGCTGCTGGCTGTCAGCTCTGACAGGCCATGGTTGTCAGCACCGTAGCAGCTGAAGAAAGCTACAGCTGTATGGAAAAATGGCAAGGGTGACGTGGTGAAACTGCAGGCTGATCAGCCTCATGTTGGTCCCAGAGAAAATCAAATGGCCATTTTTGGACACATGAAAAAGGCAATTGGGAATAGCAAGTCTGGATGTAAAATAAATTAGTCAATCATGCTTGACAGACCTGATTGACTTCTCTGATGAAATGACTGGGGATAATTCTGTCTAGCTGATATTGGCTGCCTCAGTTCTTAATTTCTGTTTACTGGTAAATAAGAACCCTCCACCCTACTGAAATATTTGACTATGTGATTCAGTATTTTTTGATCAGGCTGTATGTGTAATGCTATGAAAGCACAGCAGGCTTGAATCAACAGTTGAAACAAATCCTCGGTTGTTCACAAATTGAGACTTTTTCGCTGACTGTTGTGATTTGGTCATTCAGCTCTTTTAAAACATCAGTGTCATTTTTACTTGTATTGAATTTTCATGTGTCATTTTGCTTCTGATACTTTAGGTGCCTAAAATACAAGAATTTTGAGATTACTGAAAGAGGAGAAATAGAAGTAAAAGGCAAAGGGAAAATGCACACATACTTCCTCATTAGAAATAAATCTGCAACTGAGAATGAGATTATGGGAAGGCCAATGAAAGATTTAGATTCTGGCCATGAATCTGTTCAGTCCTTTCCAGAAGGCAAGACTGAAACTATACCAAGTTCTCATCAGCCAGGTAGAGTCAACTCAACACATATTTTCTTCCTTGAACAAATGAACATTAATAGAATCCAATTAAATGTCCTTTTGTGTTCTTCTTTCAGCTACTCAGACTGAGCAAAAGAAGGACCAAACCCCAGCTATTGCAATGAAGTATGTTGATGGCCCCACCGATGCACAAAACAGCCTCAAAAGAAGAAATCAGATGAAAGTTGGAGATTTAACAGGTAGCTATTTAGTTACCATCTCACAAAGACCACAGAACTAGGAAGTAACTGAGGCTTAATCTTGCAAGTTCTTTATATTCATCTTCTAAATAACCATAGTTTTGTCAAGCCAGAAATTCATGCCAACATATACACATTGCCCTTCTGCACAATCTTTAGGGCCATACAAATTTTACCTTTGGAGCAATCCCAGGTGTTGGTTTGCACTTGTGAGAAAGAAGCTGACAGAGCTGTCAAACCCCAGAGCCCTTTTGGGAGTGCAAATAGAATAGATAAACATTAGACAGCTCTTCACAGGGACAGACCCATGAACTGTTCATGTACACCTTTTTTCCTAGGAAAGACGTAGTTATGGGGGAGCCTTACCAACTCAAGAGAGACCTCAGTCCTGCCTGCTGCAGGAGTCAGAAGGATTTATTGCCATGCTCATGTTCTGTGACCAAAGTTCATTCTCCTTTGAAGTAGCTGATACTGAGATAGCAGATCTGATGCCATAACAACCTAATCTAATGCAGCAAGTCTTGTAGTTCTATTTATGTGTTTTGTAGATTTTAAACAGACTAAATATGTTGTCGCTAATTACTAGAAAATATTTTACTGCCTTCCCTCCCACCTGCTTAGATGTGGTGGTTAATCTAGTATGTGGTGTGCTGACAAACAGAAACCTCTCTGGTCTTAAAAACTCACAGTGCAGGAGTGTTTCCTTTCAGGCAAAACTTGTGATTCCAAAAGTGATGGGAGTCTCCATGGCAACCAGCATGCAGATGATGGTCCTCGTCCTCCAAACCAGGGAAGAGTCAAACCTGCTGCTGAAGAGCCACAGAATAGAAATGTTCGCTCTAATTTTTGCACTTTACTCTAAGTTTCTTACTTTTACATTAAACAGAGAAATTTTATTATGATTTTGTGCATTTTGCTGTTATGGGACTGATTTTGTACATGAGTAGCACATGATTTTGTAAAAAAAAAAAAAAAAGAAAAAAAGACATTTCATCACAGTTTTCAGTAAGAATAAAACAGTGGAGGAAATTTTTTTAATCCATCTACATGGGCCATATAGTACTCCCAGTAGAGAAAGAAACCCTTGCAGGATGCTTTGAAGATGCATTTTTGCATAATATAGATGAAGATTTTCAGCCTGTGCCACATCTTTGAATATCCTTGTGTAAAAATCATGTGTTGGTATCTGATGCAGCAATCGAGAAAGAGGTGACTCATCCAGCTAGAAATATTCCTACTCAAATGAGCACTTGCCATAAAAGAAACATTCCCTGAAGTGACCATCTGTCTTGACTCCAGCACAGCCAACAACTTCCCCATGTAAGGTTAGCAGCATTCCACCTATGTTTTAACTGCAATAACAGCTTAATTTCTTAACTAATCTTTGGTTGGGTAAAGGCATTATGAAGTACAAGTGCAGGATGGATCTAAAATAACCTCTACTTTTGCATCCTGAAGAGAGAATAATGTGTACTTGATAGCAGCCAACAGTAAAAAAGAGCACCTGTGATCTCTGAACCAGCCATACATATTGTGCATAGAAGGACATGGAAATGGTAGAGTTACAAAGCATCAGATTTGTCACAACACTGAAGGACTGTTCAAGGCCTACAACCTATTTGAGACCTTCAAATGAGTTTCAAGTTTCTCATTTTTTCACCCCAGCTAGACAAAAAACCCAAAACATTCAGGACTGCACAAAGAGACTGTCAGTGCTGGAATTAATGTTGCTAGTATCATTGAAAACAGCATTAGAGATCAACATTACCTGGGATCAGAGGCTGCTTAACTGAAATACTTCTGTGCTGATATATTCTTAGATTCCTGATCAAAAATGGGAGAGAAAAATTGAAGCTCATTTGTCAGGGATTTCAGAGAGAGGAGCAAAATTACAATGGATATAAAAGTTATAGACAACTTGGTGCATCATAAATTGTGCTCTCACTCCTATAAATGGAGCTTGACAAAGTGGATGACTTTGACAGAAGATGTGCCCTGCACACTGATTTATTACCTTTGGCTGTATATTCATCAACTAAGGATGCAGGCATGAGACCAATGTGAACTCTGGGCAAGAACTCACTGGAGAAGGTGATAATGTTACTCCTCTCTGACAGTCTGGAGCATCATATTTCCACCTCTGTCTCTGCAGCAAGAGCGAGGCTCTTTAAACACCAGACAGAGAGCTAAGACTGATGAAAGGCATCTCCTCCTCTTTATAGTATAGCCAGATGAAATTTCACCTGGTTAGATTTTTTTTTTTTTTTCAAATCTCTGAGACAGGAGCTCAGCAGCTCAGTCTACAGGAACAATTAGTGCAATTAGAGCAGCAGAGGAGAATGCACAGAGTGAAGCCATTGGTGCTGTTCTCCACTAAAGAGGTGTTCCAGGGGGTTTGCCAGGTGGGGTCCCATGCAATGAGCACCTGTTAGCTTTTGGAGCACCTCATAAGCACATGCTCTGGCTTAGCTTCCTCCAGAAGAGATCAATTTAACACTTGCTTTGCTTAAACCTGCCCTTCTTGCTCTGAACAATCAATGTGTATTTAATATTGGAATGTTTTAATTGCCAGTAAGTGCCCCATGGTAAGTTACTTCATGCTGTACTGTGGTAAAAATGGTGTGCTCAGTGGTTTCTCTGTGGCATCTGCTACAACCTGGTTCTCCTGGAGGTGCAGAGCTGGCTCAAATCTGCACAACTGCTTCTAAAAATTAATGTGCCTGTGCATCATCATGTGTTCTTAAATCTGTAGACACTTCTAAGGACTACAAAAATATAATTCAAAAATAAATCTTTTCATTAATATACCGACTGCCATTTGTCAGTGATTACTTTGATTCCTGTCCCTCTTTTCCCTTCCACCTTTTCTATTCTCCTTTTCCTCTGGGCCTACAGAAGTGCCCAGTCTTTGTGTCAGTCACATATCTACAGTAAATTTGACACAAAAAGGGTGGGAGAAGAGAATTCCCACCGCTGCTTCATGGAAGCTTAGAAAAATTAAAAGTTGAGACTTTTGAAAGCTTTCTAAAACATATGGATTCCCAAATCCCATTAAATCTGGTGTTAAAACCTTAACTGTAAAAGTTTGGGTACCTTAAAGGTCCCAGGGCCAGATTTTTCAAAGACTTTTGTTACTTTTCTGAGGGAAAACAACTGGATTTAGGTGCTTAATTGAACATATATGCAGTGTTTAATTCCCACAAATGATGCTTTCCTTAAAACATTAATAAAACCTTCTCTGTAAAGCCTTCTAAAATGGGCTGTTTAGTAAACTTTCCAAACTGGAACCTCGTTTGCATTAATTCATTACTTCTGACATTACAATGCAATTATGTATGGATCCAAGCTGAACATAGAAATACACAAATAAAATAGCAGTGAAATTGAAATTATTACTTCAGTGGTGAGAATATATTAAAATCACACTTGAATCTAAAAAAACTATGGTGAAATTCAAAATGAAAAAAGAAACACACTATTTCACAGAAGTATACAACATCATGGAAAATCCAGAGGGTTTTTTTTCTACTAAGTCTCTGCTTCCACCTTAGAAAACGCAAGACTTTAAGAGTAGACAATGAGATTAAAATCTTCCTTAAAGTTATCTGTACAAACATCTATTCATGTATTCTTTATACAATATTTAATCATCAGTGCTTCCTGTACAGAAAGAAATAGCAGTGTGCAGTATTTTGATTCCATAAATAGCAGTAATCAAAATAAACATATGGAATGTTATCTTCACTTATATGATTAGACTAACAAGCACTGCTCATTTTTTACAAGCTGTCTGTAGTTCTATCTCATAGTTATGTTGTAATTGCTTGCTGAATTTCTGCTAATGATTTTTGATCTGAGCTGTGCTGAGAAGCCATTCCTAAAAAATTCTGATATTCACAGTTCTTCCTATTTTGACTTGGTGTCCAGCCTTTAGTCTCCAGCTGGATGAGCACACCATGTGAGAAGCAGATTTGCAGCCACATTTTCATACCAATAAGTACTTACTCTCCCCTGTGCTCTGTTAGAAGTGAACCCCAAAAGGACATAAACTCATTGCCAAGCTTTGCAGAAATTCAGGGCAACATTAACTGACTCTGTAATAACTCCTTAACTTTGCTGTATTAGTGAAGCTTGAAAGTTTTACCTACAGAGAAAACCTCACAGGCTCTTAGATAGCTCTTATTTTGTCATTTGCATCAGACACCTTTCTGTCAGGGGAATCAGCAAACACAAGCGGTGACACAGTTTCTGCTTTTTGTGACAAACACACCAAACTCAGCTTCAGCACCCTGCTCACAGTCCTGAGGGAAGGGGTCCTTGAACACATTGCACAGAAGCGCTTGGTGGAGGCACCTTTGCTTTGTGTGGTTTCATCACAGTGCCTGGGCTTCCAGCTGGCTTTGCTGTGGCTTCATTTCCATGCTGAACATCAGGCCAGTGACCCAAAACATGGCTGGGTGATGCTCTGTGGGCATCCTGCCAAAACGTTTTGCAGGAGAGGAACCTGACACACAGCTATCATTTAAGGCCAATTTATCTCGGGAGTCAATGGGCCTTTAAAAATTCACCAGCTCACATATCCTTTTCAGTGACGGTCATCAGATGTTTTGTGCTCTGATTTTGTGGGCTTTTGAGAGAACCTTGCTTTTCAGCAAATGATGACATATCTGTTGGTAAGAGGAAACTCACAGCCTTCACTTTACCCCTGGAGAAAAAATGAGAAATCATTATGAGGATTACAAATGTATAAAACATGCAGAGAAAGTAAAAAAAAAAAACCAAAACAAAAAAAACCCCAAAACAAAACAAAACAAAAAACCCCAAAAAACAAACCAAACCAAAACAAAACCACCAACCCGACCCAGCAATGAAAAAGTAAATGCTTTCAACTCTTGCATGATACTGGAGGCAGGATTTCATGCCATTCACATGGCCATCCCAAAGGACCAAGCACGGTGCTCTCTGCTGGAAGCATCTGCCTTTTTCCATCGAGTCTCACATCTCCCTATCGGTGCCTGACGTGTGTACAAAGCTGTGTGTGCACAGAACCCTGGGGTGCATGTGCACCTACAGAGACCCTTCAGTAATTTTAGTATAATAGTCCTGAAAAGAGTCCTCAGCCTCTCTTATCCTGTATTTAAATATTTCATTTTTTTCATTTACCAAACACAGTGGGAATCCCTTGGTAGAAATAATACTTTAGCATATATGAATTAAAATATTTTAGACATGCAAATTAGAGATGATTTGTTAGCAGTGCTGGTTTTTTTATTACTTGGGTACAATGGCACTCTATATAAATTCAAGGTGATACTTCTATAGAGTTAATTTTAAAGCAAAAAATATTCATATCACATACAGGATTATAGCTTTGGAGCAAAATGTGAGGAAGCTACAATAAACTAAGAATAGGGAAACCTGACATGAAGCAGCATGCTGGAAAGCAAAAATGTCATCCTTGTAAAAAATTAAGCTTAATAAGCTTGCTGAACTAATTGCTACAAATTACCTTACTGGTGAAAAGCTGAGATTGGTGTCTGTATCAGACATTTGAGTATATAATGGAAGCATCCACCATTAAGACCATAAAAGATACTAAATTTTTTTTTTTTTTTTTTTTTTTTTTTTTTTTTTTTTTTTTTTTTTTTGGTGTAAGAAACACAAAGCTTTGTGCTTCAGGATATCAACCAGCCTACCGAGGGGGTGAGGTGCAAAGCTCTTTCCACAGCCGCTTCTCCTCCTAAAGCAGCCAGCAGTGAGTGCACATGAGTCACGGTTCAGCTTGACAAGGCAGCTCTAATGGCAGCGATAAAATCATCATTGCTGTGGTTTGGCCACGGGGCACCCGGCAGGTCCCCAGGCATTCGATGTAACAGATCTGCGCTGCTATTTTGATTGCTTTCAAAGCTCTTTCCCCCCGTGAGCAAGCAGCAGTATTTGCCATTGCCATCCCACGCCTGCACGAGGTTTGCTCCCTCGCACACGTTCCACGCGAGCTGGCTCCAGGCAAACCCCGCAGTGTCCCTGTGCACCGAGAGCCCCCAGGGTCCCTGGAGCCAGCGGGGCGTGCGCCGAGATCCAGAGTTACGGGCCAGGGTGCTTTGCAAAACGATCCGAGTTCCCTGCCACGGACTAAATTTAGGTGTCTAACTGCTGTAAAACGTCTGACCCTGAAATGCCCTTACAAGGAAACCCAGGTGCCTCTAAAGCTTGACCTTGTTGTCCCCTGCAGCCTCTCAGAGAGGAGCTGGGCCCCAAATCGGCTTTGCACAGGGAGTGCAAGGGGCTGGGCACTGCTCTGCTCTGAGGATTTAGGGGGACAGAATAAAAGCTGTTGTGATGTGCCAAGCACAGGTACCTCCACACAGGTGACACAACGCACAGCAGGTGTCGGCCCCCAGGATGGCCACTGGAGTCCCGTCCCACAACACACACAGGCAGGCTTCTCCCTGCTCAAACACATGCTTTGAGGGCATTTGGGTGATTGTCCTTTTGAGCACAGCATGATTGGGCTGAACCCAGGAATCAGCATGAATTCTCAAGATGGATATATCAGCAACAGGATGTGGCTGGGCTATCATATATCACAGTCTCATTTCTGCTGGTTCTACCTGTGGTTGTTGTCCTGTGCTGGAAAGCTTCTCATCAATGAGCAGAGACACTGAGGGCTGGTCCAGCAGCCATTTCACTTAATTTAGAAGCTGTCCTCAGACTACTTTTTCAAGGCTGAAAGCATTAGCTTGTAATGCTTCAGTTACAGGGGAAATATGATACAATACATCTAAATCCATGAGCCACAGTAATCACACTTCTAAAGGCATAGTGCAGAGTTCCTTGGTATTTCCGTGTTTTTTGTTCAAAGTTTAAAAATCCCTTTCAAGCTTAGCTTGTCAGAACATCACATCAATCTGCAAAACTCTGCCTGGCTTTAACAGAGCAAAGATTTCAGCCCCCTTCTCTCTCCCTCAGCCTCTCCTTTCTATAACAAATTTAACCAGCTACCACTGCCAACCCTCACGCAGTGCAGGGAGGAGCACAGCTTCCTCAGAAGAGGTCTCCAGTCTGCCCATATACATTCAAACAACTGTTTTGCTGATAACATACTAAAACCCAGAGCAAAGTCCATATATCTTATTAGGCGAAACCTGTGACCAGCCCAGGCAGGCGGTGCTGTGAAGGCAAACAAACCTACTGGCACTTATAGACATGCTCCTGAAACAGCTTCGTGTTGCTGGAGTGGCTGTAGCAGAGACAACTGGCTGGTGATTTTTCAAGCCCTTTCTCCTCTTCCCTGGTGAGCTGTGCTGCAGCAGGAGGGGCTGGTGGCTGGGCACTGCCTGGCACCTCCAGGAGCCCAGTGCTTGGAGGCTTCCTGCCAGCCCAGTGGGACCTTGTGCTGGAAGGAGCAGGAGCTGGGGAGACGGTGGGGTAGCGTCTCACAGTCATGGCAGTGTCTGGGGAGCAGAGAAAAAAGCAGAGATAAAAACAATACTAATACTAACACTACTATTAATAATAATAAAGACAATTCAGATACCCTCAATGTATTTTTGGAGAGCGACTTTTTACATGGGCAGATAGTGCCAGAACAAGGGGGGACAGTTTTCAGCTAAAAGAGGGGATGTGAGATTTTAGGAGGTGAGGCACTGGCACAGGTTGTCCAGAGAAGTTGTGGATGCCTCATTCCTGGAAGTGTTCAAGGCCAGGATGGATGAGTCTTTGAGCAACCTGGTCTAGTGGAAGCTGTCCCTGCTAATAGCAGGGGTGTTTGCACTAGATGATATTTAAGGTCCCTTCCAACTCCAAATCTACCATTCTATTTTTAATCACTTTTTTGAGGCTCAAAAACATTTTGTATATAGTGAAGCTGAGAGGCAGAGGAGGCCAGACAGCCCCTTTAGGCCCTACCCTTTGCCCTAGAAAGCAGCCGGAGAGGAAGAGCCACACAGGGTTAGAAAGCACTTTCCACAGCTTTCCCCCTTGCTGAAAGACCATGGAGCTGTTCCCAAAGTGATGACATCCCTAGCCACCAGCAGCCCCTGCCTGAGGCCTTCAGGCAGGTAATCTGGCCACTGGGTCAGTGGGATTGGCAACAACCACTATTCCATCACAGCACTCCTCTGGCTGCATGAAAATCCACTCCTGCTGGTCAGCCTCTCATCTTATTCCTTCTCATAGACTTGTCTCCATGAAAACTTGTGGGGCCATTTCTCCAATACTTCTCACCAAGCTACATTTTGCTCTGATTCCTGCTTCATTAATTCCTCCAGAAGTCCCAACCAGACTTCTACAACTGAGGAATATTTCCATTTTTCTTCTCTGATAAAGTTGTGAAGAGAATGTATTCCTTTATATTGACCCCTCTCTGCCTCAACAAGAACAAACTGTGTTGTCTGCAAAAATAAACTGTACATCTGGCGTGATGTATGCAGCCAACCCGTTATTTTTTGTAGCATTTTTCTCATCTTTGACTAAGGCAGGATGGGTTATGGCATGGTTATGAGTGTTGGCCCTTTTCTGCCTGGAACAGAGAGGGGACAGGCACGTGGAGGAGAATCCACACTGCGAAAATCCAAAGCAGAAAGTCAAATTCTGCTGAAGCAAACTGAACTCTTTGAGTTGAATCCTTTGTTTGAGCAGCAGCAAAATACTCCACTGAGCTCAGCTGTGGGGGATGCACCCTGAAAAGCCCACAGAGCAAGACACGCAGTGCTGTGGGTTTGGTGTGAGCACAGAATGAGGCCAGGGCATTTCATGGAGTTAACCAGAAGGCAGCTGGCAGCTCCTTCCCCTTCCCTGCGGGCTGGCACACCCTGCACGGGCAGTGCCAGGACAGCCCCCCTCGCCGGTACCTGCGTGCTCCCTCGGCGCTGGAGCGGCCGCGGCGCCGCCCGGCAGCGATGCTGGGGATGCCGCCGGTCCCGCGGCACCAAGGGCGAGCTCCCATCGGCTCGCAGCGCCGCTCCCATCTCCCCGTGCCGGCACCGCCGTCTGCCCGCAGCCCCGCAGCTCTCCCTTCAGGGCCCTGTTTTCCCGCTCCAGCTTGTTGATTTGGGAACGCATCTTGCGGATGACCTGCAGGAGGTGCGTGTTCCCCTCCATGGTGTCCTGCCCTGCGGAGCCGCTCCTCAGCCGGCCGCGGGCAGACCCTGCCCTTAAGAGCCCCTGGGCAATGGGAGCCGCTCCCGGCACGCCCAGCACGGGCCGGATCCCGGCCCTGGGGGGGGGCTGGACCGAGCTGTCGAGTTGCCAAGAGAGGGCCATGATTTATTCATCCGGGGCTCGCGTTTCAGAGCAGAGCTGGCTCTCCCCGCCGCACAAATCACTGTCAACACGGCATCGCTGCCCCGGGAGAAACCCGCCCGCCCCTCGCCTGCCTCTTGGTTTTCTCCGCACGCTGAGGAGGACAGAGCCCATTTCCTTTGGTTTGCCCAAAATGGCCAGTGATCACCTCCGTGGCACACAGAGAGAGTCACCCTTTGCTGGGCAGCACTTCATCTCTTCCCTAACACGGTGTGATTTACACTTTTTTGCTCTGTGTATCTGGAATTTCAATTCCAGAATTAGTAATTTCTCTCAGGAAAATTAAATTTTTAAATGAAAGCTGATAGAGTGCAAGAACTTGCTATTAACAACACATGCCAGCAGCTGTGATAGACAAGCAGGAACACCAAAGCTCTCCTGGAAGGCTGCAGCAGAGCCTGGGCCCTCTCTGGGCACCCAGGGAGGCTCACTGGAGTGCAGCTCTGGCACCAGCACCCAGGAGTGTAACGAGAGACAGACCAGGCATGATTCTTGCATTAGCAAGAGAAACACAATCCCCGTATTTCTCTCATCACCTAGTCCCTAAAGCCATCTTTCTTCTGGCAGTAAGATGCAAAAACCTGTGGAGCAGTCTTCTCACTCCCCAAAACCTACTTTAAAATACAGAACTGAGAATGCCAGAAAGTCACCAGGGAAATAATTTAACACACTTTTTGCTTTGAGGCCCTTCACTTCCCAATAGCTCAACAGTGACTCAGGAATAACAGAGAGGAAAAAAAAAAAAAACCCAACATTTCATCTGTGTGCATTTTCCCACTCTGCTGCTGGAGGCTGGGAGAAGAAAGAAAAACTGTTGTGAGATGCTTCAAACATGAGATGACTCAGTCTGTGTTTTTCCAGAGGTGTCAGAAGGGCTGTGGGTGTATGGGGAGGTGCTGCTGCCCAGCATCAGCCCCGCTGTCACCTCCTGGGAATCTCTCCAGAGGGCTCTGCATGGCTCAGGCTGCAGGCAGAGAGGTGAAATGAATGTGGGTTCTCAGGCTGCAGATGAAGCCCACAGCACCCATGCATTTTTCTTGGGCTTGCACCCAGGCTGAAATAATAGAGTAGGTGCCTCTGTGCTGGGGATAACGTGTAGGGAGCATTATGGGTCTGTTTCTCCAGCAAGCAGATCAGACACTGGAGCAGTGACAGCACCCATATGTAATTATAATATTGCTGCTGACCCTGCAGGTTTAGCTGGGCAGGGGACACTTACCAGCTCAGCAATTAACTTACCCCAGCTGTAGATGCAGACATCTGCTCCTCTGGAACCAGACTGGAGCAGGCATAGACCTTTTGATGCATCAGAAACATCTGAGGAAATTACTTTTGCCTTGTAACCTTGTACAGCTGCCCCTGCTGAAAGGGCCAGGTGACTCAGGAGTTTCAGACAATCACAACCTGGCAAAGCTGCCTTTGCCACTGGGCTGACCAGTGTGTTCCTGAAAACAGAAAGAGCTCCATGCACCCAAACTTGTTTTCTGTAAATTCAGTGAGGTCCAAGACGTGTGCTTACCCTGCCAGCTCCTGGATGCTGCTGCTCTGTGTGCCACAGAGGGAAGCATACTGGGTGTCTCTTAGCCATGGCATGCTTGCAGGCTGCACATTTTGGTGAGCATGCCTTCAGTGTGCCTGCCTGAACCTACTGCAGACACCTATAACTGTGTGGGTTTTGCTTTAAAACACCTCAGCTTTAACAGAAGGGGCAGTTTCTCACACCTGAGATGCTTTAGCAAGTTGTCCTTGGTAGGATATGGACCCAGGTGAAATTGTTTTCAGCCTCAGACATATCCGAAGCTCTCTGCTAGGAGCCCCATAGCAATATCTCTGTGTGGCTGCTGGTGGATGTGCTCCATCTCAGTGGACTGTACAAACTGCATACCAAATAGTACCGCAGCAGAAAACCTGCAAACAAAACCCAGAAACCTTGTGGAGCATCTTCATCCAAAGTGTGGGGAGCCCAGCTCTTTGTTCTGCCCCTGCCCAGCACGGTGACGTGCAGCAGCTGTGTGTGCACGGCTGCTCCAGGGGCTCCCTGGGGAAGGGCTGCACTGAGAGCTGGGAAGGGACAGTGTGAAAACTGCCACCAGCAGGAAACAGCACCTGCACAGCCACCACCACTGCTGAACAGTTTTTGTAGCTGTCTCACTTGCCAAATCCCTCTTGCTCCCCTGAGGTTAGTGAGATAAAAAAAAAATCAGAAAGGACTCATTGCTACTCTAGTGCAATGATTTTTTTTTTTAGCTTACCACAAGGTTTTGTCCTGGAAAATCCATCAGCAGCGGGTGTGTGGATGTTTTCTGTGACATGCTGCAGCTGGAGGTGTGTCCTGCCTCCCAGTGGCACGGGAGTCCCTGTGCAAAAAGACAGAGCCTCCCTTTTCTGGGGCTAAACCCGACCAACAGAGCACAAGTACCGGCACTGCATCTCCAGCCTCGCTGGGAGAGGATGGGAGAGAAGCACAGCAGCCCACCTGCCCCAAGAGGAAATCTTGGGGAATAGAACAGCTCACAGGTCCATCATCCCAGCAGCAAACCTGAAGCTCAGATCTCTGTCAGGGCTGGAGTCTCTGGGAAGGTTTGCTGCTAAATAGCCTTGAACATCAGCAGCACTGGATAAAAAACTATCACAGCATCCTATAAAAAATTACCAGACAAAAGCGGAACAGCAACTCTGGTTGGGGTCAATGCCAACCCTTCCAATTCTCACTGTGCAAGAACCTCGCTGTGCCCTGAGTCCCTCCTTGCTTGATTTCTGACTTTGACATGTTTTATGCTTCTTTGTGGTGCAAAAGAGTCTGATTCTCTTCTGAAACTGGCTGTACAACTTAAGGAGGTAAAAAATAATGTTTCAGTGGATTTAAAAATTAACAATTTTTTTGTGTGTGTGCTGATTCTGTTTTGCTGATGCACTTCTGATTATTTTCCTTCTGTACATCTGAAAAGACTGAATAGGTTTAATGTCCAAATTTGATCCCATATTTTCTTTCTCTCAATGGCTTCTCCATGTAAATGGTAAAGTAAGAGGTAAACAGTAAATTTAAGAAGAAAACTTATATTTTTTCCCAATTTTCATTTCTCCCCTTTCATTCTTCTCAAAGTTGAGACATTTAGACCTTTATGCCTTTAAATTATCCCTATACTTTACTTGGCCTAACCCATTGACTGAAGCTCAGCAGCAGGTTTAAGATTGATGCTCAACTTGAATGCATTTTCTTTTGAGCACTCAAATAACAGCTTGAATGCAGTGGGACATGCAAGTCTGCAAGGTCCTTCCTCACCTGAGCCCAGCATGCTGGCAGCCACATCAGTGTCCCACAGGTGCTGCTCTGCCAGGCCAGGTCACATTTTGCTTTGGATACATTTCACCTGCAAATGCGCATCCATGTAAAGAATGCATCCTTGTGAGAAAAGGATTTGACAAGGTAGATTTTGCAGCAGAAATTGGAAATGTTCTGATAATTGGACAAATGGCCCAGTCTTTCAAGTTTACTGGTCCCCTCTGTGCTCAATGCAGTTTCCTGGCCGAGCACTCCCTGGGGAGGGTGCTGCTCTCAGCCGCAGTCCCTAGCCTGTGTTCACCCACCAAAAGGTCCATTCCTGCAGGGCCACTGCTCCTTCCTTGGGCCAGTCTGGCCTCCTTGCCAGAGCTGAGCTGCCACAGCAAAGGCAGGTACAGGAGCTTGTACCAACGTCTGCAGCAGTGCCTCAGGCTTTCACCAGGGCAATCAGTTAATTATTCACTGACTGGATTCATTACAGGGCTGTTTGGAGTACCCCCAGTTTTAGCTGTGGGACTGTCTCCTCATCCTCTGAGATGGCACCACACTGTAGCCAAACAGAGGAACCTGGAGGCCCGTTTAAGTCCATTCCCACAGATCCAAATGCCAAAAAGTACCCATTCTTATTCTGAAAAGTGTGGCTTTTGGGTCTTACCCATTGCACAGCTAAAACCTGCTATTCCTAAGCCACTTCTGAAGGACAAGGGTGAGCTGGTGTTGGGATACCCATGCAGGAGGGTGCCAGTGCTACCATGCCAGCAGGCAGGTGTCCCCCAGAGCCGCAGCCCAGCTAGGGCGGGTTTTCAGTGTGTAAAAGGCTGAGGCAGTGCCTGTGCAGGCGGAGCCCGTGGGAGCGCAGAGCGGCACTGACGGAGCTGCCCGAGGCGGGCACAGCGCTCCTGCCCCAGCAGCGCATCCCTGCCCGGGCCGAGCCAGCCCCGCTGTCCCGCCTGGAGCGCCACCCGTGTGTCACACACCGTGAGCAGGTCCGGCACACGTCACCTGCGTGCAGAGCGCTTTCCTGAGCGCTCTCGGCAGAGTGACAACTACCCAGCGGCTCGGCAGGATGAGCCCGGGAAGGAAATACTGCAGGGATGCTCTGTACATGGAAGTGGGAAGAGAAAGTGCTCCAGCTGAGTGGGAGGAGGACACGGGACAGGGGGACATGGGGACAGGGGGACACAGGGACAGGGGCTGCCTTCGGGCACGGACACGAGCAGCAGCACTCGGAGGGGAAGCGGCAGAGGGGAGGGCAGAGCCCGTGGAATCTCCCCCAGCCTCAGGTGTAGCCGGGCGTGAGCGGGCAAACCTGGCTGCTCGCTCTGCTTGAACGAGACCGTGCCTTCCTCATGACTAATGAAACGCTGCCTCTCAGCCACGGCGGAGTGGGGACTCGCTCGCAGCGGGGGCAGCGAGGCACTTGTGGGGAGTGAGCTCCACAACCTCCTAGAAACAAAGCAAGATGGCAAAAATCAATTACATGTGTAAAGCATTCTCAGGTTTCAACAGCTCATTAGGTAATGATGGCACAAAGTTATCTGATTGGTCTGTTAAAAGGTAATTGTTTAACTTATTAATGCATCCTTATTAAAGCATCCTTTTCCTTTTGCAAGGACCATTTGCCTGACTGTGCCCTAACTCCCACATGTATGCAGAAAATCCCACGTGTCCCATATTAAAAGAAGCTTTGATTTTGAGCATTCAGGGTTTCTGAAAGGGGTCTGAATTCCAGCAGGGGATGCTCAATACTTTTGAAAAACCAGGCTTAACCTGAAAATGCAAAATAGAAACACCAAGATACATGAGTCACATCTGAAAACCTTGGCTGTGGTTTTGGACTGGACTGGCAAGAAATTTGGCTACAGAAACATTTCAAACTCCTAAGAAGGCACTTCAGGTGCCGTGTTGAATTTCCAAGGCTCTGTCCCTTTAAATGGATCCTCAAGTTAGTGTGGAATAATCAGAATTAGTCTCCTTTATGCCAGCACCCTGCCAGCACAACATATGCTACAGAGTACAAACCCATGCCTCATGCAAGAGAATCTTTATGCTCAGCTGGAGATTTTCATAATGAGGAGCTTGCAACTGGCCCAAAGTTACCTGCACAGAGCTTGCAATAGTTTTCAAATTAAAACAAGCCCTCACTCATGGGAGAGAGCATCACGATTACAGAGCAGGCCCAAGCACAAAATATGACCTAAAATTATTATGATTATTAATAATAATTTCTTACTCTGCTTTTTTTTTCTCAAGCAAAACACCCCATATAAAACCTGAGTACATTTGAAACCCTGTAGCTATAAGCTATCTCACTACAGGCAATCTGTGCAATGACATCTAAATCAAAACTACAGGGAGCATCACATGGCATTTGCAGGTCACAAAAATGTATCACAGCATAACACCCTCACAGCTGTCCCTAACAAAAAGTGAGTGACTACAGCTAACTGAAGCAGCACATGGGGAACACAGCTTAAAAAGCACAAGAAAAATGCAGCTTCTGTAAGATGAGGTATAGTTCATTGGAAAAAAGGAAGCATGCTGCTGTTCACGGTGAGATGTTTGTACTGAGGACTTCAGGATGCTCTAGTGAGTTATGAAAATCCTCAACCTGGACAGAGATTTCAGTAATTACAATTGCACTTTTCCATTACTGAGAATTTTCTAAAAATACCTGTACATTGTCAACTGAATGAAACATTACAAACCATGCACATGTCTTGTGTAGGCTATGACTCCCAGGTTAAAGGGGACTCATTACTCTGACTCCCACCTGACTGTGCCTCAGAGGCATGGGACATGTCCAGGGCTGATCCCAAACCTCTGTTGGGTACATCTTCCCTGAGGGGCAGCAGCACCCCCTCCCGCAGTACCATGAGCCAGAACTGTTTGGGTGTCAGTGTTTTTGCACCTTGAGGCTGTAGTGAGAAATACACACACCACTTACTGACGAGGAGGTTCTCCCAGATGAGCTCTTTACCATCCTGCCTTAAAACCACTCAATACTGTCTTGGCCTCATAATCTACATGCTGTGGCAGCTTTCCCCTAACACTGCTGGTTTCACTATACTTTTGCTTTTTCCCATCTCCAAATGCTCCAACACATGCCTGGAAGGTAGGAAAGTTACTTGGTATTTTCCATAGCTAATATTTCACCAAGGAACTGTGCTGGATTTTTCTTGAAAAGAATAATAATGTTCTCATTTCCTCCCCAGCTGCCCAGCGAGCTGATGGCTGCCCAGAGCTGCCCTCTGTGGTCTGCAAACAAAAACAGGCTGGAAGGGCCCGTGCAGGGAGGGCTGTGGGCAGCCAGGCTGGGGTCTGCATGCTCTGCCACTGGCCATGAGCCCACCTGGGCTGCCAGGGGCTGGCTCAGCTCCAGGGGGAGCTGGTGTGGAGGGCACAGCCAGAGGCACCAGCCTTGTTTGGAACAAACTCTGCACGTCCCTGATTTAAGTAGTTTTGAAACAAAAGAATAAATTTGGAATTTCCCAAAATTTCTTCTGCTTTTCCCAACTAAAATTGGTTATCCTGTTCAGTTTCAATTAGCAAATAATTTCAGTTGTGTTTCCCAGTAGGAAGGATTCTGTGTTTGAAGTACAGGAGAGGTCAGCCCCGAGGGAGGCAGAGCTGTGTGAATGGCCAGGGCACAGGGCTGTAGTGAGGCAGGGGATTACAGTCCTGAGGGCCTGGGGTCCCGTGTCCCAGCCTTGGCAGCTTGGACTCTGCACTGCTCCAGCACCTCTGATCCTGGGGAAGTCCTGACCCACTGTCCCCAGCTGTGTGTTCACACTTTGATCTCCCAGAAGCCGTGTTCTGCTGTGCTGCAGAGTGGCTGTTCCCATCCCAGGCTCACCTGAGAGGCAGTGGCTGTTCCCATCCCAGGCTCACCTGAGAGGCAGTGGCTGTTCCCATCCCAGGCTCACCTGAGAGGCAGTGGCTGTTCCCATCCCAGGCTCACCTGAGCAGGCAGTGGCTGTTCCCATCCCAGGCTCACCTGAGCAGGCAGTGGCTGTTCCCATCCCAGGCTCACCTGGGAGGCAGTGGCTGTTCCCATCCCAGGCTCACCTGGGAGCTGAAGCCAAGCAGGGGCTCTCCTGCGGGCAGCTGGCCCATGGCACCTTGGCAGCCCAAAAGACCCCTGGGAGGTTTTCTCTCCACTGTTGCACAGTGTGTGCTCACCAAAAGGAGACCCTGCCCTTCCTTGTTAGGATGTTTGTACCTGGGGTCACTGCAAAAGCACAAGAACTTCAAACAAAATAACAAAAAAACCCCTCCCACTCCATGCTGTGGCTTCTGGACAGCAAAATGATGGCAGAAGGAGCAGGAAATGGTGTGGGGCTGGGTGGCTTGTGCCAAGTGGTTCCTGTCCAAGCAGCTCATGTGAAAGCAGAGGGGATGCAGCAGTGGTGAAGCTGAAGGTCCTTCCTGGTTGTGGTTATAGTTCTACATGGACTTGGCTGTTCTTTGCCTTTCAGATTAGTTTTTATCTGAAAGCAATTCTCTTAAATGAGAATTTCATTCTAGTTTGTTTGGGTTTTGAAATTTTCTTTCTTTTTCTGCAGATTTGAATGCTTTCTTCCAAATCCCATTTCTTTGTTCTCATTTGACATTTGGTTTAAACATCCTTTGTTTTTAACTGCCTAGGGTCAGAGCTCACTTCATGGTTTTAATATGTAGTGACTGTGAACACTGATTATTTTTGTGATAATCTAAATATTAAGAGAAAAATCTTCTGTGTGCATACTAAACTTGTTAAAAATTGGTAAACACGTTCAAGTCCATAGAAGATATCCTTGCTGGATCATCTGTCTTGAAGATTCATTGCCCCACGTTGCTTACAGTCAAAATATTGAGTAGACAGTTAGTTACCAGTTTAATAAATGTTTAAACTGATGTAAAATGTACCTGCAGCCTGGAGCTTCTTAGCACATGTGGGACAGCAGTTTTCATGCCAAGATGAAAAAAAGCCAGATTTAAAGCTATGTATGGATGCAATTTCACTTCTTCCCAGATCCAGGTCCATGGATGGCCAGCACAGGGGTGGTGTGTCTGGAGTATGAATAGTATAGATCATCCCCTTCCATTTCTCATTTGGATATTATCCAAAAATAAAATTAAAAAACAATATTCCTCTTCAGATCAATATTACATTGCCAAGATAACATCCCTCCAGTGAATGTTAAGATATAATTACCCTGTAAGGAATGATTCCTATTAAACATTTAATACACCTCCCTCTAATTGAAATTTAAGCCTTTGGTTGTGGTTGGGTGTCACTAAAGATGTGATTAAACATAAAATATGTATAACACTTAACTCCTTTTGGGATGTTGAGATAGCTTCCATTAAGTAACAAACATGAATAATTTCTTTTGCACTCTGTAAAGTTTTTAAAGAAGCTCAGTTTGAGTCTGGCTCGCACAGATCTCCTTCCTTGGATGAAAGGGAATCTGTCACCAGCTTCGCCTACAGCACATGGGGGATGAGCCTCCTCCAGCTGAAGGAAAAGGTGTAAGAATAGATTGTGAAATAATTTACTGGAGAAACCCTCAGCTCCAAGTACAGCCAACCATGATCTTATGGCTGCCCTAGACAAAAGGAGTCTCAAAGGGGAGCTTTTGGTAGGAAAAAAAAAATGGTGCAGACCTCATGTAATTCTATGAGTTTAAAAAGCAGCAATTGTGTGAAGAGCCTTTCCCTACAGCATCACGGACAGGGTGGGTGTGGGATTCAGTGCTACACATCTGACTTCTGCAGTTTGGGTTGCTGAATTTCATCATGGGAAAGGGCCAAACCCCATCCTTGTAATCATCCTACATCACATGCCTCCTGCATTTCTTTCATTTTCTCTCCTCAAACACTGGGACCATCCATGGTTTAATGTCTTGTTTTCTCTCCCTGATGCAGCCTTGGTTCAAAGCTAATGTTTGTGCTAATTGCTTGCACCCGACTATGTTTAAAGTGTGTGAACACAGCAGGAGGGGAAGAGCCATCTGGAGCAAGGACCCAGCTACGCTCAAGCCTGAGCATCTCCAACACCAGCAACAAGGCAAGCCCAGAATACGGGCTGCTTCTCAAGTCCCAGAGTGGGCTGCAGAGCTGGCTGCTTAAAATAAACCAAATCCCTCAGCCCTTGGACTTACTCATGAAACTCATTTTGTGTGTAAGCTATTGAGGAAACAATCCAGGGGTTTCTTTACCTCTGCTTTACAAACCACAGCTTCAGCCCAGCCTGGAACATTTGCTCAGTGCAAACCATGCTTCTGCAATCCTGTTATTCCCAGAGATGGCCACCAACAGATGTAGCTGCTCATTTCTTGGGAACATTGCCTAGAAACAGTCTGTCTCCAAATCACCTTGAGGGCTTCTGAAGTACCCACCCACAAATCATCATGAATACAAAATGAGTCCAGTGAGGCCAACAAACCTCGGTGCTCACTTACCTCTCCGTACGGCGCAGTCCTGCTGCCACCACTGATGACATACACATACACACATACATTATATATGGGTTCCTCCCATATATCTGTATAAACAGCAGGTTTTTATATATATATATATATATATATACACAGCATAAAGCAAGTTAAAATTTGGGCCAGACATCACTCCTTTCAGCAGACCACTGTTTTTGCAGAGTGCAGTGTCTGAAAAGCAGAGCTGTGCCTGTCGGGGTGAGGATGAGGAGGGCTCAGCTCCTGCCCAGCTGTGTGGTTGATGCTGCTGTGCAGTGTCCAGCTGAGAATTTGGGCTCTTTCCAAGCCCCAGGTGAGGGTCACGCTGTTGCTGCACTGATGCTGGAGGAGGGCCATCCCAAACCACGGTGTGCCTGTCCCAACCATTGCCCTCCTTCCCCCACCAGCCAAAGAAATTGGGGGGGTTTCCAAACCTTAGCCAAGAATTCTGGAAAACTCCTGATCTGCTGAGTGAGATGGCAGCACCTGCAAGCAGGTAGAGACTGGGTCATGGCACCTCTACCTTGCACACAGAGATGGGGTGAATTCAGAGCCCACCCTTGACTCTGGGCTGCAGGGCCAGGCTACAACTCCAGCTGAGATGCACCAGTTGTGAATTTGGGGTGTTATGAGAAGAGACAGGAGAGCAGAATGAAGCAAAACACTGGAAAATTCCTCCTGGTTCCCCCAGGTAGAAAGACATAGCACTGGCCTCTGCCCTGAACAAACCTGTGGAGGCCTCAGGGCAATCACCAGTGCTTCTCCAGGGAAAATGAGCTCAACAGAAAAAAAAAGCAGTTAGAAGAATGGGACTGTGTGCACAGGAAAGAAGAATTCTAACACACAGGTACTACGAGCAGGGACTGCTGCAAGCAGGGATTTTCTGTGAATGAACATGAAGGAGTGTGGGAACTCCTAAGAACTTGCACAATCACTCCACCTTATCCCCACATGATCCAGAAACTGAAACAAACATCTCATAAAGGCATGTGGCTTCCCAATGTGCCCTGGGCAAAATCTGGGACTATGAACTTCAAAGGAAAATCTGAGTTTTCTTGGCCTCAAGCAGGAGAGTACACCAAGCCTGCTTCCCAGGGTGACTTCAGTCTGGGGCCGTGGAGAGAACCCAAAGCCCCGTTCTGCAGATGTCAGAAGTGTCTCTATCAGCACCCACAACACAACAGGCATCCGGGATGCAGGAGGCATCCTGATCTCCAGCACTCCAGAGAGTGCTGTCATAGGAATGAACCAATGCACAGAGCTTCAAAGAGAAAATTTTATACACATACACAAATATTTTAATATAATGGTAACTGAAATGTTATCCATATTCTTAGTACTGTCATAATTAACTAAAAAGATATTTTTTAAAATTTTGTAAAAATGACATATTTTACACATCTTCTATTTACAATTGCAATATGCTTAAATGTTATAAAACATCCACTTTTACCTTTAAAATATATGTATACTAGGACTTAGTATTAGATACATTATAATTTATAGCAAACTTAGGGTTTGCTGTGTACCTATCTATTCAATGGGAATTTTGTAATCAGCCTGGCTTAATAAAGGCTGCTCAAAACCAAAAATTGACAACAAAAAAGAAAAAGAAAAAAGAGAGGGAATGTGCAAATATTGGGGTAGGCATTTTTTTAAAATAACACCGTGAAGACTTCCAATAAATTAAAATCTTAACCCTCAAATCCTTTTCCTGGTATTGTCCATCAACTTAATTTTCAGTACTATTAATCTAAAAGGAAAAAATGCCCTCAGCAACAAAGAACAAACCCCACCCCAGACACCAGATCTTCCTGAGGCCGTGTGTTCCCCACGCTGCAGTCAGGCATCAGGGTTTGCTGGCGTGGCTGCTGCTGGCACAGAGGAGCTGGCTCTATGCATGACTCGTGAATACGTGCGCTCCATCCCTGGATGCTTTGCTGAGTCCTCCTTGTATGCAATCTTTTCAGAAAAAAAAAAAAAAAAAGCAACAGTGAGAGAGATCTGAATAATCTGGTGTCTGAAGTGTCCGTTGTCTAACCAAGGATTTCCCACTCTTTAATTGTTACACAATGATGTCAAGGATCTGACAGAGGAAAAGGACCTTTCCCTGGTAAATGGAGGCTGCAGGGACAGGGATGACATCCCCTGAATTGGGGGTAAAATGGGGCTGGGCTGGCTTCTGCCAAGCTCCATGGGGTTCCCTGAACTGCACCACTCTCACACAAGTCCCTTACACTTTGCAAACTCACAGACACCCACGTCAGCCCCACAGAGCTGCCCACACCGGGCAGCAGGGCTGGACCAAGCCAGGCTGAGCCTGTGGGCAGAGCTGCAGTTGAGCAGCAGTGGCCAAACCTCTGCCCTGTCCTATGGGTAGGCTTTAGCAAGAAGGAAGATCTTTTTCCTGGAGAAGCTCTTCTGGCCTTGGTAATAGCTCTTTTTTCCTACTTGTGTAAAAGCAGACTGAAAACCTGTCTTTCTCCATGGGTGCTTTGTTGAAGCGTTCAGAGCAGAGACAGGGCGATCCCCACTGACCACACAGCACCAGCACTGGAAGAGAACCCTCTCCCCTTGACAAAGCTCCAGGTGGAACCCTACACCATGAACCCCCAGGTGTCCGTGGCCAGGGCTGCAGGCCAGCCACGCCTCAGTTGTCACCCGGGCAGACACGAGCACAGACAGCTCCAGCGCCTGAGCCAGCAGCCCTGGCAGCCCTGGCAGGAGCTGCTCTCACATCGTGGGCTGCAGGAAGAGCACTGGGACGTGGGCACGCCCTGGCAGCCACTTTTGCTGCTATTGGCACTTGCTTTTGCATTAGGGGGCTCTTGTCAAGCTGCCTCACTGGCCTCCCCAAAGTTCACAACTGGGATCCTAAAGAACAGGCCTCTCAAGACCGCTCATGGACAACACATCACACATACAGCTTAGATCTTTTTCTTAATCTCCCCGAGAAGGGAGTCATTAGAGATGGAATGAAACAAACATACCCAGCAGAAAAACCAGCAAGTGAGGGAAGTATATGACATTAAAAGAAAAAATAGATGTAAGAAAAATGAACATACCACTTTTGGCTATAGTATTGAGGGAAATGTTAGACAGGGAAGAAGAGAAGCTGTATAAGCAAGGACCATGACAGAGCTGTCAGAAAAGAAAAACAAAAAAGAGAAAAACAAAAAAGAGAAAAACATATGTTGATGAAAAAGTCACTGTCAGTAGGTGAGAAATAAAACTCTCTTGAATACAACAATGGGAAAGATGGCAAATTGTACTGATGTAAAGCACACAGCACAGATGCAAGAGAGCCTCAAGCTTTCCAACTGTGAGATAAATATTTCAGCCACAGTTTATGGCATGTGATTTCTCTGAGGAAATACTCTGCTCAGAAGCAGGGAGTTCAAGAGTTCACTGCAAGAGGAGTAGAGTTTTCTCAAAACTCCACACTGCCCAGAAAATGGGGCTGTCACTTTTTAGGCTTCCCCAGAGGATTGCAAGTGGGAGACTGCTTTCAGGGTGGACTTTTTGATAAAAGAGATTTTGATAAGAGATGACAATTTTGACTTTTGTTGGATGAACTCTTTACACATTAGCATTGCTTTGTACACGTAATTTTGTATTCTTTAGTATGAAGAAAACTCAGAGCTCACTGATATAAATACAGGTATGAGCACTTAACAGAACTCTCCAAATGTTTTATGAATGCTGAAGCTCATGGGTTGCTCATGCCTCATTTGAGCTGACCATCCATTTTCCATTCTTGTGGTTCACACAAGACATATGATGCTGCCTGTGCACACTGACTGATGGCCAAAATAACTTCCATTTGAGATGCATGAATATTGATTAACAAATAATACCCTTAACACTTACATACTTAACAAAACAGTCATAAATACTAGTTAGGATAAAATCACTGGAATGCTTGAGGTTCACAAATCTTTATACACCCGAAGAGGAGAGGAGCACAACTCCCAGACCTGCAGCCACCCCTGAGCTTGACCTTCACCTGGCAGGCACCAGACCTCCAAGCAATAAGGAGCTGTGCATCCAAGGAAAAACTCACTCAATTCCACAGTAAGTACAAAAATGGGCAAAAAATTCAGGTCAATCCTTATTCTTCTCATATGTGAAGATTAATACAGCATGGGGTAATGGAGAGCCAATTAGGCACTTCTGTGAGATGCCACCACTGATACTGGTGGTTAAACTAAGTTACTCTACACCAACAGCGCTTTCAGATGCTACAGGCACCTGGAAATGCAGCACAGCTGCTAGAGAGGAACTATTTATCACATGCAATCTAAGGTAGCCTGCCCATAAACATGCAGAAATATAATTAAACATGGTTTAATTAGCACTCAGTATGCAAATAGTTCAATATTTAATTGAAACTGAAAATATAAAAAAAAAAAATCTGCCTGGACACAGCAGTAGAATAGCTGCAAGTGTGCACTGGAGTCCAATTTAGAATTTTGGGATGCAGTTCATATAATGTATAAATGCATGGCTCATCCTTCTGAAGCTGCTAAAATGCATGGCATCTACCCTGACAGTGTACTCAAGTATAAAATAAATTTGAAAAATAACTTTCTCTGAAAGCTGAATATAAATAGACACAATAAAGATACCTCTTGTGGTTATAAGCTACATCTTAATAGCAATTTACTGTTTTAATTAAATACATCACAGCTACAGGACAAAGCAAGCAAAGCATAAAGCACTAGTTTAGACTACCTTTTTATGCCTCTAAACCCCAGTCAGCATTTAGCCTCAAAAACATTCAGCTTTTCAATACGTAGCAAGGCAGCCAGAAAACAGACCTTTGTTGATCAGATATAGAATATACTTCTATTAAAAAAAAAAAAAAAAAAAAAAAAAAGAGGGGAAGAAACAAAACCCCAAACCACAAAAAAATAAACTGTTTTCTCAGTCACTATTGCATTGCAAGGTTTTACTACTAAATATTTGTCTCTACAGCTTCATTTGTCACTAGAAGACACAATTAGCCACCCTCATGGAGCCCAACCAGCACCAAGATAGATGTTCTGACCTGTTCATTCATAACTACAGAGAGCTCGCTGAGCATATCCTTGTAATGAGACTTCATCTCTCCCTGATACTCAATCTGGTCCTCCTTAATGAGGCGCTCGTTGACATCCAGGGCATGTCCACAGGCTTCTGCAAATTGCCTGCAAGCACCAGAACACAAAAACAACGACACAGGGTTTGTAGTAATGAAAAAAACCTCTCTATGTACGCATACACACACAGTGCTGCATCTCTTCTCCCCCTTGCAAACTGCACCTTGTTGGAAGTGAATTTCAGAACTCATTCTCAGATCAAAAGGGATGTATTCTACTAGGGTAGCCCAGAACTCCAGTAAGTGTTTCTCAGGAATGACTTGCAAGATAGGGTAAATGCAGATGTAAATAAAGCTGATTTCATGTCTCGCCTACCTGTGCCATGCAGAGTGCCCTATGTGCTATGTGGGGGGTGAAAAGCCTAAAATTAATGTTTACCTGAAGATTTCCTTCAGAAGTTTAACTTGATTATCAGGGTATCTCTTAGCATTTGTCTCTTCAAGAAAAGCTCGAGCATAGGCCATTGGTCCAGCATTTACCTGGGTGAAAAATACACAGCTTAGGTGCAGAGAACAAGCCTTGCATTGTTGTTTCTCTTGTGCTCCAGGGCTTGGAGATTGGCCTCAGGCAAGCTAGGCTGTGAGAAGAACATCCCCTCACTCCTTTTGTCACAGGATGGAAGCTGAGGAGTTTTATTGAGGAAACAGGAGCTGCTCAACCTCGTACAAGCTGCAGATCTGTGCTGGCCTTTCCAAGTCCCCAGCCAGCTGACCACCCAGACAGTTACATGTTTATCTGAAGACTTTTCCATGAGAGCACCAGGAGTACACGTGCCTGTCACAATCCCAACTTTCCTAAATAGGAAACGACAAAGCCAATCCTAGCAAAACTCCCTTTAAAGGTTCCACCTGCTTGTGATGGGCCATATTTTAATGTGATACGTGACAGTCTTGTTGGAAAGGTCTTAATTGTTATTTAGAGTAGGTTTGAATTAAATAATTAGCATATAAAACCAGCAGTCATCCATGCCAGTGGAAAACTTTACATTCCTTAGTGTGTTTAGAGTGAGATCTAACAGCTCTATAATAAAGGATAAGCCAAAGACAAAAAAAATGTCTGGAATGATGAAAATCAGAATAAAAATTTATGTAGATGCATTGAAAAAAAAGAGAAAAAAGGCAGCAAATTGTCATTACCTTGACACTGACACTTCCTTGGAGCTTGAGCTGCAGTCGGATCATGTCCACTTCTTCCATTGTGCAAAGCTGATTGAGCTCTGAGACCTTTTTGGACATCTCATCAATGGCCACTTCGATGGGGTTCAGCTCTGTGCTGGTTTGGCTTATGACCTGAATCCTCTTCTTCACATAGGGAAACAAGTGACTGGCTACGAGAGAGAGAGAGAAACGGCTCAGAGAACTCGTCCAGCAAGAGAGTATTTAGGAAAGCAGAACAATTAAATCAAAGTATTAACTTTTGACTTTGTCAATGTCTTTATTAATCCATAAAAATTAAGTTATAATCATTGAACGAGTAGAAGTGACACAGCAGGTCTGAATTGAATTCTGATGTACCTGGCACTGGAAGAGCATTTCCTTTTGAACTCATCAGTGTTTGATACCAAGCTCTGCCCCATGCAGGTGGCAAAATGCTCTCAGTGCTCAGATTTAAGAATCCACAAATTTCTTCTGCTGAGTTAAGGCACCAAATTGTAAGTCTGCACTGAACTTCAGACAGCTCAAACCCTCACATCAAACATATTTCACATTAGAGCCAGGAGGCCCTAGCCTAGCTGAATTGGGAATCATTCACTGTGCTGGTGTTGGCAGGGATAGAGTTAGTTTTCCTCACAGTAGCTGGTACAGGGCTATGCTCTGCATTTATGCTGGAAACAGCACTGATAGCACAGGGATGTTTTGGTTATTGATGCTGTGATGCTTACACAGCATCAAGGCCTTTTCTGCTCCTCACCCCACACAGCAGAGAGGAGGCTGGGGGTGCACAAGGATTTGGGAGGGGACACAGCCAGGACAGCTGACCCCAACTGACCCAAGGGATTTTCCACACCATATGGTGTCACACCCAGCATATAGAGCTGGGGGAAGGAGGAGAAAAGGGGAGGGAACATTCAGTGGTGTTTGTCTTCCCAAGGCAATGTTACATGTGATGGAGCCCTGCTTTATTGGAGCTACCTTTACCTGCCTTCTCAGAGAAGCAGCAAGTGAACCCCTGGTTTTGCTTTGCCTGTTTGTGCAACTTTTGCTTTACCTATTAAACTGTCTTTGTCTCAACCTGTGAGTTTTTTCACATTTACACTTCTGATTTTCCCCATCCCACCAGAGGACACTCAGTGAGTGAGCTGCTGCAGGGGGCTTAGCTGCCAGCTGAGGTTAAACCAGGACACTCACCTGCAGATGAACCTACTATTAAAACATCATCCTTAAAGCAGTGAAGAGGTACTTTTAACATTCAACCTAAATACTGCTATGGGAGCTGACAGAGGAATTATTCACCTCTAAAACTCTTCCACTCAATGCCTTTCATGGATCTCAGGGAGTTTGGCAAAGGTACTGTTATGGTGCATTAAGTCTGATCTGAGCTAACACTTTTCTGATTGCCCTACATGCTTTGGAAGGTCTCCCAAACGCCATGCATGTCCTTCTCCACTAAGCATCTGCTTCCAGTCAGCTCAGACCTAAATAAACTCCAGTTTACAGCATGTCTGTCTCACTGGAGAGCAGGAAACCCAGGACTTCCAGAGCTGGAAGCATGAGCCAGGCACAGCAGAGAGCCAGTGAACCAAGGACTGCAGCCACACTGCACTTGCCCTTGGACCAGCAGGCTCTGGAGCAGAGATGCAGTGCAGGTGCCACTCCAGCGACCCAGGCACAATTGACTTCACCACTCCTCCAGCCATAGAAAAAGCCTTGCTTTCTTCTCAAACTGAAAGTGCTTAAGTTTACCCAGGGAACAAATGAAAACATGTGACTTTATCAAACAGGAGTGGGGGAGAAAAAAAGAGAAGAAAAGAATGTTTCCTTTAGTGAAAACCTCTGAGGTGAGGTAGGTGCCAAAGGGAAAAGCAGTGGAGAAGAGGAGGTCATGAAATTCCCACCTAATGCCAAAGATGGAGCAGGGCTGAGAGCAGTGGGAGCTGATGACAGCATGTAATAACCCAGGGAAAATATTCTGCCAGAAGAACAGCCCTCTCTGTTTGTGCCAGGCAGACCATAACAGCTGCACTTTCAAGTCAGTGAAACTACCTGCTTCACTACAGATCTCAAAACACCTACTGCTGCCCAAGCACTTAAAAAAAACACACACAAGCTATTCCTCCTTTTTTCTTCTTAAAAGCAAAGCTGTGTCATGTAACAAGACACCCTCAGACATCAGTGCCTCTTTCTGGGCTTGCCAGAACAAAACTTTTAGGTGACTATGCTTGCACGGTAAGCATTTTTTTTCACTTTGTCCTTTGGGGGAAGCAGATGCACTGAAGTTGGTAGGGAACTGGATTTTCTGTCACTTGGGAGCCTTCGCTGTGAACATCAGCCTCTCTGCCCATGGCTGCCCATGAGAACAACGCCTCCATCTCAGACAGTTCCTCATATATAGAAATTCAGACATGTCAAGTTTCAGCACTAGTCTCACAAAGGAGGCTTTTTAAAAGAGAGATTTCAATCATGATAAGGAGCTAAGAACTTCAGTTTAATATGACTCATTAAGAGAAGAAATATCTAGTGCTCCTGACATTCCTGCCTTAAAACACTGATTGAAATCTTACGTCTAGCTTAAAAAAAATTCTATATAATGTATCTTACTCCCATTTTGAACAAAAATTTCTATCTGCAAGTTTTACTCTTAGCAGAACAGACATCCTACTTGGATTTTCCTTTGAATTGTTTATTATTAAAAGAAAATGGTTCTGAGTACTAAGCTGCCTCCAGCAGAACCACTCCCAAGTTACATCACTGCAAGAACAGTTAAGATGTCAATTATAAGAGAAAATAAAGCAGCTGAATGAAAATAACTATTGCTACGATGGTCAGCACGTCTGTGAGGAAGATGTGGCCAACACCCACAGTGAAAAGATGAGCTATCATCCTGCACAAATGACTGATGGACATCTGGCACTTGAGCTGCCCTTCTGGGCTGGGCTGGGCGAGGTGGGAGCAGGCCAGCAGACGTACTGGTGAGGATGGTGCGCCGCTTGCACTGCTCCTCCACCCCGCCGTGCTTCTTCCCCGAGAGCGTGAACGGCGTCTCGAACACGAAGCGGTTGATGTTGTGGTGCATTTCAAAGTCAGTCTTGCGATCCTCCGCCTCCTTCTCCTCGAAGAAAGGTGTCACATAGGTCACCTGGATGTAGGCGTATTTGGGATCCAGGTCTTTGGGGTTCACCTGTGGGACAGGGGCAAACATAATAAAATTATGCTAAGTGCTATGAGCTTCCAAGGCATCCATAATATTTTTGATGTATTTATTTATTTATAGCCATACCGATGAAAACTGAGACTTCCAAATGCAATACTCAGATCATGGATAGATACAAGGGTATTTTACCAAGAGTTCCCTAAGAAGAGTGAGACCTTTGACTATAGCCATTGGCAAAAATGGATGAAAGCTAAATGAAACAGAAAACAACCTTCTTCTGCACTGCAGCAAACATCTGCCTGGTCATCTTGCACCATGCACTCAGTTCTCTCCCTTGTGCAAAATCACGTCTTTCATACCTTGTTGGAATCCTGGATGATCTTCACGTTATCTATTCCAAACTTGTCTGCATAAAGTTTCATCAGCCTTTGAGAGATCTCAGACAAGCCAGTTAATTTTGGCTCTTTATAGATATACTCTTTACCTTCCTCTTCTTCAAAAAAGCCCTGTTTAGAAAGAAACAAAAGGATACAGTGAACCTAACAGGCATGGCAAAACCTAAACAAGGTGCTTACATCAGGAATCAAAGTTGCCTGTATACCCACCAGAGCATCCAGTAGGCCACTTCCAGCACCTAAGTTAAAAGCTTACCTCTCTCCACTCCTAGCAGACATGTGCCTAGAGGTCAGTGCTTATACTGGTCTGCAATCTCCAAAGTTACCCAGGAAAAGATCCAGAGACATTTATTCACTTAAGAGACTGAGCAGCTTAAAGAGTTAAAGTGCTTTCTTGAAGATGCTGATGTGTGTGATGTGTGAAAAAACCCTCATGGATTAAAAACTAGAATGAAAAGTTCTTTAAATCTTAATAATTTGGTTCAATTAACAGCGGTTTGCTGGACACTGAGCCCAGCTGGGTTGTGTGCAGCACGTCTCCAGTGCATCCTCTGGGAGCCACATGTGCAGGCACAGGCTGGGCACTGCTGCCCATGGCCATGGTATAGGAGCACCTGGGAACCAGTCTGCATCTCCTCAGGGCAGCTGAAGAGAAACTTTGGTGGGCACCTTGAAAGGCCACATAGAATTGCAGCACTTCCTAAGACAATTAGCAAATTATTCACATTTGAAAAGAAAAATAAAAACAAAACAAAACAAAAAACAAAAAAAAAACAAAACAAAAAAAAAACAAACAAACAAAAAAAAGACACACAGACTGTGCTCCTTTGCAACAAAGGTAAAGTCTTGTTAAGGTCATTATTTAATACACTGGATGGACTTGGCAGAGCTTTAATAAAAGGATCCAACTAAAGAGCTGAACATGAATCTGTGTCAGGCTTCAGAAGAAATGCTAACCTCTGAAAATTAACAGAGCATTGCATCACCTGCAGGTGAGACACTCAACTGCCACAAGATGAACATGTACACCAGTGCTCCAGGAGAAGCTCTCCCAGCTGGGCAGAAAGCAGCAGGTGCCCCATTAACAAGGACTGCACTCACCCCAATGCCATGAGAAGCACCAGCCCCCTCCTAGGATTTCATATGCAGTTTGGTGATGGGCACCAC